>NW_027130349.1:10533333-11137500 GCF_026122565.2 Emydura macquarii macquarii
AGAGGCTCAGTAAAAAAGATCTGTAAATCAGATTGTATTTATGTAAATCTCAAGATTCTGCCATGCTCTTCAAGAAAGGCTAGTGAAAAAGGCCATGCTGATGGGTTATTTATTAATACTACTTCTGCTTAGGTACTAAAAGTGTTTGAAAAAATATGTATTTTAAATGTACAATTTAGAAGATTTTTTTAAAATTAAATGAATGTTTCTGGCATCGTATCTACTATCTGGAGGCTGCACCCTAAAATGTATTTAGTATGAGGTATGAAAAAATAAAGGAAAACGCTTAAATAAATACAAATGTTCAGCATATGGGAGGTTTTAAAAACAGCAGGAAAAGTTCAAAATGTGAAAAAAAAATGCATATGAAGATGACCAATTGCATCATAGAAAACAGTGCTGATACAACCATGTTGTATTACTTCTATTTAAATTACACTTTGAATACTTTTATATCAGTTTTTTGAGAGAATATGCTTGGAAGCTTTTCAGAGAAGTACAGGTTCTATCGCAGTTGGCTTGTGGAAGCTGTGCAGATTACTCTAACATGGAGGTTGATCATGAATCTGTGTTCATGACTTCCCCTTTCTAAAGCCAAAGCCAAATGCTCTCTATAGTGAACAGGAACCCAACAGCTAAAATGGGGCTGGGTCAGTTCCTGTATGACTGATATGCCATTAATGGGGGACATTATGTTTTGTAAAGTGCCACACCATCTAAAGGTGTTACACCTCTCTGGTTGCCAACTCCATACCTATCAGACAAGAAAAGGGCCTGGAACTGAAGACCGACTTAGTCTTTCTTTCCTTTACTCTCCAAAGAACTTAAAATCTTATTTGGTGGGTGAATGGGGACTGAGAAACAGTGTCCCCACACCAAATCCCCCAGGGATCAGGATGCTATTTCCCTGGAATCTGGTGAGGGGAAAGGTGCCCCCACCACAATAGCAGATTTAAAAAAAAATAGCATCCTCTAAGCTAGAGAGGGCCCATCTCTCTCTCCTTTTTGAATCAGCATCATAACTCCCATGGGCTGCATGGCCCCAGTGGTGCAGGTGGTGTGAAAGAAGGAGACAAGTCCAGTACAGGGAGTAGTAGGGGTAAAGAATTAATTTTGATAAATTCTACTTTCTTAATCTGTGATCAGGGCCTTTTAATTTTTTGGCCTTAAGCGACAGGTTAACTCTTCCTCTGAATGGGTCTGCTAGTTATGGAGAAAATATGCACAGCCTAAAATAGTGTGCGCAGCTCAGAAGATTTCAGATACAATGGGCTGGATGTGAGGGCTTTATTATTAGTTCAACTGGGATTTGCACTTTTCATTTTCCCAGCTCTATAGTTACTTATTTGTATTCTGCAGTGAACATATGTGGAACTTTACCGAACATACCAAAGACCTATTCCCTCAGTTGAAGAATTTATAGTCTTATTTAAACAAATACAATATATGGTACAACAAATCAGGCATGGGAAAACATTTGAGGCTCAAGAACACGAAGGCCTGGTTTAACAGAGTTAGGTTGGCGTAAAGCAGCTTACATCAACCTAATTATGTCAATGTCCTTGCTACAGCCAATGTAAGTGCCCTACTACACTGACCTAACTCTACCTCCATGAGAGGCATATGGGATTATGATGCAGTGTCTGTCTAGCCACTGTGTAGGGCTATTTACATCGGCTATTGGCTGTGAAATTGACAAGAAAGCCTGGCTGAGGGCTTTGGCTGGCACCCCAGGGTGGATGGGGGGCACCATCTAGTGCCCAGCTGCCTCCCTCCAGGCTCCTGCTTGGTCTTCCTGCCTGGCTGCTGTCCCCTGGGGTCCTGGCACCCGTGTAGCACAGCTGCTACCCAGGCTTGCCACTCTCCATCAAGGGGGCACTGCTGCTGCCTGGGCTCTCAACTCCCTCCTTCCTGCCGGGAGCACAGGTGCTCCCCACGTTGCCCCATCTTAAGTTGGAAACACTCCTGGTGAGGTGTGTGGACATGAACTACCACAGTAATTACTGTGGTTGCTGTAAGTTGACCTAACATAGGTTGACTTAAGTTTGTAGTATAGACATGCCCTCAGAGACCTTGCTTCTGAAATCAGTCTAGAAAGGCTTTGCAGGAAATGCTCGTTTTAAGGAGGGATTTGAAAGCCAAGAGGAAGACACGTGATCAGATACTATGGTAGATTCTGAATGTATGGAGTTGTATGAAAGAAGAATCATAGCCAAGAATGGGGTAAAAAGTCTAAAGAAGCATTTAGGAGAAAAGATGAGGCAGAGTGCAGAGATTGGGAGAAGGCGTTTCGGATGGGATCAGATGCTGAAGATGAGGACCAGGAGTTTGAATTTAGGGCAGATGGAAAGGGGAAGTTGGTTGAGGAGTTGATCAACGACTATGGATGACATGATCAGAACAGGGAATGTGGGAGAAGAGCATGCCTTTTGGTGGCTCAGAGAGGAATGAACAGCATGTGGAGAGCTCAGAGAAGAGTAGCATTACAGCAGGTGAAGTACAGACAAGTGTGGACTGTGCTCCCGTGCCGGAAGATACACTGGAGAGGGGAGAGACAGGCTGAGATGAGAAGGCTGCTGTAAGTGTAGCCAGTGGATAAACAAGGCACTCTTAAGATATTGTGGTGGTGGGAACGGTATAAAACGTAGCTAGGTAATGAGAATGAACAGCTGGAGAAAAGGAATGAATACTGCAGAAGGGGTGGGAGTCAGCATAGACACATGGGATTGAATGAGCCCACAGAGAGTCAGTAGAGGAAGAAGAAGAAGATGTGGCTTTGAATGGAAATGTGTGGGACTCCAACGAAGAGAGGGAGGAGCTGGAGAATGAGCCCATAAGGAAATGCTGAAAACTGGGTCAGTGAGGCAAGAGGAAACCGTGAGAATACAATGGCATAGAAGCTCGGGGAAGGGAGGATGAGGAGGAGGAGAAAGTGATCAACTGGGAATGGAAAGAAAACGGAAGGTGGGAAGGGGGCCAAGACAGGGGAGAAGTGGGTAAGAGGAGCATGTATGGAGTGACACTCAGGTGAAGAGACTGTGAGGGAGAACGAGAGGGAGAGTTGGAGCAAACAGCCAGTCAGCACATGGCAGAGAAAATCCAGGCCAAATTGTAGAAAGCTCTCTGAGTGGCCAAGGGTGGTCCCTGTTTTGGCTGTTTCTTCCTCTACTGGCTGAAGTCTCTGGCTGGCTCCTCTATGCAGTTTTCTCCCCAGGCCATGTGCTGGGAGGCAAGGCACCACCCAGGTCCTTGTGCACCCACAGTGGGGGAGTTAATGGAAAGACTACTAACTCCAGTGGGCTGCGGAGCCAGTCCTGGGAGCACAAGAACTGGAATTGTGTCTGACCCATGAGCTGGAAGGCTCCTTGAATCCTTACCCTAAACTTGTGTGTCTGACCAGGGATGGGTATAACATAGCCTTTTGTGTCTGGTGAAAAAAGCCATTAAAGAGCTGTCAATTAACCTCCAATGGTACATAAGTAAGATATTGTAAATCTGAGTATTGCTTGGTTAATCTGTGACCCGTCCGTGCCCAGGGCAGCCACCTGAAAATGCCAAGGTCAGGGCAGGCTGTAAAAAGGGAGCAGATTCTCCCAGCGCTGGTGGGTGGCACTGAAGCCAGACTTCCCAACCAGCCACGAACTGCACTTCTGAATCCTCACAGAAGCCAGTACACAAATACACACAGTCCCCTTTACTGCATTTCAGCTCCAGGCTCCCAAATCAGCACTAGGTCCAGTAAAGAGACCAGTTGTTTAAACTCTATGCTCTTTACTACAAAGGTTCCCTCTGACCCCCAGGAGTCAGCCACAGTACCAGATCAATATGAGTTTGGATTTTATCTAAAATACCACGCTGCCAGCCAATCCTTTAGTAACTAACACTGAAGGTTTATTGTAATAAGAAAGAAAGAAATCATGAGAGAAATGTTAAATGGTCAAAGCAAATCAGATACATACAAATGATTGAAAGTCCATATACATCAGGTTTCTAGAAGAAATGTGGAGTTGCAGGCTTGTATAATCCCTCTGGTATACATCCAACCCCTGGATGGGCCTTAGTCCTTCGGTTCAGTTGTAAGTGAATTGATCCAGAGGCAGGTGTATGTCAGTAACTGAACAGGAACAAAGGCAAAATGTTTCCTCTGGCTTGATCTTATATACCCTCTGTCTTTGGCTATGCAACCTGTGAAAATTTACAGGAGCTAAAATGGAGTCCAGAGTCACATGGGCCAATCCTGGTGACTCTTCAGGTGTGCTGCTGGTGGAATTTCACAGGAATCAAAATGGAGTCCAGAGTCATATGAGCAGGTTCTGGTGACTCATTGGTGATGCTGGCTTCTCCCCGAGGGCCCCTTGCACTTGGGAATGTCTAATGGGCCATTAAGGAGGCCATTGTTCTGCAGCCATCCTGTCTGAGATGTTGCCCAGGCAGCACAATTTGAAATACAGATATATCAAATATATCTAACTTCCATTTCACACATCACACATGAACATAAGTATTATCATCTGACTTAGCATATTACAACTTTTATAACAGTACCTGACATGGCATATCTTACGCGAATATTTATGATTTAGACACACTGATGTTAACCAATATGACAAATGCTCCCCTCCCAATCTACCCAGCATGACATAGTAAACAAAAAATTTGTCATTAAATAATGTGTCTGGCCTCCACACATCAAGAAGAAAAGACAGAGAATGTTGTTTGTACATCTTGTCTGCCTTTTATACGAAAGTGAATCAACCTATCGATCAATTGCTTCATTTAAATGAATTCTATAAGGAAACTTTCAATTTACTGAACTGTTTATTCTGATGGGGGAGGACTGAATAGAGTCAGTGACTTGTCATTCTGTGTGTTCAGACCACACGATATCCTCATCTGTTTGTCAGGGAATTGGATTGAAATGTCACTTTATCTCTATGTAATGTGAGCTATGAAATTGGATTTGTCAGATCACCTGCTTATTGTAAAAAATAACTGTTCTTTTCTAATATGTGACATAAAAGTAATCAGAAATTGAACAAAAGGAAAATAGTTGGGTGGAATTGATTAAATGTATTTGGTGAAGTAAATTAGTCTTCTACATAGGTCTTTTGGGTTGAACTTTTCTAATCGTGGTCAGATGCAGCATAGATTAAATTTAGGAGAACAGAATGAGCCTGTCTGAGAAGGGCATCAGATTATTAGAGTACAAACTGCTTATTGAGTTCAGACAAGGTAACCCTAGATGTCAGACTGGTTAGAAGGGGGTTTGTTAGGTTTGTAAGTTAGGGTCATGGAAGGGCAACCATCTGTACTGTTGGTGACTTGTATTTCTGAATCTTGTCAAAGGGAAGATTTAACACCAGGAATAGACTTGAACTTATTTTGGACCTTTAGAAGAAAGAATTTATGCTAAAATTGAGGGCAAAATCATGGCAAGATTTAAGAAATTATTAAAGATTTATCATCAAGGGTGCTAACAGTTTTGAAATAGTAAATGCTTAAGTGTACCCAAGTATTTAGGTTCTCTTTCTTTGCTTGCCTGCCTGTGCCTTTTTCTCTTTCTATATATCTGTTATAAGGAGAGCTGGTAGCACTGCCTATTATCCAAGTTGCCTGATACTTAGCAATATAAGATCCTATTTTCAGTTGCTTATAACTTGGCCAAACATTAAAATTTTGGGCTAAAATTTTCCATGCCAGATGTCCACTGTGTGTCATGACCCCTGGGTTTCAAACTTGGGCCCACAAGGTTCATGGGAGCAGCCATGCTACAACCCTCCATCTGGCAGCTTTGGCTTGACTATAGCTTACCAAGGACCCATGAAGCCCAACTCCAGTGTGAGGCTCTGCTCCTGAGGTCCGATTGGATTACCCTGAGGTGCATCTGACTGGCCTATTGGACCTACTTAAGTCAGAGGCAGGAACAAGCGCTGTCTGAACAACTGAATTCCCCCCTGCTCTGGGCTGTGTGCCTTGTGCTTCTGCTACCCGTTTCTGCTTCCCCAACTTGACTCCTGGCATCTCACTTGTGGTTCCCAACTTCCAGTTTGTCTCCTGCTTCTGCCACCTGGTATCCTGACCTGGCCTGACTCATTATTCTACTCTCTAGTTTGTCTGCTTCTGACCTCACAGAATCCTGAGCCAGCTGACTCTTGACTCGTCTCATGACTGCAGACTTTGGCTCTGACTGCTAGGTCTGGCCACCCAGGACCTGGCCGTGACAGCTTGTTCAAACCACAGTAAATCCTGCGGTACCTAGCCTATTGTGAGAGGAATGGACCCAGCAGCACCACAGCAGCCATCAGAAGCTTCACACTTGCCCCCCCAATGGGCCCTCCATCTCCAGGTGGATAATAAGCACTGCAGGTCCAAGCTGCACAGCTGACCTCAGGCAACCAGTGGTTGCAGGCAGGGCCCAAGCATAATTTTTTCAGGCCCAGTACAAACTTGTAACACGGGCTGCTTCCCACACACGTACCACAATCTCTCATCCAATACATACAATTTCATAAGCCACGAAAAAGGTTTGAATTCTGAAATTACTGTTCTACATTTCTGAACAATGACCCCCCCCCCCCCTTTGCTATTTTTATTTAACATAACACCCAGATTGAGAGTCCTACAAGTTTGCTGACTATTTTGTAACTTTTTGGTCTTTATAAAGGTATTATATTCTGTCACGGTCTTGATTTTTTTATTCTAGTGGACCAATGTGACTGCAAACATTTTAAAATTAGGCCAATTAACTTTAAAGCTTTATTTTTCTGGCCTTTTTCATGGCAAAATCATGAATTAGCCCCCAAAGCTGTAATCTCAAGAGTTCCAAGAAAGTTACCATTGTGCGGGTCACCTATCAGATTAGTATCTCCTTAGAATGCTAAACCTCGTGAAGCAAGAAATAAGGTAACATCCAACAATCTTTCCAATATTTCTTTCCATCTTGTAGCTTCTGTTAATATTTGTTTTGAATCTCACTGTCCACTTCATGTCCATCTGACAGTGACTGCTGTAATTGCTTCCACTGGCAGTAGCAAGTTTTATGTTCTATGCTCTTTTCATGTTCAGGAAGTTTAATATATAGTTTACGCTATTTTTTATAATTGGTGAATACCCTTCATTTTTTGCCAGCATACTGTGTTGTTTAAGCCTCCCTTCGGGAAACAGCTGACATGGAAAACAATACAGTGCTTGGTTGGTAGCACTCCCAACAAGAAAGACAAGATATCAAGAGACTGGCTTGTTTGAAGTTTTACATTTGAGAAGAAATTCAGGAAAATTATGCCCATCAACATCTTTTTGGCATTGACTTTGCTAGCTTCTGCATTTCTTCAAAAGTCAGGACACCAGATAGAACCATTTTTTGATGGATAGAATCTGTTATGCTTTCAGGCCACAAGCCTGGATCTTTGAAAAGACAAGAATCAGATAATGTAGCACTACTCTCCTCTGCTTCTTGTAAACCTTCTGAATGTGGGGGTGCTAATGGTGATACTACCTGACTATGTTCAAGCATTAGATTGGAGTCACATAGTGCATGTTCTGGCAGCTTTTCTTTATCATCACTTGCCAGTGCCACAGACACAGTCTCTATGTTGAAATCATTTTCATCTTGATTTTGTTCATCTGCTTCCCTAGTTAGTGTATTACCTGACTGCAGAAAGACCTTGTCTGATTTGAAAAACTGGAGGATAGACTGGTGTCCTTTAGCTTCTTTTAGTTTCCTTTCTTTTACCTCCTTATGTTTCTGGCTGCCTGATTTGTATTTATAGCCACCACCAGACATGGGGTGTGTGTGTGAGTGTGTGAGTGACTGACTGAATTAGACACTGACACTTACATATATTTTGGACCTGCAAATCCTACCAGAAGAAGCAGCAGCACTGGCTCCCACTGTCTTATGGTGCTTTGCTTTGCCTCTCCCACCAGCTGTTCCTCCTTCCTGCCTGTGCACGAGGAACTCTGGGACTGGTAGTTCTTGATCTTGATATGATAGACCACGTCATAGAGAGCAGTACAAATCTCTGTCTCTCACTCAAACTACAAGTCCTAGTTTAACAGCACAAGCACACACTCTCTGTTCTAGAGAAGGGCCTGGGCTGAGCCAGCAGGCCCCGCAACTCACTGTTGAGAATGTTGCTTGTGACTGGCTCCAGCAAATCTCACAAGATCTGGACAATAGATGCATAGATACAGGGAAATAAATTTCTTTAAATATCTTCAGGTATGATCTACAATTTAGCCTCAATTTTTTCTTCCCGGTAATGGGGATTGCAGCCTGGTTGTACCTTCTTCCTCCCCCCATGTGGGGTCCCAGGTTGCAGGAGCAAGCAAGACAGCTTAGTGCTGAGAACACTGTGCTGTGAACGTAGCCTGCAGTGCCTTGCCACACACAGGGGTCTGCGATGCCCTTGTCCAAATGGTTTGACGGGAACTGCCAGCAGTTTCGGGGTTTCATGAAGCAGTGCTGCCTTCTGTGTCTGATGCGTCCTCACATCTACGCTTCTGATGAGGCCAAGCCTGCTGGAAGGAGACACGTTACACTGGGTCTTCCTCCTGCTCAAAGGTCATAGCCCTGTGCTGTGGAATTTGAATGGCTTTTTCCAGTCAATGTCAACCATCTCTGATCACCTGCACCAAGCTTGAATGGCTGGGACTGCCCTGAGGGCACTCTGCTAGGGGCAAGGCACAGTGGCTTCCTATGCAGCAGCATATTTCTGCAACCTTACAGTGGACACAGAGTGGACTGAAGCAGCGCAGCTGTACCAGTTCCAGTGGAGGTTGTTGGAAAAAATCAAAGTTGGACTGGTCCACATAGATGCACCTATGGGCCTATATGCCTTTGTGAACTTTACCATCAGCATAGATAATCAGCTGTGAGAATGAAGGGAGGAGAAAAGAGGCTCCCTGAAGCCCCCCCACCGCATACTGTGACCTCACCTGCTGTATTGCCCATCGAACCCATTCAGGCCAGTTCACACCCGAAGAAAAGGAATGGTGCCATCAGTGCCACCTGTGCTTCTACTGTAGTGAACTTGGCTACACAATCTCAGCCTGCCCTGTACCAATGTTGAGGAGCTCAGGGAAACAAGCTGGCCCAGGCATGTGGGGGGGTGGGGAACTGGCCTGGGCCTTGAAAGAAGAGACATTCCCTCTACTCTGCTCCACACTGAAATGCACCCTGAGCCCCTAGCTTCTCATTTGCAGGTGCCTATCTGGCTGTGCGTCCCAGGGGATCGTAGACGGAATCACTTCCAAACGGCACTCGTCAATTTGGGAGCGGTGGACAATTTCATAGATGCAGTTACAGCTCGGGCTCCACAGATTCTGCTGACATGTAAGGCCATGCCTGATCCAAATAAAACTATAGACGGCGCCCACTGTCTTCAGGTCCAGTTATAGAGGAGACTGTGCCCCTGGAGGCCGTTATTCAGGGATACAAAGAAATAATATAATTTGATGCGATCCATTTCCTTTCTTCTGATCACTGGCATCTCCTGGCTGACCTTTTGTGACATACTGGAATACCATACAGACCAGTAGGGCGCTGTGTCATCCCTGCCCTGCAACCTTAGGTGCCTTACAATGCCTTGATGAAGTAGCTCCCAATTGGGCCACTCACAAACAGCCTTCTAGCATGCAAGCCACACCCTGAGTGTCTGTGTGTAACTGTAGCCTGCCAGTTACACTCTGGCTCTCACCAGCCTTGGTTATGCAGCAGGATGACCCTAACACACCCACAGTCCTGGATTTTCCTCTGGAAATGTATGTCCTGTACTGACTAGCCCTGTCCTGCACAGCATAAACATTTTCAAGTCCAGTATTCCTTTAAGGGAATAATATACCAGCTTATTATGTTAAACACTTCAACCTAAACTCATTATAGTCAAAATAGTAAAACAAGTTTATTACTACAAAGAGAGAGGTTTTAAGAGTCTGTTTGGAAGGATGTTCCCTGGCCATCCTGCTGGCAGAATTCTGACGGGAAAACAACCTTCTGCCTTCACTAGCGAATAAGGGGGTTGTGAAGAGTGTAACAGAATACATCCCTGTGTTCACACCGTACACAGTACTGACAGCTCTATTGGGCCCAAGTCTTCTCCCACTTCAACTTTACCTAAACCTACTACCCTGGAGCCAGAAATGGTAAAGCTGACACCTTGTCCTGAAGATATGGCTCTTATCCACAAGGCTCCAGGTTAGACCCAGCTCTCATTCTAAAGTTCCACAGTTTCCTTACTGCAGCTTGCCACCAGGACCTGCTCATGCTCAGGGCACTCTGCCTCTATCTCCAGAATTCCACCCAATGAGTTGGCCATTATCAACCAAGAACTGCACAACACCTGGGAGCGGGTCATGTTCATAAGGGACTGTATCTATGTTTCCCCAGGACCTGCTAGAGTGGCAGTTCTACAAACATGCCATTACTCCACATTGAGAGGACACTTAGGGCGATATAAAACCCAACAATCGATGTCCCATTTCTTCTGATGGCTTTGAATGCACCTCATGATACAGATCTTTGTAACTTCCTGCCAGGTGTGTGCCTGCACCAAGATCCCATGCCAGAAATCCTGTGGACTCTCCCAACCTCTGGACACCCCATCTCGGCCATCTCATTGCACTTTGTGGTGGAACTACCAGAGTTTAGTAGTTTCATGACTATCCTGACAGTGGTAGATTGCTTTTGAAGGGAGATCACTTCATTCCCTGAATGGGTTTACCTTCTGTGACGGAAACTTCCTGACTCTGGATAAACAACAGAGTCTGTCTTCATAGCCTCCAGGATCATGTCACCTACGATCAGGAGCCACAGTTTACTGCCTGATTCTGGTACGAGTCCCTATGTTTATTTGGAGTCCATGCACACCTGTCCTTTGTCTACCATCCTCAGTTGAATGGCCAAGTGGAAAGAATCAACCAGATCCTCGAACAATACTTACAATGCTGCACCAGGATGACTGGTGTTCATTGATACCCTATGCAGAGTTCTTGTACAATAATGCAGACCATGTATCCACAGGCTACAGCCCCTTCTTTATCAACTATGGGTACCACCCACAACTACTCACATCCTCTCTCTGCCCATCTGCCTCGGAACTATTACAGCACGTCCATCATGTCCAAGAGGAGGTGAAGGGACACCTTGACAAGGCGAAGGGGGAATACAAAAAGCACATGGACAAGCATAGACAACAGGCATCCAAATACTTTGTAGGGCAAAAAGTATGGCTTTCAACAGAACACCTCCGCAGTCAGACCATCTGAGAAACTAGACTACCAATTCCTTGGCCTGTATAAGTTTGGCTACAAATCAGCTTGATCACTTTAGAACTCCAGCTGCCTCGATCCCATAGAGTCCACCCCATATTCCATGTCTCACTTCTGAAACCATACACCAAGAACATAATTCCCATACAGCCCAATCACCATCCCCCACTGGTACAAGTACAGGTCAGGCGGAATACATTGTTCACAAAGTCCTTGACCATAAGATCAAGTGGGGCAAATTATGGTACCTGATTGATTAGGAAGGTTACAGCCTAAGGGAATGCACCTTGGGAACAAGGTGAGAATATTCACATTCATTAACACTCTTGCCCTGTTTTGGGCCTTCCATGGGAGCCACCCCAAGAAACCTGGATCCATGTTGCCCAAAGGGTGTCCCTAGGGGGGGAGATGATGGAATGACCCCTGAGTCTTGAACCTCGTCCTGCAAGGTTCATGGAAACAGGCATGCTCCAACCCTCCACCTGACAAGAGCTTACTTGGGACCCTGATGCCCAGCCCCAGTCTGAGGCTCCGATTGGCAGAGTCCCAGAGCAGCTGATTGGCCGCTGGTTCTATTTAAACCAGTGACAGGAACAGGAAGCTGACTGAACAACTGGGCTCCACCCTGCTGTGGACTGTGTGCCTTGCGCTTCCTGCTCCTACTACCCAGACCCGCTACTCTCTAGCTTTTCCTGTTTCCCTGGCTTGATTTCCCAGTATTCCAATCTGGCTTCACTCCTGGTATCCCAACATCCAGTTGGTTTCCTGCCTCTAACCTGTTGGTAGACCTGGCCTAACCTGACTCTCATTCTCGCTTCGCGGCTCTGATCTTCAGTGTACCTGCTGCTTCTGACCTCCCAGTATTTTGACCCAGCCAGCTCTTGACTCCTGTCTTGTGACTGTAGACTCTGGCTCCAAATACTAGGTTTGGCCACCTACGAACCAACCATGACACTTTGAGCTGAATTTTTCTGGAAAATGTAAGACGCCATAGTTGAGTAATTTTTGAGAATAAGGTCAGGGAAAAATACGTTGTTTGGCCCATGTTAAAAAATGCTGGTGACCTTTTTATTTGAAAAGCTCTAGCACTCCCATGAGTTGAAGATGGACTTAACATTTGGTGAGTCCTCAGCTGAACTATTGTGTCCAGTTTTGGGCCACAAACTTTAAGAAAGATGTGGAGAAATGAGAGAGTCCAGAGGAGAGCAACAAAAATAAGAGGTTTGGAAAACCTGACCTGTAAGGAAAGGTTGAAAGAACTGGGTGCGTTTAGTCTCAGGAAGAGAAGGCTGAGTGGGACATAAGTCTTCAAATATGTAAAAGGTTGCTATAATGAGGATGGTGATCAATAGTTATCCATGCCTTCTGAGAGTAGGACAAGAAGTAATCGGCTCAGTTTGCAGCAAGGGAGATTTGAGTTAGAAATTAGAAGTTTTTCTTAAATATAAGAATAGTTAAGCTCTGGAACAGGTTAACAGGGGAGGTTGTAGAATTCCCATCAACTGAGGTTTTTAAGAACTGGTTAGACAGACACCTGTCAGGGATGCTCTAGTATACTTAATCCTGCCTCAGTGCAGGGAGCTGGACTTAGATGACCCCTTGTGGTCCCTTCCAGCCCTACATTTGTATGATTCTGTGATCAAAGTGAAAAATTGCAGGGCCCAGGAAGAACATATTTATTAGGTAGCTTTGACCACCTCACATGCTCTCTACCTGTTGAACCATCTTGCTGGAACTTACTCTGAAATTCCAAATATTTGAGCATCTTCAACCAGTTGCTATTTATTTATTTATTTAAAAAAAAAAAAGCCTGCTCAAGCCCCAGAATAGGCAAGATTCCATGCTGGGCAGTAACAGCTTCTCTCAACACAAAAGCGTGAGTGCTGTTAAGTCAGATACCTTGCAATAGTGGAACAAGCTGTACTAAGTAATCAGTAGACAGGGGAGGAAATGTCTATTTTTGACTCATTTAAATCTGAACAAATTTTCATGAGGACAGAAAAGATACCTCTCTGATTCCAAGGCTATTCTCCCTTATGGGAAACCATGGAGGTGCGACAGCTCTTCCAAAAATGTGCTAAAGAATTTTATAATGAAAGTGTAAGGCAGGCTAAATACAGGGATTGCTGTTCTTCCCCCCCCCCCCCCCCCCCCCGAAAAAGTGCATATGCAGGTATTTAATTTTTTAGCTTGCATGTAACTCCCTTAGCATAAGCAAAGGACTACTCTTCATTTTGGGTGTATTGTTTTTGTTCTCATTTTTATTTTAATTGGTCCATTGGTGTTGGCCACCATTACAGCATCTGTCCCAAATTTTCCATTGATCTGTCATCAATGGACATTACCTTCTGGTGCTGTAACAGGAGAGTGTTAATATTTGCTTTTCTTAAGTGGACACCCTCACACCACTGGTTTGAAATTCCACAGCTGTTCTCTCATCCAGAATCTTTAAAGCACTAAATCTGCTCCATGAAGAAACAAACTTTCTTTATCAGGCTGTAAGAGTTCAGTGAGAAATAACTTTTTCTGATTTAAACAGTTTTATTACCCTGGTATTGCTACCTGTAAATCCCTCCCCCTCCCAAATTAAAATGTATTTATTCCTTCTTAAATATGCATAATTACTATAGCCATTAAAAATATACCATTTTGGTTAAGCCAACTATTTTTAGAGTAAGATATAGTGCACCTGTATCTAGATGGTAGGATATTGTTAGGATATTATTGACTGGTCAGGTGTGTCTGCAGTCTTTAAACAGTCCCCACCCTGGGCTTCCTCCCTGGAGGCAACAGTTTTGCCCTCTCTGGGACCTTCAGCTTTCCTTCTGGGGGTTTATCACTGTCCACTAGGGGCCTATCTCTTTACTCTTCTGTTGGTGCGTCTCCAGCCCTCCCTGGGCTCAGTCTTTAAATAGTCCTGGCCCTGGTATGGGGTCATATCCCCAGGGCTTCCTCCTTGGAGACGCTCTTTTCCTGCAGCCCTTCCTGGGGTCAGTCCTTAATCAGTCCCAGCAGCCAGCCGAGAGTTCCCTCTTGCTCCCTCTGTCCCTATCAGCAGTGTCTTGGGCTCAGTTCCAACAGCCAGCCAGGAGCTCTCTTTTGCTCCCCTAGTCCCTGCCACCAACTGATGTCTGTGGTCCTGCTGCTCCTTCAGCCAGCCAGGTACACAGTCCTCACTCCTCCAAGTCCAGGCAGCAACTGAGTGACTCTGGCCCTGCAGCTCCTTTTATGTGAGCCTGCTGGGCCCAGACTGGCTGCTCCCTGCAGCCACTCTCGATGGCTGTTTCCCCACAACCATTCTAGGCTGGTTGGAGGACTTCTTTTCTGCTCCTTTCCTGGCATGGGTGTGGTGGAGCCTGAGGCTTCTAGCAGGGACTAGTCCATCCCATCATAGAACCCTATTCAATGGCCAATATTAAAATTGCCTCCACTGGAAAAAAGCATGCTGCTGCCAACTGTTGACATATGCAGAGGCTGGTACTTAATTGAATAATTGATCCAAACTCTTCATTGCCATACCTATAAACACCCCTTCTAGAAGAAAAAGAAGAAAAACTAAACTATATGAAGGAATGGCTTGGGTAAAACCTATGGTCATTCATCATTCTTAATCAGTTTGTTATATTAAGTTTAATATTTTAAAATATGCAGAAACAATATCTTTCATTACAGTATCCTTGACTACTTCAATTTTTTCTACTACAGTATATACTTAATTTCAGGACCATTATTTTTTAACCAATTGTCAATTAAAAATAAGTGCAATATGGATGATAGGTTTATTTTATGCATCCTCAACCTTTAGCTGGAAGATTACCTTCAGTGTAAAATCATGATATGTGCACGCTTTTGCTGGAACCACACCACTGAATTTAACTTATCTGGTGCTTTGGTCATAAGGGAATGAAAAAGTACCCCAGGGGATGAAAAAGCAATAAAATAATGTCTATTTCAAATACTTGTAAGACTTTAAATGAATTGGTGTAACTAATAACCTTTGTGACCTTTACTCCCTGAGTTTGCATTTTGAATGGCAGTTGAACAGCCATTACTAGCATTTGAAACTTGAAAGTAATTAACTGTTCTTTCAGCCTGGCTACATAAATGGCTTACGATGCTCTATAAAAGTGCCATTTTAAGTCCTGGTTCAAGAAACAGCCTTATGATTTAAATTAATGCTTAATCATTTTGCATTAAGTCAAAACTATTTAAAGATACAGAGTTTCTGCAGAAAGCTATAGTTTATTTACTTCAAAAGAATGTCAGTAAAACTAGAGTAAATTTCTAATCCCCAGAACTTGAAGCTAGAGTTTGTCCTATATTGATGCTGAGATATAATATATTTTTCCCTGTAAATTTTAAAAGTCTATATGATGTTGCTATACTCTAAATGTAGTAGTTTACCATTATAGTTTTAAACTTGATTTGTGTGTCTGTTCTAAGTAATAATAATTAGTAAGCATCTTTGAGAATCAGTGAGAATATCTCATTAAGGTGAAAATATGTAATGTACCTGTCTGTTTTGTGATGTCATGCTTCAGCATGGCATTTACTATCCAAGTGCAGTCATTGTTATTGGCACAGATCGAGGCTTGGGCAGCAGCATGTAAAATAAGAGGGAAAGATTTATTGGGTATATTTTCCAATAAAAGTAGAATATAGATCTTCTGCTTCTCAATCCGTAGGAGAAAATAGCAGAGCTTTAGTATACTTAGTGTACATCAAGTATGCTTCAGTAATAAATTAAGTATACTTACGCTACTTTTTGTAAGAGAAGTAGGTATTTGTTACTGTCTTAAAACAGGAGCTCCACCAGCTTAAATCATCAGTGAATCATTAATGCTTCACCCGGATCCCTATGGCCTTATCCTCACTCACCCTTTGTCCCTTTCCCTCCCTCACTTAAACTCCCACTTTGAGGCCAATCAGAAATCTTGAGAGGAACACACACACACACACACAAGCTCTTTTTTGTTTAAGTAGTGACACATTAACATATTAGCAAATGTTCATCCCAGCATCATGTTGTGATGAAGATAGTTGTGGGAGAACAAGTGTTCACACCTCTTTGTTTAAGTACTGTACATAAAATTAAAAAAACAAACAAACCCTGCCTGCTGTTTATAATAAATGGCTTAAATATGTTGGGCCAAATTCTTCTCTGTTACAATGGCACAATTCCGTTTCACTGAACCTGATTGACCACTGTGTTATAACAGTTTTATCCTGGTAAACCACTTGAAATCACTGAAGTAACACTGGCATAAAAGTGGAGACTCAGACTGATTGTGTAGAAAAAATGCATTAATCATTATTTACCTTTCAGGTGAGAGATGGCAGCCAAAAATTATAGCAGTTACTGAGCTTAAAAAGTTTAGGTGACTATGTACTAATAATACTAAGCAGATCTGTAGCACTTTCCATTTTCAAAGTATTTTGAAAACAAACTATTTTCCCCCACCCACCCATTTGGCATATGAGGTAGTATTATCTCTTTTTCATATCCACTAATGTTATATATGCCATCATGTGCCAGCAATGCCCCTCTGCCATGTACATTGGCCAAACTGGACTATCACTACGCATAAGGATAAATGGACACAAATCAGACATAAAAAATAACAACATCCATAAACCAGTGGGAGAACACTTTAATTCCACAGGGCATTCTGTCTCTGACCTGAAAGTTGCTGTACTTCTCCAAAAAAACTCCAAAAACAGACTTCAAAGAGAAACTGCTGAGTTAGAAATGATCTGCAAACTTGACACATTCAAACTGGGTTTAAACAAAGACTTGGAGTGGCTATCTCACTAGGGAAGGTAAATTACTTTGCTCACCCATTCTCACCTCCTACTCAATGGTCGTCATTAGGTCTTAAGTACCGGACTCCACCTCCCCCCTTGTTCTCAATGTACCTGGATATATATAAGATGCCTCTGTGTTACCTATTTTCTGTATTACTGCATCTGAAGAAGAGAGCTGAAGTCTCTCGAAAGCTTATGTCTGCAAATATTAAATTCGTTAGTCTTTAAAGTGCCACAGATCTCTTGTTGTTTTTGCTGTATACAGACTAACACAGCTACCCCTCTGGAACTCCTTTTCATAGTTAGGGACAGTAGGATTAAATGATTTGCCCAAGGTAGAGTCAGAATAAAAACAAGAATTCAGGAATCCTAGTCCCAGCTCTGGGCTCACTCAGCCCAGGTTAACAACACTGCCTCATATTAGATAGAAAAGTGCTGGATACTGAACATCCACTCTGCTCAGCTCAGATGTCTGAAAATGTCCAAGGTGTGAAGTAAAAACTGAGTTGTTTCGAAAATAAATATCCTCACTTTTTTGCATCACAATTAATATCACACTTCAGCAAGATGGCTTCCATCAGGAATAGACTCAATTATCCATTTTAATTAAAAATGTTACTTTTGAATAGAACTCAGAGTTTACACTGAGAGAGATATGTCTTGAATTTAGGTTTACCTCCCTTTTAAATTGTAAATGAAATGATGCTGGAAATACACAGGATTAACATCTGGTTAATAGGTAAAATATAATTTCAAGCAGTTTGGAATGTGTATATAAATGGAGTCTATATGTTAAAACCTTTCAGTAACATAACATGAAAAAGTACATTTAGCAAGTCTTGACAAGCAACAGAGTTTTATGTTGTGATTTAGCCTTACACAATAAATAGATAACTCAGACAATGTTTGTCATCTCTTATATTTTTTTGTTTGGTATTTTTAAGGCAGACCTCCAAATATAGTGAAGATTGTTGTTTGAATGTTTTGGAAGTAGAAACAAATATTGGTAGAATAACTTCATACAATTTTTGTTTTTTGTTTTGTTATAGAGCCACCTGTTCCCATTGCTCCACCTCAGCTGTCTTCAGTTGGTGCAACCTATTTATGGATACAGTTGAATGCCAATTCCATCAATGGGGATGGACCTATCATTGAGAGGCAGGTAGACTATCGCACGGCAAGTGGAAGCTGGTGTGACGTACAGCCAGTGGACTCCACAAGCTACAAAATCGGGCATCTGGATCCTGACACAGAATATGAAATCAGTGTGCTGCTTACAAGACCGGGTGAAGGAGGTACCGGATCCCCAGGCCCAGCTCTTAAAACAAGGACAAAATGTGCTGGTAAGTACTTGAAAGATGCCAGTTCACTGGGGTTCAAACCAGCAGGCTATTTTACTAACAATTGTCACTGTATAGCTTGAACCTGTATGACACAATAACCAAGTCCAGAATATATTTAAGTATAAACCATTTAGTGTTTGCGAATGGTGACCTTGAAGCCAACCTACAGTGTCACGGTACACTAAATCATACCTGTTTGTGCCTGGCAATAATTTGTGTAGAATACAGTATAGTTTCAAAACAGCAGACTTTCCTGATGTACAGCACACTGTTGGACTTCCTTCATTTCATGATATCCTACCTGCATCAATGCTAGCGTTTTATCCTTTATTTTCTGAGCTAACATTACAAGCTTTTTTTTAGCATCAGTAGCAGATTTATAAGTCTGTAGATGATGTGGAAAAATAGACTTCATAATAGCAAATACATTTACTGTTGTGTCTCCATTAATATATGGGATTTAACGAAGGGCTGCTTTCTCAGATGGCTGTCAGCTAGTCCTTTTGTTAAATGAAATACAGTTATCTACGTTGTTGTATAGAGACTTTGGCTCTTATATTGTTAAGTTGTAATCAGTACTGCTCACGTGCTTGTAAATGGATACAAAGCAGGGCTATAGTAGAAATAAAATTGAATAATAGTCCTGGGGAAAAGTAGCAGTGATATTAGCATTGCTATTAATTTGCTCTTCAGATGTAGGAAGAATAAATGAAGTATTCTGTGATACAAAACATTTTTGATGTCCGCATCTTCATTGTCACTTTCGATGGGAATTAGACATTTTGTTTTAAAAATTGAGAAGTTTTCTAGGGTGAAGTTAAGACTATGCGGACAGATTTTGAGAAACAATTTTCCTTTTCAGAACCCTGAATTAGAATATGCAAATCTGATTTGCACACACATTTGTTTCATGTTTGTTTCACTGGGCTACATGCAAATTTGCATATGAAAGTATAGTGGCCAGTTTGAGGTTGGCCTAGAAATGTATCATTCTGAGTCTTTACTAACACTGGAGATGAAGAAGGAGAGAAAGACATAGACTGGGATGAGGTTTAAAATTTATAATGTGAATTTTTCCCCCCAAATTTTGAATCCCTCTCACTATAGTAAAGCTGGCAGGAGACAGAAGGAAAAGCTCCTGAAGAAAAGGAAATGAAACCACTGGTATGAATTAATTTATTGATACTAGTCTTCAGAGAGCTCATGTATATATTACTCTTTTTTAAAAGATACAGAAAATAACTAGGCAGCTCTCCATTGGATTTGGAGATAGTTTCTTCTCACATAGCTGTCCAGGCACGGTCCAGTGATTAAACAATGTATTGCGAATAGAAACAATATCCATCAATGTGCAGATTATTCTGTATATGATGCCAAATGCAGACATAGTGACTTTTTCAGATTCCTAGTAATATGCTATTTTGTCCAAACTATATTGTAAAAATAGTGGCTAGTTTGTTGTTTTTGTGTATGTATGTGTTTGTTTTTGCTTACAGTGTTTTGGTTTTTTTGTTACCCCTCCATTCCCCCTACCCCTCCCCCCCCATCATTGTAATGTAAGTTTAAAACAATAACAACAACAAAAAGGAATAAAAAGGCAACACAAAATATCTATGTATTTCCAATATGCAAGATTTTCCTTATTAGAATATAATGATTTTAAGATACTCAACGTTTTGGTACAAAATCCATCACAGTGTTCCTTTAACAGGGGCCTCTAATCCAAGATGCCTTTCCTAAGAGAATAAAACATAATTATCTTTCCTGGGTAAATGTAGTCCTTTCAGGCTCACTCCAAGTACTTTAAAACCTAGCTACTTTTCTTTATATTTTGATTTCCTGCTCCTATGACTAGACATTATAGTTTCAGATGAATTAGTGAGAATTACTACCAAGAGTTTTACATGGAGAATACAGAACTTCAATTACATGTAGGTTCATCATGTGTTTTCTGTGGTCATTTCAGTGGCAGGTATTATGGAACATTAAGACAAATGCCCATTCTCATAAAATACTATTAACTGAAAATGTTTTATCTGGTAAGCTACTATAATATAGTCTTATTATTTGTGATTTCATTAAGCTAAACAGTAACGTCCTATATTCCTTTCTCAAATGAAATGCATGAATTGGGAGCTGAGTGAAAAATTGAAATTATGAATGACAATATTAAATCTAGCTCCACAAATTGGCTTTTTTATGGCAGGAGATACCGCTTTGAAGGTGTTGTGGTTGTTGGTTAACTACTAGTGAATGGCATGCTAATAACTGGCTCAAGGGGTTAAAAAAAAAAGATGCTGATTAAACTAATGGCAAAGTAATTAAGCTGGGTAGGAGTGAAATGATGCCATTCTCAAATGTGTACCATAAAATTAATAAAACAGGAGTCTTTTAAAAGAAGAGTCATTGCACCTTTGTAATTGATTTACTAATTGTATGCTGCTTGCCAGTTCCCTTGGGGCCTCCGCGGAGTACCACTTTGAGGCTTGAAGCAGCATGCCAGACTTTCAGTAATCGTAATAGTTCTCCAAAGTGCTTGAAATATGTTTTAATTTTGGCAGAATGAGATTTCAGGGACTTCTAATAGGCAGACAAGTGCTGTCTCTAGCGCTAGTAAATAAAAATATCTAAAAATAGAATGTAAAGGAAATAAAGAAAAAAAATCTCTCCAAAGTTGGCAGTGTCGTCGTCAGTGGAGGTACTCTTTGGAAAGTGCTTTGTTTCCTTGTGATGAAACCTAATATAAATGTGGGTGATTCTTCTTTCAGGTGGGTTGAGGAGATGATGTTCTGAGCTCGATTAGGGTTAGGCTGTGGGTTGGAGTTCGAATTTGAAAAAGCCATGGCTAGGGTTCAGTCACTGAAATCTCTTGAGTTTCTCTTGTAAGTTTTCTTCCGTATTGGGCTACGTTTGAATCAGATCCAGAAAAAATGCCCTTGCTATTTTTGGGTATGACCTGGTACTGAAACCTGTAGGGGTGAGTTTGGAATTCAGAACTTGAATCATAAGCCACCCCACTCCACCTCAGCCGAAGTTTGACATGGGGGGGAATGGTGACTACTGCTAAGAAAGCATCCATATATTGTGTGTGAGAACACTTCTGTTATACCCTACGTCACTGATTATTCTCGTGCTTTCATCCTCTCTACACACACATCTCTACATAGATTGAATGTAGACCAATTATGATTGTCATGAGAATGAACATTAGTTTTGTTCCTATATCTCAGTGGTAAGGAAATGTAAAAAAGGCAAAATATAGTGAATTTCCTTTAAATACCTTCACATAGTAAAGCAAAATATATGGCCATTAACGTGGCTCGGCACTGTGCTTGGGTATTAAACTACATGCTATCTCTTCCTTGTTTGCATGCTTTTTTTGTCCACAACTATATTATTATTTATATGCAATTTTGTTTAATTTGCCTTTTTACATGTTTGTTTTAAAAAGTGCTATTAACATACAATATCTGCCATAAAACAGCAACGAAATCCGAATTCCCATCAAATACCTAAGTAAGCAAGGCACATAATCATTACATAGCAACTTGAGCATATATTATATATTCTATAGATTTTATATATATATATATAGATCTTGTTGCTTTAGCTTTCTGCCATATAGAGTCTGTGTACTGAATACATTTGAAAGAACAAAAGAAACAACCCTAAAGAACTATTTAAGGTTTTGGTTCATATGTTTGAAATGAATCCCAGAAAGTTGATGTCCCAGAAAGTCAGCAGCATATGAAAATTCCATGCTAATAAGCCAGAAAGTTTAAAAGAGGGTAAATATGCTCTGGTTCAGAAAAGGGAAATGAGAGTAAGCATCCAACTGGCAAGCTGAGAGGTTTCTAAGCAGCAATTTCTCTTCCTTTTCAGAGGATGAGAATACCATATTGCAGCTTATTTTACAAATGAATACTGAATGCACGAAGAATAAGCTCTCATTTACCCAAAAAAACTAATTTAAAAAAATTCTAAATGATGCACTTAGTATTTTATGTTGCTGTTTTGTGTTTAAGGTGAACATCCACACGTCATTGCTCTGCCTGGGAAAATGGTTTGAGTGCTGGGAAGATGCTGTTGGAAAGGGGGGGGAGGTGAGGAAAGATCTTACTCCATCCTGTCTCTGATCATGGAGCAGCAGTGACGTAGGCGCTCTGAAGAGGCTCTCCACCCAATATCTAATGATCCCAACTCCACTTGTCATATTCTGGGGGTTAGAGCCATTCTCTTCCCATTTTCACCCCCCAGGGGAGTACAGAGGAATCAGTCTCTGCCCTGTGGGACTGAAATTTTTCCGGCTCTTATGCAGGCCACACAAATGGGTGGGAAAAAATTCCATGTGCTCTCTCCCACCATCCCACACCTGAATGAAAGCCAGGTGGAAACTGGCCCATAATTATACTAGGTTGATTACAGATGAATGAAAAAGTTTGAATATTAAGAATGTAAGCATGCAAATGTCAGTATATAAAAGGAAATTGAGTATGAATACAAGAAACTGTAGTATGGATTATAAATATGGAATAATGAATTAAGTGAAAAATATTAATAGAAGTAGGACTGTCAGTAAAGTTATGACTTAGGACTGGTGGATTCCAGAGCCAATGTACTCTCATTCATGAAATAATCCTTTTAAAATGAGTAAATATGACCATTTATCTAAAATATTAGTAACAGCTTTATTTTCAAATTTATAGTACAAGTTACTGGTATTTGAGTTAAGCCACATGTTAATATCTAACATCAAAGTGTCTTTCCAGCATCCTTTTATTGTTCTAAGAACATTAGAATATAAAAAAAATCTGAGTGTCAGTTCATCTTTATCATTGGGTCTTTTTAGCTGGATTAGATTACTAGAAAGAAACAAAGTTTTAGCCATTAATATATATATGGTGTTAAGTACACTTTAATTTATAAACTAATACAGTTAGGAAGTGTTTTGAGTTTGTGTATTTTTGTTTGGTTGGGTTTTTTTCCCCAGAAAGGATGTTCTGGAAAATAAAATAATGTTTACACTGGACTTTGTTAGCTGCTAGTGGTACTGTATATTGAGAAAATATTTAAAGCAAATGAGTGTAATAACTATTTGATGGGTCTTGAGTATTATTTTGGATATTAAAATTAATACATTTTTAAAATAAAAAACAAAATATCTGTCAGCGGCTGTGTTTGTTTTGACAGTTTCTAGAGCCATTTTGTTTGCAATCCCCTTAAAAGAAAAAAAAAGCCTGTTCAATAATTCACTTCATTACAGTTGTACAGTGTTCAATTTTAAGAAGATGACCTGATGCATTATTGGCATGTTTGGCCAAGTAAATGACAAAATATAACTTTTTCTGACCTGTGCATAATTATGGATAGCTTTCGAATGACAACTGGCTAAACTTGTACTATAATTACATTTCTATTATGAAAGCTTCATCTTTTTATCCTGACATGTAAAGCTAGATTGTGAAGAGCATTCATTTTTAGAAGAGGGAGAATTAGAGAGCTATAATTTATAATTCAAGATTATCCATAGAAGCATTTATTCTTTCAGAAGAACCTTTCATTGCCAAATCCCACTCTGCATTGTTAGTTACTTAAAAAAGAAACTGCCAATTCTTTGGGCATTTATATAATTGATTATAAAAGCGGATAAAAAGTGCTGCTTGTTTAATCCTGGCATACAGTAACTCAGAGTGACACTATGAAGCTAGATTATAATTTTTTTTTACATGAGCCTGGTCTCTGTCCCTCTAGCCACAATTAACACCATTCAGCCAGATGTAGGATCTCTATGAGGGTCCTCTGTGGAGGCGCAGGAGATCTGTGTTTCTACTCGAATTAGAGAATCGAAATTCTCTCCTTAGTCCAGTTATGGACAGAGATGAGCCTTTGCAAAAAGTCTGATTCCAAAGATTCCATTCTACATTCTTGTCTCTTCTCCAATGTTGGACTCTCATGACATTCTTCCTTTGGCCACTTTGGAAGTTGCGTACACGTGATGCCATTGGGTAGACATCAGGTGAATATGGTCAGGAAATACAGACTTTCTCAGGCTACCAGTAAGCAAGGTGCTCAGAACCAGATATTCTTAAAAAGCTAAGAAGTTTAAAATTGAAAAAGGGGTAAAAACCAATGACTACAGAGTATGGAGTCTTCGTCTGATTTTCATAGGATTTTTGTACTAGAGTTTTTATAGGTGTTATATGTATATATCCTAATGGGGGGCTTCTAGGCACTACTGGAATACAAGAAATGTCACCAACATCATCTCAACAAAGTTTAAATTCCACAATGGGATTTTGGGGACTGGCTAGTGTTTCAGACTGCTGGGTCCTAAAATATTTAGGGCTATTAAGATTGTAACCAACATAGAATCATAGAAGTGTAGGACTGGAATGGATCTCAGTAGTTCATTTAGGCCAATCCACTGCACTCAAGGCAGGACTAAGAAATAACTAGACCATTCCTGACAGGTCTAGTTTGTCTAACTTCTTCTTAAAAGCCTCCAGTGATGGAGATTTCACAACCTCCCTAGGCAGTGTGTTCCAGTGCTTAACTACCCTGACAGTTAGGAAGTTTTTCCTAATGTCCAACCTAAACCTCCCTTGCTGCAATTTAAGCCCATTGCTTTTTGTCCTATCTTCAGAGGTTAACAAGAACAATTTTTCATCCTCTTCCTTGTAACTTTTATGTACTTGAAAACTGTTATCATGTTACCCCTCAATCTTCTCTTCTCCAGATTAAACAAGCCCATTATTTTCAGTCTTGCCTCACAGGTGATGTTTTCTAGACCTTTAATTATTTTTGTTGCTGTCCTCTGGACTTTCTCCAATTTGTCCACATCTTTCCTGAAACGTGGATGGAGAACTTTACACAATACTCCAGTTCTATCTTCGAGTGATTGCTCATATCCATTCCCATATAGGTGTGTGCGCGCTCTGTGCACAGTTTCCCGGAACTTTTTTGCCCTTAGCAGTCCTGGTAGGGTCGACTCAGGCGCCCCCTGGAGTCCCGCGCCCATGTCATGGTACATAGGGCACTGCCGACCCCACCGAGCCCCAGTTCCTTCTTTCCACCCGTTGACGGTTGGTGGAACTTTGCCTCTTGCTTGCAAGTCGCAGACCCTTAGTAGTTTTTGTCATCCAAATTAGTCAAGTTAGTTAGATAGTTTAAGAAACCCTCAGGGGTTTATTCTCCGCGTTGGGCCATGCCTGGCTCAACCGGTTTCAAGCCCTGCACCGAGTGTGCTAAGCCGGTCCCTGTGAGTGACCCTCACTCACGCTGCCTCCGATGCCGCGGGGAGCAGCACCGCAGGGACAAGTGCAAGATTTGTGGAGCCTTGAAGCCGCGGACCCAGAAGGAGAGAGAGGCGCGGCTGAAGGCTATCTTGATGGAGTCCGCTCTTCGTCTGGTCTCCGCACCAGCGAGGTCATCTGCGGCACCGAGCATTTCCTCGATGCGGAGCGCTCCACCGGCACCGACATCGTCCACCAAGAGGTCGGCACCGAAGCGCCGCAGGGAGACAGCGCACAGGGACTCCTCCGCACCACCGACCTGGCACCGGGGGAGTCCAGAGATGCCCCAGCCACGTGCCGTCGAGACTACTCCGGCACCGGCATCTCCACGCAAGGAGCCCTCCCCGACTCCCCGGAGTGGGGCAGAGCCCTTGCAGGGACCGTCGACGCCGGAGGTGTTCACCGCGGCACACGCCCTCATGGACCTGCCCACGCCTCCGTCCCACCCTCAGCCGAGGATGGGACTTGCGTCTCGGGGTAAGCCCGCAATGGGTGGACCCGGTGGGTGGAGGAGACAGGAGTCGAAGTCTCCCCCCAGACGGTCGAGGAGGGTTGAGAGTGCGGGCTCCCCTCCCAGCTCCGGAACCCAGTCGAGCTCCTCGACACCGCGGCACCGTGGAAGGTCGAGGAGCTCACGGGGGACAACGACTCCATCCTCCGTCGACAGCCCGGCTCGGCACCGCAGCCCTCGGCACCAGTCTCGATCCCCGGCACCTAGTCCGGCGCGGATCCCGGTGCCCTCCACGACGGCACAGCCAACGTCATTGGCGCCACCGCCGCCAGCTTCACCACTGCCGACCATGGCACCGCCGGCTGCATCATCGCTGACCATGGCACCGCTGCATCCGGCACCGGCGCCCCCGGCACCGCTGCATTCGGCACCGGCGTCCTCAGCACCGACGCACCGGGCACCGACACGCAGTCCATCCCGCAGTCGGTCCCGCTCCTCAGGTCGGCACCGATCCCGGTCCCGATCCTCTCGCCGGCACCGATGGCACCACTCCCGATCTCCAGGGGGCAAGCACCGTTGGAAATCGTCCCGGGGCAGGAGACACTCGGGCTCGAGCAGCTCCTCTCCGCGCCGACACCACTCACGACAGCACCGACACTCGCCATCGTCATCAGCTTCTAGGAGCCGCTCTCCTAAGACCAGGAGCAAGCGCCGCTCCAGCGGATCCGGCTCCAGATCACGGCACTGGGTAGCCCACTCGGCACCGATGCCAGCGCCAGCGTGGCCCCAGGGACCTTGGCAGTGGCCTTATTGGGGCCCCTGGGGTACACAGGTGGGACAGGCGACGGCTTCGCTTCAGTCATCTGTGGCGCCGCCACCACCTCCTCCAGCGTCCCACCTGGGGAAGGATCATCCCTCGGATGAGGGATCTGATCCGGAGGAAGGCCCCTCCACAGGGCCCATTCCTCAGTCCTCCTCCTCATCCCCGGACGATGTCACCTCCTGGGGTCACAAGGGTCCGTGGCCAGATTTCAGAGCTCACCAGGACATGCTCAGAAGAGTTGCAGGCAACCTGGGGTTAGATCTCCAGGAGCTCTCCGAGGAGGAGGATCCCCTATTCGGAGCCTCGGGGATGGTAGGCCCATCTAGAGTAGCCCTCCCTATCCACAAGAGGGTGCTCAAGGTGGCCAAGTCCCTCTGGCAAACTCCGGCCTCGGTTCCTCCCACTGCCAAGGGAGCCGAGAAGAAGTACTCCGTCCCTGTGGAGGGAGTGGAGTACTTATACATTCACCCTGCACCGTGCTCTCTGGTGGTGGACGCGGTCAACCAGAGAGAGACAAGGGGGTCAGGCCAACACCCCTAAGAATAAGGAGGCCAAGAAACTGGACCTCTTCAGCCGGAAGGTCTATACAACGGCGTCTTTCAGCTGAGGATCGCCAACCATCAGGCGCTCCTAGGGAGGTACAACCTCAACCTATGGTCCTTGCTGCAGAGGCTCGCCGAGGTCCTTCCGCAGGTCCTGCCCCAGGACAAGACCGCGTATTTCATGGCGGTGTTAGAGGAAGGGGCTGCAGTGGCAGGAGCAGCCCTCAACTCTTCCAGCGACGCGGTGGATGCTGCTAGTCGGGCCATTGCATCGGCCATCACCATGAGGAGGGCCTCATGGCTCCAGTCTTTGGGTCTGTCCCAGGAAGCCCAGCGCACCATCCAGGATCTTCCCTTCGATGGAGCTGGACTTTTCTCGGACAGAACTGATGACAAGCTGCATGCCCTCAAAGATTTGAGGGCCACGCTGCGCTCCCTGGGGATTTACACCCCTCAGGCCTCGAGGCGACAGTCTCGGCCTCAGGCCCAGCGACAGCCTCAACCACCTCTGAGGCAGACCCGCTCAACCCAGGAATGGTCGGGAGAGGTTCCAAGGCCCTAACCGCCGTAACCGTTCGGGGTCTTCGGCGGGGACCCAAGGCTCTAATAAGGGCCAAAATAATAAAAAATATTTTTGATGGTGCGCAAGGGGGTGGTACTCTTACTTGCCCCCTGTCTCTCAACCGACCCTTTGCCCACAGATTGCGTCCGTATTACGTCCACTGGCAAAGTGTCACTTCGGACCAATGGGTCCTTGGTATAGTCCACAGGGGCTATGCCCTACAGCTCACGGCCTTCCCTCCGGACTCTCCTCCGGTCCAGTCCCTCTCCAGGGACCCATCGCACGAGCACCTCCTCACTCAGGAAGTCTGCTGCCTCCTTCAGCTGGGAGCGGTGGAGGAAGTTCCTCCAGGGGAAAGGGGACAAGGGTTTTACTCCCGGTATTTCTTAATCCCCAAGGCCAAGGGGGGCCTGAGGCCCATTCTAGATCTCCGCCGTCTGAACAAGTTTATCAGACGCCTCAAGTTTTGGATGGTCTCCCTAGCCTCTGTCATTCCTACCCTAGACCCAGGGGACTGGTATGCGGCCCTCGATCTCAAGGACACATATTTTCATATTTCTATTCTACCAGGACACAGAAGGTTCCTAAGGTTCATGGTTGCTGATGTCCACTACCAATTTACAGCCCTGCCATTTGGCCTTTCGTCTGCCCCCAGGGTTTTTACGAAATGTATGGCGGTGGTGGCAGCGCATCTGCGCTGCAAGGGAGTCCAGATATTCCCATACCTGGACGATTGGCTGATCTGGGGCAGGTCCGGGGCCCATGTCAGGAACAGCCTGGAACTCACGTGTGCAGCATGCACCGACCTGGGTCTGCTCATCAACGAGCCGAAGTCCATTCTCACCCCGGTGCAGCGCATAGAGTTCATTGGGGCCACACTAGATGCCACCCAGGCCAGAGCCTACCTTCCGAGGCCCCGCTTCGAGGCAATGGCTGCCTTAATAGACGACCTTCACAGGTCCCCCACGACGACAACCAGGTGATGCCTTTAGCTGTTGGGACACATGGCAGCCTGCACGTATGTGGTGCGGTTAGCTCACCTCAGACTCAGGTCCCTTCAGATGTGGCTAGCCTCAGTTTGTATGCCCCAATCAGACATCCTCTCAACAGGATAGTCACTTTACCCACCCCAATACTGGCTTCCCTACTTTGGTGGAAGGACCCGAAGGAGGTGTTGAAGGGAGTTCCCTTCAGGGAGGTGGTACCATCAGTGACCTTGATCACCGACGCCTCCGACGTGGGGTGGGGAGCGCACATCACTGGCAACCTCAGTACCCAAGGGCGCTGGTCACCAAGCGAGATGTCCCTGCATATCAATGTCAGGGAACTCAGAGCAATCCGCCTCGCTTGCAAGGTCTTCCTCCTGTTCCTCCGGGGCAGAGTGGTACAGGTCCTAACAGACAATACGGCAGCCATGTTCTACATGAACAGGCAGGGGGGAGCACACTCCTCGGCCCTGTGCCAGGAGGCCACATTGCTCTGGGACCTGGCGGTGAGGCACGACTTCCACATAGCTGCCTCTCAGCTCCCGGAGGTCAGGAACGACGAGGCGGACCGCCTCAGCAGATCGTTCCTCCCCCGGCACGATTGGTCACTACACCAGGAGGTGGTGAATTCCATCTTCCACAGGTGGGGGGTTCCCCATCTGGACCTGTTCGCATCGGCCTGGAACAGGAAATACCCGAGGTTCTGCTCACTCCGAGGGCGCGAACCGGGCTCCATTTCCGATGCGTTCCTGATAGAATGGACGGGGGCCCTCATGTATGCTTTTCCCCCCCGTCCCCTTGCTATCCAGAGTCCTCTTGAAAATTAAGAGAGACAAGGCAGACATCATACTGATCGCCCCAGCTTGGCCGAGACAGCACTGGTTCAGCATATTGCTGGACCTGTCGATAGCCACGCCCCTGCCGCTTCCGAGGCGTCACGACCTGCTCTCCCAGGACCAGGGTCGCCTGCTCCACCCGGACTTGGACTCCCTCCACCTGACAGCGTGGAGACTCTGTGGTTAATGGAGGGTGAGAGAACCTGCTCCATTCAGGTGCAGCAGATCCTGCTTAGCAGCAGGAAACCTTCCACCCAGGTGGTGTACTGAGCCAAGTGGAAGCGGTTTACATGTTGGGCTCAGTCCCGGGGTATCCTACCGAGCTCCTCGCCAATACAGGTGATTTTGGAGTACCTCCTACACCTGAAGCTGCAGGGCTTAGCCCTGGCCTCTCTCAGGGTACACCTGGCGGCCATCTCGGCCTTCCACCAGCCGATGGAGGGCAGATCCCTGTTTTCACACCCCATGTCATCTAGGTTCCTTAAGGGGGTGGAGAGGCTTAATCCCCAGGTCCGTGACCCGATGCCTCCTTGGGACTTGAACCTGGTCCTTGCCATGCTGACAGGACCCCCCTTCGAGCCCTTGGCAACATGCCCATTGCTCGTACTCTCCTGGAAGGTGTCCTTCCTGGTGGCCATTACATCAGCCAGAAGGGTCTCTGAGATAAGGGCCTTAACCTCAGAGCCTCCCTATACGGTTTTTTACAAAGATAAGGTCCAATTGAGACCCCACCCAGCCTTCCTACCGAAGGTGGTGTCCCAGTTTCGTTATAACCAGGATATCTTCCTCCCTGTGTTTTTTCCCAAACCACACGCCTCGGTGGAAGAGCGGAGATGGCACTCCCTGGATGTCAGATGAGCCTTGGCCTTCTATCTCGAGAGGACCAAGCCCTTCCGGAAGTCGACACAGCTGTTCGTAGCAGTGGCGGATCGGATGAAAGGCTCACCTGTCTCCACCCAATGCATCTCCACCTGGATCACTGCCTGCATCAAAACCAGTTATAAGCAGGCAAAGGTACCACTTCCAGGGGCTGTAACAGCCAACTCGACCAGGGCCCAGGCCTCATCGGCGGCCTTCCTGGGAAGAGTGCCTCTGCAGAGCAGCGACCTGGTCGTTGGTTCACACCTTTACGTCCCACTACGCCATCGTACAGCAGGCGAGAGAGGACGCGGGCTTTGGCAGAGCCGTCCTGGCAAGGGCGGCGCAACGCTAACTCCTACCCACCTCCAGGTATGGCTATTTAGTCACCTATATGGGAATGGATATGAGCAATCACTCGAAGATAGAAAACAGGGTTACTTATCAGTAACTGTTGTTCTTCGAGATGTTTTGCTCATATCCATTCCACACCCACCCTCCATCCTCACTGTAGGAGTCGGCAGAAAGAAGGGACTGAGGGCCGGTGGGGTCGGCAATGCCCTATATGCCGCGACATGGGCGCGGGACTCCAGGGGGCGCCTGAGCCGACCCTACCGGGACTGCTAAGGGCAAAAAAGTTCTGGGAAACTGTGCACGGAGCACGCACACACCTATATGGGAATGGATATGAGCAACACATCTTGAAGAACAACAGTTACTGGTAAGTCACCCTGTTTTTTAAAGCCTAAACAGTGCGGGGCAGAGCGGAAGAATTACGTCTTATGTCTTGCATACAGCACTCCTGCAAATACATTCCAGATTGCTGTTGACTTTTTTTGCAACAATGTTACACTGTTGACTCATTTCGCCTGTGATCCACTATAACAGCCAGATCCCTTTCTGCAATGCTCGTTCCTAGGCAGTTATTTCCCAATTTGTATGTGTGCAATTGATGGTTCCTTCCATCTTGGATTCTTTTCTGTGAGTGAATTGGGTAACTCAAGGCACACAGTACTCTTTATATATGCTGATATTGATTCCCCTGGAGCATGATGTAAGAGGTTGCATTGTGCTCTAGATTAAGTTTTCAGATAACTTCAAGTGTAATCCTATATAGAGCACATTATAGTAATCCAACCTGAAGGTAATTGTGGATAATTGTGGTAAGGTCTTTATCCAGAAGGAGAGGCCTCCTAGCTAACCTTACATGGAAAAAACAAACAAACCCCCCTCGAACCTCCCAAATTCCTTTAGAGTCACAAGCACAGCTGGTATCTGGGAATTGAAGAGCAATATTTGTTCTAGCAAGACTTCAAGATTAAAAAAACATATTGTTACAACGTAACGTCGAGACATTGTCCTGTAGCACCACAATGGGATGACATTACATGGATGCAAAGGCGGATGTCGGAGCAATTATTGGCAAATAAGTTTTGCATGTCACCCACTCGGAGCAGAAAGCTTGAAAGGACTTAGGTTCTTGTAAACATTTGTCCTAAACCTTGATACAGAGAATCAGGGTAGGAAACGCTTAAAAACTGAATAGCTTTTCTAAAATTAAAGCTAGAAATGGTCTACAGTGTGAGGGGGGAGAGGTAAGGGAAGGAAGGATGTGTATTAGTTTTATATGAGAGATGGTCATTCTCAGCGGAAATTAGAAGACTTTGAGAAAATGATCCAGATAAGCTTCTGTCTTTCCCGAAGCTCACTAACCCAATATAATTAATGTAATTTAGTGGAATCTTTGAGTCCATATTCTTACAATTTATAACAAGATGTGTATGGAAATAGGAGGCATTCAGTAATTAACTGGTGCTGTGGCAGTTTCTAAGTTTCTTTTTTATTTATGGCCTTGGTTACAAAAATCATGAGTTGCCTTCTCTCTCCTCCCCGCCCTCCCATAAAATTCTTTTTAACTCTTCATGTTCACCTTTATATTCGCCAGTTTGGACAACATTCTTTGTACAAGCAAAACTACCCAATAGGATGTGTATTTATACTCTAGAGCAGCACCAAGCTGATAACTACCTGAGGCATATGGTTACATGTGCAATATTTTAATGACATTATCTTTTTGTGACTGGATAATAGTGTTTCACAAAAAAATAACTGCTGTTGCAAATTGAAAGCATTCATCAAAAATGAACATTAAAGGGAAGCAAATTTTTTTGTTTTCAAGGCAGCAGAAAGTAATCTGATTATAGTATATAATTGTATTAACTTCTCTGCTTTTATTCCAAGTAATTTTGTTTTTAAAAGAACAAAATAAACCAGTGAGACCCGATTAATTTTGGTTTAAACTAGTAACCAAAACTGGCAACTTTACTTGGATGTTTTGTAAGAAACTTTGGGCTACATTATGCCCTGAAACCCTTTGCGGTCCCACTGACTTCAGAATTTTGCTCCTTCTCAACTCGTGTCAAGAACTCCTTGACCATAGTATGTAACTAGTATCTGTGAAATTCTTCACTGCCCCAAATGAAAGTTTTCTTGTCTTTTTAAGAGAGCTAATCATACAACAGTGGAACCTCAGAGTTACAAACACTTTGGGAATGGAGGTTGTTCGTAACTCTGAACAAAACAGTATGGTTGTTCTTTCAAAAGTTTACAACTGAACATTGACTTAATACAGCTTTGAAACTTTACTGTACAGAGGAAAAACACTGTTTTTCCTTTATTTTTTAGTCGTTTACATTTAACACAGCACTCTGCTGTATTTGCTTTTTTGTTTGTTTGGGATTTTTTTGTCTATGCTGCTGCCTGATTGCATACTTCCAGATCCAAATGAGGTGTGTGGTTGACTGGTCAGTTCGTAACTCTGGTGTTTGTAACTCTGAGGTTCTACTGTATAAATTTCAAACTGACATTTTTTTTTGATTAACTCTCATCTCAACCTTCCCCGGGATAGCACATATATTTTATGACAGCTCATCTATTAATGTTATAGCAGAGATGAAACCTTCATTTAAAACCACTTTGGCACTATAATTTGGAGATTTTTTTTTAAAAGGATGGTCAAGGCTTGTCTAAATTTGATTTGGCTTTTTTGGGGGTATTTTTGTGTGTTTAGAATCTGTTATAAGAAAGCGTATAAAGTTATATTTGATGGCCTAAACAGATATAAGATTTATTATATCTTGTGGGTCAGATTCAGATCTGTTCTTTTTTTTTCATTATGTCTCTTTAGTGTAATTTTGCAATCTTGATAGCCTATTTTATGCGGTCCTTGGCTAATCTCTTTGTGGAAAAATAATTCTCTTGATCTATCCAAAATCTTCTTTTCTGGCCTTGTGTTCTTTGGCCATCAACTTTCCTTTCCAATATCTGAAAATATGCATGGTCCACTGAACTCTCAAAAAAGCGCTCCACCATAGGCAGAGTTTGACTGTTTAATTTGACGGGGAGGCAGCCATCCACCTCCTGGCCAGTCCCAGCACAAAGCCAGGACCCTTGTGGCAGCAGCCACCTCCTGCCTGGTCCTAGTACACAGCCTGGAGGTGGGCAGAATCCGCCCACCTACTGCCAGGTTTTTGCTCCGAGCCAGGAGGCAGGCAGGCGGGCTGCAGCCCGCCTCCCAGCCCATGCCGGTACAATATCTTTTTGCTGGTTATGTGGTCCCTTCTCATCAGATGTTTGTTCTTCCAGATTGTGTCTCTTGCTCTTGCTATACTGGTGCTGACTTCAGTATCTGATCTTCCATCTTCGTAAGATGCTTCTTAGGTAGCTATAATTTCTCACTTGATGTACAGATTTGTCATTCATAGGAATCTTACATATTTTCCCAGGATCCTTGCATGCCACCATTATTCTTGAATTTCCACATTCAACTCTAGGTCATATTCTTTCCCATGTTTATATAATCTCCACTAACTTCATCACACCTTCTTCTGAATCAACCAACAGCACCATGTCTCTTCCAAGTCAGCCAACAGCAATGTCTTCTGTATAGTGAATGTTATTCACCCATTTTCCATTCATTTTAATACCTTTTTCTGTTTCTTCAATTAATTTAATCGAACACTAACTATAAATGTTGAGAAGTTCTGGAGGGGTAGCCATGTTAGTCTGTATACAGCAAAAACAACAAGAGTTCTGTAGCACTTTAAAGACTAACAAATCTCTCGTTGTTTTTACTATAAATATTGAATAAAGTTGGTGACATTATACAACTGTCTCACTCGTCTTGATCTCGATTAGATTTTCATTTTCATCTACCATTATAATTGCCTGCTGATTCCAATATAATTTTTATTACTTGGGGTTTGTATCCATCAGTCCCAAATTTGCTGAGGAATTTGTAGTTGTAGATTCTGTACATGCTTTGTTGGAAGTCATTGAAACAAAAATACTCTATTTTTCCATTTCTGCTAATTTTCCTAATATAAGCTTTAAGTTCAGAATGACATTTATCATGCCCTTGCCACATTTAAAGCTGTACTGTTGTTCATTTATTGCCTTATCAATCTTTCCTTGTATTCAGTCTGAACAACTTGCAAAAGTGTCTTAGAGTCATGATTGTAGTAGGCTGACTGTATTAAGAAAATTTGATGACTTAAGAGTAATAAGATTTATTCTATTTTGTGGGTCAGATTCAGTTCTCAGTTACATCTGTATAAATCTGGGTAACTTCATGTAAACTAGTGGAATTGTTCATTGAAGTTAATGGATTTATCCCAGAAATCTGTTTTGTTTTAGAACACTGGGAACAGGTGATCATAAAGCAGAAGTGAAAAGCAGAAACTTTCACTCATGGAAAAACATGCTTTCCTTACTAGTAGTATAATAAAAGTTTAGTCTGCTGTAATTTAAAAATATGGTTCTGGTGCTGCAAACACTTAAGAACATAAATAACTTTGTTTTTGAGCAATCCTGTTATATTTTGTGGTTTTTTATTTATTTGTTTTTAATTGAGCAGTAATGGAGAAAGTTCAGTGGCACTGCTCCCATGTGTAAAGTTACTGACATGCAGGATCTGAGCCAATATTTTTTAAATGTTACTGTAGACTGAACTGTTTATTTTATTAACTGAAATGTTTTTGCTTATGTAGCTTGTTTTAGAATCAGTAACACGTGGCATTTCTAAATTGTGTGAATAAAAAAACCATCCAAATTTAGAACCTTCTGATGGCATTTCATCACTGTTGTAGCTGCAAACATCTATTACATGTAAAGAAGGAACATCTTGATACTGGAAAATAGACAGAATCATGAGTAGTAAATTGCTGTGGATTTCATGCAATTCAGGTGAAACGCTGGGAAAGAGATCAGTGAGCCTCATTGCTAAAGAGTAAATTGACAACGGTTGCATAACACTAAAATTATGTCTTCTAGAAAACTGCGGTCTTAATCAGACAAAAATAGTCTTTTTACTTTGTGGATTATTTTTGCTGTAACTATTCATACCAATGAAGGATCTTGTTTTTGGTCTATTAGATTTAAATGAAAAACAGTAAAAGATATCCAAAAATGATTACTAAATTGCATGTGTAAATATATAATATATGATTTAGCTGATTTCAGCTGCCTAATTGACAACTGCATTTTCTCTTACTGTACCAATAGTTTTTATATATCTACACATCTTTTTAAACATGTGTTCAATCATACATTGTTATGCACCCAAATAACTATGAAAATATATTTATTGCAGGCATATACTGTTACTTGCCAAATTAGATTGGAAATTGCAGTGCCTATGCTAAGATGATTGACCTGTTTTTTTTATCTTCTCACAATAGTCAGTTTTGATCAAATGCAGTGATTTTCACTTTGCATGTAGCTGACATTGGGAAGGACACAGCTGTGATTTCAGCCAGTTTTCCTCTAAATTAAACTGGATGGGGGAAAAGCCTGAAGGGGCTAAAGAAATGAAAGTATCTGAAATGAAAGTAAAGAAAAATATCAGAAGAGGGAGAGAGAAGAGAGATTTCAAAAAGGTGAATCAGTTTTCACCACTGCATTCAATGTATCTGTAATCCTGCCAAAATCTAGGAATTTCTTCCTCTGTGCGGCTCGTTTCTTCAGTTCTTTCCTTTTCCCTGCTACTTATTTCTCTAGTATCTCTGTTTTTTCTCTCCCTTCCTAATGCTCATTTAGGCCCTAATTCAGCAAAGCATTTACCCATGCATCCTTGTTTAGCAAAGAAATTAAGATGTTCCTAAATCCCATTGAAATCTCTCACTCACATTCTCTCTCTCTCTCCCATGGTATTTATTAAGATGGACCCAATGAAATGACCATGTAAAAGTTGTTTTAAGGCATCGGCCATATGATTGCTTTACTCTCAACTCCTTTTTTCCCAGAAATAGAAAAGCTAGTAATACATATATTGTAGAGTGGGGGAAGGGAAGAAGCTTTATTAGGAACAAAGTTTAAATTTGTGTTCATGGGAATGAAAAAATATAAACTAATAATCACATCCAGGTGTTTTAAATAGAGCATTATAATAATTTAAAGGACTTCTTTAAAAATATATTTCTTGATGTATATCTTGTTACTGGAAGGGGGAAAAGCCCAGTGTACTAGAATCAAAGATAACGCAAGATTGAAAAGGGATATAGAAAGTTCTCTGACAAGTGCTTTACCAGCATTCCTTATAGACAGTGATCCATGCATTTACCCGACTTCAGAGGCATTCGTCAAGCTGAAAGGTGGATAAAGACTAGATAGTTTTCTCTAGCCATTCGTTTGCGTCCATTTCAAATGAGAATTCAGTCTTTTGCCCCTACATTTTAAGTTTTAGACTTATTTTTCAGCTTATAGTGATGGTGAATGGTACAAAATTCCTGCTCTGACACTGTAGTCTAACTGTCATTCCTTTATTTTTAGCCTCTAGCAGTTACCTGCTGGCTTGAGCTGAGAGGCAGAATTAGTACGTCACAAAGTTGGAATTCAGTACTGGTCAAATTAATTAAAAAACCCTATTGTCTTCCTCCCTCCCCTGTCTTTTCTGCAAATTCTGTTCATGTATGATATATAACTTCTCAGAGTACAGACTGTATTTTTCTGGTTGTAGAGAGCCTAGCACATTTTATATTTATTAATATAAATAATAATAAGGTCTACCATTATGTGGGTTTCTTGGCATAGTGTGAATCTGCAAGGAAAAATTATGGATTATTGAAGGCCAAGACTAGATGCCTCCGTGCCAAAGTAAGCTGAAACACAAGGAGACCTATTTGAAGTATTCTGCCAATGAATAGCACTCCTAAATCACTAAAAAAATACAAAACTGGAACACAGCCAGGCATAGCAGCACAGGACAAAAAAAGACACTTGACCACTCCCAGTGCATTGTACTGACTCATATGGAGCAAGAACTCAGCTTGCAGAACAGGAACTCAGTGATGTAGTTTCCCATCTCCCTTCATCAGCAGATGACCCATACACAGGAAGTGCATATATGCCAGAGAAGTCATCACTTGCCAAAGTTTAAACCTCACTGCCAATATCCTGCTGAATTGCCGGCACTTCTGCTAATGTTGCGTCACAGAGTGGCTGGCCCTTTAAGGGGGTTTGGGACCAGCCCCGCATGTGATTAATCAGCTGTCTCCCATCTGATGCTCTGAGGTAGGGATCAGGTGATAGCTTGAAGATTGCCTGATCCTCATAACTGATCGACTTGCTGGCTTTGAAGCTGAATAACTGCAGAAAGTAGGAAGGGTTCAGTAGTAGTCTCTAGATCAGGGGAAAGAATCCAGTTTATGGATGACAGATGGCCTGAGGAACTTGGAAGAAGGTTGAGGGAAGATATGATCGCTCTCTATAAATACATCAGAGGGATAAATACCAGGGAGGGAGAGGAATTATTTAAGTTCAGCACCAATGTGGACACAAGAACTAATGGATATAAACTGGCCCTCAGGAAGTTTAGACTTGAAATTAGATGAAGGTTTCTAACCATGAGAGGAGTGAAGTTCTGGAATAGCCTTCCAAGGGGAGCAGTGGAGGCCACAAAGCTAGCTGGCTTCAAGACTGAGCTTGATAAATTTATGGAGGGGATGGTCTGATGGGACAGCCTACTTTGGCAATTGACTGATCTTTGACTACTAGCGGTAAATATGCCCAATGGCCTGTGATGGATGTTAGATGGGGTGGGTGCTGAGTTATTACAGAGAATTCTTTCCCGGGTGTCTGGCTGGTGAGGCATGCCCACGGTTTAGCTGATCACCATATTTGTGGTCAGGAAGGAATTTTCCCCCAGGACAGATTGGCAGAAGCCCTGGGGGCTTTTCACCTTCCTCTGCAGCATGGGGCACAGGTCACTTGCTGGTCGATTCTCTGGTGGATTCTCTTTACCTTGAAGTTTTTAAACCAGTGGTTCCCAACCCGTGGCCTGCAGGGTCTTTTGAAGTGGCCTGCCGCTCCCCTCCTGCTGGCTGCAGAAGGGAGCTGCTGCCTAAGGACCCAGGTAGAGCACAATGCTGTGGGTGTACAAGACCAGTGCAGGCTCCTTGCTGCACCCAAGGGGATGTGAGATCAGCACTCCCATCCCCTAGGTCCAGCAAGGAGCATGGCAAAGCGCTCTGCCTGGGTCCTTAGGTGCTGGGGTCCCTGCTAGAGCCGGAGGGAGGGGAGCACTGATCTCCCATCCCCCTGGCTGCAGAAGGGAACCACTGCCTAGGTACTGAGGTGGAGCACATGGGGCTACAGGACATGTGAGGTTTCCCTGCTGCAGCCAGGGGGACGGGAGATCAGCAAGGAGGCAGCCTCTTTGCTGAACTTCTTCCGTCTGGCTGCAGTGGTGGGAGCAGGAGGGCGGCTGCTTGTGGAGCAGCCAGGACCCACCATGCTTGAAGAGGGGCAGGATTCTAAAAATCAGGGCCTTCCGGTTTGGCCTGCACTTAGCAGCTACCAGGCCATGTGCTTCTGTGTATAGTGACAGTCACTCATCTACACCAGTGCTTTGTCTGTGAGTGTGTGACATACTGTGAGTAATTTGTAGTGTAAAATAGTGAATGTAAAAATGAGCACAGAAGCATCAAAATGTTTATTTTAAATATGTAGAGATTTGTAGTCCTTAATGGTGTGTACGTCAGTATATTTTTTATGAGCTGATGGACTGATGGCCCTTCAGGGTTCTAAAAATGATATTTGTGGCCCTCGAGCCAAAAAGGTTGGAAACTGCTGCTTCAAACCATGATTTGAGGACTTCAGTAACTCAGTCATAGGTTAGGGGTCTATTACAGGTGGGGGTAAGTGAGGTTCTGTGGCCTGCGTTGTGCAGGAGGTCAAAATAGATTATCATAATGTTCCCTTCTGACCTTAAAGTCTATGAGTGTAATCCTGCAGGGAACAGACTAGAAAGAAGAAGGAAGCAGACACCCAGGCATGTGGCCTGCAAATAATAAACCTACAGGGAGTAGATAGGCCCCTGCGGAGAAGACCCTGGGTCAGAGGAGAAGGGCATGATTGATACTAGAATTTGTTAAATAATTTTAGCTGAAGAAATAAAACTGAAGCCCTGAAAACAAGAAGACTGGAATCCTGTGGTTGGAAAGTGTTCTTTGGTACAGTGAGCTAGCCAACCAGTTTATGTGAATGTGTTTTTGTGGTTGGGATCAGGATCTGCCCTACGTCCATGCCTATCTCAGGTTCCAACAAGAGCTACCTGACATTTATAACCAAAGGGTACAGCTACATGGCAAGCAGAAACTTGTGGCAGCGAGTCTCAGAGGTTGGGTCTATAAATTCAGACTCGCATCAGGGCACTAAAAATAGCTGTCAGACATTCAGGCTTGGGCTCTGAAGCACCTCTCCTTTCCCCCGGCTTCAGAGTCCCAGCCCCATAGCATGAGCCCAAGTGTATAGACCCAGGTTCTGAGACTGCTGCTGTGGGTTTCTACTTGCTCTGTAAATGTATCCTTTTTAGTTTCTCTTGGACACTCATCATTTCTCAAACTTTGGTCTTTTTATCCTTGGTCAGAGCAAAAAAGACACCTAAGGGAAAACTAATAAAGAAGGAGAAATTTTCTCCTTTTCTGTCTAAGAATTCTAATTAGTCAGGTGCTCAAAGAAGTCTTGACCCCTGGGTCTGAGGCTTCTCCTGAAAGAGCTAGAGGAATCCCAGAAGGAATACTATTAATAGAAAGAGTCAAAGAAACTCAAGTGTGATGGTTTTACATCATCTAGCTAATTTTCCTTGGAGAAAAGAGAGCTGCCTCAGTGTTGGAAAAGCTGATCCAAGAGAGCCTTGACATTTTTTCCAGCAGAAAATTTGTTTTATTCTAATGCTTACAAAGTTGTCGTGAGTGCCCTAGAGATTCAGGAAAAGCATACTAAGCCTTCTAAAATCCTCCAAATATTTACCTTCTAAGGGAAACGGTTAATTCCCTTGATTGAGACAATGGAGCAACATAATCTTACTGTAGTGGGAACGTGTCAATTGAGTGAATGTCAAAATAGATGTTCCAGTAAATTTTGCAGAATCCAAAGGACAAGATGCCCCTTTTCCACATACCTAAATTAAACTAAATTTGATATTCAGCAGTCCTGTACAAAGGAGATTTTCCAAAGGACACAGTGTGTCCTAAGATAATGGTAACGCTGCATAGGAACTTCAGAACATTTCCTTTTATTAACCGATTTTGCCAGTGAAGATGTAGAATGGTGCCCAGACAGGCTTCATACCAAACTTTTTTTAATGACAGAATTTAGATTTTTGTCTTAATTAGAATGAGACCTATGTGGCAGATGGATCCTTAATTGGACCTTCTTGACACTTATGACTATGTCCTTCCACTGCAAGTCTCAAACAGATTTTGGCTTCTGCAGAGTTTGTAGGAGGTGAGATTTTGGACAGACGAGTAGAAAAAGCAGTGGCAGAGAATGTGGAAAAGGGGAGACTCAAATCCTGGGATTTGAGGACTCCAGAGGGCTCAAAAAACGGGAGTTAATTTCTTTCCAGAGTCAGCCCATAAAATCAATCATCAGTCTTTAGATACAATAAATACAGCACTAGGAGAAAAAGCGTGAGGGATGGCAGAGAAAAGTTTGCTTCTCTTGCAATCTCACAAACTGCAAGAATCTCTGCATGATGCTGAATCTGTTCCTCCACCAAAATCATTTTTTGTACGATGACACTTTAAACTTTTCTGAACTTGGATTACATACCTGCATAGATAAATGAGTATGGGAGATGGTCTTTTGGGTAAATGCAATAGAATTAATGAATTTCTCCCTTATTACTTATTCCCTGCTAAACGTCCAGAGCACTATACAAAAATCCAGTATGGACAAATCTTTCCCACAATGACTGAATATATGGGACGTAGAAGAAGCCCTACTGTAGCACTACTTCTTGAGTTGTAATTTAAAAAAAATTTGGGGCCAGAGGCCAATACTGGTTTCAAAGTACTTTATCAGATACTGGATTCCATCTCTTCATCAGGATGAAAACTTCAGCCTTCATCATAGAGTGCAGGAGACTTCCTGACCTGAGCAGATATATCAGATGCCTATGCACATGTTTCCACACTGATAGTTCCTCAGGACACGTATTAGACCCTGACCTTTGGCTTCTATCAAGTTCCAAGGATTTTGATACTTTTGGTTGTGGACTTGAGGGAAAAAAGGAGTTTTCCTTTGTTCCATTACTTGGGTGACACTTTCATCAAGGTATCATCCAAGAAAGAAGTGATTCAGAGTGCACTCAGTGTGATTTATGAGCTCTGTGCATTGATTTGCCATAAATCTAGACAAAAGCAATCTCATCTCCAGCAGGGCATTGACTTATCTAGGGGGTCAGATAAATGCCAAAATAGACAGAACTATTCTCTCAGAAGCCAGGCTCAGAAAAATTAAAGGCACTACAGCATAGATTGCCAGAGATACATTGTATTCTAAGGTCATTGGGGATGATGATTTCAACCATAAATACTGTACAATGCAACTGCTTGAATCTTGTTTTCCCCTGAGTAGGTGAGATTCAGTGCATAACGTTCCACCCCATCAAAGCCTGCTATTTATCACTGTGCACAGATATTCTATTGGCATACACCAGCATCCTGGGATTGGGAGCACATGTGGAGAAGTGGTGGTAGTACTAGGAATTTGGACAATGCCAAAAGAAAGCCTCAACATCTGATAGCTTAAAAAACCATTATATCTCAGGAAAAAAAGTCCCTAATGAAGGGTCTTTCAGAAGATAGTTCCTTGGTTTGAACTTCTGCTAGTAGATTTCTGCAGAAAAGGACCAGCTCCAGGAATGGAAAGCAGTGAATAATACCCTTTCCCAATCCTGAAAAACCCGTTTTCTACACACCTCACCTCCAATTCCCCTTCTCGTCAGACTTCTAAAAAAAACCCAGAGTTGAAAATAGCATATAACTGGTCAGAAGTCTAAAGTATCTAGTAGATAGCTCTAAATTGCTCTCTCCATCTGAGAATTAGGCACTATATTGTGGCCCAGTGCTTTTTTCCTTCATCACTGCTCAGCTTCTTTCAACCCATCTGCCTTGCATTTGAAATGGAAGCTTTGAGGAAGTTTGGATGTTCACAAAAAGTTGGTTTTTCTATCCAATCTTCTTGGACACCTTTTTTTTTCTTTTATTCTTTGGTAATGGGGGTCATGCCAAAAGACATTTTCACTCTTTCTAAATCCTTTGGCTATATGGATAAGAATCCGAGATTCCTCTAGGTCGCGGCCTGATACAGCTGTCAAAAAGTACAAAAGTGATTCCTAAATATTGTAATAAATACAGGTAGCAAATTCGTTCTGCTGCTCTTCATAGAATCAGATTATTCATTGTCTAAGTATTTGCATAAACACCAATTTATGTTTGCAGATCTCAAATGTGTCATGAATTTTAGCACAAATAAATTATCCAGGATATAATTTTTCAGAATACAATTATACATCCTTTGGTTGTAATTTGAGGATCACTATTAGCGGAGGACATGAGGAAGGGGTAATATGGTCCCATTGGTACAGTAATCTGCCAGCCATATTATTTTCTTATCACAAAATACGCTTGGAAAGCAAGTAAACCTGTGTGTGTGTGTGTGTGTGTGTGTGTGTGTGTGTGTGTGTGTGTGTGTTGTACTATCTTGTTTGGAATATATCAGTCAAGTGTTTTCAACCATAAGCATTTTCACCACAGCTTGCATTAATATTTATTGTAGTTCTGCAAAACTTCCTAAAGTTTGTTCATTAAGACTATTGTTATTGGAAGAACACATCATCAAATTCAGGCCCTTCATATGTTTCCCCGATGACTAGTCTGATTGGTAGACCTGCATATGTTCCTACCATCATAAAAGAAGCAATTTCTTAACTTTAATGATATCTGTACTTAAATGTAGTTGCAAAACACATATACCATCAGTAGTTTTTACATCAAGGGTATGATTTTCCTTTATAAGTTGTATAATAGGACCAATATATGTTTTAGTTATGGATCTCATTCCTATGTATTTTATCATACCTTGCATTGTCATTGGCTGATCATTTTCTTTTTAATCAGTAGGTCTCTGATGGTTCCAAGCTGTGTTGCCTTTTTCTAGCCCTCTATTGAAAGAGGTGGCTAGTGCTCCCAACTAGATGCATCAGCACATTGCAAAATATCTAGGGCCCAGTTCTCCCCTCTCTCTACGATACCTGCAGTGACTTCAGTGAAGTTATTCCTGGTGTTATTGGGAAAAGAATCAGGTCCTAATCTCCAATGGTGATTAGGGCACTACAGCTATTTTGCCTCAGGTCCAGATCTTGGTAATGAGCATCTCATGTGTAATGTGAACATTATAGCAAGCAGAAGAATAATTTTAGTACCAATTTATTTTTCATTGGTGTTCCTAGAACACTGTCCAGTAACTTTATGTATTGCTTGTATAGTACATTTCATTTTATAGCTTTTTCTTGATTACATACACATGTTCCATGTTGAGGAGGAGACTGGAGTATTTTGTTTTTAGTTTTATTATATAATGAGCCATATGTTAAACATTAGAAGAATGATAGGGATAAAAAGAGTGAAAAATTTTCTGATTCTCTCATATATTTAGATAAAGGATTTAGTGATTTTGTGGAAAGGTATATGCCACATGAAATCAGACTAAAGAACTTTGGAGATTCCTGTAATATCTTATAAATATTATATGTCTGTCTGTCATTGTATTGCTTGATGTGATTTAAAGGAACATAATTCAGGCATGAGTTGACTTGCACGTGGACAGGAAAGTAGAAAATCACCTCTGATAGCTCCACCGTTTATCAAAATACAAGGCAGAAAACAACTGCTTTGAGATCTATCCCTGTCCCCGTCTCTATCTCCACTCCCAGTGGGGCACATAAACTGGTTTAGCAGTTCAAGGGACCAAGGGTATACACAAGACTTTGGGGACGCACTCCGTAGAGGGAAGAGTCAGAGAGGGGGACACACACACACACACTCTCTCTCTCTCTCTCTCTCTCTCTCTCTCATATGTTTGGTACATGCAGTTGGTACTCATGGTTGGTACATGCAGTACTGTACCGCAGGGTACACTGTGAAAGAGGGAAAATCACAAGATTCCACCCTGGGAGAGGTTGAGGTACAGGGCCTGTCACCTCAGGGGGGTGCACTCAGAAACTATAGAAAGGGGTCAAAGATGCGGATAGCCCTGAACCATGACACAGACCACAGTACAAAATAAATTACTGTATTTACGTTAAATATTTGTAACAGCTGATTTTTATATAAAAGCTTCTCGGGTTAAAAAGTTTTCTCGTGAATGCAGGCCTTTTCTAAAATTAAGATAAAAAGTACACACAGAAACTACTGGGCATAATTTCTGTTCATTGTTCAACAGACAAAATGTATGTTCTGTGTTGGTAATGGTTGGTTAGCAGGAAGCATTTAGATATTTGTATTGTGAAGTTTCCTGGCTAGCCTTCCTGCAATTTGCTCCATTCAAAATAGAGGTTACATTACACATAGAACAAAGCAGTGATTAAAAGGAAGTACCACTATTGTTGGAGTGTTTTATATGTCCAATTTTAAACTAATTTTATTTTAGAGACAATGAGACTAAATATTTTCAAAGATGAAGATGATGTATCCTTTGAGTATCTTGTATTGGAGTATTCAGTAATTTGCTCTGAGAGGTTTTAAGGATGGGGAAATTGAGCTGTAAATCATTTGAGCATGATCTCTGCTTGGTGGGAAGGGAAAAAAGTGCATTTGCTTCTTAAAAAAAAAAGGATGAAAATTTGGAGAGTGCAAATCTGCTGTGTTTGTGTTTTGTAGAATGTGTAAACTGAGTAGTGTGTCAGTAAAGAAGTTAGGTCTGGACACTTAAGCAGTCCCATTGAAACAAATGGGGACTAAACTCAGCTGAGTAACGTTTCAGACCTGTTAAAGTAATTGCAGATTCAGGTCCTTACAGTGCAGTTATGCCCATTCTGCATTTCTAGTTTACCACAAATATTTCTTTACAAGAAAGCTTTCTAAAGTACATGAAACATGTCCTTGACCTTTATTCATGAACGTGCAGCATTGTTTGTACACATGAGTTCCGTATTCAGAATTGCCTGGCTGTGTTTGAAAAAAATCACTAATAGTTTAACCAAAGTTTCTAAGTAATCTCAGACTGAGCATGTCACAGTGTTTCAAAAACCATCTAGACAATTTTGAAAGGATCCGGGCTGCTGCTTCTGCTAACCATAGGCACACACCTCTGCCCAGGCAGGACCCCTCTGTATTCTGTGGGTCTCTACGCAGGCATCGAACTCCACCTCCACAGTCAGATTGTAGGACTAGGGGTTTTGCTAGATAAAAGCTGCATAATGGAAGAAAAGATGAAATTACGGAGGTTAGAGCAAGGCTGACATAAAATAAAATTAAGTTCTCAGTTTTTGTGTATTCCAGGTTGTGTTAGCATCATTGTGTTTTTTAAAAAACAACAAGCAATAACTTTGAGTTTGTTAGATTGTGATGGAAGTTTTAATCATTGAAATAGCTGTGGAAAGAAGCAAGTTTTGATGTGGGCATTTGAAGGAAGAGTGGGATATGTTGCATGGCATAGAGGATCTGGGAGGAACTCCCGGTGTAGTGGGCAGCATATAATTATTCCTTTAACATATCATACTCCTTTGGGCTTATTGCTTCTGTGATATTAATTTTGATAATAAATGTGTATTTTACTATGTATGTTGTAAGAAGAATACAAGTTATTTTAACGTGTGCTCTCAAAGAAGGCTGGCTGGCTGGCTGCAGGGTAAATTAGGGCCTGCCTACACAGGTTTATCTAAAGATCTGCTTCTAAACATTCAGTTTTAAATCAGGTTTATTTCAATTTATTTCAGTTTAGCTTAAGTCAATTTAGGAACAAGTTTGAGCTAAACTGAAATAAGCCGTGCTTAAACTGAAATAGGAGAATCCACCCTGGAACTTGTTCTGGTTTTACTAAATTGTTGCAAATTTGTGTGTAGATATTCTCTTTCTTAACCTTTTTTGCCTGATGAGTCACAAATACAACCAGTTTGGTCTTATCCTGTTGCCAGAGGGTATATGTCTGCCTCCTCATTTGGTCATATATCCTGGCACTGTATGGCTGGAAGAGGATCAAAATTGGGATCAAGAGGTCCCACAGACTTTGTTTGAGGTATTTGGTAGAAAGCTGTGAGTCGGAAACTTGAATAATGCCTATCCGCACTACAGTATCTTTGCTTTAAAAGTGTCACAGAGCATCAGGACAAAATGCAGGGTTTTATATGGTTTTGTATGATCTGTGAAAAATCCCATCCACCAGTTTGATTTACTCCTTAGAGGAAGGAATAAGTCCTTGGGGCTGTTTTAAAGCTTTTAAAAGCTTTGTTTCCTTTTATTAAAGAGCTATATTCAAGCACTGCCTTGCTCAAATATGCTTCTGCAGTTTAAAAACAGCCTTGGGGAATCTCTCTCCTTTTAAGCAGCAAACTCAAAATGGCAGTTGGGGGGGGAGGGAAATGAGGAGGAGAGATCAGGATTATACAGCTTCAGCTTTGCAGGTGTACGCAGGAGCTTTGTTTCCTAAACCTGATGGCACAGAATAGAGCCAAGCATACTGTATCCGTGTACCACTTGTGTGTCTGTTCCATAATCACAGAATATAATCATATTCAATTCCCCATGTGTTTTAATTAAGAAATGGAAAAGTACATCAAAATAAAACTATTACCTTAATGATTCTACCCTGCATACACAAACTACAGTAGTTAACTTGAAGGGCATAGTCATATGTTCCTCAGAAGCCTCTTAACTTTTAGAGCCTCTGAACTGATAGTACCATTCTAAGACTCTAGGGACATATGAGCATACCAAAAACGTTACTTTAAAATACTATTCCAAGTCTGATACAAAGAGTCTAAGAAGGTAAAGCATTTTAATTTTTAATGCTGTCTAGTAATATCTTTATAATCTGCAGGAAAGATGTACTATTTTGGTACTATTCTGGAAATTTTTTTGCAAAATTATCTAATATTCAACCTGATTTATGTGGATTGGATTGCAAGGTTTTTAGATGGAAAATGCCTTGCATGGCCCCTCAGAGAATTAGCAAATGCTTTTGTGTGAAAGTGATCCATAAAATACAGATTAATTGTTTCCAGTCTGCTATAATTTGGATATCTGGCAAACTAGCAGAGTGACATTGTGTAAGAAGTTTGTGCCTACATAATGAGATGCTAATATTGCTGCCCTGTTACCAGCCAATATCAGATCATCCTCCTACATATCATGGAAATTGCAGAGTATCAGATTTGTACAGTAGGAGGTCGACAGCTCAGTCTTGTACAATACAAAATAGATGTCTAAGAAATCAATAAACAGCTGCTGACACACTATAGGAAAATTAAAGGGTGACAGAGAAAGGTGGCGAACTATTGGATTGTTAAGCTTAAAATAAATTTTTTTAAAAAACCCTCTTCATTCTTTTTGTCTGTAGATATTGTTTTTAGAACAGATAGTTAAAGAAAAAGGAGCAGAAAACCTCATTCTCATTCTAAGACCTTGATTATGTTTAAGAAACTTCAAATGGAAGACATTTTTTTAATTTAAGTTAAGTTAAATTTTTTAATTATAGCAATTCCAGAACTTTGTATTATTCTGGAAAAAACAAATCTTGAAGACATGCGTTCTGTTTCTTTCCATGGACTATTGGGAACTGACGCTATTTCTGGTACTTTTCTGTCTCTCTCTGTGATAGAAAAGGGTGTAAAAGAATCTAAGGGTATGTCTACACTGAGACTGGGAGCATGCTTTCCAATGTCAGTAGGCAGACAGGCACTAGCTCTGCTCTATTTAGCACACTAAAAGTAGCAATATATTTGGGGTAGCACAGATGGCGGCTTGGGCAATCCACCTCAGTACATACCCTAGGGGCCTGGGCGGGTTTGTATAGCGGTTAGCCCAAACTGCTGCCTTCGCTATCCCTAGTACACCGCTATTTCTAGTGTACTAACGGAAGCAGAGCTTGTGCACATCTGTCTACCCATGCTAGAACGTACGCTTCTAGCTGCAATGTAGACATGCCCTACGACAGTTAAAGAAAATGTTGTTTGTCGTATTCCTCATTGGCACTGACTTAAACTATAGAGCAACCAGAGTGTAACTTTTTCAGCTGTGCAGAAACACGAAGCTAGGGGGAAAGTCTAGTGGCAAAATTTTGCTCTCAGATCTGCACAGAGAATCTTGACTCTGAATCTGTACTCCTTAGATGCGTGGAATTGTCATTGGGAGTTCTGCATATCGAAGGAGATCAGCATTTCAGAGTAAAGCTCCACCAGGGGGATTTGAGAGCGGAATCTTTTTCCTGTGGTATCATAATACCATATCAAGATCCCAAAAGCCAAGATTAGAAGCAATTGGTTCTTCTTGAAGCGTGCTTGGAGATGGCTAAAGGGGCGAGGGTGGGGGAAAAAAATACCGCAGTGTCAAAGCACCTAGGTATGTTTTGATCATTCACTATAGTGCTGCTTTCCAAACAGAGGGGCAGATTAAAAACCTTTCAAAAGCAATTTGCATGCTCCCCAGTGCATTTCTTCAAGTGATGTAGGATTGCCGTACTATGTTTGGAATCAAAGTTCTTCTTTCTAAGCAGTTTCATACCAATGAGATCTGTGTTTTTAATTGCTCAGAAGACCAGGAAAAAAGTGTGTAATTCATATTTACTTATCAAGTTGAGAGAGATGAAAGAGTGCTACATTTGAAATATAAAAGTAACTGTTCTGTCACTTTGTCATTGTTAGTGTGTGTCCCCGTGTGCACACAATAATTTCTCATTCATACCTATAATTTATATTTTTAATAACATAGAGTCAATACTCTATTTTACAAAGGTAAAGTGAGTACTTAAAATATAAATGCTAATAATTTTTCTGATTAGCATAGAGGCCATCATTTCATTTGCCTTAGTGATTTTGGGGTGAGTGGAGAGAGAATGGAGACAGAGTAGAGAACAGAACTAAAGGAAGAGTAGATGAAGAGAAACCTTAGGCTAAGAAATGTGAAGAGAGAAGTTTGGAGACAGGTGATTCTCTTGGCGGTCACTCTTCCTCACAGTTGCTTTCCTCATACTTACACTACCCAATTCCTCCTCAGCACGTCTACCTATCACTTAAATGAAGCTAGACCAGAAATGCCTTTTTGTGCCAGTATGATTTAGGTTACTGAAATGAGAATGCATTATTTTTAAGGGTTAAAGTAAATAAAAGATGCCTGGCGTAATTGTTCACTTCATATTTTTAATCTTTCCTCTCCCCATCGCTCACATACTACAAAAAAAGTAAGTAGTCTGGGTTTTCAGAAGAGTTAGTGTGCTAAGGTAGTCAACAGATAAATAATTAATGTAGATCATTTTTCCTCTTGCCTCTAATTTTGCATTTGTCAGCTACAGACATAAATGTGTTTCCTGCATAACTCTGACAGTCTGAATGCTGTGTGAAATGTAACTTTTTAAAACCTGTCAAAATAGTGGTGGTGGGTTGGTTTTTTATGTGTATTTGTCTCTGTTTATTCATAAGATCAATGATCCGTCTAACCCAATCTCCTGTCTCTGACAATGGCCAGTTCCAGATCTTTAGGGAAAATGTACAGAATAGGGTACTTGGGGAGATTCACTCATCTTCCCCCTCTGGCTTCTGGCAGGCAGAGTTAGGGATCATCCGGGGATGGAGTTGCATCCATAACCATTTTGGCTAATAGCCATTAATAGACCTATACTCCATGAATTTAATCTCATTCTTTTTAAAAATCAATTACATTTTTGGCCTTCACAACATCCTGTGGCCATGAGTTCCACAGGTTCATTGTCTTGTGTGAAAAAGTATTTTTTCTTGGTTGTATACATCTGCTGCCCATTAATTTCATTCGGTGACCCCTGGTTTTTGTACTGTGGGAAAGACTAAATAATATGTCTCTAGTCACTTTTTCTATAACATTCCTGATTTTAGAGACCTCTATCATATCCCTGCTTAGCTGTCTCTTTTCTGAGCTGAACAGCTCTATTCTCTTTAGTCTCTCCTTGTACGAAAGCTGTTCGTACCCTTGATCATCTTTATTACCCTTCTCTGCGCCTTTTCCAGTTCCGCTATATTCTTTTTGAGATGGGCCACCAGAACTGGATACAGTATTCAAGGTGTGGGCGCACTTGGGATTTATAGAGAGGCATTATGATATTTTCTGTCTTATTTTCTATCCCTTTCATATTAGTTCCTAACATTCTTTGACAGCTGCTGCACATTGAGCTGAAGTTTTCAAAGAGCTATCCATGGTGACACCAAGATCTTTCTTGACTGATAACTATTTAAAAACCTATCGTTATATATGTGTATCTGGGATTATTTTTTCCAGTGTGCATTACTTTGCATTTATAAACATATAAATACTTCATCTGCCATTTTGTTGCCCAATCACCTGGTTTTAAGGGATCCCTTTATAACTCCTTATAGCCAGCTTTGGACTTAACTTGAATAATTATATATCTGCAAACTTTGCCACTTCACTGATCACTCTCTTCTGGGTCATTAATGCATATGTTGAACTTCACTGGTCACAGTACAGATCCCTGGGGATCCCACTGTTTTCCTTTCTCTATTGTGAAAACTGACTAGTTATTCCTACCCTGTGGTTTCTATCTTTTATCCAATTACTGATTTGTGTAAGGACCTTCCCCCTTATCCCAGGGCTGCTTGGTTTCCTTAAGATGCTTTGGTGAAAGGACCCGTCAAAGGCTTTCTGAAAATCGAAGTACACTATATCAACTCGATCACCCTTCTCCACATGTTTGTTGACTCCCTCAAATAATTCTAGTAGATTGATGAGGCATGACTTCCCCTTACAAAAGCCATGTTAACTCTTCCCCAAGAGGTCATATTTATCTATTTGTCTGATAATTCTGTTCTTTACTATAGTTTATACCAGCAGTTCTAAACCTTTTTTTCCCCGAGTACCACTTGGGAAAAAAAGGGGGGGGCTTTCGGCGGCGGCGGGGTTTCGTGGCGGCGGCGGACCGGGACTTGTGGCGGCGGCAGGGTTTCACAGCGGGCTCCATGGCGGGAACAATGCCCTCCGCCGAAACTCTTCCGCCGTTTTCCCTTTTCACTGGCACAGTTTCGCGAGGGTGGATGGGAGGGCCCTTCTGGCGGAGGCGGATTCGGCGGCGCGCATACCACCCAGCCTTCTTTGGCGTACCACCGGTAGTACGCGTACCACCAGTTGAGAACCACTGGTTTATACCAATGTGCCTAGTACTACAGTTAGGTTCACCGGGTTGTAATTGCCAGGATGGCTTCTCAAGCCCGTTTAAAAATCGGCATTATATTAGCTACTTTCCAGTAATCTGGTACAGAGCCTTGTTTTAGCAATAGGTTACCTACAACCGTTAGTAGTTCTGCAACTTCATATTTGAGTTCCATCAGAACGCATGGGTGAATACCATCTGGTCTTGGTGACTTATTATAGTTTGATTTATCAATTTGTTCTAAAACCTCTTCTATTGACGCATCCGTGCATGACAGTACTTCAGATTTGTCACCCTAAAAGGATAGCTGTGATGTGGGTAAACCCCCACATCCTCTGCACTGAAGACCAATGCAAAGAATTCATTTAGCTTGTCTGCAATAGCCTTGTCTTCCGAGCGTGCTTCTTGGTCATGTAGGCCCCGCTGCCTGTTTGGCAGGCTTTCTACTTCTGATGTGCTTTAAAAAACTTCTTACTGTTAGTTTGTGCATCTTTAGCAAGCTGCTTCTCAAATTCTTTCTTGGCCTGCTTTATTATACTTTTACCCTTCAACTGCCAGAATTTGTATACCTTCTTATAATCCTTGCAAGGATTTGAATTCCAAATGTTTTACCTCTAACGGTCTCTGTTACTCTGCTGTTTAGCTATGGTGGCATATCTTTGATCCTCTTGTTGTCTTTTCTGATTTGGGGTAAACATTTAGCATGAGCATCTGTTGTGGGATTTTTAAATAGTCTTACTGCCACTTGGAGGCATTTAACCATTGTGATATCTCCTTTTAATGTCTGTCTAACAAGCATCCTTGTCCTTGTGTAGTTCCCCCTTTGTAGTTAAATGTAACCATGATGGGGCTTTTTGGTATTATCCCCGCTAGAGGCATATTACATTTAATTACATTATGGTCACTTACAAGCTGGTTCAGCTATAGTTATCTTGTGGCTCAAATCCTGTGTTCCACGTAAGACTAAATCAAGAATTGCTTCCATCCCTGTGGGTTCCAGGACTAGCTGCTCCAAGAAGTGGTCACTTATGATGTCTAGAAATTTTCTCTCTGCATCACGCCCTAAGGTAACATTTACCTAGTGAATATGAGAATAGTTGAAATCACCCATTATTATTGCAAAACAGCGAGAGTCCTGTGGCACCTTAAAGACTAACACATTTATTTGGGTATGAGCTTTTGTGGGCAGAAACCCAGTTCGTCGGATGCATGAAGTGGAAACTTCAGTTTGGTACGTATATATACACATGGCAAGGATGGGTGAGTTACATTACAGTGAGGAGGGCAAGTGTTAACAAGGTAAATTCAATCAGCGTGGATGAGGCCATCCCAACAGTTGATGGGAAGGTGTGAATGTCAAAAGAGAGGACGTTATTTTTTGTATGGGCTTAGCCACTCCCAGTCTCTATTCAGACCTAGTCTTATAGTGTCAAGTTTGCTTATGAGTTCCAGCTCTGCAGTTTCACACTGGAGTTTGTTTTTGAAGTTTTTTTGTTGAAGTATGGCAATTTTCAAGTCTGTTACTGAGTGCCCAGGAGATTGAAGTGCTCTCCTACTGGTTTTTGAATGTTACCATTCCTGATGTTTGATTTGTGTCCATTTATTCTTTTGCGTAGAGATTGCGTAAAGATTATTATGGCACTTTCTGCTTTTGTAGCCTCTCTAACCTTCCGCAGCATTTCACTGTCACTATCCTGGTCAGGTGGCCTGCAGTATATTCCTACTGCTATACTCTTTTTTTTTTTTTTTTTTAATTCAGGCATAAAATTTCTATCTAGTTTGTTTCATGAAAAACCTTTTCCTTATTTGACTATGCTTTCTTTAACTTAATGCCGCTTCCTCATCAGCACAACCTACTCCGTCATTCACATATATTTTATACCCTTGTATTAGTGTCCCATTGATTATTCTCATTCCACCAACTTTCTGCACTGCCTATTATATCAATATCCTCATTTAAAGTCACACACACTAGGTTCGCTGGTCTTAGTATTTAGACTTCTAACACTTACATAGAAGTATTTTGACAACATTCAGTTCCTTGTTTTCATGTATTTTTAAATGGGATTTTGTTTTGTTCCCAAATTACTGCTTTGAAGGAGGTGATAGAGAATATGTTTACGCTACAGTTAAAAACCTGCAGCGGGCCCATAGCAGCTGACTCAGGCTTGGGCTAAGGGGCTGTCTAACTGTGGTGTAGATATTCTGGCTTGAGCTGCAGTCCAGGCTCTGAGACCTCCCACCTCACGGTGTCTAGAGCCCAGGCTCCAGCCCAAGTCCAAAAGTCTACACCACAATTAAACAGCTCCTTAGCCCAACCCCACGGGCCTGAATCAACTGGTACAGGCCAGCTGCAGGTTTTTAATTGCAGTGTGGACATACCCTGAGTTATTTGTGGTATTAAGTTTAATTGTTTTTATTGAATGTGTCTATTTTTTATTTCAAATTTTGCTGTTTGTTTGCATGGATGACATTTTGATATATTAGTGGACTGTCTTAGAATAGAATCATAGAAGATTAGGGCCGGAAGGGACTGCAAAAGGTCATCTAGTCCCACCCCTTGCTCAAAGCAGGAGCAACCCCAAGTAAATCATCCCAGCCAGGGCTTTGTCAAGCTGTGCCTTAAAAACCTCGAAGGATGGAGATTCCACCACCTGTAACCCATTCCAGTGCTTCACCACCTTCCTAGGGAAAATGTTTTTCCTAATATTCACCCTAGACCTCCCCCACTGCAACTTACTCTTAGTTCTGTCATCTACTACCACTGGGAACAGCCTAGTTACATCCTTCCTTGAACCTCCTTCAGGTAGTTAAAGGCTGCTATCAAATCCCCCCTCATTCTTCTCTTCTGCAGACTAAACCAGCCTAGTTCCCTCAGCCTCTTTTCATAAGTCATGTGTTCCAGCCCCCTAATCATTTTTGTTGCCCTCCACTGGACTCTTTCCAATTTGTCCACATCCTTTCTGTAGTGGGGGGCCCAAAACTGGACACAATATTCCAAATGAAGCCTCACCAGTGTCGAATAGAGGGAAATAATCACTTCCCTCGATCTGCTGGAAATGCTCCTACCAATGCAGCCCAATATGCCATTAGCCTTCTTGGCAATAAAGGTACACTTTTGAATCATGGCCAGCTTCTTGTCGTCCTTTTCTGCCAAATTGCTGCCTAGTCAATCTGTCCCCAGTCTGTAACAGTGCATGGGATTCTTCCATCTTAAGTGCAGGACTCTGCACTTGTCCTTGTTGAACCTTTTCAGATTTCTTTTGGCCAATCCTCCAGTTTGTCTAGGTCACTCGGTATCCTATCCCTACCCTCCAGCATATCTACCACAACCCCCATCTTAGTGTCATTTGCAAACTTGCTGAGGGTGCAATCTACCCCATGCTCCAGATCATTAATGAAGATGTTGAACAAAACTGGCCCCAGCACCAATCTCTGGGGCACTCCGCTCATTACTGGCTGCCAATTAGACATCGAGTTGTTGATCACTACCCGTTGATCCCAATGATCTAGCCAGCTTTCTATCCATCTTATAGTCCATTCATCCCACCCACACTTTTTTAACTTGCTGAGAAGAATATGTGGGAGGCCATATCAAAAGCTTTGCTAAAGTCAAGGTATATCACGTCCACCGCTTTCCCAAAATCCACAAGTCAGTCATCTCATCATAGACGCCAATGAGGTTGATCAGACATGACTTGCCCTTGATGAATCCATGCTGGCTGTTTCTGGTCATCTTCCTCTCTTCCAAGTGCTTCAGAATGGATTCCTTGAGGATCTGCTACATGATTTTTCCAGGAATTGAGGTGAGGCTGACCGGTCTGTAGTTCCCCAGATCCCCCTTCTTCCCTTTTTTGAAGATGGGCACCATATTTGCCGTTTTCCAATCATCTGGAACTTCCCCCATCATCTCTCTGATCTTTCTGAAAAAAAGCTCAACATTTGTATGATGTCATTTTTAAGGAAAAGAGGTGGGAAGCGCATTACGAGGTAGTTAGAACTGTTAGGATAATTGTCTCTTATGGGTACTTTATACCTCAGTTGTTTACTGCTAAATCCAAATGTAAAAACTTTATATCAAAGTGGGCAATAATGTAAGAGAGAGCTAAAATACAAGAGGAAATTTTCTTTTTTGAAACTTGAAAAACTGGATTAAATAAAGATGCCTTTCCACATATATATATATATATAATGTGAATACACTAATGCAGGTCTGTACATACTGTCAAAAAAATCTTCTGTGGCAAATATATGCCATTCTCTGTGACTGCTCTCCCTTTACCTAGTGATGTATTTTCGTGAATCCAGAGAAAATTTGTCAATTACAGATATTCACTTCACATGCTCTGGTAGTCAACCAGTGTCTTATAGAAAAGGACTTTGCTCATCTCTGTCCTTCACATTTCTTTTCTAAGCATGTCGTGTGGTTTCATCAGCAGAACTCATTCTGATAAGCTCACTGAACTGCAGAAATTCTCTTTTCAATAAATCCACACTTCCACAAGTTGTTTAGACTAGAGCACCCACCGCTGACTAAATCGTAATATGAAAAGGCATAAAATTTGTACATGACAACGAATAGAGTGTATATACTTCCCTCTACACTGACCCTAATCACTGCCTTAACAGAATGGCCTACCCCACAGAGAGCACATTCTAGGCAAAATGAAAAATCGTTTTTCACTAGTTCTATAGTTACTTTTTTCCCATTTCATTTCATTCCCAGGAGGAAAAAAGAGATTAAACATGTGTCTCAAACCTTTGGCTGGTATATGTTAAATGAAGTTATTCTCTTGTCCAAGTTACCCTGATGATGTGGTTCAATTTAAAAAATATACATCAGTGTAGTATAAAAGCAAACCAAAATTTGACCAATAGAAACTGGAGGAGAGGCATATATTATTATATATATATTATCATTATATATATTATCAGCTGAATCAATGTCAATGTAACTTCATTTGACAGTGGAATTAACTGAAGGTCAGATTCTGTGAATAGCAATCTGATCTTAATCAGTGGAACTGTTTGCTGGGTAAAGTGCTGATCAACTTTATGTAAGAACTGCAGAATTTGGCCATATATACTGTAAGTCAGTAAATGACTTTTGTAGACTTTTTGTCCTGTTGTTTAATGCAATGGATCTTCTGCAAGAAAGAGCAGCATACCGTGATTTCCTATTAGAAACATTTCTTCTCTGAATGCTTACTTACTTCAAAATAGAAACAGTGTGAATTACACACCATAGCTGCATCAGGGATTTATGAGATTGAGAACACAGTTTGATCAAAAGGGGCTTTTTGTCAGACTCACATATGTACCTTCTCTGAGGACAAATGATCAATCTGCATCTGCTGTCAAGGAGGCGGAAACCCTGTGAGGATATATATATATACAACTTTGTTCATAAAGACATACTCAAATCTGGTCACAAAGCAAACATTAAAATCTAGGACATAAAGTGGACATTCCCTGGAGGATGATTTTCAGGTGAGCAACTTGTGACAGGTAAAATCTGGTTTCCATGGTATATTTGTCAATCAAAAGCTACGGTAACTGTTTTGTATCTATGTTCCTCACACCACTACACACATTCATCACCAGCATGAGGGCACTGAGTGGAAAAGTGCCACCCTTGAAAACAGAGACCTCATCAAAGCACTGAATGGGTGGGAGTTAACCACTGTTGCACACCTTTTCTTACTTCTCCATCCTTTCCATATTGTAGCTTATGACTGCATAGTTAAAATCAGAAGAATTGCAACAGTAGTCCGCACTTTATTGCGATAGTTGCTGTGTTAGGATTCCATACCTTGTCAACCCATTGAATGTGGGGAATCATAAGCCTATGTATAGATGAAACAACACTTTTTGGACTGCTGACTGCCATATTTTGGTTCATGCCTTATGTGCTGTGCTATAAGAATTTTGTCATTGCTGCTTTTCTTGAACAATGATGATGGGTTTCATTATGCATATTTCCTTTTGTTGTATACAGTATCTCTGTGATCTTTAGGGTGATAATGAGCAGATGCTTTTTGTGGTTTTCTATCATTTAGGAGACTTGTACTTTTTTGTGATTATATAGTTTTGGTCTGCAGTATGTGGTGATAAAGAGCAGGAAGTGATGGAGAATAGAGTCCAGTTGGTGTTTAATAGGTCATCTGAGGATGTGTGGCTGTTTGGGCAAATTTTCCATAAGCCAGGTATCCATCAGTGCCTGATATTTTGGCCAATTTTATCTGTACGACGGCCAGTTTGTGTTTCTGTGTTTTAATACATAGGTGGAAGAATAGGAGGAATGCATTTGGCTTTGTTACATTGGTCAGTGCACCAGGTGAAAAGGGAAAAGAAAGCTCTTTCCTTGCATGGTTCTATGGCCATAGAGCCACAGAATACAAAAGACCCTGCATATACGCTGCAAAAAACCCAGCCTCATAAGATATCTTTTGATAGTTGAAGGGGAACTAAAGATTTCGGTCAGCAGTAGTAACTCAAGGCAAGGGACCTTGAATCAAAACTAAGGCTTAAATATATTCCATATATAGGACCAGCTATTGGTTGAATACTGACCATGTGGAATGGAATTGCAGATATCCAAAGTCTCTCCACATCTAGAGCCGTAATATGCACATTCACTTGGGTGGAAAGGAAAGGATTTCAAATGAGATCTACTCTTACATAGAGAATTGCAGGAGATAAGAGGATCTACCCATGGATCTCCTTGGTGGGAAGATTTTACCTTATAAAATAGTTTTGCTAAGTATTTCACTACATGTTATTTATCAGAAAAGTCCCTAATTGCTATATTTTAAAACTTTTATATCAGCTTGGCAATTCTGAATGTATAGTCTATAGAAATCCTTGAGACATCAATGGGAGAATGCGACCCATTCTGTTGAACATTTAATGATAAAACATGTATATCATTTTATTTAAATAGTGTCAAACGTTGAAAGCAGTCTGCTGTTGAAATCCATGTAATAATATATATTAATATGTATGTGACTGGTCCTTTTTTAAAGCCTTTGAAGTGGAATGTTTTCTCTGAAAGATTTCAGTCATTTTGGGTGGGTTTGTTGCTTTTTATTTCTGTTTATACACTAGTCCATTATCCTCTCTGTGAAACCAGTGTTGCATTTTAAACCAGTCAAGTGAGGCAACTAGATTTGGCAGCGTACGTGTGTGGAGGGCTTGAAGAGAATGACACAATTGATTCCTTGTATTTATCTCTATTATCCCCCTTCGCTTTTGATAAATGGCCATTCAGAAGATGACTACTGGGTGAAGACTTCTGTGAAATAAGGTGCTAATTGTTAAGAATATTAAAGGTCACAGTAATTGTTTTTAGTATCCAGTCTTGAATGAGAAATTATTGCTGTCATTCTCATGTGGTATAACCAGAAGTGTACAATTTAAATAACAAGGTAAAGTAACAGAAATTTTTAGCAGGTAGCAATGAGGAAATGTTACTTTGTTGTTTTTCTCCCCCCCTCTTCTTTGTCACAGAACATTAAACCTCTTTTTCTCCAGGCAAAACCAGCCATCTGCTACTTTGGCCTACTTATGAAGAAATGAAACTTTTAGTGACATGACATTTCTTTTTTAAAGCTTCTTCAGAACACAGGGAAAGTATTAACAAAATGCTTTTCAGGATTTCACTAACTTTCCAGATTAAACCCCTCCTTTTAATAGAGGAAAGTGTTGAGTTGTAAATGAGCATTGGAAGCCCATTCTCCTCTCCTTATTCTGACCTGCATGGGGAGTAGGAAAGAAGATTGCATTCTTGCTTTGAGTTTGAAGAAGGGAGAATGACCTTGGTACCTGTCAAGAGGATCAGGAAGCAGTGGCATTAGATTAACAATGTTGACATTACAACAGGTTTCAGAATTAATAATTTATTGACATTGAATGGTGGATAATGCCTGGCTGAGACATGGTGTTAGGCTGTTGGCAGACTCAGGAAGACAACACTTCATCTGATTACAACCTGTTCACAGATTCACGATTGTTTTCACAATCATGAAGTCTAGAAGCTTTTTATTAAATATGAAAACTTAGATTCTGGAGCACAGTTCTGGTTAGGAGCGATTCTCAGAGTACGGTATACCCTAGACCCTCCAAATACTCTACTTACCAGACAGGAATTCTTCATTCTCCCGATGCTGCATGTACCATAATCTTCAAGGAGTTCATAGCATTTACACATTAAATACTGCTTTCAAATATTTCCAAGAGGAAAATACTTTTCACTTTGTTTGAATTGTGCATATCAAGTGTAGTATCTGTATTTCAGTACTTTGCCTGCTTACAAGAACAGAACAAACAAATATATTGAAGGGACAGTTTTAGTCAAACCTATATGTACTCATTTTCTCGTTCTTTTACTAAAATTCTTTGCAAGCAAACAGGATCTTATTTTTAGGGGCTAATCCTCCCTGTGCCTCCATCTGCAGTTGTAATCTTAAATCTGTGGCATAATGATCATCTCCACAGCAAATAACTTTTGATACAAACAGAAAATTCACAAGCAGAAGGGAATAAAGTGTTTTTTATTTTTTTATTTTTTCAAAAGAAATGACAGTGAATTTGGCTCTTTGAGGAAATTTACATATGACATGATCGTTCTCCTCATTGATTGATATTTGACCCTCCCTTTTATAACTTAATCATGACCCAATGATAGTGTTTTTAGACAGAAAAATATAATTTTCAAATTCTGTAAGCAACAAAGCAATATCACATCAAAAGCAGCCAAACACACATCAGTTATTTGAGAATACCAGGCCTCAATTACTATACTGTACTGTACTGGTATATGAGAAGTTACTTAGTAAAGGCTATAAGATACAAAAAACTTTTCAATATCAATGGCACATAAAGAAAATTTTAGTATTCGTTCTATTCAGTTTTAAGGTAGCATCATATTTTGTTTTTCTGGAAAGTGAGAATAGTTTTTCAGTCAAGATATGATTGACATTTTCAAATGACTAGCATTAAGATTCCAACACAACCCAGATAATTCCTTAACTGTTGTTAGCTTTTTATAAGGAGAAAACTCTCTTACAAGTGTTTTAAACCCATCAGAATTTATTAGAAAATTATTAAGAAAACGGAATGCCCTCTATGGATATAAAAATACTACACCAGGTTTAGACATCTTGACTTAGCTAATTGAATTACTTTATAGACTCTTGGGACCTACTTAATATACACACAGCCCGCAGTCCAATTAAATTTTTCTCTAATTTTTTTCTTTTTTTCTCCCCTTGAGTTGGGATATTGATTTTATGCATTATTCAAAAGAAAAATATGAATCTTATACAAACATAAGTGACTATAACAGCTTAGAAGAGCAAAGTAAAGCATAGGGTGTATACAGGCTGCAATATATGCAATACATACCATAGGTTGTAGGAGTGATGACTTACCTCCTTACCCTTAGTTATTGTTCTGTCAATCATACTGAAAATAATGTACATTTCTTGCACTGAAATCCTTGTCAAAGCTAGCAGTGCAAATGACACCCACATATCTCTCTTGCACGCGCGCATGTGTGTGTACAAACATTAACAAAACATAAAATATAATACAATTTGTTTCTTCAGGGTTGCAGTAACCTGTGCACTTTCCACTTTCTATTTTGTACATTTCACTCATGCATTGCAACCACACTCCACCTTATGGGTCTGACCCAAAGCCCATTGACCTCAAGAAGCTTTGGATCCAGTCATATATGAGACTTTGATAACATTGACTTGAGTCAGGTAAAAATTAGTAGGCGCTGTTCAAATCTTCTCAAATCTTCTTCTCATTGCCAGCAGATCAAGGGAAGTGATTCTTCCCCTCTATTCGGCATTGGTGAGGCTGCATTTGGAGTATTGTGTCCAGTTTTGGGCCCCCCACTACAAAAAGTATGTGGACAAATTGGAGAGAGTCCAGCGGAGGGCAACAAAAATGATTATGGGGCTGGAGCACAAGACTTATGAGGAGAGGCTGAGGGAATTAGGCTTGTTTAGTCTGAAGAAGAGAAGAATGAGGTGGGATTTGATAGCAGCCTTTAACTACCTGAAACGGGGTTCCGGGGAGGATGGAGCTAGGCTGTTCTCAATGGTAGCAGATGACAGAACAAGGAGCAATGGTCTCTAGTTGCAGTGGGGGAGGTCTAAGTTGGGTATTAGGAAAACTTTTTCACTAGGAGGTTGGTGAAGCACTAGAATAGGTTACCTGGGAAGGTGGTGGAATCTCCATCCTTAGAGAGTTTATAAGGTGCGGCTTGACAAAGCCTTGGCTGGGATGATTTAGTTGGAGTTGGTCCTGCTTTGAGCAGGGGGTTGGACTAGATGACCTCCTGAGGTCCCTTCTAATCCTAATTTTCTATGGTTCTATGATTAACTGTCAGAAAGCAGGATACTGGACTACATGGACCACTGATCTGACCCGGTATGGCTGTTCTTATGTTATGTGCAGTGTTCCTGAACTGTTCTGCAACAGTGGAAGGATTCCACTCCCTGCCTGCTTCCTAGATTGGCTAGTAGAGCTGTGTGTTAATGTTATCCTTATTCGGAATTTTGAGCTTGTCTTATAGACCATCAGTAGATACTGGTTTATTTCAACTGCTCTCAAATTTTGTTCCAGAAGTTACTGTGCTTTATTTTTATTTTTCTTTGAACTTAAATTCATACATGAGAAGCTGGATGATGTTAGTGCACATTTTACTCATACTGAGTATGTTAAAGACTTTCTTACGTCTTCATCCTCTTGAAGATAACTGATGTAACCAACTGGAAATTAAGGCTGTAAATTTACAGGAAGGGATTTCAGTGTTGCTGTAATCAATATTTTGCTGATAGTGCTAACAGTTTATTCCTCTGAAATACGTTGGCAGTAAGGTGGAAAATCAATGTCTGGAAATGAAAAAAAGATGTCAAGTTCAACAGGGACATCATATGTCTGATGTTTGGAGGCCAGAGGGTTCGGTCAACAAACACAGAAGTAATTCTGCCAAATACAGTATACAAAGATTTAATGAAAATGTCAGGAACAATGTATTCTTCGAGCCTGAGTTCTTAAGTAATTTATTGATCTATTCTTGTTATCCCACGTCCCTTATCCCCTACTTACTTTTAAGCTGCAGTTCATAACACAAAACATATAGCCTCTCCCTTCCTCCTCTGTGACATGTTTTGAGAACTTATTTTGTTTCATCATGGAGCGAGGCAAGCAAATGTAATCTATGTTGTGTTCTTCACAAAAATTCCTAGTTGAAAGAGAGCTGGTACTGTAATATCATGCAAACTGTGAGCTGGCATCATAGAAAAAAACTTAAAAATAGCTAAAGTAGGGTTTTCTTTGCATGCATAAAATGGAATAATACCCAAATTAAAACTTAGCAGAAATTTTGTAAAACCTCTGATCTTAGACAAATAGGCGGCATCTCCAGGATAGATGCATGCACCTTTCTTTTTCTCAGCCATCGGAGCTAAGTGAGAAGTTAGATTTTAAAATGTAATTAAAAACTGAAGAGAAAAACATGGACATTAATGATCCAGTTTTGCTTTGTTCAGCTTCTACATGTACAATGGGTGGCATTTTTTTTTTTTTAAAGAAGAAACTGTACCATATTGCACCATTTATCTTTTCTGTGGTATTACCTGTATTCCTACTTCTTAAATATTATGGTAAACACAACAGCTGCTGGTAACAAGTACCCAGTTTATAATGGAGTATAATGAATGTGTAATAATTTCATTATGGAAAAAGTACACCCATAAAGTAGATGATGTAAGCTCTGCCAGGCTCCACTGCTGCTGTAGGAAGTAGAATGGATAGAGCTCTCAGGGCACTCGTCAGAGGGTGACAATTGCAGAACAACTGTTCAGACTTCTTTTCTTTGTGCAGTCACTCTGGTACCTCTCAGTGGAAGCTCGGCGTCTATCACCTGCCACAGTGGTGGAGTCCAGCTTGCCTCCTCCTCTTATAAAGGGGGAAAGGAAGGCAGCCATTCCTCCACTGCCAACTGCTGGAGCCCTCATAGCTCTTCCTCCACTCCCTATGGCAGCTGCAGAAGCTGTTATCCTCAACTCTGCAGTGGGGTAAGTATCAACACCAAGTTAAAAACTCCCCCTATCAACTGAGGCACACAGATAGAAGACCCATAAATATTCTGCTCTTAGCTAATATCTGAAGTTCCCTTTCATTTGCACCCACAAGGAAATGCGCACACACTCCTCCGTGACACACACACTTTGATCTGTTACTCCAGCTTCACCTTTCCAAAAACTATAGTGCAAACTCTTGAGAGAATTTTAGTACAAAACTGCCAGACCCTTTGAGATTTGTAGGTCTGGAATGCCTGCCCTTTCCATGGATCTGGGTCACAAATGTACTCCATTCTCCTAACTCCCAGCTGTTACTAAGATGGGAAGCTGTCACCTGAGAATGCTATCCCTGTGGGATAGCCCTCCAAGCAGACATGAGACTAATTCCCTTACCCAAAATACCAGTAATTACAGCAGCAAAAGACAGTAACCTCAATCTTCTGCTGATGAAGCCAGAGCTGGCTACGAACAAAATCAGTTTCCTTTGTGAACAAATTCTGGACCTTTCCTGACATTGCCAGCCCTGTTCTAGTTGATCTAGTCCCCAAAAGAAATCCAGAAGAATACAAACCAAGAAAAAATTCATAATGAGCCCAAAAGACGAAGAAAAAAAGTGAACTATCACTGTATTCATACACTTGTTTATTATTTGTATTACCATAGGATCTAGGAATCCTATTCATCAAATAGGACCCCATTGTGCTATCCATTGTATAAACACAAATGGATATGGACAGGCCACCGGGGAATTCAGGGAAACAATGAGAACGTATTTGGTTAGCATGATAGGCCGTAGTCTCAGCACACCATTGGCCTAACTGTTGTCAGGTTTTTGTAGGCATCATGGCAAAGGAGAGTTGTAAGAAAGCTTCTGAAGAAGGATAATGAGCTTCCAGGTGAAATGAATCCTAAACATTATTTTTTAAAACCAGGGAAGGGAAAAGATCAGAAGACTCATGAAATCTGGGGCTCTCGCTATACAAATCCCATTTAGCTGGGAAACACATTTACATTCTACAGTGTTATAGAATACACTAATATTATATTAGTTCTTCAGAACTCTTCCTTACAACAATATTATATTAGTGTATTCTATAGCAGAGAGAGAACTTAGAATTTTTGTTCGTAAAGGAATCCAAGTGTTCCACAATAATTTGGAAAATCTGTAGTATTGCAGAAGAAAGTCAGATGAACAGCTTGCTTTGAAAAGCCATGCATGTTTCTTTGGGTATGACATATTAAATGCACACACATTATTTTGAATTTTGCTTTTCTTGACGAGAATGCTAGCTTAATTTTTGTTCCGTTCCACAAAGCATACCTACCTTAGTTTTAAAGGCATAAAGCCTTCTTGATGTATGTACAGCTCTTAATGGAACATCCCTAACCTGCAAATCCTTGGAAGTTTTCTCATTGAGAGAGCTAAGTAAGCACCACATATTTAAATAGCGTGGATGCTGACAATATTTTATCACACTAGGAACCATCAATATGAAAAATTAAATAAGTTTAATGTACAGTAACTGGAAGCCATCAAGTGAAAATACACATAAAACAATTAAATGAACGGGATAATATTCTGAAAGCACTGCTATTCTCTAGATCTAAGGACCTCCAGTCCTTTGTCTTCCTGTGTTAGAACCAGTAGATGAACAGTTTGCAAGAGGTTCAAAATCTCCTTGGCTGTACAGTTGGTGTAGCTTGTAATTTGTCCTTTTTTTTTTTTTTTTTTTTTTTTGGAAGGGATAGAGGTTCCTTTCTTTTTGCATTCATATCGCCAGATTGTGCCCTTGGATATATGCATATGGCAGCAGTTTGCCTGAATCAAAGGGCAGAGTTTAGCCCATAGTAGGTAATATTTCACTATAATGCAAGATCTAGCCTTTAGTTTTTACTCATTATCCTGGACACATGGGAAAAAATACAAGAATCAAGGATGTGGTTTAATTAGGTCACAGCTTTATTCACTTAACTCATCTGGGAACTATCTGGCAATAACTCGTACGGCACACACCATGATTCCTTCTTTAATTGTTTCTACCTGGTGGAGGATGGCTCTTAACCTTCTACAGCTGGACCCCAATCCATTGCTGGGACCCCACCGTCCTTCCCTCAGATAAGGGGTAAGAGGCTGGTGAAAAGACATTGTCTTTTCATTGCACCAGACATTATAAACCCCAATCCCATTCCCCTGCTTCTTCAAGGGATGCCTTTACTCTAAATCCACTTTTAATTCCAGTTTATCAAGGAACCAGACCCGTTATGTAATAAGTGCCTGCACTGGATAACAGCCACCTGCTAAATTGTGACAGCTTGTACCTTGTCTCCTGGCCTACCCTGTCAGATCCCTGAACTGCTGTGGGGAAGGTGAAAAACCCCACACAACTAATTGGGTGGTGAAGGAAATATTCCTTTCCGGTCAATAAAAGAAGACTAGTGCAATAGCTTCCAGCAGAGGGTGGCAGCTGTTAATTGGGTATGAAAAGCAGCAGGGATAGGGTTTATATACCCTCCTCTGGGTGTCAGGGACCATTGGCTTCACTGAGCCCCACCACACTGTCCATCAGTTTAGGTGAGACCTTTCTCCAACTCCTGTGGGGGGAGCTGGGAATGGAATCCTTAAAGGAGCCACTACCTTTTTTTCCCCCCTGCCAATCCAGAAAAAGGCCCCTTTCCTTTGAGGTTGTGGGTTTTGCATCAAGCAAGTCATTTGCCATTTGATGAAATTATTTGTAATTTGGCTGCGACTAAAATAATTTCAGTTTAAAAAAATAGTTATTAGTAAAATCTTTCTAAACAATCACCTCTATTTTGCCAGATGTTGATAAGACATAAAGACAACAGAGAGCAGTTTGTTTTATTCCAAAGGATTTCTCTGCTCTTTGCTTCACCTACTCCATTAAAAAAGCTTTTTACCTCATGCCTTTGAAAACTGACTTTATTTACAGCAGCAAAGTGAAAACCTCTTTGCTAATCCCTGTTTGCATATGAAGTGGGTGAGCGAGATCATCCATTCACTCTTCAGATTAGGGTGATGAAAAAAAATCTATTGTTTTCTCCCCAGAAAATACAATCACCAGATACCTTTTACAGATTTTCCTACAAGGAAGGTGGACTTTCTGCCCTTTCTGGAATCTGAGCCCACTGTCCTTTTCTAAACTCTGCTCTACCTTCTGATATATTTAAATCACATTCTTTGTACCTAAAACAGTTACTAGTAAATGCTCATTGTGGCATGAGCTAACTAACCCTCTTCCAGCCTGTGACCCTCCCGTGCCTAGGGTAGCCACCTGAAAATGCCAAGGTCAGGGCAGGCTGCAAAAGGAGAGCAGATTCTCCCAGCACTGGTGAGTGGCACTGAAGCCAGACTTCCCAACCAGCCACAAACTGTGCTACTGATTTCCCAAACCGGTTATCAAGCAGCCAGTACACAAATACACACAGCCCCCTTTACTGCATTTCAGTCTCTGGCTCCCAATCAGCCATTAGGTCCAGTAAAGAGACCATTTATTTAAATTCTATGCTGTTTACTAAAAAGGTTCCTCCTGACACCAAAGGGCCAGCCACAGTACCAGATCAATATGAGTTTGGATTTTACCCAAAATACCACGCTGCCAGCCAAACATTTAGTAACTAAAACTAAAGGTTTATTATAAAAAGAAAGGAACAAACAATAAGAGAAATGTTAAAGGATTAAAGCAATCAGATACAGACAAATGATTTGAAAGTCCATATACATCAGGTTTCTAGAAGAATTGTGGAGTTAGCAGGCTTGTATAGTCCCTCTGGTGTACATTCAGTAACTGGATGAGCCTCAGTCCTTTGTTTCACAACTTCAGTTACAGATGTCTTGATCCAGAGGTAGATAGGTGGCTGAAGCTGAACAGGATTGAAGACAAAATGGATTCCAAGGCTTCTGCCTTATATATCCTCTGGCCCCTGCTATGCTGCTTGTGGACTTTTACAGGAACCAAAACAGAGTCCAGAGTCACATGGGCAAATCCTGGTGACTCATCAGGTATATTCCCTGGCTTCTCCCCCGGGCCCCTTGCACCTGTGAATGTCTCAATGGGCCATTAAGCAGGCGCTTGCTCTGCAGCCGTCCTGTCTGGGGTGTGCCCCAGACAGCACAATTTGAAATACAGATATCTCAAATATATTCATAACTTCCATTACACATATAACGCATGAATATAAACATTATCATCTTACTTAGCACATGATAGCCTTTCTAACAGTACCTGACATGGCATATCTTACATGAATTATTATGATTTTGACATACTGATGTCAAACAATATCATAAATGCTCCCCCACAATCCAGCCAGCGTGACACCCCCACGTGAGATCAGTGTAGAAGAGAGTAATCAGAGCTCCCGAATATGCCTGACACCGCCATTACAGCTAGCCTGAACTGCTGCTGCCAGATCACCAAGATGAGTTTAATTTAAGTGAATAATGTCTTAGGGGTCAGATCCTGCTGAGACCTTTCTCACACATGTAGTCCCATTTACTTCAGTGGGATTACTAGTCAATAAGGACAATGCCTGTGAGAAAGAGTTGAATAAATGAAGCTCATTCATCTGGTTTGGAGCAAGGAGGTCATGTTTCCAATATATTGTGGAAATTTAGTTTTCAATAAAAACAAAACTGCTGTGCTAACTTTAATCTTGATGTTAGTAAATCCTCTATTCCCTGTTCAGTGACTTCCTTTTTTTTCATTTCTTCTGTGCCTTTTCTTTACCATCTCAAGCATTGACACTTAAAATCATCCATTCTTCTTAATAAACAAAGAAACTATTTGTGAAGCTGCTGCTGCTCTCAGTAGTGTTTTATCCAATGGCTATAGTATTTTCAAATAACATAATTTTATTTTATACACACCTAATTTAATTAATACTCTTGGAGAAAAATTAGTGCAACAGCATATTCTAATCACAAATTTTGTACAGCTGCACAGAATATACCTTTCATATTAAAACAGCAACAGTTAATGTTTTACAAAGCATCACACTTAGTGAACAAATATACTGCTAGCATAACCCTACTTTTGCAATCTGTGTTCTATAAATTAGTTTTCAATTTCTCTACCTGGAAAATACACAACTATACTCGCGTGTACATTTAGTACTGAAAAGCATTTAAGAGATAACACCAGAGTGTGAGGTTAGGGTCAGAATTGTTTCTTTTGCCTACCTTTCTTTTTAATAGACCGGATCCTCAACTGGTATAAATCAGCATAGTTCCATTGACTTCAATAGATCTACAGCAATTGGTGCCAGCTGAGGGTCTAGTCCATTGTTTTTCAGTGATGTTATTGTTTTTAATTGCAATTAGCAAATTAACTTTGAGTTAATAACATTGTGTGTGTGTGTGAGAGAGAGAGAGAGAGAGAGAAATTGTTTTTAAACTACTGAGTATTATACATTAAGCTCTCTGCATGCACTGTTGTGGATAGATTGCCTCCAGAGTATTTCAGATGCTCTTCCTTCATTCTTCCTCAACTGGTTGAATAGAGAAAGCTCAAACAAGCTGATTTTCTGGAACATTTCAAACAGTGCCTTCGGCAAAAGTAAAATATTTGCATGTATATTTAGTACTCTCTTTATGTATGCATATATATATTATGTATGTGTATATATGCAAATATTTTATATATATGTTTGTGAGTGTGTGTGTGCATATTTATATATAGCGTCTCAAAATCTGCTAAATTCATTTTTTTGTCTTTTCCTTTTCTGTTTTTGGAAATACTGTTAAGAGGATTTAAGTGTAGAATAACTACGTGCCATTTTTTAATTTGAAATCTAGTGCAAACAGTGTCAAAGCAAATCGGGACTTCTGCTGGTATCTTTGAAGAAATTTTTGTGTTTGTTTGCAATGAATGCAAAAATATGTCAGCATCTCACAGCCCTGCAGTTAATAATACAGCCTGCTTTATATACTGTAGGAATAATGTATTCATAGCTGTAAATAATAAGGTTTTAATTCCATCAAGAGGTTATAACAATACCATAAACAACAAGAATGAGACTTGGGTCATTTGTTCATGTCATCAGATGCCATGGATGGAATTAGAGCTTATTTTATGTGGATTCTGGGAAGACCCTCTTCTGTATGGATCATGATTAATGCCTATGAAGCTGCCATATATGTCCTCGCTGCCATTTGTAATTAATTTGTGCGTGTGTTTTTAAACTTGTTATTGCAAATGTATCTAGAGTATATGCTGGGTGAATGGTATAAAGTGAAAAATAAATATTGTGGACACCATTTTGGATTTCCCCCATCTGGAGATGGATTCTTCATGGTTGCATTTGCAGCCTTTAAAAAAAAAAAACAAGAGAGCAAACAAAAATCTTCCTGAAAACTTCCCTGACTATTATGGAAGCTTTACCTTTCTGAATCAGAGTGCGAGACAGGGATGTGCAAAATCTGTATCATGTAATGTTATAATACTTTTCATTGAGGATTTGTTATGTGATGGGCAATTATGAGCATTACTTGTCTTTCTTTCTTAATTGACCTACAGTAGTAGTAGTACATCCAAACTATAGGTCTATTGAGGGTAAATCCTCTCTTCCTCCACCTCCCCATCACTGATAGGTTTGGATTCAGGTAGAGCTGGTGAGGTTCTTGTGCATGGGAGCAGAGGGCTGGTGCAGGGAGCATACACATCACAAAGGTCTGCATGAACTCACTGTGCATCATTGTATTGGGGAGGAGCAATGGATTTATAACTTCATGGATCCACCAGCTATTCCCACTGTGTATTGGGCCACTATACAGGGGTAGCCACAGTAACTCTGCTACTATCACATGGTCTCTTCCCCTCATAGAATCATAGAAATATAGGGCTGGAAGGGACCTTGAGAAATCAAGTCCAATGATATATGCAAGGCCAGACCAAGTAAACCCTAGACCATCCCTGACAGGTGTTCATCCAACTGTTTTTTAAAAACTTCAAATGATGGGGATTCCACAAGTCTACTTTGGAAGCCTATACCATGCTTAAATATCATTATAGTTAGAAAGTTTTCCCTAATATCTAAACTAAATCTCTCTTGCTGCAGATTAAGATCATTACTACTTGACCTACCTTTAGTGGACATGGAGAATATCTTAGCCCAGAAACCATGTGTCAAGCCTGAGTGCACACTTATCTCCGGCGAACTGATAGGGGCCTTACTAACTGACCTTTTGCATCTCTTATTTCCTGCAAGTCTGTAATATTCTTTGCCAGTGACACACATTTTTGTAAAGAAAAGCCAGTGCAGCTCCCTGCCCAAGCTGCAAAATTCTTACCCCTTGTCTTCAGTGCCAAAAGAGAAGTGTTGTTTTTATATTCAGTATACAATCCTAGTGAAAACAAAGCATGCATGTAGTTTTTGCTTCAGTGTAGCTAGGCGAAGTATAGGGTTAACCTTGACACACACCCTCATCTACACTAGAACATAGTTAGCTATTTAGATGTAAAAACACATTTTTTCCCCTTACACTCCACTGTTAGCAAACAGTTTTTAATAATTCTTTGAAGATGCCCAAAATCCATTCAAATGTAGAAATAATAAAACTCACTCATAGTTTAGATCAAGTACAGAAGCAGTTACTGTGAATGGGATGGCATCTGGCTCCAGCATTATCTGATATCCACAGTAGCACTGGCAATTGATGTGTACCTGTCAGATGGATGTTTCTGAGAATCCTCATTTCTATCAGAAATAACTTAGCTGGCTTGATTTCACAGTGGAGCAGATGATCAGATATTACAGAGAGGAAGAACAGAGTAACTGTGTGTCCTTCAAGTTACAATCAACTAGCAATTTCACTTCCCATGTAACTCTGTTCAGGCTAGTGGAGATACATTTGGCCCACTCTAAACAGTATTAGCACTTTATATAATAAGCAGTTGCTTGGATTTCCATATTTTATCTGTAAACTATAGCTAAAGAAACACTTTCTATTTATCATTAGACTCAGTGCTTACTTATATTTATATTCTTGGTGGCAGATGAGTGCATAGCAAGTAGGTTGTAATGGAGTTGTATGCTACACTGTCATGAGAGCATCTTGTGCCTTAACTCACAGAAGACTTGATTTTGCCACTGTTTCTCACTTGGGACTGACTGTTCCTGGAGTTAAGGTACTGGTCAGCGTGAGTTAAAGAGTTTGTTACTGTTAATATGCATTAGAACTTGGAGGCTTCTTGGAAGTCCAACTCACTTCCCCTCTCTCACTTACTTGAATTTTTAATTAGAATAATTATTCTGTAGCACATGTATTAAGTTAGTTAACAGAAATAGAATTTTTCTATATCACTACTAATTTTGCAGGCTCTCAGAAATCTTATCAGAAATATTTTCTTTCTCAGATACTGGTTTCTTAGATGTCTGAATTGTCTTTTCTAATTTTTTTAGAGACTATTGCTCTATTTAATTATCATGGGAACATGCTCCCACTTTGTTACTGCTGAAGCAGCTTTTTAGTTTGATTGGCTTATACTTAATAAACTGCACATTCATCAAACATCTCAAAAAAATTTTCACCTTTTAAGTGCCGAATCTCTGCTGGATTTTAGTCTTCTATTTACTATAGTCTTGACCCTGCAGTCCTCGGCAGTCAAAACTCCCCACTGCAAGTTGAATCCCACACCAAATACTTAAATGATCAAAACCAATCTGAATTCATCTGCTCCCCTAAATTAAGATCTTGCCTTCTGTGACATCAGTTGTTGTAGGCTCCTGATGTCATTCCCTGGTAGTTGAGTTGCTTAAATTTACAGCTCCTGCATGAATCAGATCTGGCATGTTCTGAAACGTATTTATCACTGGAATGTATTCCTGCTCTTCCCCATCTGAGAGACCCTAGTTTTTTTTGGTTTTTACTTTCAGAGCATGCTGAAATAATAATAATGATCATATTTATCTTTTATATAAGGCTTTTCATTAGTTGATCTCAAATACTTTGCAAAAGGAGGTCAGTACCATTATCCCCATTTTACATCTGGGGAAATTGAGGCACAGAAGGTGAAGTGGCTGAACCAGGATTAGAATCATCCCAGTCTATTGCCCAATCCAGTAGGCAGCACTGTCTCCAGAAAGTGTATCCATTTACCCAACTATTTTCTGAAGGGTTGGTTGAAGGTGTTGAAGAGAAAGTGAGTTGAAGTCCAGTGAGTTGAAGTCAAGTTGAAGTCATTTTTTATGTTGACAGTGTGTCAGTTTAAACATATATCTATGTGTTTGTATGCACCTAGGAGTTGCTCCTGTGTAGAGGGTCCTCACAAGGCTCTATGCATCACATAAGTGATGCTCAGGGTCTTGTGCTGGCACTTCTGCACTGGTGTGAATTTTACCCCAAGAGCTTAAGACCGGGTGCATTTTAGAAATGTAAATTAATAAAATAGCCTAAGTGTCTTCAGTCACAAACAAATTCTTCATAAAATGGGAAGAAAAATATAGATTGTATTTCTTAGAATTTGTATAGCCTTTGAAGGCCACTTTCTGAGTGGTCTCATCTAAACAATACTAGCAAACAAAAATATATGTTTAGGAACAGTTCCATCAGGATACCCTATCCATCCAAAGTCTTAACAATATGGAAATAAGAAGTTAAGAGGAAAGACTTGTGCATTCCTTTCACCGTCATCTTGCCTACAGTACTGTCAGTAACATACTCCAGTGCTCTACAAGATTTTTTACTTCCATCTCCAACAGATACTAAAAAGCAACACTACCCCAACTTCATAAAACTTGTAAACCCTTAACAGTGACATAGTATGCTTTTATATCAAATGTATCAACAGATTAGCAGCATCTGACCATCCAACCTTCCATGCATTTGGGATATTAATCTGCTTTAACACGACTGAAATCAACGTTAAGATATTTGATTAGTTTCTTTTGTTTGTTTGGGATATTTTGCGCCGAGAAGTGAGTGCCGGCATTTGTATGATACCTGAATTGTTGTAAGACTCAGCAGATTAACTTGGTGCAGAAACTTTGTTATGGATAAAAAGTTATAAAATGCATTATAGACCAACACTAATGAGGTATGACTGATATTCAAGCAATCAGAACATGAGAAGTAGCAGTGTGGATGGATCAAGTGCAGATGCCAAAGTGCTTTAGATTTTTTTTTTTTTTTTTTTTTTTTTTTTTAAACAAAGAAAATAGAAGAACTCCCATGAAAAATTGTCAAAAGGGGTGATTTTTGAGCTCTTATTATTCTCTCTGAACCAATTCATTTTTCATCAAACCATAATGAAAAATTAAAATAGTGGCCACAGTTTATAATCTTTGTTTTTTTCTGCCATTTCAATGAGGGTTTTTTTGTTTGTTTGTTTTGGTTTACAAATAAAGGTTTAAAGCTCTTCTTAAATTGAACAATTCTGATTTTACCTTAACTATAGAATTGTGACCAGAACCTCCTTAATTAATTCTGCACTTTATGTGGCTAAATGCTTGGAATATATCCCGCCCATCCCCTCATTCTCTGTGCATAAATCCCATTGACATTAGTGGAAGCTATGCACCAGCATAGAGAAGAAGAGTGGACCTTACACCAAAATTGATAAATGTAATACAGATTAGTATTCATCCAAATAGTGATGCTTAGACATATTTAAATGGCATTACATATCTTGAAACCAACTTTGCTGGTCAAAATTGTAGCGATCATTTTGTTCACCATTTTTAATATTAGATGTGTAAATACTTCCCATGCTTGAAGCGATCAATTTAGTAATTATTTAAAATGATATATTCTGCTACACAGACTGAACAGAACAGTTCAGAAATCATATAACAAAGTAGATGTTGGTCTGAGTAACTTTAGAGAATCTGAGAGCAAATAAGGTTTAAAAATCTAATAAATATCTATGTTCAGGTTTTCCCCATTGATTATTAGCAAAATGAAATTATGAATGTCATAGTCACATTTATGGTTATATGTAGCTCTATTTTTCCTGCAAATGTAATTTGTTTTAAAATGCAGTTCTGCTAACAGCATATTTTTAAAGCTTCTATTACTAATAACTAGACTTTGTGTGCATGTGTGTACTAAATCCAGTTACATCATTCTTACATGCATATAAATTGCTGAGAAGAGAAACAAGCATCATCATCATGATGCAAGACCATAACAGAGTATTCTGAAACCATTACAAGTGCAAAAGCTAACACTTTTCTAGTCCTTTCCCATCTCTCAAGCTATGGCTAAATTTCGCATTACAAATAAGAGCTTATGTACAATATTGCACAAGTAGGAATTTCAGGACAGAGTGTATGCAGTTTCACATTAAATACTTACACACAAGTTGCACTTTTTTTTTTTTTTAATTTTATATTGGTTATCTTACTTTAATTTAATTTGAAATTCTTAAAATCACAGGCCAGGTCCTTTGCCACTCTGTAGCACAAAGCTGTCTGATCTAGCCACTTGGGAATTCCTCCTGTAAAGGGTAATTCCCAGGTGATATAGTGCCTCACTAGTGGTTCCTACACATGTGGAGCTGGGGTTATTGCTGGATAAAAAAGGCACATTGCCAGGATGCCCCGCACAGTGACCTGAGTCAGCCAGAAAGGCCTCTTGGGATTGCTGGCAACCAGCGAAGTTTAGAACAGCCTTTGATTGCCTTGATCTTCACTGGGGCATTGGTTGCCACTACACAGCACCTATGCCCACCTCCCTTCTGATCTGCATTATATGCTCCTCAGTTGTAGCTCAGGATCTGGCAGATTTGTTTTTCAGACAAAATGTGTGTTATTTATTCAGTGTGTATAAGTAATATTTATTAAGTATTAGTTTTATATTTTGCACATCTACATCCTCTTGTATCTAAGGATTTCAGTACACTTTACAAACGTGTGTTATCTTCCGCTATAGCATATAGCATTTATCCCCTTTCTACATGTGAGGAAACTGAGGCACTGAGAGATTAAGTGATTTCCCAAAGGGCATATGGCAGGGCAGTTGCATAGCGTGGAGGGGCAGTGTGTGTGTGTAAATTACGCCTTGTGCTTCCCAGTCCAGTATCTTAATTTACAAAATTCTCCTTCAGGTTTATGAGAGGAATGCTAGTCCTTAATGAATAAATGCCTGAAAACTTCACAACCACAAGTTTCGTAGCAGTTGTTATCTTGAAGTCCTTGCCTGGATGGTTCTTGCATACAGATCCGACTGAGGCAGGAAAAAGCCTGTGGTAAGAAACCTCTTGTAGCAGAAGGAAAAAAAAAAAAATCTCATTTGCAACAGATGTCATCAATTTATAAGTTGAAAATACAGCAATATAAAAATAGCCCCTTTTGTGAAGTGTTTGTTTTTTTTATTACTTCATATGTGGCCTTTTTCTGAATAGCAATTACTTTCCATTAGTTCAGTTCAACTGAGAAAAACCAGAGTGTAATGGACTTTGGATTGTGGGTCACTGATGATACAATCAGACAGTTGCCAGCATTATGTAACCGCTTTCATATACAGTCCAGTAGTTCCACCACACCAGCTAATCCTTGATGCCCTGGTCTCCCCTTCCACCCTTCTCACAAATCGTGCAGGGCTTCTGGTCAACCTGGAGCTGCTTTTATCACAATGGTAAATAAAGCATCTGTCAGTCTTCAAGATGTGGAACTTCCTGCTAAGTGTAAACCAGACCGGGCTCCTTTCCTTTTTTGAGGCTTCCAGATGCATTTTTTTTATTTAAAACCAACTGAGCGTATCCCCCGTCACTCTCACTTTCTTGAATCTTACATTGCTGCTTCATGTCTTTCTCTGTCAGGTGTGGTTCTGGAATAAATCCAACCATTGCTGAATTTGTTTGACAACACTAAACTTAGAAGGGTTGAAAACACACAAGTGGACATAACGAACTGCAAAGTGACCTATAGAGATTAGAGCAGTGGAGGTTTCAGGCAACAAGGGGAAATTTGGTCTTAATAAATACTGATCTTACACCTAGAGAGAGGTAATAAACAACACAGGTTCAAGAGTGGGAGTAGGGGACAAGGAGGATTTTACGTATCTAGAGACACACATCCCATAAAACCAAGTTTATTTTCATCTGTTCTCACATTCTTTTGTGAACACTAATATTGCCAACTCTCCCTATTTTATCACGAGTCTTAGTATTTTGGTGTTTTTGTTAAAGTCTCAACTCCGAGGGTACGTCAACACTGCAATAGAAACCTCTCGGTGCTGAGTCTCAGAGCCTGGGTCAATTAACTCAGGCCTCCAGTGGCTCCGGGTGCAGGGCTAAAAATAGCAGACACATATTTGGGCTTGGGTTGGAGCCCAGGCTCTAAGTCCAACCCCACTCGCTGGGTTTCATAGCCCAGGCTACAGCCTGCCCCTGAGTGTCTACACTGTAATTTTAGCCTTGCAGTCTGAATCCCGCAAGCATGAGTTAGCTGACCTGGGCCAGCTGCGGCAGTGGTGCGAATGTTTTATTACAGCGTAGACGTACCCCTAGAGTGATGTGATTATATGGGAATCTCAACTTTCATTATTTTAAAGAAGTAAGTTTCTAGACACCGTGGCTGTTGGGAAAATCTTGAAAACATGACTCCTTAAAGACTCAATCACCAGAAGGCAAAAACCAAAACCAAAATGTATTTTTAAATCATTATTTTAAGCTGATATCCTGATTTTTCAAGGCCTGACTGACAATTTTTGTCTCCTTTGAGTTGGCAAGGCTGCACTAGTAATGGGATGGGAAGGAGGATCCACAAGGGCTCTCTTTCATAAGAAGTGTTTATACACAGAAGGCAAGGGGAGAAAATTTTAGAATAGTTTGCAAAGAATTAATGTTCATGTTAATTTTATTTTAAATTTAATTTAATTAAAGCAACCTAAGCATTATAAGGATTCCAGATACCATAGCAAAAATACATATTTTGTTCTTTATAAAGAAGCTAAGAAAAATAGTCTTATCAAATTCCTGAGTGAGGAATCAGAGTTCAACACTGTGGATCATAGTCTGACTCCCAATTTGTTAAGGGCTCAGCATTCTCCAAGGGCAACATCCTCCTAGTGGTGGGCTTGGGATGAGGGGTTAGATAGCACCTTTCCTTAGCCTATAGATAGTAACCCTCTGGCAAATGTATGCCCTTTGTTGCTAGGCTCTAGAAGGAGTCAAGTCCAGCCCTTCTCGGGTTATGATGTGTGGGAGTCAAAAGGTAAAGTATAAGGGTACTTTAGGGCTCTGAGTCTCATAAAATTCCCACCCCCAATAAATAAATAAATAGAAATGTAAGTAGTTGTGAGGAAAGAACCTTTGCTGTGTAGTGAATGGAAGAATTTTAATCTCACATTTTCTGAATCCTACAATAATTCTCTCATTTTATCTTGCATCTAGATGCTTCAAACAGTTAGTACGTAATTACTGAGGAATTAGAGTAAAAGAGGAGGCTGTTCTGTTCACTTGTGATATATATGTATTTTAAAATTCAAAGTTTCTTTTATCATTTGAATCAGAGAATCCTCTTCATTTATCAGTTTTATCCATTTGAGAGTTATTTGTCAAAGCTGATTTCACTCTATATCTCTTGGTTAAAGTTGATTGCACATATCAGCACATAACAGATTAGAAAGAATTTTAAGTATTCTTCCTATATAAATAGCATTAATTGGTGGCATTTTCTCTTTTACATACTTTTATATGATCATGCAGTCCTGTCACTTGGGTTCAATGAAGTCCTCTCTTAAATCCCCAGTTTAGCTAACATTGCTGTGGATATCTGCTCTGAATTAATTTAGTTTGTCAGTAACAACAGATAGCTAGAACACTCTGCTACATCATCTTCTGACTGATCTATGAAACAACCTCTCCTAGTTACTTTTGCACAACATAATAAACAGTCTTTGTGCCTCTGCACAGTCAAAAGCCAAACTCATTTACACCAATGTTTATAATATGTTCCAGGAGACTTTCATGGTAATCTGAAAAGCTGTGCTTTAAAGTTTAACTCCCCCAAACAATTGCCCGTGTGTGGCATAGTGGATGAAATAATAATTTATTGAAATCAAGTTTTTCTGTTTAATTGGGAGTGCAGCATTACATCTTTCATCTTCAGATGCCAGATGCATACTTTCCTGTAAGTAATAATGGGCGTTAGCATATAAATCAAGGTGCTATGGTCTTAGTGTCCATATTATACAATTTAAGCATAGGTACGTAAGAGCCATTTCCATCTAACCTGCATGGTGTATGGTGCAACATGGCCTTTTAAAACGGAGTCTGTTGGCTCCTGAGTGTTCTCAGCTTTGCTTTATATTTGGTGGGTTTAAAGAGGTGTGCTGAGTGAGTGCACAGTGGCATGGAGTGAATGGCTTTCATAATTACAGGCCTACGGCCTGCACTATTTCTAGTATAACTTGAATGGTGGTTTCTTTATTTCAAGCTTCTTACACATTTTGACAAAAGCCTTAACCCAGAGGGTCAGCAACAGTATTTGTCAATCAACAGTTTGACCCCAAAGGGCCAGATCCTCAGCTGGTGTAAATAAACATAGCTCCATTGATTTCAGTGAGGCTATGGCAGTTTACCTGAGCCAAATCTCTGTTGAAGACTTGACAGTCATGCTGTGTAAGTATGTACTTGAGCAGTGGAGTCGTCTTTGTGGCATAGTAGTTCTTCCTAATTTGGGCCGAGAGAGCCTTTTTATTTCTTGTGGATTTGCATATTCACTATGGCACCGGGGTGCATTTGGGGTAAATTGTCACTGACATGTGTGAAGTGAAAAGTATATGTCTGCACTCCTTTATTTTTCATTTATCAGTTAGACGCCTGGTTCCTTCAAGCAAAAAAAAGAAAAGCATCAGAACACATGCTTGTCTGTCATTCGAACTCTCTAGAATTAGCTTGTCATGAAATGTAAAACTAATGTGTACTTGTAAAAGCCACTGCCAGCATTCTGCTTGCTACTGGCTGATGGCTAAGTAGATTTGGAAATGAAAGGGGTTATTATAAAGTGATTACTGAATAGCTAGGTATGTCATTTTAAACAAGCAGCTAAAATCTCTGTTGCAGATTCAAAATGTAATCTTGTTTGTATCATTCATAGTTAAAACTGATTTTGATTGTGGAAGAGCAATCAAGCAATGGAGGTAATTTGAAAAAATATATTGAACGATGTTTTTCTTTCATTCTTTATTAAAATACATTAGAATTTAAATGAGTCACTCTCTAAAATATAAGTATAAAATGGCAACAAAAAAAAAAGTCATTTGGCTTCAGTTCATATTTAAATTCTACTATGACTAAAAACGCCTTATCAAAATCAGTAGAATTCTGGTGGAAGAACACACTGAAAAGAAATGACATATATGAAAATACTGCTGACTTCAAAAGGGAATTATTGCTGATTACACTAATATTTTACAATTGCGAATTTCAGCCTGGAGGACACATGCCTCAAGGGTATGTGCAGCCATCAATTGTAGGATGTGAGGTGAAAAAAGTTAGAAAAGCTGTCCTTTGCTGGGATTTTTCACTCCATGTCTCTCTGTATTGAGCAATATTATTAGAAAGCTCCATTCAGATGTAACATCTGGTTTTCAGTGAGTCCGTTTTTGTTACTAATGGGCAAATCTCAAAAGCTTGGATGCTTATTAGAATGCATCTCTAATAGGCCGTCTATATGTGGTTAGACATGTTGGGGAGATCAGGCTTTAGTCATCAGATTTCCTGCTTTTGGTCAAGCTAGACATACTTCAAGAAGAGTCTTCCTTGTGGTATGTCTGCATTAATGCTTCTGGTGCAGGATGGAGAAAAGAAATGCAGAACCATGTGATAACCATGTGTTCAAAAGATTGACTCTCAGGCATAATAAGTGAGGATCTCAGTTGACTCTTATTTTAAGAATTTTACCTATTTTTTCAGTTGGTTTGACTGAGCCGCAAGTATTTTGCTGCATTTTCAACTCCCAGATTTTGGGACTGGCCAGTCCTGGGCATATACTGAGAGCAGCCTATATGGGGTACTAAATTCTGATGGGAGAGGGTCTAATCCTTGTTCTGAAACTGTCATGCTTTGTGACTTTGGGCAAATAATTTAGTATTTCTGAGCCTTGGTTTCCTTCTGTGTAAACTCGGAGTAATCATATTTCGTTACATCATACAGTGTAGTAGGGATATAGCTAGCTGACGTTTGTAGATTGTTTCAGTGGCAGGTGTAGGGACCACAATGGAGCCCCCAGATCAGCAACAGTGCTAGAAGGCTGCTCTGGTTAGCTATGGGATGAGCAGACAGGAGGAGCTGGCCTCTGCTCTCACAGAGCCCTGTTCAGCTAGAGAGCTGGCAGAAAATCGCACCCCTACTGCTTGCTGCCAACTCTCCTCCAACTGGAGGACAGGGCATTGCCAGTTGAGAAGGGATTGCATGGGTTTCAGGAAGAGTAGGAGTAACGATGCTGCTACAAGGACATAGCAAGACAAGAGTCTTGGGGATGGGGCATCCGACCAGGGAGAAACCTGAGCATTTGGTCCTTATGAGCCTGCCCTGCACATTATAATCAGCCATTGCCCAGAAGCAAAGAGGTGCCTTAATCGAGGGCTGAGGAGCCAAGGCTGGAGGAACTGTCAAGTCTGTGACTGATGGAGAGAGCTCTTTTGAGGCATTTTTTATTTACGCCATACTCCCATTAACTAGTTTGTTTGTTTTTTCCAGTTACTTCCGGGGGTTCTGTCCATGCTAATAAAGGTGTCGGAATAGATCTGTGCTTTGGAATGATTCCTGAGTGAGTTCCTGCCTCCTCAAAGGTTGTAAGAGTCCCTAGCAAAAAGGGATGTTCCCATAACACAGGTCTCTGCTAAGTATCACTGCCCATGCTAGCTGAAGGATATGTGCACACATCTGCTAGCCTCACTTTACAGACATCCAGACTGTGGAGAAAATTTTGCACAGAACCTTAAGAAAAATTAATTAAAAATACTGCATTTTGCAGAATCTTACCCAGACACAAACAGGTACATTTCAGCTTTGAACTGTTTGTGATGCACATCTCTTCCCTCCTTTCACCAGTTGATAATGTGTGACTATTACACCAGAAGTAGCATGCTGTATTTCTGCAATAGTCTTTTAATTTCTGCTGTTTCATAATTCTTCCTTGCACCAGCTTTCCTTCCAAATGCTGTGAGAGACTTGAATCCAAACATTTTTCAATAGCCAGAATGCTAAACTGTCCCAGAGAGTATTGTGAAAGTGAGGCACTTGGCATTAAAAGTAGGCGGGAAGGACAAAGACTACATTTCTTCCAGAGCTTTGCAGCAAGAATGTTTGAAGCAGTATTTTTTATAGGCATGTGTAAGAAGTGAAATGAGGATCTTGCTTCCATGTTGTGGTTTGAGTCCTACTGATTTTTCTGTGCTCTGGTGGACGAAATTTTGGCATGACAATGGCACATAGCAAACCACAATAATGGGATTGGTAAAAGTTATGGAATATGTTCACTAACACTGAATGATTTGCTGTGTCAGGGAGATGGCCTATTGACACATAACTTTATCTGGCATGTTGAATTTGGGAACAGTTTTTACTGTACTGTGGAGAAAAAAAAATACACAAGTAACCGCTGCTATTTATTTTACTAAACAAATCCATCATTTTTTGCTCCATATGAGATTCAGCATTGTTAGCAGACTTTAAAACTCATGCCAGGGAACACTGAAGAATGGTCATGTCATAGAGATGAAGGGCAGTGTAATATACCTTGCTTGCCCCTTCCAGAGTAGCAATGATGGAGGATGAAATAACAGAAATCCTTCTAACTAGAGAAACCATGCTGAAAGTAAGCAGTGAAGAGAAAGAGGACATAAAGCAGGTTTGAAAGAAGAATTGTCAGATTTTGTTCTTTACATTTTCGCAAAATAGTCCTACATAAAAGAAAGGGAAAATATGATTTGCAAAGAAGACTGACACTGCATTGCACTTTCCTGGTCTCTTAAAATAAACTAATTAACCTCTTTAAGGTAGCTCTCACCCTGTCTATGGTATTAAAATCCTCTTATAGGATGTCTGAGATTAAATAACAATAACTCTTCCAAATGAATGACTAGATCCTGCAAATTCTTAACTGACTTCTTCTGTAAGATAGTCACATGAGTAAGAGTTTGCAGAATTGAAACTTGTGGCCAGATATTCAGCGCTTGTAATGGTGTATTTTTATTGACCTAAATAAAGCTATGCCAGTTTACACCAGCTAAAGATATGGTACATTATTTTGTTTCTCCTCCTGCATTCTCTGCTCTTCTTTGGCAGACTTAAAGGGTAGGAAGACCCAGGTTTCATCATAAGAGCTGATAAATTATGTACTATTTTAAATAGAGGAAAGCTCTTTTTAAAATGTTGGTTGATGAACACATACAAGAATAATTACAGTATAACAATCAGTCCATCACAGTTGAATGTGGTCTTTCATGAAACCATTTTCCCAGATTTGTAAACAACTTCAAACAGCATCCTTTGCAAGCATGTAAAAATCAGAAATAGGCATTAGAGGAGCTGAACGGGTAAAATATTGTATATATCAATTCCATGCTTTGTATTGATCACGGAGTTAAAGAATCCTCATAAAAAATTGAGACTTTCTTTCTTTCTTAAAACAAAGCAGAAATTGTTAGTTTTTTAGCAATGGTCTTAAGAGATACTAGGCAGGGGAATATTTCCCCTTAGCCCGAGCCCTGTGAGACCGAGTTAGTTGGCACAGGCCAGCTGCAGGTTTGTAACTGCAGCGTAGACATACGAGTGACTTCTACAAGGTTACTCAGGGAGTCTTTGGCAGAGGCAGGGACTCCAGAGACCTATTCCTGTGCCTTAGCCGTAAGACCATCCTTCCTCCCTTCCTTGGTTTGTTTGAAGAATAAGGGCATTCATTTAAATGGAGGCTTAAAGATAATAAGGGTGATTTTGGTGTTTGCTTTAAGTTTTTTGGTTTATACAGTCTATAAGTGATTTAAAAAAATTTAGAAGTGCCTATCGTGTATCAGGGGCCCTTGCTTGAGAGCCATTGAAAATATAAATCCTGCGATCTATTACACGTCTCCTCCATATAACAAGCTAGAAAGTAACAAGCAAAGCAGTACAAGAAACAAAATAATACAAACCAAGCCATTATTCCACTCTGACCACCTCACAGCTCTACTACCCACCACTCACGCCTCAGCTGTAACAAATGAAATCAGGTATGCGTTTGGCTACCAATGAGTTACAGAAGTTTCCGGAAGGCTCACTGATAGACAAATGCAATTCCAATCGCCCCTTTACTTCCCCAGGGAATGCCAGTTGGAACACAAGTTTATTACATTCTTAAACTGGGATAGCTCACATGAATATTTTGCCTAGACAAAAAAATATTTTCGTTTCTGTTGTCCTATTTTGTAAGCATTCTTTTTCAAATGTTATCTGTTTAAATACCATTTGGTGTTGGAATTCAGAGGAATTGTGGAAAACTACCATACCATTTTCTTTTCTATATTTTTATTTCAGTAGGCCTCTGTAGTCCATGATGACACAGAAAAGAACCTTCAGCATGAGTTTTAGTTCTAACTGAAGTTTTGATGATCAGTGACAGAATCCTAAAATTACAACTAAATGTATCTCTCTGTTTCTGAAAAAGCACTAGTGCTGTAATAAAAGGTAAAGTTTGAAATTCCAGTGAATTGAACCTGCAATGGAAATTGATCCTCTCAGTCACTTTCTGCTCCATATTCTCAGGAAAACAGAGCCGAATGTATGCCAGGATCCCTGATTAAATGGGATGCTAAAGTGCCAGGGGCTAGAACTGGGCTTGCTGGTCCCTTAGGTCCGAGCTGCAACTGTCAGACTTCACTGCTTGAAACCCAGCTGAAACTGGCAGAAAGAGAGCAGTATGAAAAATGCTGCAGGCACCATCAGGGAAATTGGTAAGAACTACCTGACTAAGCTTCAGGCATGACAGATATTGCACACCTTAGGGAAGAAATCCTACTCTCTTATCATGAGTCAGTAGACCCAGATTGTCCCAGTTGGCCTTATGATTCATGACATTGGGGCCTATCATAATAGTCCGAATACTGAGGGACAATAAAATGTCAGTTTATTCAGGGAACTGCAGCGTAAGTAGAAGGATCTGGCTTTGTAATCTCCCCAAGAAGAGTTTTTACCAAGTGTGGGAAAAACAAATGTTTAACAATTAGTTGTAGTCTGCTATTTGTGAAAATATAATTAATTACCCTCTTACATAACCCTGTGAGATTTATATGTTGCATATAAAATGACAGTAGTGGCATACTCTGTAAACCTTATTTTAGAAGGGCTGTATTTGTCTTCTAGTCTTAGAAATGTGGTTTGAATTGTGATTAGCACTGTGAATTATGAAGTTGTCAGTTTATGCAATGTGATGTAGTTTTAGGACAGTGGCCTTAATGTGTTGCAGGGATCATGAAGGCAGCTCTCGAGCACAAAAGCAGAGGTTGCTATAGAGCAGGGGTTCTCAAACTGAGGATCCTCAGGGGTCACGGGATTATTATGTGGGGGTCATGAGCTTTCAGCCCCCATGCATGCCGATAAGGATGACTTGGCATGGTGGGGTTATCACTTTTGTGGGGTGGTCGTCACAGCCTGAAATATTTTCAAAGGGGTCGCAGCAAAAAGAGTTTGAGAACCCCTGCTATGGAAAGAGTGAATGTAAAAATCCCATAGACAACGAAAACAAGGTGTGTTAATCATAAAATTTTAGCAAAGTTGGATCTCAGTTTTACAAAATAGCAGCAAAATTCATAACCTGATTCCCCTTGAGTTATTGCACCATTGTGCAGCAGTCATTCTCCAAGTACCCTGAATATCTTTTACTTCAGATATCCAAAAGATAAAGTGAACATGCCTCCACATTATTGGAAGCCATGTGCTGTGCTTTAGGTGTTAGTACCATATAAATGAAAATGTTACTTTAGGTGTATACAAGGTAAGGCACTTCCAAATTTATTTAGCACCTACCTGATGGTCAGACAGAGGCTCATATTTTAATCTTTGAAAGAGTAGCCATTACCTTTGACCACTGTGTCCTGGTCCACATTTTAGATAACAGTAAAAAAAAAACAAAACAAAAAAAAAACCCTGACCTGACTTTTTGGCCAAAACACAAAGTAACACCAAATCCTAGCTCCTTTTGCTGTTCAAAACGTTCAAATAACCATTTTCTTCTAGTTTCTCATACCTCTTGTGTACACTAGTTGGTTCCAACCACAAATGGTAGTGGAAGTGCCAGAAGAAAGGCTGTTCTTTCACTATTCCCAACCCAATCTGAATCAAAGTGCTGGAAACTGAGAGAGAAATTAAGAGAAAAGCATCTTTTCTCAAGAGATTTCTGGCTGAATTGTGCAGGCATAAAAGTCTAGAGAAATGTTCAGACTGTTGTGGGCTTATCCAGACTGAGTGTTTGCTTTTGGGGGAAAGGAGGTTTATTCTCACTAGTCTTAATGTGATAACGTGGAAAACTTAAACCCAGTGGTCCAAATTCTCAGCCAGTGTAAATGGCCTTAGTCACTGAGTGAAGAGAATGGAGTCATACCAGGTTACACCAACTGAGGATTTGGCCCAGTGAGTCTAGTTACTGGATGTGGGGGTCTGTATTATTTAGTTAAATTCATTCTGGTGTCTTGTTGCCACTTGACAAATGCAATGTGAAACTTACTGGCTGACTACATTGAAAAAATGTTCTGCAAAGCTAATCAACACCATGTATTTAATCAGCAATTAATAAATGAATATCTGAAAGATTTAAAGGAAGAAGGGGCTATCTGTTTTTTACTGCAATAAAAAGCACAAAGGAAAAACATTAAAATCTTTGTAGGTTATACAAAAAATGCAAATTCTTAACACCTTTTCTTCAAGGAGTGAAGGTAGAGATGAATAATCTCTTTGAACAAATATATGAAGCATGCAGGGATTTTATTAACAGGTAAAAGTGATGAACTTTTGAGGGAAGTGTTTAGCACATTCCTGGTGAAGACATGTTGATTAATAAACATAAGAGAGGGAAGATGCATATTAATTTGTTTATGTATGAGAGGTTTCTAGCTCATTAAAACTTCTAAGCATTTAACTAGTGAAGCAATAGATAAAGCTAGACGTTGGCTTTAATCTTGTTGAGGGCTCCAATGTGAAAAAAAGATTATTGCTAAACATGTATAATAGCTCCACTAATTATGTGTTTTGAATACATAGTTAATTCACTAAAAATGAAGGGCAAGTGCATCCCAGCCATAGTGCTGTGCTGTGTTGGAAATTTGGGTTTACTTCCCAGTCCAGTTTCTCATTGCTTGTGCTAATATGTGTGGAAAGAGTGTTGATTCTCTAAGCAGCATCCCTTGATCAAGTGGCAGCTAGGCTTTCTCTGCTTTGCATACAATCATATATCACTGGGCTATGATCTTATCAGATATAAACTAAGCAGGATTGGTCTTGTCCAGCTTGGTTGGGAGACCCAACGGAAAACCCAGGTCCTTCTGTAAGGTGTGACTCAGGTATCATATGCTTTCTCTCTCAATCTTTACTGAACAAATGTCTTAAAATGGTATATTGTGCTGTTCGATTGACCATCTTTTGGATGAGATGTGAAACTCCTTATGATCATTAAAGAAACTATGGAATATTTACAAGAAGTAGGAGTATTAGCTTAGGGTCCTAACCAGATCATATATTGATTAATTGCATTCTGTCTAACTGGGCGAGAAAAAGAGAGATGAATAAAGAAATTACTTTTAAAAATCGATGTTTTTCTGTATATAAACTCTCCTTGGGGAGAAGCTTGTCATTTACTTGAAAGTATTCCTTTAAAATTACCTTCTGCTTTATATATTTGCTTTGCTTTTTAATGTCTTTCTTACTTTAAAAGTGCTAGCACAAATATAAGAAAGTGAATGTATTAACATACTTCTAAATTCTGTAAAGGCAATTTGACATCATAAAGGTTCTTTACAAACATTTGTTTCTAAATGTTCATCTTTTCATTAAAACATATTTTTAAAGGTTTTTAAGGTATACTCTAATTTTTTTAATCTAGCTTGTATTGTATCTTCTCTTGTTTTCTTTATCAAAGATACTTCTCCCTTCTGTGATTAATGATTGCTCTGATTAAAAAGAAATCATGAAATCTGTTTTTATGCTCATTTCACACTGTCCTAGACATATGTGTTTGTGTATTCACAAATAAATAATACTTACAGAATTGTGCATCAGTTACTTCTTATAGAATGCAACATGCACAAATACTACATCAGAATCATATGGATATTTTTACAGATCCCATGCATGGGCCACGAAAACTAGAGGTGGTGGAGATCAAATCCCGGCAAATCACTATTCGTTGGGAGCCGTTTGGATACAATGTGACACGTTGCCATCGATATAACCTCACAGTCCATTACCGCTATCAAGCTGGAGGACAAGAGCAAGTCAGAGAGGAAGTAAGCTGGGATACGGAAAGCTCACACCCGCAGCACACAATTACAAATCTGTCGCCCTACACAAACGTCAGTGTAAAACTGGTTCTCATGAATCCAGAAGGACGAAAGGAAAGCCAAGAACTTGTAGTACAAACTGATGAAGATGGTGAGTTTTTACATTTACTACTTTGAACAAATATATTTAAAATATATTCAGCTTGCAACCATTAGATCTTGTTATGCCTTTTTTTTTTATTGGCTGGATTACTATCAGAAATTTCTTTCATATAGGCTCTTATAGATCAATTCTTGGATAAACTATTGGATAAACTGAAGAGATCTAAATTTGTTATGTCTCATTATAAGGAATGTTTTCCAGATCTCAAAATCATTCTTGAAACTCTTTTCTGAACATTTTCCAATTTTTCAACATCCCCTTTGAAATGTAGACACCAGAATTGGACACAATATTCCAGTAACAGTCTTGCTAATGCCCTGAGCATAGGTAATATCACCTCTTTAATCCTACTTGATATTACCCTGCTTTTATCCAGGGATTGCATTAATTCTCTTTGCTGCAGCATGCCACTGGCAGTTCTTGTTCTACTGGTTATCCACCATGACTTCTACATTCTTATCAGTGTCACTGTACTCCAGGATATCGTCTCCCACCCTATAAGTGTGATCTGCATTCTTTATTTCTAGATGTATGACCATGATTTTGGCTGTGTTAAAATGTACTTTGGTAGGTGACCCAGATAGCTCTATGTAACTGATCTGTCCTTTCATTATTCACCACACAATCAATGTGTGTGTCCTGTGTAAATTTTACCAGCAATGATTTTTTAATTTTTTCCAGGTCATTATAAATGTATTACAAACAGCCATTGCACTGGGCCAGAAACAGATACCCATAAGACTCCACTAGAAAAACCCCTATTCAATGATGATTTCCCATTTACAATTAATTTTGAACTCTACCAGTTAACTAGTTTTTAGCCATTCAATGTATGCTACACTGATTTTGTATAGTGCTATTTTTTAATTAAACTTGTGAAAGGCACATGAGAATCTATGTATATTATGTCAACACATTTACCGTATTTCCCCATGTATAAGATGCACCTTAATTTTGGGGCCTGAAATTTGAAAATAAATGTATTACGGTACATCACCGGTAAGTACCACTGTATAAGACGCACCCAGTTTTTAGACCCCAAATTTTTCGAAAAAAGGTGCATCTTATACATGGGGAAATACGGTACCTATATCAGCCAAACTTGTTATCTCATCAAAAATTATATCAAGTTTGTTTGAAAAGATCCTATTTTCCATTAAACTGTGTTGATTGGTATTTATTATGTAACATTCTATAATTCTTTATTAATTGTGTCCCAAATCAGCCTTTCTATGATTTGCCTGGGATTAGCAGCCTAAAGTTACCCAGGTCATTCAGTTTATCCTTTTTACGCATTGACATAACATTTACTGTTTTCCAGTCCTCTGGAATTTACCCAGTTTTCCAAGGTTTGTTAAAAATCAGCATCAAAGGTTGAGAGAGCTTTTCAGCCAGTTCTTTTAATCACTGGTGTAGTATGAGGGCTATAATTTTCATGACTCAATGTGGGGTTATCGTATTTGTTCATACATTTTTGCAAATACATTTCTAAAAACATGGCCCTAGAATGAATATAGAGAGAGACTGATTTGTAGAAACTACTCTGTATAAATCCATCTGTAATGCAGCAAGGAATATTATTAGCCCAAATCATTATCATCATTGTATTGCACTGTGGTGCATTTTTAAAAGAGACGCATGATTGTTTTTTGTATTTCCATTTACATGAATAGTTTATCTTTTAACAGAGGAACGCTAAAACATTTTTTCTGGCCAATCAGATGTTCACTGCAGATCTGCAAAGATCCTCTTGTTTCTCAAGAGAACATGACAGTTTAGGGATGAATTATTCTGTTGTCTTGAAGTAAAGCCTCCTTTTTTCTTGCAATCAGGATATTTTACATATTATGAAGACCAAGAAATTACATATATTTGCTGTTTCCAAGTCTTCCTAGTTAGAAACAACAGTAGAAGACTGAAAGGCTCAGAACCTACAAAAACAAACCAAAAATATATATGTCTGTAAGTTTGTCAGGAAAGTTTGTGTTTGTATAGATCAAAATAATTGCTTAAACTTCAAACCAAGATCCCACTCCTACTAACTTATTGCATAGAATCCACTCCCCTAATCTCACTTCCCCCAATAAAACCCTCCATATTGTGTTTTTATTGATTATTGATTGCTGCATGCCTTGGCAAAGACAAGAACTGGAGCAAATAGAATTTTAAACAGTTTGAAAATGTACAATTATCATGATATGGAATAGCCCATAAAAGCCCTGATCCTAGAAATTGTTCTGCACAAATGAACTTCTGCTCCCACATAGAAGAATTTGGAGATCAGATCTAACGGCGAAGAATACACTCCTTTTTTCTTTTAGATACATTACCCATGATCCAGAAAGAGAATAGAGAAAATCCTTTAGCTTAAGGATCAACTGACTCTTTTTCTTATGCAGTCATTTTTACATCATGCTATTTAACAGATTGACAAGGTTCAGCACACTTTGATTTTCTATTACAAACCACTCATTGAAGAGAAGGTGTAGAAGTAAGGTTTGAATCTGCCCTGAATTACATTGTGCTTGTTGATTTTGCAAGACATTTTGATATGCACCTGCATATTGGAGTGTAGGAGCAAGTTTTTACCTTGCAAAAAGTATTCATGTTTCAATTCCTAATAATTTTCAATTTACAAAGAATCATTCACTTCATAGAAATTGGAGTTAGGGCTTGTCCACACGAAGACTTAGTGTGTGGCGAGCCAGTGCATGAATGTTCAGCGCTGTAGCCTGCTGTGCATTAAGTTGCCATGTGGATGCTGTTACTGTGCACTAGAAATGCCGTAGTGCACTCTGCAACAGCAGTATGTCAGAGCGCACTATGAAACTTTCAGTGTGTAGTGCAGGGCTCACCCCATGACTTGGTGCATGGTAAAGCAGTGTTCTCTACGTTCGCACCCTATCTTACCATGCCATGCTTCTCTAATCCGTCTCTCTGTCAATGCAGAACACTTCCCTACAGTATGTTTTTAGTCCAATTCATTTCTAAATGACCCAATGGAAATAGCTTCAGCCATTTCCCTGGGGAGAATATTCCACAATCTAATATAGTATATTAATAGGAAATTTTCTGCTGATGGTCATATCAAATTTTCCTTTTCTTGCTTTAATCCCATTATTCTTTACCCCCAAAACACATAATTTATCCTTCTCCTTGGGGTTTTCCTTACTCATAATTTAGCCACGTTATATTTAGTTCTCTTGTCTTTCCCCAATCACTCTGACTTCAGATCTTAATCAGTTTTGGTGCTGTTCTCCAAATTCCCTCCACTTTATTAGCAAGCTTCAGGTAGTGAGCTGCCCATGCTGAAGTCGGCATTACAGATGTAGCCTTGCCAGTTCATATCATGTATAGGGGCAAGCAAATCCAGAAATCTTCTGTGGCCTCAGAGCCTTCTTGCCAGCAGAACCTACACAGGCCTTCTGTGTAAGGGATGAATTCGAGGAAGCATGGGGTAGCCTGCATGAAGTGGAGTCATGTTCCACACAAGCTCGCAGTCTGGCAGTGCACAGGGATGGGGGGAATTAAGGAATAGCTAAACCATGGATGAGGAAGAGTTAGGGGATCCATTGCTAAACAAATTATCCCATTATTTCCTTGTTAGGGAGGACTGAGAAGGGCTGGAAAAAAATTATTTCAACCATTGGGTATATAGCCTCCACCTCATATCCTCATGTATCTGGCCAGTGCCTGGCACAGCTACTTAGGTTGGGCCCTGGATGTGCTGCATAGAGGAGGGCTGACACCCCCCTTGTCTGTGACCCGATAACAGTCATATATACGATTTACAGAAGTAATAACTTTTGAACGTGAACATAGTATTAAAGAGATGGAATTGCCTTGATGTGCCTACACCCTGTGTGTATCTTCCTACTCTCAGTACTGTATTCTGGGGGGTCTGCTCAGGCTCTTCTGGGTGAGCTTGGGAAAGCAAACAGTTGCAGAGGTAGGAGGAGACAGTATTAGATGCCTGACACTTCTGATAATGCTGATTCTTCAGTCTTGGGGACATCATGTAATAACAGGCTTAAGAAAGGTGCCAGAACTTCCAATTGTCATCATCACTGTTTCCTGGTGCCCACTCTGTTGTAAAGCTTCAGTCCTGATGTCAACCGGCATCACTCTCCAGGTACCATATGTGACTCCGTTGTCCTTCTACAGGCTAATTACAGAATCGTAATCTACTTACAACAGCACCTTATACTTCAGTACATTTATATATGTCATATATGAGTGTTTCATATATTTCTAATTTAGAAAATTCATAGGGTAGTAGCTAAGGAAGAGATACAGAAAATTAACTTATAAACAAGCAGTTTTCTTCTAGACACTCCCCTTAAATCCTAGCCAAAAAAGCCAAATTCCCCACCTCTTTCATCAATGACATTTTTCTGGAGAAGCATTATGTTCCCTGCTGCTTCTCTGTTTTAAACTGGGGTGTTCTGCAAATGGCACATATGTTTATATTTCTTCCTTAACAGCTGTATCCATTAACAGAAGAAAACCTCATTGATAACCTGTTTGCTTCATTCTATGGGGAAAAGACAGTGATTGTTATTTCCTAACAGGCACGTAATCTATTATACCCCTGTTATATCCAGGGAAAAAGAGAGAAGAGAAAAGGGTTGCATAGGATCTGTTTAACAATTTGCCAAAGAGTGATTATACCTGCAGAGTATAAACTGCTATATCTCAACAGGGGATTGAAACCTGATGAACTGTTATCATGCCTAGAGAATGTAAATGTTAGTTTGAGCATCTCAATATACTACTTTCCAAAACAGTACTTTTTTCTTTTCTTTCCTTTTCATTAGTCCCAAGTGCTGTACCGCTTGAATCCATCCAAGGAAGTACCTTTGAGGAGAAGATTTTTCTTCAGTGGAGAGAGCCAGTGCAAACATATGGTGTGATCACTTTGTACGAGGTAGATAGCACATGCATTTTATTATGTTTCATTTTTACCTCCCGTTTTGATGTGTTGGCATCCTGTTGATAAAAATATTTTCTTGAACATGTTTGTAGATCTCATGGCCTTAAACTCCCATAAAAAATTATGTGGTATGTACACAGCAAATTGTGACATGCCTGGTTGATTGTCCATATTGCATGTGAACGGAGGCACATAAAGAGGCAGTGTGTCTAGTGAACGGGGCACTGAAGTAGGAACCAGGAGTTCTGGATTCTATCGCTGGCTTCCACCGACCTGCTGTGTGCCTTTAGACATCTCACTTCTCTGTGCCTCTGATTCCACTCTCCCTTCCCACTTGTCTATTTTGATTGTAAGCTCTTAGGCGCTGCATTTTAGTTATGTTCTGTGTTTGTTTATTTAGTCCCTGATACAGCAAAGCACTTAAACATGTACTTAAGTCCCATTGACTTCAGTTGAACTTAAGCATTCTCAACTGCTTTGCCAAATCTGTGCCACAATTAAGAAGAGCTTTAGAAATGGAAGGCAAGGCACTAAGTGTAAAATATTATCTATGCTGAAATGAAACACATTTTAAAATACTATATTTCTTTGAGTAATTTGGCCATGTCTTGTAAATTTACAGGAAACAATGCAAAAATTAAAATTAATAGCATAGTTGGTATAAGAAAATTAAAAATGAAAATGATGAGCGAGTCCATTAAAAACGCAAGTGTTTCTTGAAAATGGTCCCAATTAGAACACAAACTGACAACATAAATAAAATCTAATGCAGGTGAAAATTACGGGAACTGAGGATGTCACTGGATTACTATAACTGAGACTTTCACTTGCTAAACCTGTATGATATATTATTCTGTTTAGTAATATAGATCAAATATTTGAATGATATAAGAATAGATTTTAGAGTGAATTGTTAAAAAGAAAAAAATGGAAGAGATATCAGTAGTGACAGTCATCATCACATTTATGTGGGACTCATTTCAGGAAGCCCATTGTAATAGAAACAAGCAGGTGCAATTTAAAAAAAATAAGCTAACATTCTTAATGCAAATTCAACAAAATTACATGTTGTTAGGTTTCTAAAAATTGCTGTTCTTGATCATATAGAACCTTTGCCTGAATACCTTTCAGAAAAGCTGACAAAGGACTGCACAGATTAAGCTGTCAGACAGTAATCATTGTTAAACCTTTGCCTGACCTTACTACTAAATTGGCATTGGAAATGCTTAAAAAAAAAAGAGAGAGAGAGAAACAGTAAAAGAAAAGAGTTAATTTGAATGCTAAGCTATTGATGCTGTTTTGCAGGCTGCTTGATTATGAAAGGTTATGAAAACGTATGGTTTAGTTTTGGTAGAGCTAACTTTCATAATGTTTCAAGCCAAACAATTACACATCTTCCTCAGTGATTAGAATGTTTTAATTAATAAGTATTTAATATCTTTGCTGATTTTAGGCCTGATCTGTACAGAAATAGGCATTAGCAAATTATCATTCTGCTTAAGAATACACATGCATAACTTTATTGTTCAGTAATTTGTGCCCCAGAGTGTAACTCTCTCCTTAATACATGCATGTAACTTACATCAACTCTAGTGGGAGTTGCAGAGATGTATTCATTGAGAGGAAGAGAATAATAGCTCAACTCTATATTTGTAAGGTTGATGGGAAATTTCAAGCTTCTGCATTTCAAAACAACCCAGAATTCTAACAATGAAAAAAAATAGTTCAAAGAAAATAAAATATTGCTTTCTCCCCATGCTTGGTGGTAATCAGGAGTATAGTTACAGTGGGAATAGGATGAGCAACAGATTTAATTTTAACTTAATTTTTTTTAAAATCAGATTAAGTATAAATACTGAAATTAGTACTTTGACTCAGTCACACCAGGTCTTGTTCTTTCTGCTAATGCTAGTTAAGGTGATAGACCTGATCTGATGGCTGAATATAAACTACAGTTCACCAGACCCAACTGAAGGCTTCTGTTTCCATGGGTTTAGTTCAGTGATTCTACAGCCTCTTGTTTATAAGCCTGAAATGTGTCACACCAGGTTTTTGTCATCACAAAGCATTCTGTTCCTTAGCTTAGAGGCACTCAGTGGATCACAGTGCCTGATATGATGGTGAAAAAAGTCATCTCAGCCCACTTCTGGGGCAAAGAGAAAAGCCACACAGAGTTGTCTCCTTCCTAACTGCCAAGGAGAGAAGAGACTGAAACACAGAGCATAATTTAGATGAACATGATCTTCATGATTCAACAGGCTTTTATGCAGTTGGAGCCATGCAATGTCTTCAAAAATAAAATAAACCTGAATCTGCCTTTAAACTAGGTAAAACAGTCTGCAACTTCCAGGTAGCCACTTATGTTCCTGGTCAGAAAAACTGTGGAATGAAAATCTCTAGGGTCTAGTTCACCACTAGTATAATTAGGTGCAAATCCACGCTATTTGAAACCTAGAAACTCATCAAGTCAGAGACAGCATTTAGGGAACGAAATGGTACTAATGTGTCACCTTGACTACATAAGGCTCCTTTTATTTCTGACCCATTTCCCACCACAGCTCTCACCAGTGCAGGAGCCCAGTTGGCAGCAATGAAAGCAGTGCTACCTGTAAACAGGATTTTAGGCAATCGCCAGCATTTTAAGCAACATGGTTCCTGAACCTGGTAATGATTTGCATAACACAGTGGTAAAAGTGCCATCACCCCCTTTTCCATGCTAACCTTCCCACAGCTGCTGCCTTCTGTAAAGGTGCACTGGTTTCAGCAATGCTGGGAGAATTTTCAGGAACAAAAATGTTGAGTAGGTAAAGCTTTACTGAATGATAGCAGGAGCATAATGTAAATATCGGAGGAACAAATGTATGCTAAGTTTACTCAAGCAAGTCACTTTTTGTTAAATGAACAAGTTGCTTGTGAGCTGTGAAAGAACTTGTGTTTTTGTAGTATATTATCAAGGTAGCTAATCTAGCACAATAAACATAGTTAAAAGCTATCACTCTATTGCAGGGGTGAGAGAATCTGTAACCTCCAGTGTAGTTCAAATAAAACTGGGCTGTGAGTCAATGGGAAATCTGACTGGAAGTCTGGTGGCTCCACCACTCTCTCTGCATCCTGACAGACCCCAAGGGAGGAGTTTTTTAGATGAGTCCTTGCTCAGGGAATTTTAGAAGACTAGATTAATCCTAACAAAAGTGCATCAGAGTTTTTCTTGGGCACCAGTACATGTCCTCAGCATTTTATTGACACTAGGCTAGATGTATTACATAAAATGACATTTTTTTTACTGATTCAGAGATTTTAGGAAATTATAAATATTTAAGCTGTAATAGAAAGAGTTAGTATTATGCCTGAGGGTGTCTCAGTTCCCCATCTATAAAAATTTAGATAACAATACTTCTCTACCTCACTGGGGTGTTGTGAGCATAAATACATTAAGCATTGCAAAGCGCTTTGCGATCTGCTAATGAAATGCGCTATGTAAGAGCTAGGAATAATTATGTATTGTATCTGTCATTCAGGCCCTTGGTTAATATACACAGCATACACTTCTGCCGAAGCTTAGGTGTTGCTATCTAAATATTCCTTCAGATGTCTCTTAAGTGTAATAATATACTATAAACATAACAAAATGTCCATTTTCATTTTATATCATAACCATGCTGGAGTTATGTATAAATGACAACTAAAACTATCTATTTAAAAGCAAAAAATAAATAAATGAGAGGGTGAATCAGTTTTACATTTTAAATTTTTGAAGGAGTTCCTTATTTTTAAATTATCTTGTTTTAGGTCAGAGAAGTTAACAATTACCAATAGAAACACTGTACAGTACTTTACTGTGAACTTGAATTGCTGTTTTAATGAAAACAGGTAACAGTGTTTGAAAGGTAGGAATGTAAAATGAAGGATATATTTTGCTATTATTTAACATATTTTTTCACAAAATGGGAATCTGAGTTTCGTGCAATGCAATCACAACCTGAAGAGTTACAATGCAGTAAATTATAAGACATGAACTCCAGACTGAAGCATAAGTGTCACCCACTTTGTGAAGCCTTCACTTAAAACTGCCCTTGTCATCTAGAGAGGCTAATCTTATTCAATGCAAGTGTAATTATATTCCAACAGCTTAGAAATGAGGCTACACCTTTGTCACTTGCATATCTGTTTTTGCTCATTGTATTTTTTTGTTCAAAACCAACTGTAATATGGTTTCAAAAAAATGACATTGTGAAAGCCAACAACTTAAAGGTATTAACTTAAGCCTGAACCCATCCTTTACAGTTGTAATCTAGCTGCCTTTAAGTCCCTGTATCTATAAAAGTAATAACTTGTAACAGTTTTGGCTGAGTTCTTGTGTCCCTTCATTGGATTCAGGATTTGAAGAGTATAAGGGAGTAAGATTGCTTATCATAAATGTCTGACAGTGCATACATCAGAAGGGTTTATGGGATAAAGACACAATCTTTGTCCATCTGCTCAAGATATTTTCTAACTTTCTTATTCTTTTGCAGATTACCTACAAGGCAGTCAGTTCCTTTGACCCAGAAATAGATTTATCGAATCAAAGTGGACGAGTTTTGAAGCTAGGAAATGAAACCCATTACCTTTTTTTTGGACTGTATCCTGGGACCACCTATTCTTTTACCATTAGAGCCAGCACAGCCAAAGGGTTTGGACCTCCAATCACAAATCAATTCACAACTAAAATATCAGGTATTATATTAAATTAATAATTATTTCTGTTTTATTACGGTGGTGGCCGTGATTTTCTTTGTTATTCATGTCTTTTTTAATGCTTTACTGGCAGTTTGTCAGAATGATAAAATAAGCTTTCTTCCTTGAAAGTCCTAGACAAACTGATATATATTTATGTGTTTGAATAATTTCCAGGTGCTTGAAAATCAGTTAGAACATACACACTTTTTGAAGTACAGGTTCAAAACTGTGTAACTTATCACCCAAGAAAACGTGTGATTTATGCGTCTTTGGAGTTAGTCCCGGCTGCTTGTTGTTGCAAAATTTAGCAAAGGGTTTTTTTGGACATGCATCTGAGATGGTTTCATTCAGAGCTCATTCAGCCTCAACATGATTCTAAATTAGTACAGTAACAGTCCTGGAAAATCTCTTTAATGAGGCGTGAACAATTGAGAGTACAGCAGAAGTGCTACATGTCTAGTACTTGCATAGGAAGCGTAGCGAACTGCCACGCTGCACACATTCCTGACAGGCATGTGGACTGAGGCAGATTTGAAACTGCATTAGACCAGAACATCAAGACCTGTGGTTTTTGATGAGCGGGAAGACACAATTCTGTCTTCTCTAAAAGCCCGTGTACAATATCTTAAAGCCTCCAAAGACTGAGGAACATTTTATCCCCTTCGTTGATGGAATGTGATTCTACTGCATGCTCTAAAACACTTATGTAATTGATGACAAAATGTGTTCCAAATCTGTAATAGAGGTGCCCTTATGCTTAGCTTCTCTACCATGTTTCTGGGAATTAAACTGACAGCCAGTGAAGAATTGGAAGAATGGTCTCAGAACAATATCAACCCACCAGAAATGCATTAGCTATCTTTCCCCCCCAAGTTTCTTTTTTGGAAAATATAAAGCAAGCTAATATAGGTACAGTATTTTTCATCTTGTGTCCCAGCTAGTCCTATTCTTCCTGCATTTCACTGTCACTTTTTCATCTTTGTGGTAGAATGAACAGAAAGCAACTCAAAAGCATTATCCCAGAAGCAAAGTAAGGAATTTATATTTTGGTGAAAAGGGCAATAAATGCAAATTGGGAATTTTTTTAAATACTAGTAAGTGTAGGGATAAATACGTTGGATGATTATCAGCTAAAAGGTTCTCAACAAAAGCCTTGAACATAATTAGCACTGGATCTAGTAAACACTATGGATCCAATTCTCTCCCTCAACCCCACAGCCTCCATTGTCTGCAAGAAATCAACAGGACTGCTTGCATTGTAAGATATCACTTAATATGAGTGAGGGTGGCAGAACCAGGCCCTGTGAGAATAGAGAGAAAGAACAGAGTATTGAAAGAGGAGGAGAATTAGAGAGTTGGGAACAGTACTGAAAGGTTAGGATAGCTATTCTCTTCTAAAAGCTGGTGTATCACCATGTATCCCCTTCTTCTTCAAGTGCCTGCTCGTGTCCATTCCAAGTAGGTGTGTGCATGTCACATGCACAGTCGCCGGAAAGCTTTTTCCTCTAGTGGTATCCATAGAGTTGGCTCTGGAGCCCCCTGGAGTCGTGTTTTCATGGTGCCGTATATAGGGCCTTGCAGATCCCCCTACCTCTTTAATTCCACCCAAGGACAGAGGAGAGGAGCCAGAGATTGAAGTTCATCCTAATGGATGCTCTCTCCAGCCATACTCAGCACTAAACCCAGCTGATCCGCCACCTAGTATGTTGGTTTCAGTGCGGAGCACACCGGCGTCCATAAGAGAGGTGGCGCTGAGAAAGGACTCTGTGTCTAGAGACCCCAGTACCGTCATGTATCACCGGCACCAAGGGACACCTCGCAGACGTGGCACCGCTTGCATTCTCCTGTACTGCATAAGAAGCAGAAGACGACAGACGGGGTACTTGCTGATGCCCAAAACAATAGAGCGTAAGGACTCGAGCATAGTGCGACCTTTGTCGGACCACTCAAATGCTGCACCCTCAGCCGTGGTACCGTTGACTCCGGCCCTGGGAAGGGGTCTGTTGAGTCTGGTGCTTTTGGACTCCACACATGCAAGGAGGATCTACAGCTCCCCTCTACACCAGAGACCTTTGAAACGGCCAAGGAACTGATAGAGAGCATGGCACCGCCACCCCCTCCCAGGCGAGAGTGCACTCCAGACACCAGACCACTTGTACTGAATAAGCACCCAGTGCCATCCAAGGGAAAACCGACTATGATGCCACGGTTGCCATATCCCCAGCACTGCTCTCTGGCACCGACAGCAAGCACACCGCCCTGTTCCCCACGGAGTGAGTTGTCATGCTTCACTCTGAAACAAAGTCCTATTCCTCTAGGCAAAGCCAGCACTGGTCAGAGAGGTGGCACCAGAGGATTGAGACTGGTAAGCCCTTCCTCAGACCTTAGCTGCCGGAGTGGCAAATGCCAGCTCAGTGGCTTTTTTAGATGCCTTGGGTGTTCCATCAGGCTCAAGTAGCAGATATCACCCACCTCGATCGAAGACAAGCTACTGCTTGGTACCAAAACCAGCACCGAGCATGATGTTGACCCCGGCACCGCAGAACCCTTTCTGGGAGCAGAAGGTCAAGAGACTGCCCTGGTTAAAGCATCATCATCTTAGTCTCCAGATGAAGCAGTTGCAGGGGCTTCAGCGGCACTGGTTGCAGATAACAGTAGAGCCCATCAGGAGCTCTTGAGAAGAGTGGGCACAGAATTTAGGGCTCCAAATTGAGGAGGTCTCTGGCAACTCAGATCCTATGGTAGATGTTCTAACCCCTGCAGGCCCATCCAGAGTAGCACAGCCATTAATGAGGACAGTGAAGTCACTGTGACAGACCCCAGCCTCCCTGCCTCCAACTGCAAAGAGGGTAGAGAGAAAATATTTTGTACCCTCCAAGAACCATGAATACCTACATACTCATCCCCCACCAGGGTCACTCGTAGTTGTAGTGGCCAATGAGCATGAGAGGCAAGGTCAGCAAGGCCCGACGCCAAAGTGAAAGGATGCAAAAAAATTAGACCTCTTCGGGGGAGAGGTGTATTCTACTTTTTGGCTCCAATTCCATATTGCGAACCAGGAGGAGGTGTTGAATAGACTCAGTTTTAACTCTTGGGTGTCCATGTCAAAGTTCTCAGAATCTGCATCTATCAGACTCCAGGGTGGAGTTCACAGCCCTGAGAGAGAAAGACAAGGCAGTTGCAAGGGCCTTGCTTCAGGTGGGACTGGACGTGGAAGATACCACATCTCACACCATGTCATTTGGGGGTAGCGATGCATTGAAGCTCATGGCTACAAGCCTCAGGCCTTCCACACGAGGTCCAGCAGACAATCTAGGATCTTCCCTTTGAAGACCCGGCGCTGTTCTCTGAGCAGACAGACTTGAAACTGCACAGCCTTAAGGACTCTGGGCTACTTTAAAGTCCTTAGGCCTCCATACTCCAGTGCCACAAAGCAGGCTTTTAAACCTCAACCCCTACCAATCCTAAGCCAGACAGGAGTATAATCGTAAAATGGGCAGGACTTACAAGAGGAAATCCTTTCAACCTTCTACCAGGCAAGGCCCTGGACCAGCGAGGCAATCCTCCAGACCCAAATAGAACTTTTGAGGGTGTGCCTGAGGATGGATACCAATTCAGAACTCTGATCCTTCACCCGTATTATTTTTGGACCAATTATTCCACTTCTACCATGCGTTGGTCCAGACCGCGTCGAATCGTTGGGTGTTACTCATGGTAGAACTGGGATATTCCCTTCAGTTTGGTTCCCCTCTCCATCCCACTCCCCACCTTCCCTGTCCCTCTTCAGGGACCCTTCTCACGAGTAACTTCTAATCCAAGAAGTGCAGGTGCTCTTAAAGAATAGCTACCAAGGAACTCCTCTAGCACTCCTAAGGAGCAAGGGATTCTACTCCCACTACTTCCTAATCCTGAAACCCAAAGGCAGTGTCAGACCCATTCTGGTTTTATGAAACCTCAACAGATTCATGAAGAAGTTGAGGTCTCACAAAGTCTCTTTGGCCCCAATTATTCCCTCCTTGGATCCGAGGGATTGGTACACCAACCTTGACTTGAAGGATGTGTATTTTCACGTCGATCATTCCAAGTCACAGAAGATTTCTCCAGTTCATAGTCAACCAGACCCACTATCGGTTCGTGGTACATCCATACGGCCTTTCTGCAGCACCTTGAGTGTTTACCGAGTGTATGATGATTGTTGCCACGTTCCTGAGAAAGCGGAAAGTGCAAGTGGAAGCAGACGTAAAATTGATACGGTCAACCTTCGCCAAGTTGGGTCTCCTGGTCGATGTGCAGAATTCAACCTTGACTCCCGCTCAAAGGATAGAGTTCATAAGAGCCAGTGCTAGATTCAAAACAAGCCAGGGCTTTCCTTCAGGAATCTGGATTCTGAACTATGTGCTCCATCATAGAAGTGTTGAATCGGTACCCCATCACCACGGCCTGAAACTGATGGGGCACTTAGCAGCATGCACATATGTCGTTCAGTGTGCCAGGCTACCTCTCAGACCACTCTATGCTTGGCTAGCCTCAGTGTATCCGAAGACCACATCTACTGGGTGATCTTGCTGTTCCCCTCCCTGTTAAAATCCTCCATTGGGGGCTCAATCTGCAGTTGGTTTTGCAGGAATCCCCTTCTCCACACCTCTGTCACTGGTCATCAATGCCTCAGCGATGGGCTGGGAAGCTCATCTAGGAGGACTCATTACCCAAGGTCTCTGGTCCCAAATCAATGTGAGAGAACTGAGGGCAGTACTCTTGGAATGTCAGACCTTCCAAACCCACCTGGAAGACAAACGTGTATTTGTCATGATGGACAATACAACAGCGATGTTCTATATAAACAGACAGGATGGAGCATGCTCCTCTCTCCTGTGCCAGGAAACCCTCAAACTGTGGGACTTCTGCATAGCCCACTCGATTCACCTCGATACATCCCACCTGCCCGGGTCACAGAATGAATTGGCAGACCACCTCAGCAGGTCTTTCGCCAACCATGAGTGGTGTCTCCACCTGGTTGTGGTAAATGATATCTTCCAGTGGTGGAGAGTTCCCCACATAGACTTGTTTGCGATGAGACGCAAGAGGAAGTGCATGCAGTTCTGCTTCTTCTGGAATCATAGCCCGGGATCAATTGCAGATGCATTCCTCCTCCCCTGGACAGGCCATCTGTTCTATGCGATTCCGCCAGCCCCGCTCATTCACAAGGTCCTGCTGAAGATCAGGAAGGAAAGATCCTCCATAATTCTGGTAGCCCCAGCATAGCCGTACCAACACTGGTACACCATTCTCCTCAATCTCTCAGTGGAAATTCTTATCAGTGTGCTGCTGGTTACGGACTTGATCACTCAGGACCACAGCCGCCTTCGTCACCCCAATCTAGAATCCCTCCACCTGATGGCATGGAAGCTTCATGGCTGACCCCTCTGGTACTAGAGTGCTCAGAAGCAGTCAGAGAGGTCCTCCTCCTCCTTCCAGCAGGCCCACTTACCTAGCTAAGTGGAAGAGGTTTTCCATTTGGTCAATGGAGAAGGGGAGTCCGCCCATGCTGTCATCAATATCCTTCATCTTGGATTACCTGTTACATCTCAGACAGCAGGGGCTGTCAGTGTTGTAAATCAAGGACCACCTGGCTGCAATCTTAGTTTCATCCCTGTGTTGCAAGCTGCTCAGTCTTCAGCAACCCTGTGGTGGGGCATTTCCTTAGAGGTTATATCCCCAAACGTGTCAGTTGATTCCCCACTGGGATCTCAGCCTTGTACTGTCAGGACTGATGGGTCCTCTGTTTCAACCTCTAGCAGCATGCTCACTTCACTCTGTGTCCTGGAAGTAGCCTTTCTTGTGGCCATGACTTTGGCCAGGAAAGTTTTGGAACTCAGGGTCCTTATGTCTGAGCCTCCTTATATGGTTTTCTTCAAAGACAAGGTTCAGCTGCACCCTCACTCAACTTTCCTTCCAAAGGTGGTGTCACAATTCCACTCAAACCAGGACGTATTCCTTCCAATTTTCTACCAAAGCCACACACCAACAGCTAAGAGCAGAGGCTGCATTCTGTGGATGTTAGACGGATCTTGGCTTTTGATATATCGAGAGGACTAAACTCTTTAGAAAAACAATGCAGCTCTACATAGCAATGGCAGATAGGATGAAAGGCCTTCTGGTATCATCACAAAGAATCTCTTCATGGATCATGTCGTGTATCAGGACGTTTTATGACTTGCGAAAATACCAGCCCCAGCACTGACAGCTCACTCCACAAGGGCACAGGCATCCTTAGCAGCGTTCCTCACTCAGATTCTGATCCAAGATATTTGTAGAGCCGCGATGTGGTCATCTGTTCACACCTTTGCGGCACACTATGCTATTACACAGCAAGCCAGAGATGATGCTACATTTGGTAGAAGAGTAATACAATCTGCAGATCATTGAACTCCAAACCCTCCTCCTAGGGAACTGCTTGAGAGTCACCTATTTGGAATTGACATGAGCAAGCACTCGAAGAAGAAAAAATGGTTAATAACCTTCCATAACTGTTGTTCTTTGAGATGTGTTGCTCATGTCCATTCCATTTGAAGACCCACCCACCTACCCCTGTGTCAGAGCCAGCCGGCAAGAAGGAACTGAAGAGGTAGGAGGTTGGCAGGGCCCTAAATATGGCACCATAAAGGTGCACCTCTAGAGGCTCCAGAGTTGACCCTACAGATACCACTGGGGAAAAACCTTCTGACGACTGTCACCTACTTGGAATGGACATGAGAAAACCATCTTGAAGAACAATAGTTATGGAAGACTAGTAACCATTTTTTAATATGAATTGGAATTACACACATGCATTGAGGTAAGATATGCCACATGCAGCTGCACCAGCTGTTTCTGTGAGCAAATCAGATCATTTCCCCCCAGCCTAGACAGGGTTAGACCCCCTGTTTTTTGGTGGAATTTTCAAAGGAACCTAAGGGACTTAGATATCCAACCCCCATTGAATTTTAAATAGGAGTTAAGTATCTATTGCCTTTAGCCTCTTTTAAAAATTGCAGCCTGAAGTGCTGTGGGAAGTGGTGGAGATGATTCAGTAGGTGACACTCATCCCTCTCAGTCAATCCTACGCCAAGGACACTTCATGCTGTCAATACCTTTCTCTGGTGAGATGTAAAACCAAGGTGCTAAGATCTCCTAGGACTTTCTACAATTGATGGGATGATCACCCTGCATTCTGGCCAATTTCCAGTTTGTGTAATTACATTTCAATCTCTCTCAATTTACACTGTGTTTTCCGTAAAATAAGATAGACTTAAATTTCTACCCTAATAGTGTTGTGATCCACTGTTAAACATTTGCCATGTTTCATCCCGGAATTGACTGTTTGTTAATGATGGAACCACCTACTAAAGTTGTCTGACACTTTCCATTATAAGATCTTGTTTTCAATTGCTTATGGGTTTACCAAACTTCAACTGATCAGGCTGAAATTTTCCATGCTGTCCGACTCAGGCTGGTTTGGTGGTTTTTTGTTTGTTTTTTTTTATTTCAGCCAACATGGTTCAACTGTTTCCAGGAACAAAGCTGGGAAATAATACATTGTTTTGCTCAAGTTAACCGTTTCTTTTAAGTGCTCTAACACCTCTGTCCTTTGGAAATTGAAATTTGGCAGGACAGGTGGCCTTTGTGTCAGAAATGTGCCTTTTCCAATCTCTGTGAAAATCCATCCACATGTGGCCCAAATTATCAGCCTTTGAAAAATCACAGCTCATACATGCTCCATAGACACTTGCTAGAATTTAACAACTAAAAATCTCTGAAGATTCTGTCCTCATTGAGCATACCTGAGTCTGTCATAGTTCCCAGCGCTGACCAGACTCTGTGTGGGCCATTCCCAAACAGTGTCTGAGCATGCTCCAGCCCAGAGCTATGGGGGCTCAGAAATACTTTCCCTGTAATGTCTGCACCCAGCTGCTCCTGGTTAGGATTGGGTCAGCCATCAGAACTGAGAACAGGAAGCCTATCTCTCCTTTGCTCTTAGTGACCACTCTGCTGGCACCCAGACAGCGTGGAAGAGGAAACCATCTGATTTGAATGCAGAGGGACAAAAGCTGGAATGGGAGGAGGAAAAGGAATAGTTTGGGGCAAGGAGTCTGGTGAAACTGGGACTGGAGCGAGGAAGAGAACTTAGGACTGGGAGTTGGGGAGATTTGGAGCCATGGTGGTGAGGAGGGGAGGCAGGGACTGGGACCAGTGAGAGAATTGGTGGTAGGGGACTGAGAAGGGAACAGTGAGATTATACAAGGAGCTGGAAGCAGGGGAGAGACTCGGACTGGTTGAGCAAGGAGACGGATTAGGAAACTGTGTGTGGGTGGAATGGAGGCTAAGGGGAAGAAAGATACGAGGAACTGGGGTGTGGCAGGAGAACTGGGACAAGAACTCCAAAGGGCAGAGGGGAAGGGAAAACAGATTGGATTAGAAGCCCAGGAAGGAGACTGAGAGCCTTTGAGTAGGGAGGGAGAAACAGATCTGACAAGTAGTCAAGAAGGGGAAACTGGGACTGATTGGGGACAAGGAGTTGGGGCGGGTGGGGTGCAGAATGGGGCCTGTCTGAGCAAAGAGACAGGAATGGGGTGGGGAGAAGAGGACAGATTGGAAGTCAGGGGGAAACTGGAACTCAGGCAGTGAGGTGGGAGGGGGAGACTAGGACTGACTGGGCAAGGAGACTGGGATGAGAAGCCTGAGGAGTGGAGACTAGGGCTGGGGAGGCAAACAGAATGGGACTGGGATACAGAGCTAGGGGTGTGGAACTGATGGGGCCCCTGGGACACAGATAGGTTGGAGGGGAAGGAGCAGAAAGGGTGAAGCTTATGGGAAATGAGATGAAGAGTCTGTGCATACTCCCCTCCAGAGCTTGGAATGGAGCCGAAGGTTCCCGAGGCCTGGTCTACACTTACTGGGTAGTTCAGCTGCATTTGACTGGAGATACACAAGATACTCTATGTAGCTTGCGTATCTCCCGTCAATTTCCTAACTTCTACTTACCCACGGTGCCTTCACTTCACTGCGCCGATGGGAAATGCCCTCCCATCAATGCAGCATTACTCTTTTTCTGGGGGTGGATTTAATAAATCGACATTCAGATTGATTGAGTGGGTCTCCTCTTCAGCTCAGTTGATCCCGAAGAATTGATCTGACGGTAGCGAATTTGTTGCCATCAGTGAAGACATACACCTAGTATCACCATTTCTCTGCTGTCAGCAAATATCTGTGAAACCCACTGGCAAAGTGTCCCATCCCCCTCTAGTCCTAGTACGCATAGAGCAGTGGTCCCACAACTTTTTTGGCCCTGCCAACTTCTTACCTGGTCCCTGCCCCGGGCCAGAAGTGGGGCCGGGAGTGGGGGGACAGCCAGGCCGGGGCCAGAGCTGAAAGCAGGGCCTCAGTCAGGATCAGGAGTTAGGCGATGGCCAGAAGCAGGGTTGGGAGATGGGGACCAAGGCCAGTGCTGGAGCTGGAACCAGGAGGGGTGAGTAAGGGTGGCCAATTTCTAATTTGGGAAAACCAGAAACTGCCTCCTGTTCTGCCTCTTCCCTAGTGTTTGGCAATGGTGCAATGCTTCTGGAATGCTGTGTTCAGTTCTGGTGTCCACAATTCAACAAGAATATTGATAAATGGGAGTGTGTTCCAAGCAGGGCCATGAGAATGATTAAAGGATTGGAAGATATGTCTTAGAGTGAGCTCCGTATGTTCAGTTTAGCAAAGGGGCGGTTAAGGGGTGACTTGATCACAGCCTATAAGTTCCTACATGGGGAACAGAAATTTGAATATGGAAAGTTCTTCAGTCTAGCACATAAAGGTATAACAAGATCTAAGGCTGGAAACTGGAGCTAGACAAATTCATAACTGAAACAAGGTGCACATTTTCAATTGGGTAATTAGGAATTGGAACAATTTACCAGTGGTTGTGATGGATTCCCTGGAAACTTTTACATTAAGATTAGATTTATTTTTTTAAAGATATGCTGTTGTTCAGTCAGAAATTAATTCAGAGAAGTCCTGTGCTATGCAGAAGGTCAGACTAGATAATCTCAGTGGTCCCTCTGGCCTTTTAACCTATGAAGCAATGAATAGTGTGCAGTAAATAAGACCTAGGGCCAAACATGGAACAGTGAAGATAAAAGAAAATAGTAATTGAGCACCATCCAGCCTATGTACAGAATGATGTTTTTAACAATGAAAAAAGTAACAACAACAATGTAACTAAGGCCTTGTCTGCATTGAGATTTCAGCCACCAATGTAGACAGTTTGCACCAACAGTTTACTCTGGTTTTAAACCAGGATAAACTGCGCTAATGCTAATCCTGTTGCACTGTTGTAAATGGTGTCTACCCTGTGGGATGGCACCACTAGCTACAATAATGGCTGAAATGGCCATAGTGACAAGATCTGAGGGTATCTCTGATGTCCACCCACCATAAGTATAGCAAGAAAGTTGGGCCTACATTTTCAAAGTAATCAGTGATTTTGCACGCTTTAATTTTTTGGTGCTCAACTTGACACCTTAAAAAAGAGTTTTGATCTTTACAGATTGGGTTCTCAGGACTCTCTCAATGTCAGGACCTTTGATGGTATATCAAGTTGGGTAGCCAGATTCACTAGTCTCAGTGAATTCACAGATTTCACTTTTTGTTTTGTTTTTGTTTTAGTTCTGTGTTTCGGTTTGGTTTTTCTGAAGTTATTTATTTAATTATCTGCATTTAACTTGTGATATTGTTCTAGTTCTGTATTCTAATGTGGTCTTTATATGTGTCAAATGGATTTTTAAAATAAACTGTTAAAACAGACCTGGGAATAATTAGTCTATTTTGCCTCTTGTTTTTTTTCCCTTAGCACCCTCTATGCCGCCGTATGAATTGGAAACACCTTTGAATCAAACTGACAGTACTGTGACAATCCTGCTGAAACCTGCACAGAGCAGAGGCGCTCCTGTCAGGTATAAGGGGGGGGGGGGGAATCTTTACAAAATTAAAACTAAATTGATTAATTTCTTGAATGTGTGTTCTGGGGATTTTCTACATAGAAACCAGTGTCTAAATCCATGTCTGTATTAGTGCTAATTAAATTAAATAACTGAAGAAAATGAAGTGCTTTGATGTTGAGTGTTTGAGTATTATTTAGAGGATTTGATCCAGATGCAAGTGGCTTGTTCTTTGAAGATAAGGAACAAAGCCACAGTGCTTTTTGTGTAGGTGGCTTCTTTACTTCTTTAAGGTAATTGCTTACTACAATGTTAAGAGTTCAAGGACATATCCTGACCTACTATGTTTTTAATATCTGCTCTTTCTGTTTACCTTAAGGTTTACTTACATCTATTTAAGACTTATAATGTTAACTAATACAGAAAATGGATTGTAAAATTAATAACATTTAACTGTTAGACCAGTTTGGCAGGAAGAGGAAAGAACACTGAAAAATCAATAGCTCAACCTGTTTAGCTTTTTCTGCTACCCATTTACATGGATATAACTTCCCACTTTGTAATGATTTGTATTCCACAAGCAGATATATGATTGTGTGTAAATCTTACAATGTCTAGTTTAAAAGAATACCATTCTTTACAGAAGGGAATAGAAGAATGACCCCGATTACTTTGAATGTAAACCAGTCAGGAGTTTAGCAGTCTAAATACTTGTAATTACAGACTACAGAAATACAGGTTTTTGAAAGATTCAGGCTCTTTACTTTTGAATTATCAGGTAGATTCTAAAACAGTAAATCCTATTGTTACTACAAGAAAGCGTTTACATCCATAATTAAGAACTATCAAAGTGTGTTGTTTGCACTTTGTTGTAGTTTTTGATAATTTTTGTCAGTTTCAGAAGTATTGGTTCTGATCTTTCCAGATATGAGTAAATTGAACTAATCCACTGCACATTATTATTTAATGTAGTATTACAGAAAGGTAGCCTACCTTCAATTAGATTATTTTCTGTTTTCTGTAATATAACATATCTATTTTTGAATGGCTGAGTCCAAAAGAAGGCAGGTGCACCCCTATATTTAGATCTTTTTTGAATGAGACATTTTCTCTTGGGAACATATGAAATAGTTGAGAAAAAAATGAAAGCAATAAAATCATATTTTATCTGAACTGGCCTGTTTTACAGATTATACTAGAACTGGAAATACATAAAATTTCCTTCTTTAGTCTAGGTTTCCAGTTTCAAACTATTGTAACCTTGTATTAAATAACTTTCAGTTCATCTTATCTTATTTCTCAGTGCCGCTATACAGTCCTGAATATAAACATGTGGATTAAAATGGCACAAAATAGTTATGTTACAACATAAACACAAGCTTGTTAGACCGTAACTAAAGAACAGGTTCAGTTGCTTTTATCTAGCCTACTGAATTAAACACAGTTGATTCCTGGCAGTATTGATAGGTTGAAAATCTAAACCATAATACAAAGACTCTAGTTGGGAGCTTTTAAAATTCCAGGTAAGGGGATCAGTGATTAGGAAAATAGAAAGAGGGATTTAGAGTAACGTCAAATTATGGAGCTGACAGAAGCAGATGAACATGTGGCAGCAAATTTACAAATCTTTCGCAACAACACTTAAAATAAAATAGTTGCAGATGCCAAACTAGTAGTGTAAATAATGAGTGAAAGAGAATAAAATTTAAAGTGAGAATTTCTTTAATATTGTTTAAAATTTTACTGTACGTTACACTCAGACATATTGTCTTTGCATAGTTTCTGGAACACATTCTGGGAATGGATTTTATTTTCTTAATTTATATTCATTGGGTGTTGAAAATGCAGCTATATTTCTTGTACGCTCACTAAGTAAGATTGTTGTCTATTGATTCTGTTATAACCACCCTGCTTCGTTAATGCAGACTCTTGGGATTGTACTAAACTTTCAGTGTAAATTATTGTTGTCATTTTATTGATCAACACATCAGCTGCGTCACATACAATTATTTAATTCCTTAGGTGGTTAGGGAAAGTACAGAATCTGGTATTCAAGTCAGTGATGCTAATACTTGAGATAACTAAGAGCTTTGGCTTCTTTTCCATGATTAAATATTTTTCTTTAATGAAATATAAAAATCTTATTTTTTTTTTACTTTGTTTGTTACCCTCACCCATGACCACAACATACAAAAACAAATGCTTGTTGGTCAGCAATTAGAGAGCGCTTCAAAAAGCAGACTTTATAGAAATGTTTGAGTCTCTATTTGCCACTGTAAAGTTTATGTTAATCATGGAGACCGAGCTGTTTGTCAGTTTTAAAAGAATCTTACACTTTGACATTATAAAATGTATTTTAACAGATTTAATACAGCAAAATATTGTACAGGTTGGTTGTTCTGTCTTCTGTTTGGTATTTGTGCGTTTTATGACTGTTACTTGATTTATTTCCAGGTGATATTTCTGTAAATAATAATTAATATATTCACTTATTTATTTATTGGTTTAGCTATAATGATGATTAGAATATTTATGATTTACAAGACTTTTTTTCCATTGAGTCTCTAAAGGCTTCTGGTCCAGTGGAAATTGTCTGAATATGTTTATTATATGTAGGTCTCTTTCTGCAAAATAAATAAAATAGATGTGTTAACGCAAGTACATTATAAAAAGATGTGTAATATTTAAAAACCGTACCCACTAGTATGTATATTTCAATAAGTATATGCTATTAAACATACGTTCAAACTCTCTTCTACACAACAGTTGTGCTTTCATCTTAGTATGTCCCCAAACTGAGCTTGTGCTAAGTGTATCAGGAAAACCAAAGACACAAAAATGCAGGATCAGATTTTCAGCAGGTGTACATTGGTATGGCTCCATTAACTTGGATGGAGTAACACCATCTAATAAGGATCTAGCTCACAGTGAGAGGGAGAAAGTAATCCTCAAAGACCATATTTATTTATTTATTTATTCATTAACTATAGAAGGAGTTGGTAGATACTCCTATATTCAGGTTACCAAACATGTTCTGTTATAAACCATTCTTGTGACTTTTTTTTTTTTTTTTTTTGGGGGGGGGGGAGGGGAGGGGAGGGGAGAAGCTCTAATACCTCCAACCTTTACAAAAGGCCTTTGAAATTTGTCAAGGAGAAAGATGTCAGGCTAAGGATGGGTCTTTTCTTTGTCCTATAAAATTCCATTCAGGTTAGCGTTGTTATAAACTGTTAAATATCACTGTTGACCTTCTCTCACTTGTGTCATCAGCAAAATATTGCCAGCATGCAAAAAAATAAACATAAATAAAATGAACTGACCCAAACATGAACATTTTAAAGTTTTGGGACCATGCCACCACCAAAGCATCAGCACATACTGCACTAGAAATACCTGGCAGCTGTCAGAGTAGCTATAGTGGCATATTGGGGGAGAGTAAAGACTAAGAGAAGGAGAAAGCCAGGACATACCGGGCTTCTCTTACCATCTGACCCTGCTTTCTGGAGCCAGCATATGGCCCCAGCAAATCATTGTCCTTCTGGGATACTACATGGAATATGAGCTTTCTCAACTCAAAGGAAAAAAAAAACAACCAAACACTAAAGAATTCCATACAAAAAAGTCATGTTAAAATAAAGTTAGTTAAGTTGCAAAGTCAAGCATTTGAAAGTTAGAAAATAGCAGAACTAAGGTTACCAGTACAACCTTTATTCAGCCTCCTTTTGCATATGCTTTATGATTCGGTCTTCAGTTATATGAACACATACTATTTTTTCTAAAGGGACGCTGCCTCATTTCATTGCACAGGATGGACCCACGAGGGCAGAGTGAGGTTTACAGGGAAGCAAGCGTGAATCTGTCATTTACTCCCTTTTGAGCACTTGACTTTGCAGCTTTCCTGACTTTTTTTTAATGTAGCTTTTTTGTATGTAATTTACATGATATTTCATTCAAAACAAAAGGGTATCCATTCAGAGCTTTAGTTGCCAAAGGGGTTCCAAAACCTAAACCTTTCTAATGGTACTTGACATGGCACATCCCGTACGAATTATTGTAATTTTGCAATATTGATATTAAATAATCTTCTGAAAGGTCACCCCTAATCCAGACAGCGTCACACTCCCTACATACACACTGGCCAGCACAATAGGCTGACCAAATGAGGAGTAAATAGCAACACACACACAGCAGCGAGGCCATAGCTACTCTGTACCCGGGAATTACAGGAGGTATCTTGGCTCTTCATGAAAAACAGCATCTTAGTTCTTTCTTTGGATGTGATGGAGCTCCACTCTAGCCCCTGTCTAGGGCTGTGCCTAAATGGCACTGTGGACCCCCTAAAGAAAGAGGGGAGAGATGTACCTACATCCGGCTTTAAATAAAGTGAGGTCAGAGAGCAGGATGCAGTTTCATGCATGATTTTTGTATGCAGATTCCACAAGTGTGAGCACAGATCCAGGGTCTGAGCACATAAGCATTTAGGCATTTGAATACTGAATTGCATGGTCAGAGGCCCCGTTTGCACATATAGTTACCCAGTTCAAATGCAGAAATGTGGTAACAGCAGTGGTACTCTAACAGTTTGTATATTGGAGATGCTGAGAGCCATTGAACCAAACTGTAAACCCTGTATATGATGGAAACCACTTCAAGCCAAGGGAAGTTGCAGCACCCCTAGTTCCAGCACCTGTGGGTAACAGCACATGCGTAAGAAGGCATCCAAATGATTGTAGATTTAACTCTGAGCTTTGGCCCTTCACAAGCTTATCTATGCTACCTTTATTGATGTATTCATTTATTTGTAATATCCCCCATTCCCACTGCTGGCAGTATATGAGTATTGGTGCAATGGTGATAGACTTCTTAAAAAATGCTAGAGTGGATATAGTTGAAGAGGGAAAGACATAGAATTAGAAAGGGAGAGATATAGACACCCGAGGAGAAGAAAGGGTAGTCTCTACAAGGTTTTCCTATTAAGATGGGATGCAAATTTTGCCTTTTACAGAGCATACTGAAAAACATTCTAGATATCAATTCTCAGATCAAGAACTGGTTGTGGTCAAATAACTTACCAAAATTCTGAAATACTGTATGTTCAACATATCGCATTTTAAAATACTGTAAGACTCTGCAGTCTAACTGGCATCAAGTGAGTTTGATTTTCTTGTAGAAATGTCTTTTATTTGCCTATCACAACCTTCCCTGTTGTTTCTACTTTACTTACAATGCATAATTTAGAGGTCTGTGAGGGTGTAGAGTTGAATGCTGGTTTGTGGGGTCAACTCCTGCTACTTGCCGCTGTCTGCAAACTGTATTTCCAAATCATAATTTTACAACCTGTAAGTCAGCCAACAAGCTTGCTAGAGGAAGTTTGAGATACAGAAATGATGGAACTTTATTGATGCTCATAATTGTCATTTCTTTATGGCAAACAAGTATTCTTATTTACAGCTGAAGAGTCAATTTCAGTTTCATTGAGGGAGCAGAACAGTAACTGTATGCTGTAAAAATGTTGTAATCCTTTTTCATTAGGCTATAGAACTTGCCCTTGAATTTTTACTGTGCTGGAATTAGAATTTTCAGTACAGGTTGCCTAGGTGCTCTTACAGAAATTCTGTGTGTTATACTGGCTTGTTTTGAAATTTGCTTGATCATTTTGCTGCTACTCCCAGGATCCCTTGGCAAATGAGACTTTTGAGTCCTTAACTCCTACACAGGTAGTGCCAAGTGCCACTAACAACCCCACCGATGTTACCTTTCATATATTAACATGATTATTAAAACTGAATCCATAACAATTAAAATAAAATAGATCTTAAGTAACTCCAGTGTTAGAAAACGATGGGTAGATTATATCATACATCTAATCAGATTATTTTTCTGTTTCATCTGTGAAAAGTCAGAGTGGCGTAGGGTGGCCAGATAGCAAGTATGAAAAATCGGGACAGGGAATGGGTAATAGGCACCTATATAAGAAAAAGTCCCAAATATCAGGACAGTCCCTATAAAATCAGGACATCTGGTCACCCTAAGGGGTGGAGACTGCTCCTCTTCCCCCATAATAAATGACACCTCTGTTGGTTTGTTGTCTCTTGAGCGTTAAAGGAAGTAAACAGTGAGAAAAACATGTTTTGCCCATTAAAGTGAGCAGATCAATCTCTGAATATATATACACAGAGCAGAGTCATTTTTACAGTCGTTCTTCAGAGTAGAACCACGCTTTAAGCACTGAGTCATTATGTCCCACGTTTTTAAAAGTGCACGCACACTTCTATGCCTGCCTGACTTCTATGCACATAATGATCAGTGCATGCACGCAAGTCCACTGTTAAAAAAAACCATAGTAGAAAGATGCTGTTTCTCTCTGTTCCTGTATTTGTCAAAGTAAAAGCAGGGCTTTGTTTTGTGTTTTACTATATTATCTGTAAGGATTGGTGTTTTACTATATTATCTGTAATTCAGGTAAAGTTCCCAAAGTAACTGAAGAACAGGATTGCATGAAAATGTATCTTTTGACAATATTTGTTTTTTATTTGTTTATTTTTCCCCTTTTTGAAGAGATTTATCACACTAACTACTTGTAACGTCAAAATTGTTGTTTTGTTTATTAATATTACCCTGGCTCCTTTCAGAATTAACACCACTTAGCACTTGGAACTGTTGGACATATAGAGTGATATAATCCTTGTCTTGAGCAGCTTTCAGTCCATTAATGTTACTATATAATATACATCTGCCCTATTCCCAGTTGAACACTGGGATTTTGCACAGTGTGTCTTATGTCCTACGGAAGCCATCTTTTCCATAAAAACAATGGTAGCCAAGAAAATTAACTTATTCTTTATCATGCAAATGTGGTTACCTTATTCCACAGTGACGGGCAGAAATAACCTGGGTCACTCTTAATTTTGGTATCCACAACTGCTTTCTTTGTTTTCAAATTATCCTAGAGAGGTTAATTTCACCAGAGTTTGAAACTCATTAGTTTTTTGCCTTTTAAGGGCCACATTCCAAAGTGAGGTGAGATCCCAAGTGAAATGAATTGAATAGTTTCTAGTGACCATTCATCTACTTCTCAGAATCATTATTTGGCTCAACCTAGTCAGCCATATTTGGAAGTCATAGCTTCTCAGGCAGGCCAGGCACTGAGATCCTAGTGGCGTTGCACTTCAGGTCTCATATGCATTGGCAGTATTGTGTAGAGATCTTCTTTTGTCTTGTTTGGCTCTTGCAAACTAACTCATTAGTTTTCGTGAATATTAACACTGACTGATTCCAGAGGGGTAGTCGTGTTAGTCTGTTTTCAGCAAAACAACGAGAGTTCTGTGGCACCTTAAAGACTGACATATTTATTTGGGCATAAGCTTTCATGGGCAGAAACCCCCTTCATTTTAAAATAGTCACTCTTCATGCATCCAAGAAAGAAAGAAAAAGAAAATGTCTACTTTGCGATTAGCTGTCAAAATCTCTCTTAATTCGCACATTTCTAATTCGTCATTTCATAATCTCTATAAATTAGTACATTCATATGTAATCTCTATTAATATCTATACATTTGTACATTCCAAATGTTAAGGTAATTTTTAAATGCATTTCCTAGTAGAAGTGGATCAAGTGACTGAGCAGAAACTTGACAATGGGTTCACATGGCCAATGGCCATTTTCACCATCAGGCCCAAAATCTGGTGTGATTTTCTTCATTTCAGGTTCTGTAAAAAAAGCCTAGCTCTAATAATTACTGAGCATTAGGCTGAATTTCCTATGGGTATTTGTCCTTCTACAATGGCATATTTTATCCTGCAGCAGACCCCGGACTTTGTCTTCTACAAATCATAGTTAAATGTTTATTTGGTTTTTCATTAGTGATAGAGTTGAGTGTTTGTGAGTGAGTAAAGTGCTCCCAGAATTTGCTGGACTAATAACGTTGGCATCAGTGCAGGCTCAGTGCACGTCTTCCCTCAGACTATCAGTTACATCTCTTGAGTAGAAAATACCACCCATACATAACGGTGCAGTGTTTCTGTGCTGTGCTCGAAAGGGTATTACAATATGGCCACGAAAATATCTATTTGCTTATGATTCAAAATATACTTTTTTTCCTCGGGAGAAGCCCCATTTCTGAGTGAGAATAACATTGACTGGCGGTGCCCCGCATCAGTATGTAAAGTTTGGTTCAGACCTTTTGGTGTGCATATAGAGATAGTTTATGGCGTTTAACCCTGGACCCTCACTGAAGGCAATGCAGAGTCACACCACTACATCACTCTAGGAGAGCTACAAAGAGATCCTGCCTCCTGTGTTTTGGGGGAGTATGCACACTTCATCATCTCTTGGGAGGCTGCTATGAATAAACCAAGCACACATCCTTTTCTTCAACTGCTTTTGGATGTCTTCATAGATTCATACATTACAAGGCCAAAAGAGAGGCCATTGGGGATGAACTAGTCTGATATTCTGTATAACACAGGCCATAGAAGTGCCCCAAAATAGTTTCTTGAACATACATTTTAAAAAATTGTCCAATCTTGATTTAAAAATTGTCAGTGATGGAGAATCCACTACAACTCTTGGTAAATTGTTTCAGTGGTTAATTACTCTCACTGTCTTTCAGAGGTCTTGTGGCAAGAACATGTCACCATGCAATTAAAATTAAAGACTGAATCATAATGCAAGCATGTAAGGAAGCAGAATTAAGGTTGCAGGAGCAAATTAAATTCTGGCATTTCATAACTTTTAACCTAAATAACATTATTTAGCATAATTGTTGTGCATGTAATTGTACCGGAGTAGCATCTTGAGCAGACATTCCAAGCAAACAAGTCAGTGCCCTCATTTGATCACAAGTAAAATTAGGGAATGAGAAGGAAAAGGAGAAACATCATATGGAGAGAGAAAACATAAGCTATTAATGTACTCCCAATGAAACATTACCGTTCTATGCTAAAGAATTTTTCATTTTGCTGAACATTAACATGCAAAACTTTTTTTCCACAATACTCTTCATTTAAGCAGGAGGAGAAATCAGTAGCATTTCCAACAAGTGTCATGACTGTAAAGCATTACTAAGTAAAAGCTAAATCTGCAAAACCAGATTACATTAAATGACATAAAGAAACATTACAGCCACTTGGTAGCCTGTACAACCGACAGCAACTACTGTTTAGTAAGGAGCTAAAAATGCTTTATCTTAACATAGATTTGAGAATGGTAAAATTGATATCTAAGACACTATAGAAGTGTGGAGTTTTGGAAGAGATTACTGTGGGGATAGATGATGGGGATAAAGTGATTAACTACATTCTAACATTTAGAATTGAAACTGTTCTCAAGATTAGCATTACAGGCCAGTGACAGCACAGAGCTAGAACATCATCTGTATTTAACCACTGTTTTAATCCTAAAGTCTTTAGAATCTCTCATTTATGCCCAGATTTCCCCTGGGAAGAGCTGTAAGGGGTCCCATTGGCAGGAACACTTCTGTCCCTGGTGTGTTCCTACCTGCAGAGAGAGAATACAAAGTCAGGATTCATTTACCACAAAAGATCTGCAAGTATGGGGAAGAAGAGACAATGCTTCAAAGATTTGCTGTTCCCCTGGACCTGCCCAGCGTATTCCACGCTGCTGGCCAGGGCCCTGCAGAGTCTCCACAGAGGAACATGGTTAGATTCAAAGGAAAGGGGAATGATGCCACAGAGGCAGCTATCTCCTTTTCCAGTTTCCTGAGCTGGGATCCACTGGCTCACCCGACTCTCCACTTGTGAGAACAGAGACTATGCTGTGGCCCTAAGTTGAATAGAGAGAAAGCTGCGGGTATGTCTGCACTGCAGTTAAACATCCATGGCTGGCCCAGGTCATCTGACTTGGGCTAGTGGGGCTCAGGCTGCGGGGCTATAAAACTGCAGTGTAGACATCTGGGATTGGGCTGAAGTAAGTCAGTCCCTTGTTCTCTGCTACAGCACAGCACTGCAAGTTACGGAACAGCCTTGAAGGAGGGGGAGGTTTGAGCAAAGCATTCTCTCTCTGCGCATGGCCTGCTAATTCTGCTGCATCCAGTTATTTAATTCTTCAGCCTAATTTCGGAATAATTCTCCAGCACAGCTGTGGAATGGAAAATAGGCTCAATTCTCCAGTGTTAACATACATTTGCAAATCTATTAGCTGGTCTCGTGCTCTTGAAATTATTTCTCAGTTTCTGTATGGGATGCAAGGATTTTGATCCATCTGCATGTGTGTTATTTTACATTTACATGTATATGTCTTAATAACTGTCTTCTGCTGAAACAAGAAAACGAGATACGTCCAGTTTCCCATAGCGATAAGTTTGTGTATTGTAACATTTGCAAAGCTTCCTTATCTCATGTGCCTTCCCCAAATCATCACTCCAATAGTTTTATTTGTTAAAAAGCACAGAAGTAAAGCAGTAGTTACTAAAATCTGTTTCTTATAGGTGGCACACTCTGACCATAACGGAGGTACATCAGATATTAATACTTGTTTTTCTTCTAGAGTAACTTTCATCAAAATATTTCAAAACATGTTGTTTGAGAAACCATACCATCAGTTCATGTAAGCCAATGGTATCCTGTCTCTTACAGGATCTACTCCAGAAAGTTGGGGAAAACAAAAACAAAAAACACCTATAATGCACCTGGTCACTTGCGCATGGTCTGGGACTGAAGATAACCTCTTGATTCCTTAAGACCATCATTTTGTTTTTTGAACCACAATTTGCCACACATAGCCACAGATTTTGTTTGCAGTCTTCAAATTATCCAACCCCTTCCTAAATTCAGCCACAATATGTAATTATCTGACCTCCAGCTGTTGTGAATTCCTTAAACTGGTTAAGAAATGCCACTTTATGCTGTAGAGTGGTGTACAGATCTCAAAATTAATTATTCATGATGTTTGGATTTGTGATCAGGCACATTCATCCTATTCAGATATATGAAAAAAGATAGCCTCTCTGTTGCTTGCCGGAACTTATCCTCTGTTCTCTTAGTAGACCCAGAACATTATTTCTCTTCCTAAGGTTGGAGGGAAGAAAAATTGGGTCCCTTATCTAGTCCCTTCTATCCTCCGCATTGTAGAGGTAAGGAGACAGCATTGAATTCTCCTGTGTTGAGGAAAGAAGACCTGATGGGCTCCTTCTCTCTTTTCATTTTCCCTAGCCTCTGTGGTTGGAAGGAGGTGGGGAGACCCTGACCACTCGAATGCCACTGACTCTTTTGTTAGAACAGGAAGTGCACTGGTGGCACTATTTGGGTTGAGCTAATGGAATTCCATCTAGTCTATTCAGCAATGGAACCCATGGTCTGCAGTTGTCTCTCGGCCTCCTTGGACATGAAAGGCAGTCAAATATTTCAGAGTTCAGAATAGCACCAGTGTGTCACAAATTTGTGACAGTTTGGTTTGGGTTTGTTTTTCCTTTTGCTTCTTCTGAATGATCTGCACTTTAATATAATTGAGTATTTATAATCTCCTTTTGCGAGACCAAATAAAAAGGGAAGGACCAGTCAGCTTCCACTAGGCCTTTCAGATATTTGCATACTTCATCCAAGTCCCCTCTAATTCAGTTCCTTTCCAGGCTAAATAATCCTAGATGTTGCTTTCTTTGATTCTTTTGCTTAACCAGTTTTTAATCTATAACAAGACTTTGCCCTTTACTCTATAATTGTTGGTTGTTTTATAAATTGGTCTTGTCAACCTGAGAACTTGTGAATTAAACAATTTAATGTTGGCCGATAAAGTACTTTGCTTGCTGTGTCCATTGTGCATTTTTCTACTTCTGTTTACACACTTGCCTTTTTTCTCCTTTTAAAAGGGAAATAAACCAAAGAATATGAAGTTGATTAAAAAGCATTGGATTGCGCTTTGGATTGTTGTAAGTGTCCCAAATGTAAATGCATGGCAAACGTAGTTTTTGGCTTGGGTCCAAAAGTTATTGGCACAGTTTCAGCAAACCTCATTGAAATTGAAAGCATTGTTAAAACCCTAAAGGGTCAAGAATTCAATTTTCTGAAAATAAAAATCTTACTTTATTACATAGCGACACATTTCAGCTTGCAATAGTGTGGAAAGATCACGTGGTTCTCATGAATTCACTAGTATCCATAGGATTTAGATGTTATATTGTTTGAACTGATTTGGCAAACTTCTGCCCATTATGATATCAGTATATAATCTAACCACATTCTGTTAAGGCTCTCATAATGCAAATGGACTCTGCATCCATACATAAACTTCACTGATGTCAATGATTCTTTGGACAGGCCTAAGAAGCCTTGCAGTGTAGAGTCCCAAGATACAGGTATATTAACCTATATTGTATTTTTGGTCGGAAAATTAGAGATACTCATTTCCTGTTGAAGACGGTGGGGGAGGTGGGAAATTAATATACTGCAACATCTGTTTGAAAACTTAGTTTGAAGGTCCCCATTTTCCGGCTATCTTTAATTGGACCACTATTCCTGCAGGCTCAGCATTGGAAATGCAGTTTTGCTCCTGCTAGTGTTGGAGTTGCCTGGAGTAGCAGGGGACTGGACTTGATGACTCACATGGTCCCTATGTTCTTATGAGTCCATGATTAGATTTAATTGGCCTAAACTAGATCTGTAATGAACTGTGCCTGCAAAAATAAAGGCCAGTATGTGAAAATCTAGCCCTAAGAAACTAAGATTTGGCTGCAAGAAAAATCTATGAAAAAGTGTTCATCCCTCGAGGAATTTACAGTCTAAATAAAGGCAATGCAAGAGCACCCTGTGAGAGCCAAAATTTCTTTTAAAATGATGTGTGGCCGGCTTTGACTTACATTTGAAGGTCTACTGGAAGAAGGTTTTCATGACGTGAGAGTGGTTTCCCACTGAACTAGGGAGGGTATAGAGATGATTATTTCAGGTCTTAGGGGACAGCATGGAAGAAAGCACAGAAATAAGACTTTGGGAGAAGAAAACAAAGGGAGCAACAAAGTAAGTTTTATTAGCAGAGAGCAGGAAGTAAGGGCCATAAGTTACAAGAGCAGATAAACCTTGAAAACTTTAAAAACGTCTGAATTTGGGATTGGTTCTTTTTCGTGGCTCATTCATCAGTAATAATAAGTGGTCTGATCCTGTGAAGTGTGAGTTGAACACCTTGAACTTCTATTGAAGTGATTGAGTGCAAACCACAACGCACCTCAAAGTAGTTTTCAACATCTTGTAGGAATCGGATTATTTACATATCACTTGATATCTTCCGTGCAAGAATAATTTTATAATAGAGAATAATTTTCACAAAACACTCATAAATTACAGACCTGGAATCTTAAAATTCCACCTTTTCTAAGGGGATTTGCTGTCCTGCAGGGTGAATTTTATTGTATAACAGAGTTTCTGTAGGATAGATGGAATTTTAGGGCTCCAAGGTCGGATGTAGGCAAGTGAGTTTAGTCATGTTATATAGATAGGAGAAAACTGAAGCAAAGGGGCTTGCCCAAGGCCACAAAGTAAATTAGTGGCAGAGCTGGGATTAGAACTCAGTAGTTCCTAACTTCCAGGCTCAATCCAGTAAACCCTAGCTGTATACATTATTTGTGAAGGTGAATGAAATAGAAAAACTTTCATTGATAAAAAAATCTAAAATGTTCCGCTATCAATATTTTTCAAAGTAATCAGGTTTTTTAAGAAGGCAAAACCACATTTGCTTCAGTTCTGCAATGAGCATCAGCCTTAGCTGACAGGAATAAAGAAGTTTAGAATCAGCTGCTCATTTTATTTGTTTTATTCCATTTACTATGACCATTTTGGATAGTGTGTACAATATTTTCTGCTTAATTATAATTGGTGTGTCTTTGTGTTAGTTACATAATTTATTGAATTATGCTGACTTGAAGGAAAAAAATAAAATGCACAGATAAAGAGATTAGTTAAGAAAAAATCAGCTGAAAAGATCTTTCATCCAGGGATAATTTACTCTAAATTCTGTGCCTGATGTGAAGATTAATATGAGATTGCCTGTTAGGGAGCTCTCAGCCTGATTCTAATGTCCAAGTTGTTCTTTTATTAACGAAAACCTCCATAACGAAAGGATTTTTTCACCCTGCCCTTTGTTCACAATATGCGACTGTAATTGAGTTCATATTTCTCACCCAACCTTTCAGCTGTAATTAATATTTTATTATATCAGATTTTATCACTAAATAGCCTAGCAGCAGTGTATTGAGTCACACACGCTCACAAAAAAAGGCAATAGTGAGTTATTGATGCCAAGCAAGATCCTTATAATGAGTTATGGTTGAGAGAATACAAAGTACATTCACAGTATCCAGCTAATATTCCAAAGCAATGTATGACTTATCTTATCTTGATCAAACCAGGACAAAGAGAAATTAAAGTTAGAAAAATGGAATATTTAGCCCAGTGAATCTATTTATGTTATCAAATGTGTGTGGCACCTAACAAGTGTCTGTGCAAGACCAGGTATCTGTTTTCATTATTACATTTTATGAACATGACCAGTTTAGGTCCCACATGGTGAATTATTAGTTAAATTGGAAAAGGTGGGGATTAATATGAAAATTGAAAGATGGATAAAGAACTGGTTAAAGGGGAGACTACAACAGGTCATATTGAAAGGAGAACTGTTAGGCTAGACAAAGGTTACTAGTGCAGTTCCTCAGGGATCGGTCTTGGGACCAATCTTATTTAACCTTTTTTATTAATGATCTTGACACAAAAAGTGGGTATGTGCTAATAAAGTTTGATGAAGACACAAAGTTGTGAGGTATTGCCAACACAGAGAAGGATCGAGATATCATACAGGATGATCTGGATACCTTGTAAACTGGAATAGTAGAAGTACGATGAAATTTAATAGTGGAAAGTGCAAGATCATGCATTTAGGGACTAATAACAAGAATTTCTGCTATAAGCTGGGGACACATCAGTTGGAAGTGACAGAGGAGGAAAAGGACCTGGGCATATTGGTTGACCACAGGATCACTATGAGTCGCCAATGTAATGTGACTGAAAAAAGCTAATGCGGTCCTAGGATGCATCAGGCAAGGTATTTCCGGTAGAGATAGGGAGATGTTAGTACCATTATACAAGGCGCTGGTGAGACCTCATCTGGAATACTGTGTGCAGTTCTGGTCTTCCATGTTTAAGAAAGATTAATTCAAACTGGAACAGGTGCAGAGAAGGGCTAATAGCATGGTCTGCGGAATGGAAAATCTGCCTTATGAGAGAGGACTCAAAGAGCTTGGTTTGTTTAGCCTAACCAAAAGAAGGTTGAGGGGAGATATGATTGCTCTCTATGAATACATCAGAGAGATAAATACCAGGGAGGGAGAAGAATTATTTAAGATCAGTGCCAATGTGGACACAAGAACTAATGGATATAAACTGGCCATCAGGATGTTTAGACTTGAAATTAGACGAAGGTTTCTAATCATCAGAGGAGTGAAGTTCTGGAATAGCTTTCCAAGGGGAGCAATGGGGACAAAAAGCCTAGCTGGCTTAAAAATTGAGCTTGATAAATTTATGGAGGGGATGGTATGATGGGACAGCCTAGTTTGGCAATTGACTGATCTATGACTACTGGTGGTAGATATGCCCAATGGCCTGGGAAGGGATATTAGATGGGGTGGGTTCTGACTTATTACATAGAATTCTTTCTTGAGTGTCTGGCTGTTGAGTGTTGCCCACATGCTCATGGTTTAACTGATCGCCATATTTGGGGTTGGGAAGAAATTTTCTCCCATGGCAGATCGGCAAAGGCTCGGGGGGCGGGGTTCGCCTTCCTCTGTAGCATGGGGCAAGGCTCACTTGCTGGTGGATTCTCAGTATCTTAAAGTCTTTAAAACATTATTTGAGGACTTTAATAACTCAGTCATAGGTTAGAAGTTTATTACAGGAGTGGGTGAGTGAGGTTCTGTGGCCTGCGTTGTGCAGGAGGTCAGACTAGATGATCATATTGGTCCCTTCTGACCTTAGAGACTATGAGGTCATATTCTTTTTGCACTCTGTTATTTGAGGTTTTCTAAGCTATGTTAACTACTTCCAGTGTGAGAAATGTAAAAATCTGAACATTGAGTGCTGTGCTTATTGTTCATCTTTATGCTGGTACAAACCAGAATGAAGGGGAAGGTGTTTTGAATAAGGATTTGAAAATGTAGACAGCTTTTTATTTATGAACCTTAGTAAACAGGACTGGGGAAAATTGAGTCATTTCTGTTCCCTGAAATTAAATAACTTTGGTGATCAATGGTTTTCATCATAAAAGCATCCACATAGTTTGGGCATAATTGACATTCCCAGTTCAGGAGAGAGGCTGCTGATGCACGAGTATCTGTATTTCTGCTATGAATATGTGATTGCTGCAAAAAAAAAATCAAATAAAAATCAAATTAAAGATAGAGGTCACTGACAGAAAGATCAGAAGAAGCTCTGTGTTTGAGACTAGACTCTTAATTCTTTGATATCAGCACACGTACACACTCCAAAATGTATAAATGCAATAAAACTTCCTTCTCTTTTTATGTTTGTATACCAACTGGTTAGCCCAGAGATAACCTAGACTTGCCTTTAGACAGAGCTCTGTGTAAGAGGCAGTGTGTAGCTGGGCTGCTACAGCAATTCCCTTCCATGCTTCTGTTTTGCTTCCAGGAGAAGTAATCTCTGACAGCGCCTTAATGTTGGGTGGCTGGTTTAGTAGATAGGGCACTGGAGTGGGATGCAGGAGACCTGGTTTTATTTCTCACTCAGCTACAGACTTCCTTTGTGCTCTTGGGCAAGTCATTTAATTTACCTGGTGTGTCAGTTCCCATCTATAAAATGGGGATAATATTTCATTGTCTCACAGGGATTTGGGGGGATAAAAATAATGATCTTGAGGAGCTCAGATATAGTGATGAATGCCATATAATTTAGCTTTATAGATGCATTACCAGCTGCAAATTACTTCCCCTTCTCCCTCATTCCCCATCATGCCAGCCAACAAAGCTCTGCTTTGGAGAATAGTGGCTCTATGAGCATTCTTTTCTCTCACCTCACCCCCGCCTGGCCCCCACACAGATAAAGCTATGATAGGGGGAGGCCGCACAAGAGCGTGGAAGGCATTTTACACTCTGCATTGCCATATAAGTTTTGGAAGGCCCTGAATAGCTAGAGCCCACCCTATTCTACTTAGGGTTCAATTCTGCACTCATTAAAATCAGTAGCACTGCTCATGTCTTAAAATTAACTGCTTAAGTGATTTGCTGGATCAAGGGTAAAGTGCACATCACATTGTGGGATCGAGCTCTTATCTTGTATGTGGTCTGAGTAACGACAATAGAAAGGTAAAACTGAACAAACAACCCTCAATGACTTGCCTAAATACCTATGCACAATTGCATGCCAAAGATGATGATAAATAAACTTTCTAGAACATCATTGCCTTAAATAGATAGATTACCTTTGATTTTTAGAACAAGTAATTCTATTGAAGAGTAGTAATGTCACATTATGTTTCACTTTGTGAGTAATTACTTGTCTCTTTAGATCAGCCTCAGGTAAGAGTTCTAACGTTCTCACACCAAAAATTTGATTCTGCCCTAGTCTACGTGTAGGGCTTACAATACTTTCTGTGCCAAACTGTGTTTGAAAAGACTAAGGCGCCTGATAAACATAAATAAAACTTTAATGTCTCCCTTAAGGGAAAATAAGGTTGTTTTTTAAAAAAAACGCATGGCTGAAAGCCAAAAATAGATTGATACTATGAATCTAACCTCTTCCATCCACAGAGAGGTATTTGTGGCTGGGATGGACTAGCAAGTGTGCGGAGCCCTGTGATTATATATTGAGCAGCCCAAAATGTATTAAATAAGTCATCCTGGGCACTATTGCGGGAGTTGTTCTTGGGTAAACTTCCCAAGAAAATCTTTTGAAAAACATATGCCATGATGCAGTCTGATGCATTCTGATAGTAAATATGATAGAATTTTCAATGTGTGTATTGTGTTATAGTGTCACTTATTGGCAATTAGCTTTCTGTAGGGTACGTTGTTTAAAGTATAACTTTACGATGTTTTTTGTTTTTGTTTTGCTTTTGTTTTACCTTCATTTCCTTTTTTCCTTTCCTTTCTTATCATAGATCATGGGTTCATCCTTTCATATTTTCGGTGTGTTTCTTCTTCTCTCTCCTTTTATGCCTTTTCCTCTTTCTTTTGATATATTATGGTTTCTCCTTCCTTCCTTCTTTCTATATTCTGTCTCCATCTTCATCATCCCTAAATCTTATTCCTTTCCTACCCCAATTTTTCTTTAACCATATCCCTCTAATCTCATTTTCTCTCCTATATGTCTATGATCATTCACTGCAAACCCCCAGCCAGTTAGCCATACACCCACAATCTCCTCTCGTGGTGCTTTTCCTTTGGTAAAAAAATACACTTGCAGATCTCTGGTGCCCTCCACTCCCCAGCTCATCACTCACTGCCCTGTGCTTCACATGTAACAGCTTGCTAAACCTCATTGATTCAACATGGATGACAGTCAGCTGGCACTGCCACCCAGGACATCACTGACTCACCAGGCAAATGTTCAGTTGCCCAGTGAGCAAGTCTGAAAATGCTCTGTGGCCATGTGTAGTTGTTTATATCAGTACAGTCTGAGTGTATAATGATACCATTTGGTGTCGTTAGCATTTTAAATCCACATGTCACTCATTTTACATTGGTTTAAAAGACTACACAAGGTGCAGGGCAACAGAAAATCAGTCATCCCAAAATGTACAAATTTCCCTGATATTTGGGATATCGAGGTACAAGGAACAAAACCTGTTCATTAGCAAGTGTGAAAAGCACAAGCCATGTCAAGGACATCTGAGTGGCTCAAAAGTAGTCAAGGGGACTTGAATCCTTGTGACCTGAGTTCTTTGACACCATCTTCTTCCTTCAGGGGAAGAAAGAATGAATGAATGAGAGAGCTTACCTTTACCATAGGAAAACAAGAGGTTTGAGTACGTGTGCTCAGAAGGTGGGGAACACTATATTATAAAGATATATTACTTGTATGTCCTTCTGATGAATAAATAATTATGGGGAGAAAATGTGTAGTTTCCTTCAAGCACACAAAATTACCACTACCATCTCCTTCAAATCTCCCACATCTGTCTCAATATGCATTCAAAATCCATCAATCAGTAATGGCTTGATGAGCAGATGAGGTTAGTTTGCACTTACTTTATATTTTTATAATTAAAAAAACAATTCCAAGTGTGTAAATGTGTGTAGCAATTGCAGAGATTTGTTTGCATCCCCCTCACACTACTCTCCATTACTCACTTGACTTCTTAGAGTGTAAGTTGTCTTCTACTGTGTTGGTATGGTACCCATAATATTACATCTTTGAAACTAATTAGTATTTGGGCTTCAGTTTTCTCAGGTAGAAAAAATGTGTAAACCCATCAGGATTTTTGTTCAAAGGGGTTCATTGTTTTTTAAGATGACGTGTTCTGAGACCCTGGCAGATCAGTGAGGGATTTGGTTTTGATTATAGCAACTGGGTCTGGTCTACACTAGAAGATTAGATCAACCCAGCTCTGTCATTTGGGCATGAAAAACCACCATCCCTTAGCAACATAGTTAAGCCAACCTAATTCCCTGGGTAGACAGCGCTAGGTGGATGGAATAATTCGTCTGTCGAACTAGCTACTACAGTAATAAGAGAACCCCTCCCATCGCTGTACTAAGTTTCTACAGTGAAGTGCTACAGAGGCATATCTGCAGTGCTGCAACAGTGCCACGGTACTATTTTACGTGTAGATATAGCCTAAGTCTCTCATGCTGCAAGGGCAGTTGATGATAAAGGCAAGCAGCCAAATTCTGATACCTTTACTCGTGTTCTTGGTCAGTAAATAGTCCTATTGATTTCAGTGGCATGATTCAGGTAATAAGGTACTACTCAGTATGAATAAGGGTAGCAAAACGTGGCCTTGAGACTAGGTCTTCACTGCATATTTAACCCATGTGATTGGCATCCCCACTGCAAAGCTCTCCACGTTACTGTGTCCTCACTATTTCTGCACTTGTCCATGTGTGTCTGGGAGCATATCCCATCGTTCTTTGTGCTTGCGTACTCTAGGATTCTTTCCCAGTCAGTTGTGTCAATTGCAGGAGAACTTGTCTGTGCCTTGGGGGTGGCTCATCAGCACTTGAGATACTTAGCCTGCATCCTCACTGCAAAGTGGGCAGGTTCCAGCCTGAGTTAAACTGGAGCCTGGATTCTAACCCCTTGCAACTCCCACCCAGTTCAGCTAACACAGGCTTAAAGCACCTCCAGTCCCAGATCAGTGGTTTTGTGGATGGCAGTGGAGGTTGGGCTAAAACCCAAGTAACAGCCTGTGTTAACTGTACAGTGAAGACATACTGTGATGGTCTTTGCTGGTGGAGAGCGTTGCCAAGTGGGCAGGGACTTAGGCCCTTAGACATGCAGAGAGGGTTTGGTAGGGGAGCCCAGGCACTCTCATTCCACAGGGCACTGGCCCAAAATCCTGGGATGGTGATAAAAGGGCCTGACACCCAGGAGTACCTGAAGACTGCCATCCCTGGGCCACTTCCTACCACTCCACTGTTGTCTATAGTTTGCAGTCTTTAACAGGAAAGTCTGAAGGGAACCTCCTTACCATTTGTCACCTCTTCGCAGCTGGGCATGACATGGGGTGGCAGCTGCCTCCTCTTGTGCCTTGGCCCTCAGGCCAGGTCAAGTCTCTCCCCTTCAGGGGTAGTCCATAAAAAACCCCACAGGGAATCAACACAAATAAACTGAGTCAGTATATGAGAGACGGAAATGCCTCCCTCTCAGGGTCTATCAGAAGCAGCTCCTCCTTTCCCTCACGGAGGGATTTTCAGGCAGTTGGTGATGGAAGAGATCTTGCTTTTCCTCAGGAGCTGCAAGGTAAAAGGTCCTTTCTCTTCCCTGGCCTGCCCAAAAGTGAGCTGGTCTGCTCCCTTTTAACTCCTCCTCCAGTCTGTGCCTCTCTTGCAAGTGTGGTGGGGCAGAGCTGGCTGAGTCCGGAGCAACTCTTTCACCCCTTGTAGCCCAGTGTGAGGTTTGTATACCCCATCACACATATCCTAAGTGCCTTAGTAATATATTACTAAAGAATTCTCAGATTTGTTGGATTGTTTATTCCTTCTTTATTGGATTGGCAAGCGAGGCAACTCTGGTTCAAGGTACCTCAGGAAAAATGAGGCCACTGCAGTGGCATACTGTATTATTTTGAGAAACCTGATAAGTTAAAATTACCAAACCAATAAGTATTTTATACAATATCCAGAAATACACACACATGATAATGTATCTAATTAAATTGTTTGTTTGTAACCAGTTTGGCGGTATTTAAAAAAATAAAATAAAAAAAAAAAATCAAAATCGCAACAATTTGTTTTTCCCCTTTTTTCATAATTGTGCATAACATTTGAATTCCCAAATTAAAGAAAATTCTCAGATGCTCTTCTCTAGCTTAAACATCGTGTCATTCTGTTTAAAAGGAGATTCTGAATTCAGCTTACAGAGGCCTTAGTGTCTCGTAGTAGAAAAGCATAGCACAAATTAAATTTACAATTAAATTTAATTCCTCAAGAAAGTTCAGTTTTAATTATACCAATATCTAGTATATTTTTGGCACTTTCTGCTTTAAGTGTAGGTTTTATTTTCCTGTTACATGGATGTAGATTTTATTCTAGTTAAAATGTAGATGTGTGAATGGGAAAGGAATAATGCAACATTAAACAAATGGGAATATGATTAATACATTAGAGGAAAAATATAGTTCTGATTCAATGCTTGCTCAGTTCACTAAGCTTGAACCTTAAGATCCCTTTTCAGCATTAGCAATTCAGTTGTTACATATTAAAAGAAACGGTTTTAAGAGTAAGATTTTGAGCAAGGTTTTGGATTATAATTGTAATTGGAGTGAATTTATAAAATTCATTAGCAAGATGATCTCATTTATACAAATGTAAAACATATTACTCATAAAGTTCTGTCAGGTTACCATTGACCCAGGTGCTTATAATGTGTTAATTTACATCAGAGAGACAGCAATGTGTGGAAATTGGGCAGCAGATAGGATTTAGATATTTTTCATTAGCACTTGGACTTTGATAAAGGGGAACAGAAAAGAGCTGCTTGACCTTTCAGTTCTTAAATTATTAAAGAGCAAATAGATTTGAGGTCTGGATGCTTACAAATCTAATTTGTCTTGTGGAGTAAGGATGAAATGACATTTTGGGTTGGAAATTGCTCCAATCTACTTAGTTCTTTCTTTAACATATCTAAAGATGAATAGATGGAAAGCGTTGAAAATGTAATATATATGGGGTAGTGTATATAATATAACTGATACAAACTTGCCGAAGTAAAGGCACACATGCATAACAATTTTTTCTAAAATATCTACAATTTCCATCTATAATTGCTCTGTGGAAAATGAAAAGAGTATTTATTTTAAACAAAACTTAAGCAAGCATTTAAAATTACCCTGGCCCAAGGTCCTGGACTTGCTTGGTCTTGGACTGGTGCAGAAATAGCATTGCTAAACTGAATGGCCAGAACAAGTGTTGTAAAATCCAAAGCTTTGCAGTCCATCAGTCAGACATCTTTGAAAACTATGGAATGTTACCTTGGAAATGGTATAAGGCATGAATTTCGAACTTCCAAGTAGCATAAAATAATGATCTCTAACTGTAGAAACTCATGATATATCAGTTGCTAAATTGTGTGAGAAATTAAGTTGGGGGAAAGCACGATTGTAATCAGAGTTATGTGATTTTTAAAATGTGACCAGCTAGAACTAGAAATCCTTTGGTGGTCCAGTACAAATGTTTGCTGGACCAATTTAAAAAAAAAAAGGCCTGGTCCTAGACTAGTAATCAGTAGTTTGGGGTAGAGACAGCACCTAACATAGTTGAGTCCTAGTCCATTGCTTGGGCCTTTTGGTGTGATAGTAATACCAATAATTAATAATAATCAAAACTAAATAATGTAAAGCTATGCATTCATCTATATATGTAATAATTTATAAACATATATGGTATCTTAATTTATCAGGGTGACTATATCCTCCAAAAGTATATTTAATGTCATGGCTTTGTAGCTATTACATACTTGAAATGTAGTTCATTTGTTAATAACACAAACAACACAAGAAAATATGGTCAATTATTAAATTTTAACGCTCCTCTAGCCTTACCAACTCCCTTCCTAGAATCTACAACCACTGTCCTTCTCAAAGAGATGAATAATGATCAAGAATCACTAATCCCCAGGGAAGCGAGAAAGTTGCAACCAAATCCTCTTTAGAGAGGTTTCCCATTCAAGAAATTTGGAAGCACTGACTTACTATTTTGAAACAATTGCAAGAATGTTATGATTTCACTGTTTTCATGTATATTCAGAAATAATGTTTAGGAAGATGGGCAGTTTCTTTTAGGCCCTGATTCAGCAAAGCACTTTAGCACATGCTTAATTGCTTTGCAGAATACAGATGGACTTAAATACATGCATATCTTTAAATGTGTGTAAGTGCTTTGATGACTCAGGATTATGATCACTGTACAATTAAGAAAGTTTATGCTCTCACTATTAACAGAAAGTTTATGCAGAATTAGGTAACTGGTCTATTTAGTATTTTGTTTCTGTTTTGTATTAGTGAATGAGATTTCTGTTTTCATACTATTATCATAGTTCCCAAATGTCAAATATCACTAACAAAGTAAATGTAAAATAACTTGTATTTTTAGCAACCAAAAAGTATATTATTTTTGCTCAATAAGACAATCTGCTACCAACACTTCAAAACATATTTTCACTTTATTATGTATTTCATAACAATTGTAATGCCAAAATTTAAGCAAATATAATTCCTGACTGAATTTTCTTTTTCTATTTGTCTCACCTTTCTTTGTCTACCTTGATAGTTGTGCTTTTTTTTCAAGCAAGTTATCAGGCTAAAGGATTGAATCCACAACCTCCTATCTACTTTTTGTAAACAAAATAATACCTGTTCAACATTTTAACACTGATAAAATACATTTTTTTTAATGTAGAAGTGTTCCAGCAACGAAGTATTCTGCATTATTCATCATATTAAAAGTCTCAGATATTCACAGCCAATTTTATTTTCCAAAGAGAAATTAGTTTATTTGGGAGGAAAGAGAGATGTGAACTATAAATTCCTAGATCTGAGTACTGACAGTGTGTTTTTATGCTATGTCCTTTGCCTTCATGTCGTCATTTTTTTTACATAAATATTTGTTGGTGTGCTAATGTGATTTCAGAAGGAATTGGCTGATTGAGATGTCTTAAAATAACTTATGTTTTCTCTCATTCTTTCTTTTTTGAATTTATTAGCGTCTATCAAATAGTTGTTGAGGAAGAGCGCCCTCGCAGGACCAAAAAGACAACTGAAATTCTGAAATGCTACCCAGTGCCCATTCATTTCCAGAACGCTTCTCTTTTGAATTCTGAATACTACTTTGCTGCAGAGTTTCCAGCCAACAGTCTTCAAGCTGCTCAGCCTTTTACTGTTGGTGATAACAAAACCTACAGTGGTTTCTGGAACACTCCTCTTCTACCTCATAAAAGCTACAGCATTTATTTCCAAGCTGCTAGCAGAGCCAATGGGGTAAGTCTTATGACAGGTGTAGTTTTATATAATATTAGTGTGCAAACAGATCATTGGTTCTGGATTATGTGTTGTTCCATTTAGTTGCTAATGAGAAAATGAAGAAACCATGAAATTTAATAGGTTGAGTTTAAAAAATAACAGTTTTCCTACCCAGTGTTGCATGGTTATTAAGGAATACAGAAAAAGGAAAGGAGAGAAAAAATATTCTTGTCAATGGAGAGTGGGCCTGATAGCATGTCATTGCCTGTACTGCCACTATTATTTTCATTTCTTACTAATGCTTCCAAACGATGGCCGGTGTTTCTGTCTAACTGCCTTTTTTTTACAAAGGAAAATGCTGTGGCTACTTTAAGTTCAAACCAAACTTGATTTTTGCTTTTATAGCATCTGTATTCTTGGCTTGTCCAATCATATTACCTTGGTTTAGGACAGTTTAAACTACCATTTTCACTTTTGCTTGTCTTGAGTGAATTAGAAACAGACTTTTTTCTCCCAAACAGTAAAAGAAAAATAAGTAGATGGAACTGAAATGAAAAGTGTGTAAAAAGACCCTTGCAGATCATGTTTCATCTGGCTGATTCTTCCTGGAATTGTTTTCCATTTCCTGGGCAGACATACCCTTCAATTCCTGATAAGCTTTGGCTGTGTCCATTGACAGCCTAGACATGTTTTCTGCCAGATACCATAATGGCCCCCTCTTTCACAGTACACTGGCAGTAGAAATGTGAAACGTTATTGATTATTTTCTTGCTTAAATTGTCCAGTATGATGCTTAGAATGGTAAGAAAAAAATCTCCCAAGGTCAGTGAATCACCAAAGAAAAAATGCTTCATGCATCATGTCCTATACATTTATTTAATTTTCTAGGTGAATGTTAAATGCAGTATTTATGGTACGTGGCCAAGTATATTGTGTTTTAGTGTCCATAGGAGAAAAAAGTGCATTAGAGTCACTTTGGAGACTGTTAAATGTGTGATTAAACAAACAGATTGGATATTTTCCTTAGATCTTATCAGCAGTTTAAAAATAGAATGATAAATGGCTTTTTTGTTTTGGATGCAGCACAAGAAATGACCTTTTCCTCTTTATTTGGTACAGGAAACCAAAATTGACTGCGTCCGGGTGGCCACAAAAGGTATGATTAAATTACATCAAATTTTCTGGATTTAAATCTGTTGACCTTTCTTTCATACATTTTTCCAAACCTCCAGAAATGTTTTCTTGGCTAAAATCACATCTCTAAACAGGTCGCTGTATGTTAAAGTAATCCTTTTCATGTCTGGCTGAGAATTAGGAAGTTTTCTACAAAAGACAAATTTATTACATGTTTTTAGTTGCCTACATGAACACGTTTTCTTTTTAACCATACTCTGTGATTTTTATATGATCTCACAATAAGTATTTTTGACATCTGTGTATATATAATAGCACTAATAAAGTGCCAATAGCAGAGTACCCGCTGGCTACTTGTACACATGAGTAGTGAAAAATTACCTTTTACTCATGAGCATTTCTCTTATTTTAATTGCTTTGTAAAAGAAAAGAGGAGGAATCAGTCTCTTCACATTGGTGATGCAGACCAGCTCTTTATACTGCAATGCCAGGATCTTGTATTGCCTAGTAGGAGACACAAGTTCATACAGCAATAGAGGTAATCCTGATCACGAAGTAGAAAAGGTCAGTCATATTGCTGAGGTGATACGCTTTGGCTTTGGAGACTGGAGTGGTTTGTGTGTATCTGAGTGTACCCATGTTTCTTTAGTACCTCCACTGGATGGCAAGACAGAAGTCTGAAAGAACATTTGCAGGTGGCAATGTAGAGGTGGAAGAGTAGAAAAGAGAAGGGAAATGTTGGCCCCAAAAGGAGGTGGGAGTTCCATCTGGTTTGAGTGCCTGGATAACCCGCAATAAAAATATTTAATAAGCAATCTGACATAGTCCATTTTCAGAGGATATGAGTTAAGTGTTTGAACATAACCTCATATAGTTTAGCATAATGAAATGTCCTGATTGCAATGCAGAACCAACATGTAGAGATTTTACAATTCAGCAACCAAAGGTGTCCTTTTTTCACCATACCTAGATAAGGTTGATGAGACCCTTATTATTTTGAAATAACTGAAATGTCAGCATGTAGTGCCTCAAATCTGTGCCTAGAAACTTAAATTGTGGGTGGGCTGCCACCCTCCCTAATATAATAAATGGCATTTTTGTCACTTTTTTGGATCTAGTTCCCAAATCTCTGGAAATGAACATTAGGGATATTTTTTCAAGTTACTGAGACGATTGCTTACTAAATAATAACTTCCAGAGGAGTAGCTGTGTTAGTCTGTATACAGCAAAAACAACGAGAGTTGTTAAAGACTAACAAATTTCTGCAGGCATAAGCTTTCGTGGACTGCAACCCATTTCGTCAGATGCATGAAATGGAAATCACAGATAGGAGATATATATATATATATATACACATCCAAGGGTAAGAAACATAACAATGGGGAGGGCAAGTGCTAACAAAGTCAATTCAGTTAGGGTAGATGAGGCCTATTCACAACCTTTGATTAGATAGTGAGAAAGTGTGAACATTATATAATACATTCAATAATAACTAACTTTCAAATATCTTCACTATAATCAGATGAAACATAGAACAAGAGATGAATTTCAGCGGAAAGTGAAATACTACACTGTTCTCCAGTAGCATAACTGAGTCCAGCAATTGATTAATTTACACCACAAATCATGATAAATAATTAGATAAATTATTTGGAGATTTGAATTCTTAATCACTAATGAATGTTCAATCATTTGGACCACTTGATTGACTGAACATTTGTAATGCTCATTTTAAGAGGAAAGAGTTGCTTTGTGCAATGAAATAGCTTTCATAGCAACAGACCGTTTCAAAGTAACCTATTTGGTGAAGGGGAAGTGGGAAAATGGAGCTTTTAGTTTAAACGTGTCAGTTTGTTTTATGTTTTGAAAGTGTATTTCTGAGTACTTTATAATATCTTTGTCAATATGAAAGATGAGGACTTTGAAACGAGAATTCCCCAAATAGGGCTTTGCAATTTTAAATGTTCCAAACCCTAATGAGGGGCTGCTCTAAAACCCTGTTTACTGTGCAAATAAATTTACCATCATATGATACAGACCAGTTTCACCAGTTGCTCAAAAAGATATGCAGAATCTGGTGTATATTTTAACATGTTTTAAATAATTGTTTTATCTATAGTTTAAAGGTCAGATTGTGCCTCAGTCTGGCAAGGAGGAGTGAGCCTTTCATTCCTTGGGTTTCCCACAAGTGTTGAGGAGAATAGCATGACCTCTTATCACCTGAGAGGTGTAAATCACCTCATCTGCAATGGGGAAGGAGGCAGGGCCGTGGCCCCAAACCCATCCCCCTCTACACTTGTCTGCTGTATTGGCTGACCATGCCTTGGGGAGCAGGGTGAATCATCCAAAGGGCTGATGCAACATGCACACTCCCCCTAGTCTGAGGAACAGAGAGGCCTCTCTGACAAGAGTCTCAATCTTCAACAGAGCTCTCCCTGTAAGTAAAGCTTTACACTGCTTGTAACTATACAGCCTAACCCTCCCTGTTGTCATTATTTTAATGTAAGTGAAGTGCGGTTATTAGACAATAATAGCTGTTTTGTATGGTGGGGTTCATATATGTATTACAACGGGCACTTGTGCTTCCCATGGAGAAGGTTGCAAAACGGTCTCTATTATAACATTTGTTTTAACATAGGTCTGTCTTTCCAAAGCATTTGTATTTTGGACTCAAAACATCCTTGCGGACTGACATTTGAAGATTTTTAAAGATAGAGCAAAATTTCTTCAGCCATTAATCAGGAATATACATGTCAGACTCTAGTTCTCAACTGAGACCTAATGTTGCAGCCATTTATAGTTCTTACTACTGTGACTAGTAGTTGCAGCCATTTGTGACTAGTGTTGCAGCCATTTATAGTTCTTTCTTACTACTGTGACATTAATGGAACTTCTTGGGATTGTAAGCATATGCAGGTTGTCATATGCCTTGAGGTCCTGATCCCAAAAACACTTGCAGAAGCACTTAATTTTGAAGCACATTAATAATCCCCTTGACTAAACTGGGATTACTCATGTGTGTAAAATTAAGCACATACTTAAGTGCTTTACTGGATTAGGGTCTATATCATAAAATGTATCCTGTAAAACACACTAGCTGTACAGGGCAGCCAGGTTGCTGTCTTGCTCCTAAACTTCATCAGAGTAGAAAGCTTCTGCAGCTCCACTCTGTGGAATTTAAAGCGTGCAGGGAGCGTGTCAATATCCTCTTCCAAATTCTCATTACCCCACGTGATGTGCTGGTCAGCTGAGCCAATTGATCTTGGTAAAGCCACCTGGTTGTCTACAGTCAAGGAGTGTAGCCAGCAGGTTTTGAATTTTGCTCCCATAAGAGGGGTCCAGGGCTTGACCTGAGCATAGATTTCAAAGCCTGTTAGTTCTTCCCCCTCCCCCTGTGGTCTCAACTTCAGATTATTAAAAAATGTTGTGTCCCTCAAGACATTCATGCAGTTGGAATTCTGTTGGAACATGGATTGAGTTTTACAATTGTTAATACATGGTACATTTAATGCTGTTCTCTTTTTTTTACATTTTCTGGGCTCGGTCCTGCAAGGTATAGAGCATTCTTGCCCCAATCCAGCAAACCACTTAATTGAGAACTTAATTTTAAATACATGTAGTCCTGACTGAAGTTAGTGGGATAATGCATGTGCTTAAGGTTAAGCTTATGTTCAACTGCTATGCTGGATCAGAGCCATTGTGCTTAGTACGTCACATGTTCAAGCTCTATAGAATCACTGAAATGTCAGCATAAGGAGGAAAAGAAAATGTCATGTATCTAAAGTATCTTTTTACCTGAAGGCTTTATTTTACAAAATATGGCCTTAACCCGGGGTACCCCCATGTGTATTTAAATACAAGTTCTATGTCTTTATCTGGATAATACTGTATAATTCTATTTTTTTTAAATCCTCAATTCAAAACAGTTGAAATAAATCTCTTGTATTATAAGCATTAGCTCTCTACAAATGAAGCCTGTATCATATATGACTTTGAGAGATCATATAAAAATCCTGATTGCAATGATTATAATGTTATTTTAAGACCAGCATACTGGGTTTTGTATAACTGAAGGGCCCTGTCCTGCTCCTTTTGAAATCAAATGGAATCTTGCCACTGGCTGTGCTGGGAGTAGGATTGGGCTCCATGTTTCTTTGTATATGAGTATGAGGAAGGGTTCTCTGGTGCTGCGAAGTAAGCCTCTGTTCTTTTTATGAATATTCAATGTGCATGCAAATGTGAGGACTAAAGGGGTGCCTTCTATGTGTGAGAAGATAATTAAAGAAAAAACAGGACAGATTTTCATGCAGGTAACAAAAGTGGCTTTCATATGTCTGCTCTTTCTTTAAGCTAAACGACGATCAAATCTGTGGAAAGAAGGCTAAAAACACCAAAACCTACTAACTATACAATTATCAACTTGGTGGAAATTCTTGATATATATTAAGAATATACTTCCTGATATGACTTCTTACAATGTCTGAATAGTGACCATTTTGGCATCTCCTAGGACTCCAAATTCTCAGACCAAATAGACAGAGAGGTTATTATTCTGCTCTTGCGACATTGGGAGGCTTTCATTAATTATGAGAGAGAAAAGGCTATTATAATATTTTAAATCCAATAGCAACAGTACTCTAGCAGCTACTAACAACACTGTGTTTCAGTGTTGCAGAGGGATATTTCAAAATATTATGCTGCAGCAGTTTTGAGTTTAATTGTCTGCAGATGGTAGATGATCTATTTTCCTCACTCTTTGCCACATTTCTAATAGCACCCAGGCTGTTCTATGTAAATTAGTGATCTTTCATATATTCTTGTCCTTAATTTTCCAATATTTTTTCTTTGCATCATTTTCCAGCTGCATCATGTGGGATCTGACCTTTTAATTTTTTTAGTATTTCTTAATCTGTATGTACCATACATACTGTGTTTAACCATTTAAAGACAACCATAATGCTCCTGGCAAACAAAAAATCAGAAGATTTCATCATGAACCACAATAATACTTATCTATTGATACAGCCCTGCAAAACCAAACACCTGACAGGGATAGTCTAGGTATACTTGGACCTGCCTGAGTACAGGGTGCTGAACTAGGTAACCGCTCGAGATCTCTTCCAGCCCTACATTTCTATGATTATATGAAGAACAGTTAAGATAGTATAGGTGTTTAGGTAATTGTACTTTCATCTTTCATTGTTTTAGTGGGAGAGTATAAAACCTGTTGAAGCCCAATCTGGCAAACAGTTGCACACATGTTTAATTTAAAGCATGTGAAAAGTCAATTGTACTGCTCACGTGTGTAAGTGTCTAAATTTGCAAAATTAGGGCCTCAAGAAGGAATATACAAGAAAAAATGTGTATTAAATCTCGTTGAAGGGTATTGTACAGGAAAATGATATTTACATAAACATAAGAAAAATGTACTGTGAAAGTTTAAAAAGCAAAAAGGACGTTGGTGTGATGTATATCTTGACAAATTAAGGGTGTGGTTATCTGAATAAGCACTGATTTTTGCAGATTAAACCCAATGTTGTGGCCAATGGAGTCAAGCCTCAGCCTTTAGTTAAATCAAATTTTTAATTTCTGAATAATACACTTTGATCCCCTTTTTCTGGATGAAGGTCACACACAAAGCTTATTAATATTGCCAAATAACCAAACTAACAAGTTAAGAAAAACTGAAGATGAAGTGGAGCTTCTGTGGGTTTTTTGTTTTTTCTTTTTGTTTTGTTTTGTTTTGTTTTTGTAAGACGTTGAGACAATAATATTGACCAAGATTCTTCTTGCTAGCATAGCTTCAGTCTGGCTTTTTTTTCCTCATGCATGCTGACCTGGAAATCTTCCTTTGCCTTAGCTGCGATAATCGTGACTCAGCTTACAACACCATACATTCGCATCGCCCCTGCTGCAGGCGACGACCAACTAACAGGTCAGACATTCAAGTATAGCAAGTCATCTTGCACATTTCGGTCTCATTTTCTTTGTTTCATTTTCCCTCCATGTGTTCTTCATTCTCTGCTCGTAGATTGTTTACCACGATGTAGGGTTTTGTTTTGGTTTTTTTGTTCAGCTTCTACATCCATTGAAATTAAGTTATGTGCTTGACACCAAAGACTTACACACTTATATTCATGTATGTAAAACAACTCCACTGCATGTTTCCATTGTGTATTTGATATTTGGGATGTTCCTTCAAGCCAAATGTTGTAAAGTAATGCAGCTGTCCTAACTTGCTACAGCTGTAATATGAAACGGGGTTTTAATATAAATATATATCTGTGTATCTATTCTTTTTTGTGTGTGTGTGTGTGTGTGTGTGTGCATTATTAGATCAAGGCGTTGTGGTTATCATCTTGTCAATTTATTTTGGGGTCAGACAGGAATGCTTTTACAAATCAGAAAATTTGGGGGGGGGGGGAAATTAACTGCAGAGTGGTTTGAAGGTAGTCGCACCTCTCAGTATTTCAATATGCATAAAATTAAAGAGAGAGAAATAAAATGGAAACCCTGGTAATTGCATCACTTATGTTTATATTTAAAAGAAAACGGCCTATGAAGTAACATACAGAAATGCCCAAAGCTATAAGGTTTTTAAATCTAATTTACAAAATATATTCAGTATACAAGTGAGACAGTTATTAAGCTGTGGTTTGCCCAAAGGCCAGTTCAGAATGTAGCAAAAAATCCTTATGAACAAGGGAAATGATTTGTTTTGTCATAAAATGAACACATTCATAAAGCTTTTGAGGAATTTGGAAACCAGTGTATTCTCAAACAGAAGAAAAGTGCATTAAATTCTTCTAAGGTGAGTTTGATGGAATATGTAAGATAGGAAGTTAGATCTACTCCATCAACATGTAATGCTGTGATAAACCTATAGGCATTTCCAAAATTACTAGCATAATTACTTGGGAAGGCTCCAAATGTTGCTGTTGGAAGGGAAGAAAACAATTCAAATGCTTGGCATCTGGATACTGTTAAAGCCATCCAGAGAGAATTAAATGATACAACATAAAATAGAAGGGTAGATGATCCACCATAGTTGTGTATATATTTTTATATATTATTTATGATTATATAAAACCAGCCTTTACTTAAATTAGGAGAAAATTATGAAATGTCTGTTTGTAATTGGTGGTAAAATGTTAACTGATTCATATGCAATCATTTCTGTTGAAAATAAGGAGAAAAAAATGTAGTGAGGTGATGCAGGGGATAAGGAAATACAAGCTAAATTCTTTACCTCTTTGAAGCACTGTCTGCAGGCATTTTCAAAACTTAAATTCTCTGGGTTCTTTTTTGGAGAATAAAAGTAAAACTTTGAAGAGATGAGGAATGTCTCTTCCACTTACTTGAGCTTCAACAAAGTTCTGACTTCTTTGGCACAGGAAAGAAATGTGCATATGTAGATGTTCTCCATTTTGAGGATTAAAGCTTTTTATTGATGCAAAGCTTAGTAGCTACAGAAACCCAGTGAGAGGTGTCCGATATGCAAGAGAAAAAGGACTACAAAGTTAACATAAAGAGGAGATACCATAGTTTTAAATACCAAAGTATTTAATTTCCTGCTTTCTCACTGGATCCTTTGTAACAAAACAAAACAAAAAAAGGTGGCTAAGGCCATGCCTAGCAACCATCATCCTTCAACTGCCTTTCAGATCTGCTGCTTTTATAGTATTTCAATTTTTCACTTATTGCACAATAATAATTTGTACAGTGGAAGAAAAGATATCAAATTCAGGCAACCTTTATGAATGGGTCATTCCTTCTGTTGGAATACCTGTAGGAGGGAGGCTAAAAGGGAAAGAAGTGTCTGCTGGGTTTCCTTGAATAGATCCCTCCCTAGTTCTGCTACAGAGAAGAGTGAGGGACAAAGAAGCAATGGAGCCTGTCCACAAACCCTGCGAATCTCAAGACAACTGCAGGAAGCCAGGCCCACCCACACAGAGATTTGTGCCTCCACATCTTCTCTGGGTCCTCAGCAAGTTCCCCACTCCATGGCAGTGGTATGACTCTAATAGAACCAAGTTATAAAGGTTTATGCTCTAGTTTTTCTCTTAAAGGGGATTCCCACTTTTGAATTTCCCCCCTCAGCAATGCTGGGCGTGAGAGAGCAGGGAATGATGTGCATACTCCGTTGGAACATCCATTGCCCATCCACTCCCTTTGTGCTGACTTCTGGGTCATGGAGATCTGTCTTTGGGGAGAGAAGAAACACTGCCAAAGAAGTGTTTGAGCAGCCTTTCTGCCTGGAAGAATCTGCATGTGGAGAGTCTTCTCCATGTGGGGATCATAGTGATATGATTAGATGATTAATTACAGTGAGGCTTGCATTTTAAATAAGGTTGCATAGCATTTTCTGTCATAACCTCTGTTTCCCCGACTTGTATTTTTCAACTTATAAACTTTTGAGCCTGAAAATGTCCATGTTTGTTTCCACACAAAAGTGATTTCTGTTTTTTAACACCTTAGGGGGGAAATTTCCATTTGTTTTTGAATTGTGGGAAATGGGAAGAAAATGCTTCTCCCATAGTTTAAATTTAAATCCTGGCCACCTTCCTAAACACTGGTAAAGCCATCTGCTTTTCATGCTCAAGTAAACCACTCTGGTTCAACTCAGCTCTCGGTACAACCCTGTCCCCTCAACTTTTTCCCTCTTCTATCAGCAGGTTTATGAGCTTCTCATCATTAGTCTTGCACTCTGTATTTCTGCTCTCCCCGCCTTCCTATGTATAAAAGAAGAGGGCTTCCAGCTGTCAGAACAGCCCCCATTCACCTTAAATGTCTTGTCGGCCTCTTTATGGCCTGGATCCTACTAATGGGGAGGCAGCAGCTTTCTCCTTTAGTTGCTGCTAAATGCCTTGGATAGAATTGGGTCTAAGTTAGTACCACATAGTGTGTTGCTGAGGCAACTACACAGTTTTGTCAGCAACAGAGGAAAATAGGCTGATAAAGCTGAGAGAAATGATCAGTGAATTCATAATTATCAATAGTTGGATGATGCAGGAACTTTTCTTTTAATAGTTCATACAAAAATAATTAACTTGGAACCCATTTAGTTCACCCATATGGTCAGAAAGATAGGGAAAATATTGAAATATATTGTATCTGTCCGTCTTATGCCAGTAGAACTGACTGCATATACATAGGACAGAAAGTGTTTCTTATGGAACAATTATATTAACTGGCCCTGATTTTTTGACTGGCCATAACATGGGCTCCATGTTTTCACCTCCAATGGTTTGCAGATATGGTTGGTGTCATTTACAGGTTTAACTACCTGATTGTACCTGCATATTAGGTAGTGAAGCATCTAAATGTGATCTGATTGGAATAATAGAGACTAACTCACATGACTGGAGCACTGCAATAGATGAATATAAACTGTTCAGGAAGGACAGGCAGGGGAAAAAAGGTGGAAGAGTTGTACTATATGTAAGAAAGCAGTATGATTGCTCAGAACTCCAGTATGAAACTGGAGAAAAGCCTGTTGAGAGTCTCTGGGTTAAGGTTAGAGGCGAGAGCAACAAGGGTGATGTCATTGTGGGGGTCTGCAATAGACCACCTGACCAGGAGGATGAGGTAGATGAGGCTGATAGAAGTTTCCAGATCATAGGCCCTGGTTCTCATGGGGAACTTCAGTCATGCTGACATCTGCTGGGAGAGCAATACAGCAGTGCACAGACAATCCAGGAAGTTTTTGGAGAGTGTTGGGGATAACTTCCTGGTGCAAGTGCTGGAGGAACCAACTAGGGGCCAAACTCCTCTTGACCTGCGGCTCACAAACAAGGAATTGGTAGGGAAAGTAGAAGTGTATGGCAAACGGGGCAGTAGTGACCATGAGATGGTTGAGTTCAGGATCCGGAAGGAATTAGGGAGGGAGGAAGAGAGGAAGGAAGATACGGACCCTGGACTTCAGAAAAACAGACTTTGACTCCCTCGGGGACTGATGGGCAGGATCCTCTGAGAGGCTAATATGAGTGCGAAAGGAGTCCTGTATTTTAAAGAAACCTTATTGAGGGCGCAAGAACAAACTAGCTGGACGTGCAGAAAGAATAGCAAATATGGCAGGTGACCAGCTTGGCTTAACAGAGAAATCTTCGGTGAGTTTAAACCCAAAAAGGAAGCTTACAAGAAGTGGAAGCTTGGTCAGATGACTAGGGAGAAGTATAAAAATATTGCTTGAGAAAATCAGGAAGGCCAAAGCACAATTGGAGTTGCAGCTAGCAAGGGACACGAAGGGTAACAAGAAGGCTTCCTACAGGTATGTTAGTAACAAGACGGGAAAGTGTGTGCCCCTTACTGAAAGGAGGAGTCAACTTAGTGACAAATGATGTGGAAAAAGCTAAAGTACTCAGTAGTTTTTTTTGCCTCTGTCTTTACAGACAGGGTCAGCTCCCAGCTACTGCACTGGGTAGCACAGTATGGGGAGGAAGTGAGCAGCCCTCAGTAATGAAAGAACAGGTTTAGGGCTATTTAGAAAAGCTGGACATGCAAAAATCCATGGGCCCAGATGCAGTGCAACTGAGGGTGCTGAGGAAATTGGCTGACATCATTGCAGAGTCATTGGCTATTATTTGAAAACTCGTGGTGATCGGGGGAGGTCCCAGATGATTGGAAAAAGGCAAATATAGTGGCAATCTTTAAAAAAGGGAAGAAAGATGATCTGGGGAACTACAGACCAGTCAGCTTCACCTCAGTCCCTGGAAAAATCATGGAGCAGATCCTCAAGGAATCCATTTTGAGGCACTTGGAAGAGAGGAAGGTGATCCGGGACAGTCAGCATGGATTCACCAAGGGCAAGTCATGACTGACCAACCTGATTCTCTTCTATCATGATGACTGGTTCTGTGGATGAGGGGATAGCAGAGGATGTGATATACCTTGACTTTAGTAAAGCTCTTGATACAGTCTCCCACAGTATTCATGCCAGCAAGTTAAAGGAGTATGGGTTAGATGAATGGACTATAGGATGGATAGAAAGCTGGCTAGCTCATCAGGCTCTATGGTTAGTGATCAATGACTTTATCTAGTTGGCATCCCGTAACAAGCAGAGTGCCCCAGGAGTTGGTCCTGTGTCCAGTTTTATTCAACATCTTCGTTGATTATCTGGATGATGGGGTGGATTGCACCCTCAGCAAGTTCATGGATGATACTAAGCTGCAGGGTAGAGGGTAGGGAAAGGATACAGAGTGACCTAGACAAAGTGGAGGATTGGGTGAAAAGAAATCTGATGAGGTTCAACAAGGACAAGTGCAGAGTCCTGCACTTAGGATGGAAGAATCTCATTCACTGCTACAGACTGGGGACCAACTGGCTAAGCAACAATTCTGCAGAAAAGGACCTTAGGGTTATAGTGGACAAGAAGCTGGATGTGAGTCAACAGTGTGCCCTTGTCGCCAAGAAGGCTAACAGCATATTGGCTGCATTAGTAGAAGCATTGCCAGCAGATCAAGAGAAGTGCTTATTCCTTTCTAGTTGGCATTGTTGATGAGGCCACAACTGGGGTATTGTGTCAAGTTTTGGGACCCCACTACAGAAAGAATGTGGACAAATTGGAAAGAGTCCAGTGGAGGGTAACGAAAATGATTAGGGGGCTGGAGCACATGACTTATGAGGAGAGGCTGAGGGAACTAGGCTTGTTTAGTCCGCAGAAGAGGAAGAGTGAGGGGGGGATTTGGTAGCAGCCTTCAACTACCTGAAGAGGGATTCCAGAGAGGATGGAGCTAGACTGTTCTCAGTGGTGGCAGATGACAGAACAAGGAGCAATGGTCTCAAGTTGCGGTGGAGGAGGTCTAGGTTGAATATTAGGAAAGCTTTTTCACTAGGAGGGTGGCGAAGCACTGGAATGGGTTACCTAGGGAGGTAGTGGAATCTCCATCCTTAGAGGTTTTTAAGGCCTGGCTTGACAGAGCCCTGGCTAGGATGATTTAGTTGGGGTTGGCCCTGCTTTGAGCAGGTGGTTGGACTAGGTGAATTCTGAGGTCCCTTCCAACCTAATCTTCTATGATTCTGTGATAAATGGCATCAGTTGTACTTGCAGGTATTTGCAAACTGGGGACACAAAAAGGGAGGCCAGGTTTTAGAACCCAGCAAAATAAATATAATATTGTTATGAACTGGATTGAACCTTGTTATGGGTTGAGTTAAAACCTCATTATGTGTAAACACATTGTTCATTTAAGATAGTTGTAAGAGACTGTTAATGGCAATACCTGAAACAAGGCACAATGGATTCTGCCCAGAAACTAGCACCATGTGAGCAGAGCGTTCCACTGGGTGTTGTGCGTGTGTGTATCTGTGGATATGCCAAAAAATAAAGCTGAAAGAGGCTCAGAGGCAGGAAGTAAGCTGAGAAGCAGCCTATGAAGCATGGTGTGACCCTGGAGAAGCCTACAGCCAGGTTTTGAGTCTGGTGCTAGCTAAAGAGGCTTGGGGCTGTCAGCAAAAATCTATCCCCTGCTTTTTAGTTCCTCCTGCATTCTTGTTCCTCCTGCATTCTTGTAAATAAACATGATTGAATCAAAGTAAATACCAGACTCCATCATCCATTACTGCCCCAGCGCCCCAAACTTTGACTGGCTCCTCAGTTTAAAAAGGGGCAGTACAATGAATATAGTAAAACCCCGTTTTCCAAACACCTTTAATCAAAACTCACTCATGTCAATCTAGGTTAAGTTTCCTCATTGTAAATTACTTACCTAGTAACGCTCTTGCTTAGCTGAGTCCCTCTGTACGTTCAGATATTTGGAAGTTCTCAAAAGATTTCTGATAGACAGGTTTCAATTTATATATGATTTTCATTTTCTATTGAAAGTTGAAGATGAAATTCGTATTCTTATACTTAGAAAAAAATCAAGGACAACATGAAAAATGTCATCTGAAAATTAACACACAAGAAATATTACATAAATTATGTATTAGAATAAAATAACAATTATTTTTGGATTAAAGCAGTGACACATAAGAGAAAACATCCCAAAGGGGTAGCCGTGTTAGTCTGTATACAGCAAAAACAATGAGAGTCCTGTAGCACTTTAAAGACTAACAAATTTCTGCAGGCATAAGCTTTCGTGGGCTGCAATGTGGGCTGACGAAGTGGGGTTTCAGCCCACGAAAGCTTATGCCTGCAGAAATTTGTTAGTCTTTAAAATGCTACAGGACTTCCGTTTTTGTTATAAGAGAAAACAGTAAGCCACTGTGCCCTCCTTCGCCATTTTGTAAAATACTTCAACAATAGTTTCAGAATGGCCGTATTTGGTACTCACTGGGCGCTCATTTCTTTTCCTCTTGCCTCCATTTTAATGAAATAACATGCTTGGAATTATGATTAAAATGTTTCATTTTTAAATGCATGTTCCTTAATTGTTGAAATGTGTCTGGACTACTTACTTTTAAATTAAAATATTTTCATTTATGATATAGTAGCACAGACACCTACTACACCAGATGCTATTCAGATTAATTTCCATCAACACACTGTTTTTATCATCCCCTGTTTGTTACACGTGCTGCTGAACGGCTAAATTTTGTGTGATGATTCAAATTCAAATAAGACACATCAGAGATTTTTGTAATTTTTTGCTAGAATAAAAATAATTTTAAAAAAGAGAAGAACTAAAATATAACGACGCTCATAAATCTTAAATTAAATTAATTACACTGTACACAATTTAGGGTCTAGATTAGCAACATTGTTAAAAATTTACACAAAAATAATTCCAACTGGCTTTTCCTGCTTTATGGAGTTATTAGCCTACTAACATTTAGAGCTTTCTTAAAATGTGAGGTTTGGTACATGAGAGTTATTGGACTACAGGCCAAATTCTGCTCTTAGTCATTACCATGTAAATCTGGAGTAATTCCCTTGAAAGACATTGAATGACTGAATTTTTTTATGTTAGTGGATTTACTCTGGGTTTACACCAGAATTACTGGGAGCACAATTTGATGTTAAATGTTTATTAAAACAATAGCAGTGTAAATTTGGGAAGGATTATTATCCCATTTATCTGCATCATTGAACAGAACCTAGGAGGAGGAGTGACATTTTCCCAATAATTGTTATACAAAGTCTAGCTTCTAACAATTTAAAAAAAAAAAAAAAAAAAAAAGGTTAATTTGTCATTCTGTTTAAATTGTTGATCCTCTACTGGAGCATTAAGTAAGCAAGTCAGAGGATCTACACAACCTCCAAATGTACAAATATGTTCCCCTTTCCCCGCAATCCCTCCAACAGAGCCCCTTCCTAGTAGCAAAAATATGATGGATTTTAACTGAAGTCACATGCCATCTATATAGTAGTTTATTTTTAAAAAAATCCTTATGAGCTACACAAATTGAAGCTGTATATCCCCTTTCCCATATAGAGACTCACTCATCCAGATTAGTTTCTTTGTCTGAGTCCCTCTCCCATCTTTTTCATCTGGGTTGTTTTCTTATCAACAACAGTTGATCAACAACAGTCAAAATGGTAAATATCTCAGAAATAAAACCTTTTGTTCCAGCTTGCGTCTGGGTCAACTCCTCAAATGTGGTTAAAGGTTCAGATAGAGCCGCCTTGTATCCAGATTTCACAATAAAATATTTGACTTGTAAATATTTAAACTACAGGATCTTTATATTATTTACATTATTACATATCTCTTAGTGTGATTTCAAATCAAGACCAAGATATAGCTATCCAAATTGAGTAATCCCAGCTCTTACCCATAATGAATGGTCTCTTTGATGTTTCCTTGAGATAAATTCCTGATTATTAATGAAAGTAGTAAGGGAGAGAGCCTCGGCGACAGGAATTTAAAACATTTGTCCAAACCTGCTAAAATAGTCTGGATGAATAGCTGATTCTTTTCTTTTTGGTTACCTGTTTTTTTAATCATAGAATCATAGAATATTAGAGTTGGAAGGGACCTCAGGAGGTCATCTAGTCCAACCCCCTGCTCAAAGCAGGTCTAACCTCAGCTATATCATCCCAACCAGGGCTTTGTCAAGCCTCAGCTTAAAAACCTCTAAGGATGGAGATTCCACCACCTCCCTAGGTAACCTATTCCAGTGCTTCACCACCCTCCTAGTAAAAAACTTTTTCCTAATGTCCAACCTAGACCACCTCCCGCCCTGCAACAATTACTATGAATAGATTCATTTGGGTGCCAGTGTTGTTTGAGTTTTACCCAGTGTTTGGATGGTCTATGTTTACTCAGTTGGTCACATCTTTTAATTGAGGTGTATAACAATAATAAGCCAAATTAGGGAAAGCTAGTCCATCCCACTTCATAGACAACATACACATCTATAGGACACATCCTTCGTATTTTGTGTTTCCATATAAATTTTAATACTGCATCCTGCCATGGTTTCAATATCATGTCACGGATACCAACAGGGGTGCACTGAAACAAAAATAATATCTTAGGGAGGACATTCCTGTTTACTGCTGCTACCCTATCTATCCAAGAAATGTCATATTATTCCATTCCTCCAAGTCTTTTATTATTGTATTCCACAGGGAAGGTTAATGTGCCTTTAAAAAAAAATTAACTTTTTCCACAGTATTTATTCCTAAACATTTTAAAGGTTCCTTTACTCATTTAAAGTTATGTAGCTGATGACAGTTAGTTTTGACCCTTTTGGGAATATTACTTCCTAAAGTTTCAGATTTATCAGAGTTTATTTTGAAGACTGAAACCTGCCCAAATTCAATTGTCCTGTAATTTTTAGTGAGGCTTCTGGATCCTGCAGATATAACAAGGCATTGTCAGATATAAAGCTGTTTTGTGTTTGAATCCAAAAGGTGTGTGATTGCATCTCACCTTTATTGCAAATGACTCCATTGCCAAAACAAACAGGGGGATGACGAGAAACCCTGTCTTATACCCTAGACATATTAAAAGGAGGGGATTGATTATCATTAACCAATGCAGAAGTTTAAGAATAAGTAGATACTTAGGTGCTGGAACTAGGGGTGCTGGGTGTGCTGCTGCACCCCCTGGCTTATACATCATATATCGGGTTTACAGTTTGGTTCAATGGCTCTCAGCATCCCCACTATACAAATTGTTCCAACACCCCATAGTATATAGGGATGATATGCCCCTATAAAACTGATTTCCATAACCAAACCTTATCAGAATCTCTCTGAGGTACTCCCATTCCAATCAGTTGAGAGTTTTCCAGCATCCAAAGAAAGCAGAGTTCAGGAAGAATTGCTGGAATTAACATGTTAGATCAAATTCAGAGCTCTTTTGATATTATCAGATAGATGTCTACCAGCAACAAACCCAGATTGGTCAGGGTGAACATATTTGGGCAAGATGACAGTCTGTTTGCTCAATCTTAACATACATTTTAGCATCCACGTTAATTAAAGAAATAGTTCTGTATGATACACAGGTGGTAAAATCTTTTCCTTCTGTAGGGGTGACCACAATTTTTGCCTCAATCCATGAATCTGGAATCTCATTCACCTGCAATATACCATTTAAAAATTCAGTTTAAATATTGACCAAAACTTGATTTAGACCTCTATAACATTCCCAGAAAATCCATCGAGACCCAGAACTTTATTGGATTTTAAATTCTAAATTAAAACTTTAACTTCCTCTGTAGGAAGTTGCCTATTGAGAGCTGCCACATCATTCTCTGAGACCTGAGGTAGTTTCACACTTCTCAAATATCTATAAGTTTAGGATTTGGATGTTCAGAAGCATACTAAGTCCCTTTAAAAAAAAAAAGATCAAAGAAAGAAGATTAACCTTGATTGAGAGTGCCATGCATTGGCTCAGGTGAGCAGTTTACCTTAAAGACCCCTTAATTAAAATACATCTCTGTATCTATTAAATGTGCTCATAAATGCATAGACTTTAAGGTCAGAAGGGACCAATATGATCATCTAGTCTGACCTCCTGCACAACGCAGGCCACAGAACTTCAGTCACCCCCAACTGTAATAGACCCCTAACCTATGACTGAGTTATAGAAGTCCTCAAATAATGGTTTAAAGACTTCAAGGTACAGATAATCCACCAGCAAGTGGCCTGCCCCATGCTACAGGGGAAGGTGAACCAGGGCCTCTGCCAATCTGCTCTGGGAGACCATTCCTTCCCAACCCCAAATATGGTGATCAGCTAAATCCTGGGCATGTGGGCAAGACTCACCAGCCAGACACCCAAGAAATAATTCTCTGTAGTAACTCAGAACCCACCCCATCTAACATCCCATCACAGGTCATTAGGCATGTTTACTGCTATTAGTCAAAGATAAGTTAATTACCAAATTAGGCTGTCCCATCATACTATCCCCTCCATAAACTTACCAAGCTCAGTTTTGAAGCCGGCTAGGTTTTTTGCCCCCAATGCTCTCCTGGTAAAGTTAATCCAGAACTTCACTCATCTGATGGTTAGAAACCATTGTCTAATTTTAAGTCCAAACTTCCTGATGGCCATTTTATATTTATTAGTTCTTGTGTCCACATTGGTGCAGAACTTAAATAATTCCTCTCCTTCCCTGGTATTTTTATCCCTCTGATGTATTTATAGAGAGCAATCATATCTCCTCCTTAGCCTTCTTTTGGTTAGGCTAAACAAGCCAAGCTCTTAGAGTTTCCTTTCATAAGGCAGGTTTTCCATTCCTTATATCATCCTAATAGCCCTTCTCTGCACCTGATCCAGTTAGAATTAATCTTTCTTAAACACGGGGGACCAGAATTGCACAGTATTCCAGATGAAGTCTCACCAGCACCTTGTATAACGATACTAACACCTCCCTATCACTACTGGAAATACCTTGCCTGATGCATCCTAGGACCGAATTAGCTTTTTTCACAGCCACATCACATTGGCGGCTCATAGTCATTCTGTGGTCAACCAATATGCCCAGGTCCTTCTCCTCCTCTGTCACTTCCAACTGATGCATCCCCAGCTTATAGCAAAAAGTCTTGTTATTAGTCCCTAAATGCATGACTTTGCACTTTCCATTTTTAAATAGAAATAGGATGAAATTTAATAGTGCTGAAGCAATAAAAGAGAATTATATAGGAAAGAGTATTGCCATCCCTCTTCTATTGGATTGCCTTGGAAAGACATATGGTAACTGTGTCCAAGAAGTATTCAGGTATTTTATCATCAGTTTTCTTCAAATGTGTTTTCAATGAAAAGATTATACGAGGAAAATCCTTTTTCAGTGAACAAAATCCCTTTTCCATTTTGATGGATTGTTCATCCACTTAACATTAACAATCATGATATTAATAAACTCATCCATGTGTACCAAGTCTGCTCCTGCGCAGTATATCACATTTTGTTAAAAAACAGTGAGATACCCACCCTCGACCAGCCAGATAGCCATCAAATTTGTGCCTCTTCTTTGAATAGGATCTTCTGGATACACCAGCTTACACATAGTAATTTTAATACTTCTTCATATATTGCCTTTCCTTTTCTTAACACCTGTATTGTTGTACCCTGATCCTGAATCTGATTGACCATATTCTTTTAAATTCTGAACTCTACCATTTTTATTAATATATTATTATCTATTAAAACATATAACTATATTTAACCTGCATTTCTGTTCTCTTATCTCTATTTCTCTCCTTCCTCCCTTCCTATGCATTCCCCCACTGTTGCATGAGTTCCCTCTAGCTCTCTCTACTTCTTCCATGGGCATGTCGGTTCCCTTCTGGAGGGCTGGGGTTTTTTGTTTTTGTTTTTTAATATATATATTCTCAATAACCAAGCCTTATCTAATCTTATCATACCCTTTAATAACATCAGGCATACTGATGATATACTACCTTTGCTTAGAGTTCACTTATCCTGAAAATTGTCCACCATAGATGACTCTTCACCAGTTAATATAAATTTTGGAATGCTTGTGATAACTCTAAAGTCAAACTTGCTTCAGTAGGGGAGATCTGTGTCTCCTGCTGTTTTGATATTAAATTAATTTGATATTAAATTAATGTAATGTTATACCCATTAAGTATACATTATAGACATATATACTACACTACAGCCCAGCTTCCATTTAACTATATCGCTTTATCATTATAACCATTATTTACTGTAATGTCTTAGCCCATATACAAATCTTGTTCTTTGGGATCTAGACTGTTTCTTTTGCTCTCGTGTGTTATGATATCTTGATTATGCATCTGTTTTGAGCAATTCTAGCTCTCTTTGATCTCACTGATTCCCAGTGATTTCTTGGTGACCTGTTGGACCAATGCCTTTGATCCCATTCAGATTGTTGTTGATCTGATTTGCCTATTCCAGTATACAAAAGTACCTGTTCCCTTTCTTTTGGATCTGAGATAGACATATATTTATCCTTCCATTTAAAGGATAGTCTAGATGGCAACCTTGTATCTGATATTGTTCTTTCTAAGAATTATGGTCACCTCAGAGTTCTCTTTGCTTTCTAAGGGTTGAGGTTGCCAGACCTGGGAAAATTTGTATGGCTGGCTAAGAATCATCAGTGGTTCAGCTCTCTCCCTCATTGCCCTCAGTATTTCATCCTTGTCTTGGTAATAATGTAGATGGACAATCACATCTCTTGGTATGGAACCTGAGGGGGACCTGGAGAAAAGGGATCTGGGAGCCCTCTCAATATGAATGCAATCCTTATTTTTGATTTAGTTTAGTTTCAATGTGTCATGGAAAATATTGTCCAATGTATCCAGTGAATTTTTCCCTTCGGTCTCCTCTGGAATACCTTTAATCTTCGTGTTATTCCTGCGTTCTCTATTTTCCATGTCCTCTGGTTTTAATTCTGTTTTTTTAAATCTTTTTTCAGTTAGTTGGATTCTTTTATCTAGATTAGTAATGTTGTCCCATTGCTCATTTAATCCTGCTTCCATTTCTGATATTTTCCCATTAATCTAATTAATTTCATTTTCATATTTTTAATGCAGTGGTTCTCAACCCATGGGCTGCCTGCTACCTAGCTGTAGCCCGTGTAACATCCTCAGGGCCATACAGGTAGTATATATATTGTGTGGGTGTAGCCCACATAACACATAGAGAGCTGCATATGGTAAATAGGTTGAAAGCCACTGCTTTAGTGTAACCCTGGAACTTTTCCCTCGTCTCCTTATTCATCTTTTTGATTTATAACAGCAGGTTCTTCAGGTCAAACTTTTAGTGACTGATGCTTCTCATCCACCTCCATAATTTGTTTGCTGGAGGGGGAGATACTCTCTTTCATGGCCATGTCTTTGGGTTTATTTTTTTAGGAGGGAGAGGTCTTTATATTGGAGGATTTCTGTCCTTTCGCAGACATTTAGATCTACTTGTCTTTCCTCCTTGCTTTGTTGTTCGTCTCTCAAGATGGCTGCTCCCACCCATCCTAGATTCACATGTATTGTGGCATGATGAAACCTGAAGCATTGTTGTGGGTAACTAAGAATCCATGCTTTGTCAGTTGGACAATACAACACCCGCATATAATCACAAAGTTATTTACAGGTGTTACTGCAGCATGAACGCGATTTTAGGAGCTTATTCTTCCCTTGATACTTCTACATAGCTCCCATTCACATCAGTGGGAGTTATGCACAGTTATCAAGAGGAGAATTAATACCTCCTTTGTGAAATGTCAAAACCATATACAGGGTCACTGTGTGGCCAAATGACAAGAAAGCAATGAGAGAGAGGATCTCCACACTGAAATTCTTACTCTATCGTTGCGTTAGAGCTTCAACATTTGTTATACTGGTAGTAGTTCAAGGATTCTGATCCTACCTGTTCAGCTGGGCAGAATGTGAAGTGAGGAGAAAATTTTCTACTTTCTGCAACACCAACTGAGTGCATTTTAATGGGCTGGAGTGTCACTTGTGATTTATTGACCTTTTGTTCTTTTATGTGTTATATTTGTCATTTTTGCTATGGCAGTTTCAGCTGTAAAACAGCATAGTTACAAGAAAATGTTAAGAGGATACAGGAGTGCCATGGGAGCTGCCTTTTTTTTTTTTTTTTTTTTTTTGAATGAACCTCTGAGTCAAATGTCAGGCATCCTACTTCTGAAACAGTGCAACAAAAGCAAATAGTGTGTTAAACCTAAGCAAGTTTTCCACATGTAGTACAAACAAAGCAGCTAAAATTAAACAATTATACTGAGGGAGTATAATGATAACACTGATGGCTATTGCTATCAGAAATGCTCACGCACAACATCCAACTATAAATCTGCTCCATTTGTATAAAAATAAGAAATCATAAGAAATCAGTTGATAGTGTGATGGTATCAAGTACTCTGTTTCAATATTTTTACTATAATAAGGATTTACTATAGGGTTTGGTGAGAATAAAATGGTAACCTTAAATATGAATGTGGTATTATAATTACAATAACACCTAGAGACACACCAGTCAGGGATACAGGGCCTTTCTGTGCTAGACATTGTAATGGGTTACTATTATTTGAACAATCTGAAGGTTCTGTCTGCAGTGGAATCATTGCCGTTCCGATGCATGGTTAGGAGAGTGGGGAACAAGATGTGGGGAACTCACGCAAGGAATCCTCCTTAGGCACTGCATGCATACAGTCACCAAAGGGGCAGATTGACAGGCCAGGATAAAGAAGAAATCACAAATCTACCAACCATTTTCTCTTCATGGGGACATAGGGGTGCAACCAGAAACAAGCCTACTACTGCAGGCCATAGGATGCAGATTCTTCCAGGCCTGGAAGAAGATAGTAATCGTTCTCCAGCCCTCAGAAAGGATCCCAGTCCACAACCTAGTTATGGAGGCTTTTCACTGGAAAGTGAGAATTTGTGCATTTGCAAATATTGGTGGGTCATATACTTGGCACAGAGGCAGTTTTCAATCCCTTAAAGACATCTAACTGATTTGGAATTTTGTGGATTCCAGACCAGGACTAAGAGAAGAATTTGGCCCGATGTCCTTGTAAAATGCCTGGTTTTTATACACATAGGTAACTGAAGCCACCAAAACTTGCCTATTTTGTCCATTCTAATTTGAAAAAATCAGTTCAGTCAGTAATTTGTAATCCACTGTGAAAGAGATTTTTTTTTCTTTCTCATTATTGTGAAAAATGGAAAGGTAAAAAACTGCAGTAAAAGCAAAAATATGAATGAACTGACCACAACAGCATAAACTAAAACAAATTAGATACATCTCTACCATTTGTATGGTACAGATTGACATTATGTCTCATCCAAAATGTGTGAGCTTCAGCAACAGACTGGAGTAGCAGCTAGTACAAATACAAGAGAATAAAATCATGAATTAATTTTTAGAGAATGTTTATATATGTCATAATCTGCAGTTTCGCTCTTTATATGAAAAATTATGTGTCTGATTATTGCATTCCAAAATTGAACATGTTCTGCATGCACCACTGTAGAAAATTAAAGAGAATCAAGGGAAGAGTGAGAAATTCAGAAATGTAATCAGGATATAAAAAAAATAGTGTGTGTGAATTCAGTTTTTTCCATCTGTAGTTATTGGCTGTATTCATAAATAGTAAACAATAAGAAATGCAATATAAAGAGAACTTTGGACCTGTTTGCAAATCTGACAAGATTTGTGTCACTGAATTGTAACAAGTGGGTGATAGAACATTGTAATATTTCATGGAAGCATTTAAGAGCAGTACAAAGCGTTAGGAGTGTACTACAATAAATAGAGGTGATAATGTATAGAAAGATACAGCAAGCCAGAAGGCGTTATTCTTTTACTGTAACCAAGAGAACCAATGTGAGTGCCATTCTGGGCAAAATAATGTTATGATAGTTATCATATGGCTCACATGGCTTCTGTATTCCATGAAAAGAATTAAAATGTTAATCCGTAAAATCTAAGGCAACATTAGCTCTTTGGAGTACTTTTTCAACACTATGCAAGACACTACCATTATTGTTAAGGGGAGTTACACATCTAATTCCCCAAGCATTATACTGAAAATGTACATCTCTGTAATAATGGGCGTTAGACTGCAATACTTTATTTTACTTTACTTTACTTTAGAACACTATAGTTGTTAGGGTGGCAATTAAGTGTGTGTGTGTATTTTCAAACATGTATTTCTCCTAAACTTTGCACTTTCATGTACTTTTTTATCATTTCGTTTCCCATTATTGTTAATAATTAAGAAGTTGGTGTGTAAATAGAAACATCTTAAGCAAGCTACGGCCAATTTAGAGTTTTGCATCAAATCATATGGATTTTGCACTCATATGGTTTTGAAGACAATATGGGCAAAAGGCAGCAATTTTTACTGAGTTCTGCTTTCATCTTTTCAATTAGTTCAGACTTGAAGCTCAAAGTGAAACACAGGAGGAGATGCAAACTTGTGTGAGTCAGAACCAAAGAAATTATACATGAAAATCCTGTGGCAATGTACCCATATTTCATACAACCCTAGATTTGGTATCATTGAGTAAACCAGCTTCTGTTTATGACTAATTATTTTGATAATAATCAGTGAACTGAAAGGAGCTATAGGAAAAAATAATTACTTAAAGTATTCTTGCCAAAATATGATAGTTTAGAAAGTTTTCCCTGGTCCCTAAAAGTCTGCAAGCAATTTATGAGAAATGAAGTATAAATCAGTAATAACCAATTATGTATTCAAGGGGGTCTATTCTTGTTGATACATTTAATATTGCTTCAATTTGGGCAGCTCTTTAATTGCTGAAACTGTAAATGTTTCTGAAATTTGCACAAATACAGTATTAACACTGTAACCAGCTACAGAGGCTGATTTCTATGGGATTATTTTTCCTCCCTTATGCTTTTTAACTTCAGTTTCCCTTCCCAATCTTCTCCTCTTTTTCTCATCCAAAAATTGGATGAAATCATCTACAACTTTGCATTTTAAAAATGAAATTGAAAGGGAATGAAAAGAATAATGAAAGGATTTTTTGTCTTTTTGTCCAACATTTTAAAAAAAGAAATCTCTTGTATATTTTTATTCTGTCACAGATAATAGTTCCTTCATTTTGTAATGCTGTGGGCTCTGTTATGCCCTTCTCCAGGGAAACCTACAAATGGTGAATGGGGAGGGATCAGGGAATTCTGAGAGACTGACTTTGCAACATTACTAGTGAAGCCTCTTAATAGGTGGCAGGGAAGCTGGTGGGCACGGGGGGCTTGTGGAGTTGAGAGAGATTTTCAACATATACATGGGAAAAGATAATTTTGGTCAGAGATAAAAGGATATCCAGTTTTAAAGCTGTGAACTCTGCCCTGCCACCTCCTGCTATCCCCCTGGAAGCACAGAAACAGACCTTGCTGCCATTGACAGTGGGATTGAATGCTCTTTGGAGTTAACTCTCAGTTGTCAATCTGCAAGGGTATCAGAGGATAATACTCCTTTAGGTGAGAACCCCAACTTCCTACCCACAAAATCCCAAACCATCCAAGCCCCAAAGAATTCCAATTAATCAGCTTCTATTGGATACTAGACCCTTGCCTGCACCCACAAGGCAGATTTTCTGGATGTTTGGGGAAGCATTGGTAACAATCTAGCTACGTGTGTTCATGCTAGCAGAGCAAAATGTCATGTCCAGTCTTGACTGGTTAAGTTTCAGTCTGTGATGCTCACTGAGATTCCAGAAGTGTGGGAGAACTTCATTCCACAGCCTGTGATCTGCTTCCATGTGTTTCCAACCTGGTGATAGCAAAATGGGGTATTAGAGGGTGAGCTCCTATATGGGATTGCTGTTATCTCCCCTAAAGAGGGCAGAGTGCCAGTTATCCTTGAGGAAGCTGTCATGCATCCTAGGCTCAAGGCACATTCTCCTGATACTGACAATCTGGCTAGCTATAAACCCATTTTAAATCTTTGTCGGTGTAAGATGGTTGAGAAGTGGAAGCAAGACAACTCATAGGCTGTCTGATTTTCTTGACCTTTATCATCAATTGCCTTGATAGCACTGACTGTAGGATGGTGATTGCCTGCCCGGAGACCTTAGAACGATTGAACAGGGTGACTCTGGACTTAAATAGATTCCTTTCTCTCAGAGATAAATTTGGGATGACATTTCTGCCCCAAGGATATTTTTAGAGGGTTCTGGAAGGGTGTATACATTCAGAGACTTTAAGATCAAAAGGGACATCTTGTCCCCCTTCTTACTCAACATGCATATGGGGCCATTAGGAGATTAGGGAAGAAAAATGGGTTACAGTATACTGATGATACCCAGCTTTATGGCCCATGTGATCAGAGAATCATAGAAATATAGGGCTGGAAGGGACCTCAAAAGGTCATCTAGTCCAGTGCCGCACGCTGAGGGAAGATTAAACATACTTAGACTATCCCTGACAGGTGTTTGTCTAACCTATTCTTAAAAACCTCCAGTAATGGGGGTTCCATAACCTTCCTGGGCAACCTATTCAATTGCTTAACTATCCTTATCGTTAGAAAGTTTTTCCTACCTAATTCTCTCTAGCTGCAGATTAAGCCCATTACTTTTCCTACCCTCCGTGGACATGGAGAACAATTAATCACTGTCCTCTTTATAACAACCTCTTTATAACAACCTAACAATATCTGAAAAATGTTATCAATTCTCCACTCAGCCTTTTCTAGACTAAACGTTCAGTTTTCAACCTTTCCTCATATGGTTTTCTAAATCTCTTACCATTTTTTGTTGCTCTTCTCTGGATTTTCTCCCATTTGTTCATATCTTTCTTAAAGGGATATAAAGGGGATCTTCCCTTGTACAGAGAATAGGGCCAGATTCCCCAGCAACAACGCATACATTTCTCAACAACATTACAGTAGAACCTCAAAGATACGAACACCTCAGGAATGGAGGTTGTTCATAACTCTGAAATGTTCGTAACTCTGAACAAAACGTTATGGTACAGTACCCTGCAGTCAGTGTCTTCCAGTTGAGGCTGGGAGAGATCTCCTCAAAGGTGGCACCTGGCAGCACTGCCTGGTTTGCAAGCTGCTCCCTGCCCTATTCCTATTTCTTGCTTTTGGGCTGAACTGGAGGGGGGCCTGCCCTGCACCCTTGGCACTACAAGCCCCAGCTCTCAGCCACCTGTCCCCAGAGCTTGCCCTGCTCCTTGCACTGCTTGCCACGCTCCAGAGACAGCAAGTGGCAGGGGGTTGGTGCCAGCCCACTGCCAGCGCCCCTCCCTTCCCTGTCCGTTGCTCTCCCAGAGGGGCTGGCAGGATCCAGGAATGCAGCCACGGGCAAAGCTTGGGCTGCATCGGTGCACAGGCTGTGGCCCTTTAAAACTCTTCTAGAGCGCAGCTCCTCCACTCCAGCTCCAGGCCAGCAGCTCAGTAGCTCCCTGTGGCAGTTTCTTTCTTAGGCTAAGGACTGACCCTCTTGATGGGCTGGTGCTGGAAACAGCTTCCCCCTCCCAGTGGGGAGAGGTGACAGGGGGATGAAACAGCACCCTTGGCTTACAGGAAACAGCACAGACCGTAGGCTGCTTCTGTTCTGCATGCCTTAGATGCAATACAGGCACAGGTATTTGCTTTTTTTTTTTTTTTTTTTTATTCCTCCACTGCTGCCTGATTGCTTACTTCTGGTTTCACATTGTGTTCGATTAACCAGTCAGTTTGTAACTCTGGTATTCGTATCTTTGTTTTATTATCATGAACTAACCCTCTAGCCCTCTTTGCCTTTGCCCTCTCACAAACACACACAACTATGGCTCACAGATGAAAATGCTAATGATGTACAATTTGTCTTTCCTTTTTGAGGATGGAATGTTTTCACTGGGATCTACAGGCAACACAGCTATCTGGGCCTTGGTTATTGTGATATTGCCCAGGTAGCTTCGCCAAGTATCTTAGTTTCCCCATATGTGCCATAGAGGTGGGGCGCTTGTAGCTAGCTGCAATGACACATCTCCCTGCTTTTCCAGGTCCCAACTGATATGCTGTTCTCAAAGCAGCCTTCCTTACCAGTCTGTACTTATGGTTTCCCCCGTTCTATGGCTGCATGCTGGACTCCAGCTGTGGTGGGAGCCTGCAGTGTGATCAAATTAACTTTTCCTGTGGTGAAAGCTGGACAGCAAGATTCAGGCAGATGCTGGCAGGGCAGGGTTACAGCAAACAATATGGTTGGCTACAACAAACTGGCAAATTCTGTGGGAAAATTGCTGAATTCCTTAGCATCTTGGTAAAATGCCAAATCCCCAGTTTACAGAATCTGAGTCCATAGGGCAAGGTCCTCTTAGAAATGAATAGGGCAGTTTACACCTCTGAGCGCTATTATTTCAAGCTCCCTGCAGACTCAGTTGGATATCACTGTGACAGTTTGCAGTCTGCTGGTGTTTGAGTGGTTGTCTTCACAATCGTAAGAAACATTTATTTCCAATGAAAGCTGAGCACAATTCTGTGGAAGGAGGTGAATTCCATGGCAATTAATGTGTCAGTGGAATCATGGAACACATGTGACCTTGCATTTGCATAAGTCTAAATTGATGGAAGTGTATTGTCATAACCACCTGTTGCCATTCAGTGAGCCCCCTTGTTTGGAGGCATGAGCTCACCATACATCACATGGGATTGCAATTCATGGGATCTTATTAGACCTTTGCTGCACTTAGATGACCAGATAGCAGCTGGAAACCCAACTGCCTTCTTGCATATGCAGTTGGCCAGGAGGCTTTTACCTTTTACTTCTGATATGGACTTTTCTACTATAGCCCTTTTTTTGGTCACTTTAGGATTAGAGTCCTGTAGTGTGCTCTTCAATGGCTGACATGTTGGCCATGTCCATACTAGGAAAAAAGGTATGTTTTAATTCATGATAAAATACACCTTTTTCCTTGGCCTTTTAGGCCTTTAAGATTATTTGAAAAGTTTGTGGAGAACAGGGCTTCCTGCTTCTTCAGCAAGTTATCTTTACAAAAGCACATTACGCCATTGCTGTGTGGTCTGCGCTGGCTGCTTATTAGTTTACTGGTGTGGTCTAGAGAGTTGATTATGACCCACAAATCCTTTAATTGTCCTTTAATGGTCTGAGATCTGGCTACATGAGAGCTCCCTCCTTTTACCCTCTCTCTTCCAGTACAAGGGAGAGTTTGGGACTGTTTTATCATCCTGTAGAGAAGGGAATCTTTCATTTTTGTTAGGTTTTCTTGATGAAAAAAGGAGCTATTGGAAAATAATTTCTTTCCAGGAGGAAAGAGCTATTTATTGTGGGGCATTTTGTATTTGTTTGTTTACTTTTCCACCCTAATTTAAGAGTTGGCAACTGTAAAGGTGGGTCAGAGATTCTATTATAGAGGTGTTTTAGTAAGAGTGAAATACATTTTATTTCTTCTTCGAGTGATGGTCCCTATATGTATTCCAAATGCAGGTGCGCATGTGCGCCATGTGCTGGAGCTGGAAGTTTTCAGTAGCAGTGTCCCCATGCAGGGGGACACTCATTCAGTTCCTTTTTATTGCTGTATTGCTGGAGTCTGAATCCTTTTTCCTCTGTGCTCATAGCTTGACTACAAGAATGCTTTATCTATTATATATAGTTAGCTAGTTTAGTCTTTCTTAATTTTATAAATAGTTTCATAATTAGTAAGTGTAGTTGGCAAGGCTCATCTTCTGCAACTCTGGAAGTTCTTCATGGAGAAGGCCGCATGCGGAGTCTGGCCTCTCTGGCCGTATGCGGAGTCTGATCCAGGACTGACGGACTGATGGTGCACTGCCCTTCACCAGCGGTGAGTGCCCCACCCATCACATCCTGCCCGGATCCAAAGATACTGGTACAGTACAAGTCCAAGCATGAAGATCGTAAGCACTCTCATGGGCATCACAGCAAGTCCCTGCTGCGAACTACCGTGCAGCACAGTGTTTCCTCTGAGCCGTGCCAGGTCGTGTGAGATGTTGTATGTGGACCCCACCGCACCACCTCCTAAGTTCCCTCATTCTGGGGGTAAAGCTAAGAGGAAAAGGATGCCCTGGTACCACTAGTTACCATATCAGCCGTGCACAGACAGAGATATCTGCAACATGCACTCCTTTGCAACCGAAGTCCCCACACTCCGCACTGCACATGCCTCCATGCTCCAGCAGCCCAAGAGACGTTCTCTAGACACCTGGGTGCATCGAGCCTTGCTCCCAATGGCCTGCTATATCTGCCCTCTCCATTGCTTTCAGTACCACAGCCCCCTACTCTGGTGACCACACTGCTTCTCTTGGAACAGAAACCATGCCTGGCGGTTGTGCACAGACCATCTGCAGCAATGGTTCCATTGCTACTAAAGGTCTCTTCAGACTCAGAGGACTATTCAGCAGAGGAACCGTCATTCTCCCCGTGTCCCGAGTCCAGCTTGGACTCCCGGATGCAACAGCTGCACCAGGCAGAGTATGGATTGGCACTGCTGCTCTGGTGTAGATACCCTTGGGGCTTTCCGTACCCCCATGACCCTACCCCCTGGGCACAATGGCCGCCTTGAGATCTGTACCACCGCCCCATCCATTTTCCCAGGCTTTGCACCCTACTGTCACAGTTCCTGCATGGAACCATCCAGTTTGGACCCAGAAGCAAAGGGTGAATGGGAGCCAGTCCTGACGGTTGCCTCATCCTCTCCCGATGAAGCTCTGATTCCCCCCAGCAGTCTCATCTCCTGATGACCATCGCCAGTACCCAGAGCTGTTACAACAGGTGGCTCTAGACTTGGGCATACCCCTGGAGGAAGTCCAGGACCAACACCACCAGCTGTTGGACATCCAACTGTGGCTCCTATTGATCTGCAGACCTCCCAGTGACCGTCTGGACGACGCACTGATCGTCCCACATCCGGTCCAGGCTTCCCTTGGATAGTGGACTGACCCTTCCAAGGTGGTGATAGGCACCCACTTCACCTCTCCTGTCTCAACCACCACCCTCACCATGGATGCCTCCCTCACCAGTTGAGATGCCCATCGGGATGCCCATGCCATCCAAGGGGCTTGGACTCAATGCAAAGCCTACATGCACATCAATATCCTGGAGCTGCAGGCAGCCCCCAAGGATGTTGTGAATTCCTGCCCCTTATCTGAGCCCACCACATTTGGCTCTTCTCCAACAATACCACTGCAGTGGCATACGTAAACAGGCAGGGGGTCATTCGGAGTGGAGTCCATCTGCAGTGGTATCTGCCACAATGTCTCACTCCATGCAGTAAACACTCTCTGGCGAATGTGCTCACCAGGGGTCATCTTCGGGTACCTCATGCTGGGACCTTTTCATCATTCCCAGGACGATGCTCCTGGGGAGCCCAGGGGTGCAATTCCCAGGACGATGCTCTCTTCCTTCCATGGCGGGGTGGTCTCTGCTATGCCTTTCCCCCCATTCCATTCTTTCCCCAAATATTGCGCAAGATCCTCTGTAATCAGGCTATGGTTTTACTGATAGCCGCCTTTTGGCCCCAGCAGTTCTGGTTTCCAGACCTACTCAGACTCTCTGCCCGCTCCCCAATCCACCTCCCTGTGCTGTTGGACCTCCTCATTCAGCACTATGGCAAAGACCAACATCCCAGCCCCAGGCACGCTTCACCTCACAGCTTGGTTTTTGGATGGAGCTTGCATGTAGACAGTGCCTGCTCAGCACTGGTGTAACAGATCCCCCCAAGGTACAGCCTGGAACTGGGGTACCACTATGCCCCCTTAACTCTCAGCCTGGACTGTCCCTCACAATGCTTTGCTAGTGACAAGCAGCAAACATGACCAGGTGCTGCCGTCACTCACCCCAAGAACATGTGGAGCTCCATGCCCAACTAGATTGTGTGAATGCTCCCAGAGCCACTCATGAATCTCACAGAGAAAGGCACCAGCCAGTTTGCCTCAGTTCCCTTACCTGCACCCCAAAGTTGCCCTGCTGAAGGTGATACCTCTTGCATCCTCGCACCTGCCTCCATGCTGATCACTGCTTGATACTCAGCCGCGTTTGGAATACATATAGGGACTATCATTCAAAGAAGAAGTTGGAGGTTACTTATCTGTAACTGGAGGTTCCTTGAGACGTGTGGTCCCTATTTGTATTCCATTACCCACCCACCGTCCCCTCTGTTGCAGACTGGGGTGCTTAGCAGTCAGAGTGTGAGTGAAGGAGCGTTGCTCCCCATGGCCTCTTATAACCTTTCCTGAAGCATGAGGTAACGTATGACCCATGTGAAGGTCAACGGCTACTGCTACTGAAAACTTCTGGCTGCTGTGCATGGCACACACGCACACCAGTGTTTGGAATACAATAAGGATCACACGTCTTGAAGGACCTCAGTTACAGGTAAGTAACCACCTCCTCTTTTTGGTTGTTTTGGGGAATAGTCAGGTCTCATTTAGCTTGCGGGGCTGTTTTACTTTTCTTCATTTTCTATTTTTGTTTTAGTGGACTGACTTTTTAAAAATTATTTGCAGGCACCTGAAGCTTTTAGGAGGGCTTTAAAATAAATAGCCCTGTGTCAGGGAGTACAGCTAATCACAAGTTTGTAGATCAGGGTGATGCTAAGGGATTGGCAGTTTGGTTTGATTATGGCATTTATGAATGTTATTTCTTATGTCTACCAAAAGTGTGAATGTTCAAAAACACCCAAAAAACCCTGCTTTTTGCTCATATGCACTAAAATGAATCACCCAAAAGTGAGTGTTACAATTACAACTCACTTGAAAATAAGACAGATTAGGCATATCCATCAGTGACACTTCTTTACATTTCTTTTCGTGCTGTTCTCCATTCATTTTAGTTTACATCTTTGTACCAGTGAGGAGTGTAATAAACAACATTAATAATTCAGAATTAGTGTTAGGCAGTGTGCTTCTATTCTGATAGACTTTTCTGATAGACTCCTTCTGTTTGCGAACTCTGAATTTAATTGCATCACATGGTTCAACACCTTTATTCATGGTTTGTGCATAAGACATATTTTCATGACTGTAAACAATGAAAAACAAACAGTGTACACACACAGACACACACACCAGCATGACTTTCACTAAAGTACAAAACTGTGTTAATGAAGGAAAGACAACTGAACACCAGTATATAGTGTAAAATAATCACAAATAAAGCAGCATATACTCTCCCATGAAAATAAGGGCCTTGTTCTCCCTACACAATATATGAGTAATTCCCCCAAAACAAACCAAAAAAGGCTGAATGGAAGTTAGTTCATAGGGAGAGAGAATCGGGATAAAGGGATTTCAGCACCGACAGTGGACTCAGCACTGAAAATAACACAGAGAAAGACATATTCCCTGCCCAACAGAGAATACTGTCTACCACTGAGCATTTGGCAAGGAAACAAGGCAGAAAGGGAAAATACTGTAAAAAGAAAATAGACCTTAAGCCAATGAGTTTACAAAACTAATATATTCAAGACATGGGCTAGAAAGGCAGAAAAAAAAAAACATTGATCAAAACCACCTTCTGTCGCAAATTATACCCTGCCCAGGGTCTATCAACACCTCATAACTTCAACCATATGGGCAAAAAAGCAATACATTTTTCAAAGAAGAAATAAGGAGCATTGGTATGAAAGCATCCAATGAAGTGTGTTCAAGTGGGGGGGCTTTCTACGCCTACTGGAATTCTGCCAGGAATAATAAAACAAAGACTTTTGTGAGCCGAATACATGCTGGTTAGCAGATGAGGCCTGAATGTCAGTTGCTTACAGTATAAACAGACTAGCTGGGATGGTAATTCATTTAATCTACAAATTTGTACGTGTTTTGGGTCGTCTCCAGTACAATCTAAAATCCTGGCATCTGGACCAAAACTTAAATAGAAAGTGCTTTAGACTTGCTTGTATCTTTGTAGCAGTGCCACTGCTGCCACAAACTTAGAAATCCACTCAATCATCCACTCTTATGGAAAATCCCATGTGAAGGGGACACTGACATGGAGTTTTTTAGCCAATATCCTTTCGAGAAGGGAGGGAGATTTTTTTATGGGCCCATGGAAAAGTCTTGGCTGCCTAAGAATGTGGATTCCAAGGTTCAACAAGGATCCCTATTCTGTGTATCTCTTTGCATTCCCAAGGAGGACCTTCCTCTCTACAATACTCTCTTCCCTTTCTCAGTCAGGAGAAAGCTATTTATATGCTTTTTTTTATTTTATCACATTGCCTCTCAACCTAACTCTCCACTGCCAACAGCTGTGTCACCTGTTTGTCTGCTTTTCCCACAAGCATCTTCGCTTTCCTGCCTTCCAGCCTTTATTTATGGAACGTCCTATCCAAACCCTTCCATAAAGACATTATCCTTTCCTCCTTCAGATCTTTCCTTTAGATCTACAGTGATGCTTACAGAAGCATCAAGTCATAGCAGCTAGCTGGATGGGCAGAAGGAATTATTTATACCTATTTATTTGCCCTATGTAAATATAATTGTTTCCCTCCCACTCCCATTTCTTCTGATAGTTTGTGACAACTACTTGTTACAGCTTGTCTTAATTAGACTGAATCCTCTTTGGTGAAAGGCTGTTTTGCTCTGTGTTTGAACTGTTCTAGCAGAGTGGGGCTTCCAATCTGATTTGGAGTTTCTAGGTGACACTAAAATATTACAGTAATATACATTAATGATTATAATGCCTTCCCATTTACTTTTGTGCTTTGCTGTGCTGTGACTTTGGAGAGCTTGGGGATCTTTAAAACCACATTTTCTGATCTTTTCAATCTTGTTGCTATGTGGCAGTAACAATAGGTCCCTTGGAATAGATACACAAAGGCATCATCACACATCTATGCCTTCCATTTTGCATGATTCCAACTGCCTAATCACCATGCAGCCATCACACAGGGGTATAACATTTCATTTTCCTGACCTGCTCTGTGAAATGAGTTAAAGATGGGTGCTGAAAAGTGATAATACTTGGAGCATGCTGCCTGCATAATAATTTGATTGCATGCCTTAAAAGAGTATGAAATCTTGTAGGAGTGATCATTAATTTTTCCCTAGGGAGAAGCAGATGGACATTTACCAGTGTCTGTGTAACACAGGTCAATAGCTAAAGTAAAAAAAAAATATCATAGGCTGGTTAATAACAGGAAAAGTAAGTTTCATTGGAGATTGAGATGGTCTAGACCAGCTGTGTTGTTATCTGGTAGGCTTTTTAACTTATCTATTACATCAGGTGATGTAACACCTGTAAATGAAATTTAGCTGGAAAAAGTTTGAAAATGACTTATTGAGAAAGTATGTTTAGAAAGCATAAAGCTGCAGAGTCAAAGTCAAGAGACACCCAGTTGGTCAGCCTTGAGTGGGAAATGAAGTAGAGACCAAATTATTTTAATTAAAGGAAGGGATTATTTATAGATGTAAATAAACAGCAGAAAAATGAGGATCTGAATGAATTGCTTTAGTTCAGTTGTTTTGAGTAGTTGCTTTTATCCCATTACTTTGTTGTGCCTATTTGTAAGTAGGACTGGTTGCTCCTAACTATTGGGATGGGATTATTTTAATGATTGTTAATTCATATACAGTGATCCAATTATCTTTTTTAGTGGGACACTTCATAAAAATTCCAAAACAAGCACATTGAAGATTTATTAATTTAAAACAAACATATGATGTTTTCTGTCTCTCTCTTTAATATTACTTTGATTTTTCTGGTGGGAGGGACCTTTTATTATTCAGGAAAATTGTCATCAACTTTGATAAACAAGTTCAAACAAGTTTACATTCTATTTAAAATAACTATATCATATTATATTTTTTGAATTCATTCAAACAGTTTCTTAACTCCAGTTTTAATAAAGCATAAGTAATACACTGTTTATTGTATCCTTATTTTACATGCAAGAGGCTATTCTTTCTTCTTATTTAACCACCAGCATTATGCTTGTCTCTTAAGAAACCACAGGGAAAGAGGCAGTTCCTGCCTAAATAGATAAGCAAAATTATTTAGACACAAAGGGGCAGATCCTTCCCACAGTACCTAGCCAGAGTAACTTGGCTGGGCACTGGGAACTCTGTAATGGGGAAAAAAGAGAGAGGAATTTTCCACCAACTCCTCCAAGCCATGGAGCAGTCAAAGGGTTGTTCTGCAGGAGTTAATTCAAATATTAAAAGTAGCTGAGCCACTAAGTAATAGTGAGCATAATATTATTAGGTTCAACATTCTAATGTGAAATAAGATACCAAAAAGTGACACTAAACTTGATAAAAGGAGATTTTAATCAAATGAGGAAGCTAGTCAAAAAGACCCTAGAGTCAAAAGTAAATGAAGTAAAGTCCTTACAGGTGGCATGGATGCTACCTAAGAAGGCATTAACTCAAGAAAGAGATCTTGCAATCATTGTGGATAGTTCTCTGAAAACATCCACTCAATATGCAGTGGCAGTCAAAAAAGCTAACAGAATATTGGGAATCATTAGGAAAGGAATAGATAATAAAACAGAAAATATCATATTGCCTCTTTATAAATCCATGGTACGCCCACATCTTGAATACTGTGTGCAGATCTGGTCTCCCCATCTCAAAAAAGATATATTGGAATTGGAAAAGGTACAGAAAAGGGCAACAAAAATGATTAGGGGTAATAAGACTGGGACTTACAACTTGGAAAAGAGACGACTAGAGGGCAAAAGGATAGAGGTCTATAATATCATGATTAGTATGGAGAAAGTAAATATGAAAGTGTTATTTACTCTTTCTCATAATACAAGAAGTAGGAGTAACCAAATGAAATTAACGGACATCATGCTTAAAGCAAAGAAAAGGAAGTATTTCATCACACAATGTGCACAGTCAACCTGTGGAACCCTTTGCCAGAGGATGTTGTGAAAGCCAAGACTATAACAGAGTTCAAAAAAGAACTAGATAAGTTCATGGAGGATAGGTCCATCAATGACTATTAGGATGGGCAGAGATGCAAAACCATGCTCTGAAGTGCCCCTAGCCTCTGTTTGCCAGAAGCTGGGAATGGGCAACAGGGATGGATCACTTGATGATTACCTGTTCTGTTCATTCCTTGTGAAGCACGGGCCATTGGCCATTGTCAGAAGACAGGATACAGGGCTAGATGGACCATTGGTCAGACCCAGTATGGCCATTCTTATGATTCCCACAAGGCATGCAAAACACTGAACAAAAACAAAATCAGGAAGCAAGATATAAATCAGTCTGCCTAGCTGGCAAATTTTGAGAGGTTATTTGAGCCAAATAGAAATCTTTCAAAATCTGGAAATCTAACCCCAATGAAGTCCAATAAACAGCAGATGAATTGTAAAAAGGAAATTAAGAGGGAAAAGTTGGATTTTGAAGAACAAATGGATAAAAAAACAAACATGACATTCTTTTAATAGATTAGAAGCTGGAAGCCTGGGAAAGAAACTCATTGGGTTCACTGGCTCACCAAAGGATAAAGGGAGAAATTAAGGAATAAAAGGACATTGCTCAGAAGCTAAATGATTTATTTGCATCAGTCTTCACTACAAAGAACATTAGGGAATATAACTACAGTGGTACTACTTTTTTCTGGTAATAAAAAATGAGGTACTATCACAGATTGAGATGTCAGAAGAAATTGATGGAGCTAATTGATAATTTAAAAAGTAATAAGTCACCAGACCCAGATGCTATACATCGAAGAATCCTGAAGGAGATTAAGTATGAAATGGCTGAACTGCTAACAAAAATATGCCATCTCTCATTTAAAAACAACTATGATACTGGAGGATTTGAAGATAGGAGGTCTTGTAATTATATTTTAAAAAGGCCCCAGGGGTGATCTGGGGAATTACAGACTAATACCCTTATATCTGTACCTGACAAATTGGTTAAAACTAAAATAAAAATAGTGTAATAAAATGCCGGGACTGTAAGATCATGATATAACAGGGTATAACCGCCCAGGTTCCATAAAGGAAAACCATGTCTCACTCTTTTCTTGGGATTTGTTGAACATTGTTAATGAATTAAAGGATGAACCAGTTGACGTAATTTACTTAGATTTTAAATAGGCCTTTGGCAAAGCCTCTCACGAGAGGCTACTAAAGAAACTAAGTAGTCATGGGGTGAGAAACAAAGTATTGTCATGGATCAGAAATTGATTGAGACAGGAAACAGAGTAGGAATAAATGGGCAAATTTCATCATGGCAAATGTTTAGCAGTGGGAGTATCTCAAAGTGCCGTGGTAGATTAGTTGTTGCTAAATATATCTATTAATTCTCTGGAATGGTGAGTGAGTAGTTAGGTAGTAAAAATTTTAGATGACACAAAGTTTATTTAGACTAGTCATGTCCAAATAAGATTCTGAGGAACTTCAGAGGGACAAAACAAAACTAAGTGAATAGGCAATATGACAGATGAAGTTCAGAGTTGATAAATGCAAAGTAATGCACATTTGGAGGGAAAAATCTGAACTGCTCATACACCTAACATATTTTGTGAGGACTTCTGCTCAATATGCAGCTATGGTCAAAAAAAACCAAATGAGATGTTTGGATGCATAAAGAAGGGGACAGAAAATAATACAGAAAATATGATAATTCCATTATAAATCAATGGTCCAATCCTATACAGAATAGTGTGAAGCAGTACTGATGCCTCATTGCAAAAAGGATCCAAAATGAAAGGGGGTTCAGAGAAAGGTGACAAGAATGATTAGGATCGTTACATTGATGGGGATAGTTTACTTCAGAAAGGAGAGAAATGAGATACATGATGAAAGTATATAAAACAATGAATGATCTAGAGAAGGTAAAACAGGAGTTTCTGTTCCCCTGTGTCATAACACACGAACAGTGGGACATTCAATGAAATTGAAAGCTGAGAAAGTCAAAATTGATAAAAGGCAGTACATGGTTAGACCATGCAGTTTATTGCCATGTGATGGCACTGAGTCTAAGAACAAAGCAACATTCAAAGAGGGATTGGACAATTACATGGATACCAAGAATATCCTGATTTAGAATAGTTCATGCTAAAAAGAGTTTAGAAAGGGATATAAAACCTTATGCTTCAGAATTTAAACCAATCTCTGACTAATAGGAATTAGGATGAGGCCATCATGGGGGCAGTTTTATTCCACATCTGCCTTCTGGTGGGGTTTCTTGTACCTTCTTCTGAAGAATCTCGTGCTAAACACTGAGATAGGACACTGGACTAGATGGACCATGGTCTGAACCACTATGGCGATTCCTATGTTTGTATATCCCTACTCTAGCCTCTGCAGCTCCAATGTCCCTTCTCCATGTGTGAAAACTCCATGTGTGTGCTGGAGGAGCTGTATGGTGATGGATCCTCCCTCTCAACCTTCAACCCCAGAAAGGCATGGCATGCAGCCATGCAAAGAACCCTACAAGAGATGATCTTCATGACCTGCAGAATGTGTGCATGCTTTAGATGGGCTCCTAGCATTCTTCCCTTCCTCTGCACATTGTATACATAGTAGTTCCATTATGTTGAGGGCCCTGTGCAGTCTTGGGACGAAGATGATAGATGTTGAGAAAAACACATTGGATGGTGCGGAGTTCTACCTTAGAGTGTAGCAAGATTTTATGTTACCTCTTTTTATTGCTAGGCTTGTGCATTTATTATTCTGTTGAGTTAAGCTGGTAGCTTTCATAGAAGGAGGAAATGATAAAGAATGATTTGAATTAAGAAGATGGTGACATTGCACTCTAGAAGATGGTGGGTGTTTCAGTCATATTAGGCAGTATGGACGAGAGCACAAAGAGGAGAATGTGAGAAGAATAGTTCTTACAAATGATATTTGAAATCTTAGATCTTGCTGTTGATTGAATTCTCATTTCCCCTTGCTTGAATGGAACTACAAACTCCATATTGTTCCTTGTCATTTATATCACTCTTGATTCAGTGTTTCCCACCTGCCATTTTCAGCTCAACAGCTGTTTTCTACACTAAGAAGGTACTTTAGGTATCTTCTAAGTACCTAACACACTTTGAGTGCTGTATACATTATAATAATAGGGAGCTTCTTTAAAGAAATCCCTCATGTGACATGGGGAATTAAAAACAGGACTGCTTAGACAAAATTTGATGCATATCTGTTACGGAAGATATAGAATCTGATTCTGCTATCCTTACATATATTCAGTTTTATTAGTTCAAAATTCCCATTTATTTCAGTGGGACTATTTCAGGGTAAGTTATTAGTTATAGTAAATGTGATGGAATTGGGCCCATATATAGCAAATATCTCTAGCCCATTATATTTACAATACACCCTGGCTAGAATTTTCAAAAGAGCTTGGCACCCACATTTGGGTCCAAATATTCAAAAGGGCTCAGCTCACATTTCAGCACCAGGAAAAGTGGCCAGATTTTCACATTGTGTGCTAAGCCCTTTTCAAAATCTGATCCCTAACCGTCACAATTGGAGCTTCTGGGTGCTGACCACCTTTGAAAATCTGGCCCTGATTGTGGGAAAGGAGCAGATGAAAATTTGGCCCTATGCAAATTGCTCACCATAGCAATTTTTCATAAAAAGGCAAATAAAAGGACAATTAGACTGTAACTGCAGCTTTCAGTGTCCTTAATGAAACCAGGGGACTGTGATGGGAATGCTAGTTCCAAAATATTATAGTTTAATTGCATTTTACCCTCCCTTCTCTTCCCATCCAAAAAAAAAGTGGTAATAAGAAAACAGATAAATAAATTCCTATTTCTAGGACTATCTGGCCACTTCGTAAACGTGACGCGGTGTCTCAAATGATAAATATGTCACATTTTGATTTTTTTTAAAAGCGTAAGTCCTCAAAAAATATATTCAGTTTAGTGAATTGAACATTATGTCCTTAACATTTTTCATCCTGAACTCATTTAGTGGAGGAAATGGATATTTCATCAGACATGGATTTGACGTTCCATCACATTATGCAGTAAACAGTACAAATGGTGGGTTTTTTCAATGGGGAAGTTGGAAATGCTAAGACAGTAGCTGCTGCAAGGCACTGGTTATCTCATTTAAACAGATATTAAATGTGGGTGCCAGTAGTGTGATCATCAGCTGCTTCCCACTTTGTGAATAAATTGCTTAGAAGGAGTCTTTTGCCTACCAGATGTGACCTAGATTTAGATTTCCAAAGGCAAAAAAGAAAAAAAAAAAAAAGATCTATTGTACAAAAAAACAATTGCTGGTAAAATGCATGGTAAATGAGCTTATCTCACTTTTCCAGGTGTTTAAGCTAATATGTTATGGAATTACTGCTTCATTTATGAAAAATAATTGAGGAAAATGTTCCAGCAAATCAAATTTCGATAAAGGCTTAGGATAGTTATTGTGGTGTTTGCGAGTTTTTAAATGGCAGGAAGAACAGGGAGCCAACATAGATAATAAAAATGTAGAAAATTGTGTGTGTGAAGAGGATCTTATAAAAGGGTCAGGCATGTGTGTAGTATCCATCTTGTTATGGTTTAGCAAAATATTGTAGAACAATATGAACAATTACAATCCTTTCAATGCATATGAAACCATTTTTTTAAAAATCAAAGCATTGCTATCTGTTGGCTCTGATAAGTCTTATTACTATGTATGTTAAATGTAACAGAAGAAGAAAGTGTAATGTCTTTATTCTTTTTTCCCCTCCTCTTTTAAATCTGCTACCTTCGTAGGAGCTGCTACTCGGAAACCAGACCCAGAGCCAGAGAAGGAGTCAGACCACACTGTTAAAATCGCTGGAGTCATTGCAGGCATCTTGCTGTTCGTTATTATATTTCTGGGGGTTGTGTTGGTAATGAAGAAAAGGTGAGCAGTTAATAGATGTTTTCTATGTGCATATTTGTGTCACAGCATTTCCTACAGCAGTTTTCAGTATGATACTAGGTAAAAATATCTAGCCACCTTGTTGCCCTTTACCACAGAGGAAATGCCGCTTATTTTCCCTGAAGCCTTGTGGTATTTTATGAAACTGTACTAATGAATTTTTCATCTTGCAAGCACTTTCTTTGTGAATTAAGATTTGTGGCCTTGTGGTAAAAGAAAAACAACTGAAGGTTAATGATTCTAGCACTGTGCATATTACTACTGCATGGTGGGTCCAAATAAGAACAATATCGTTGTCCCTGAAGGGCAAGCCTCGGCTCTGTCCAGCAGCTCAGCTGAAAGTTAAACATAGTGTGTGCTTCCCCACAGAAATCTGAGAAAGTTGCCCATCTTGAATGTAAAAGAAAAGCTCAGTCTAAACAGGCAGGGGGAGCTGAGATGAATTGTGGCATGGACTGAGTCTCTATTATTCAGTGCAGATTTCATTCCATGAAAACAAATGAAAATGATTGTCATGTAAAAATGCTGGATGTTTCCAAAAATAGGTTTGACACATGTGTTTAGGTTTTGTGCATTAGACATCAATAGGAAACTGCTACAGCAATAGAGGTAGCTGCCTTTTGCTTTTTTTTTTTTTTAATGGAAAACTCTGCTATCTTTCTGAATACCATAAGAGTGTAAAGGGGTAAAATGGTTCATGGACAGGGGAAGGGAGAGAACTGCATGCTTCTGGTGGCTAGGAGATTGGAAGGCTGTTGCCTATGTTGGGAGAATTTCAACAGCAAGTTGAATCAAGGTTTGGCCATCTGTCCTGAGATGTTTGTCCTTTGAGTGCTCATCCCATACCCTTGCCTTCCAACCTACCTCCACTTAACTTCCCTGGAACTCCCCGCTGGACTTCCACTCACAGTCCAGTGTTCCTTTCCCTTCCATAAAGGAAACTTATGCCCACTTGTGCTGGTCCTAATGTACTGTGTGTAGGCTGGTGACTGAACTATGAGTGCACCGGTGGATGATAGGTCTGGGATTTTCCAAACCTGGAGCACACTGAGCAGTTTGTGATAGGGTCAGGCTTGGAACACCTCAGATGCACATTTAAATAGTTGGCAGGCAGTAGTGCACTGAGACACAACACAGAGGCAGCTGGGCCCCAGTTTTCTTTAAGATAGAGGGGAGGGGCAGTGGAGGGAAGAAAAGGGTCCTGGAAAGGGAAATGTGAGCTACAGCCAGTGGAGGATGGGGTGTGACCACTATGGGAGCTAGAAGAGGCAATGAGGGAGCACCACAGAGAAGAGAGGAAATTAGAGTCCAATCTAAATATTATCCGGGATACTGGAGTAGTCCTGCAAAACCCAGATGTTCCCAGTAAACTATTGGGTTGATAATCTTATGTAGCAAGAATAAAATCTTTTCTGAAATGCAGTACCTTCTCCTTCCATATACTTGCTTTTAGTTCTTTGCAGCCAACATACTTTCCATTTAAAGTATAAAAAATGAGGCCCAAAAGCCCCTCTGTAGAGCCAGACATAATGCTGGCATGCAGTTATAAAGGCTGTCCACATTGCTTTGCCATTCCTGCATCACTTAAACCTGACCTACATGAAACACCCTTCTTAGTCCAGTTCTGAGCCTCTCCAGAGCACGGATTGCCATTTATAACAAATTGTGCCAAAGTGTAGAGTAATTCCAGTTCAGAGAATGACTCCTGCCAAGGCTTTTCCTGCCTCCCAGGGAGAAGTGCCCAAGAGCAAAGGAAGGGCTGCTTGGATCCTGCTTCCTCTATAGCCTTTCTCCAAGCAGGTAAATGTTGGCCCCTCTGCTGCTTCAGCTGTTGTTGCTTTGCTGCTTTTTCCCAGGGAGAGCTGAACCTTTTATAGGCCAGTCCCTAGTAAGTGGAGAGGAACCAGCCCCATGTGGTTGGTGGCAGATGTGGGTTCTCTCTACCTCCACAGGCATAATAACTCTTACTGACCTCATTTGGGACAAATGTTCTTAGTGCGATGGGTAGGGTGGACATATTTTTAATTTGTGAAAACCGGACATTGCCGCTGGAACCTCCCCCGCTCACTGCTCCACCTCTTCCCCCCAAGGCCCCGCCCCTGCTCTTCCCCTTCACTGAGTCCCTGCCCCTTGCTCCTCCCCCCCCACCCCCCCAACACACCAGACATTTGAGGGAGAGCTGCGCTCCGGGGGGTGAGTATTTGGGGGAGGGAGAGATGAACTCTGGGGGTGGAGAGGGTGACTGGGGCAGGACCGGGGGGGGGGGGGGAGAGGAGAGAGCTGTGCTCCAGAGGTGGAGGGAGGTGACTGGGGCAGGGCAGGGAGAGTTGCCCATACAGGACAGGGAGAGTTACCCATACCTCTCTCCGCTGGAGCAGTTCCTGATTGCTCCTCCAGGCTCCAGCAGCACTTCTGCTCTTTCCGCCCCCCAGTGGTGGAAGCCAATTACTGCAGGTAACCGGCAGTGCTGACAGGACATGGCCAGGTCCCCTTTTCGACTGGACTTTCTGGTCAAAAACCGGATACCTGGCAACCTTAGAGATGGGGACAAGTCTGCTAGTGGTTAAACTGAAACCACTAAGGCCTATCTAAAATAACCCTGTCCGGGAACTCTGTTAAATGTTGTCCCTTGACATTCTTAGAACACAGTTCCATCTTGTAGAGTAGATGGGACTTATGGGTAACTGATTTTTAACTATGTCCCTGAACCACACTGCAGCCTTGAACAGAGCAAGACTGTAGAGTATGGTTAGGACTCATCTACATTACAAGATGTAGCCAGCTTTTGACCAGATACGGGGATAACTGTCTTGTGTCCAGGTTTCCTAACATATCATATCATATCATATCATATCATATCATAGCATGGACAGACCCTGAAATGACTGCACTTATGACCCACACCAAACGTGAACCAGTTATTCATTAGAGTACTAATTCACTATGCCACCCAGGGTCCCTGTGTTTCACCTAGGTTCAATTACTGTGTATACATTATGCATTCAAAGGGAATTTATAATTGTCTTGCAAGCTAAGTACAATTGTAATGTCAGGGCAATATCAGCATGTCGTACGTTTTATGGTACTTTAACTACTTATGAGGGAAACAAACGTATGAATACTGTAACTATGTGATGATTATACTTCTTGATAATTGGGCTTCAGTTACTTCAATGGGAGTTTTAACTGCATAAGGAATTCAGGACTGGGTCCAAAAATAGTACCTTGCATTTCTGTGGCATTTTTCATCGGAGAACCTCAAAGCACTTCATAACTCTATATTCATTAAACCTCAGAATGCTCCTCTAAAGTGGTTCTTAATTATTATTCTCTTTTTACAAAGGAAGGCACAGACCTTTGTTAAGTGACCTACGCAAGGGTTCATAAGAAATCTGCTGCTGGGAATAGTGGCTAGACTTTTGCCTCCTAGTTTGATGTGCCAACCGCTAAGCCCTTCTTCCAGCATCAAGATGCTGGTTGGTCTAATGCTACTACAGTGGGTGGAGGACCTGGGTCCTGGTTGTGATATCAATTTACAGTAGTGTCAGTGAAATCAGAATCAGGCCTGTGGAGTGTCCTGCTCTCGATTGTGATCTGTCTCTCTCACTTAGAACTTTGTCCAAAGCCCATTGAAGTCAGTAGGAGTCCTTCCATTGACTTTAATGGAATTTGAATCTAGAGCTTTTTGCACCGTCTCAAGTAATTTACCCAATCTCCCCCTGCCTCCAATATTCCTGCATTGAAAATTGCAAGACTGCACTGAAAACCAAATGCATCAAGAGAGTTTTACTTTCACTGGAAAATTAAAAACAAAAAAAACAGTGGAATGAAAGTGATATCAATATTCCTATAACGTTTGGTAAACAATAACAATAAATAGGAGTGCATTCCCAAAATTATATTAAGGCTCTTGGATAATAGAGAGATGGATGGATGGATGGATGGATAAAAGGCATAATTCAACCTACTATATTGTCTATCTGTTTTTTTCTTTTTTTCTTTATTGTTATTTCAGTTAAGTTTCCAAAAAACATGGAGATTGAAGAATTAGATTTAATGGAAGAGGTTTGCGCAAGGGTGTTTTTATTTGTGATGCAGCAGTTCGTTTGTGCTACCATCTTGTTGCTGCTGGGGGAGTGCAGTAAACCAGTGGCTATTAACGTTTGATTGTGTCAGAAACTTCCTCAGTTCTTCACAAAAATAAAGGGTTGTTTTCTTGTGCGCCTTTCATGTTTCCGTTCTGAGATGAGCTTTTTAATAGTTTCTAATGTATGTATCTGTTTAAATGAGTAAGGAATGACTAGTGCTACTCAAGAATGACCTTTGCACTCTCTGGTGCTGAGCTTGCAGTGCACTAATCCACTTCCTTGATGTAGCTCAGATTGTTCTAATTTGCACCAGCTGCCAACATTTCCCAGCAGTCAGTATGGAAATAAGGGATAATTCAGGTCACAGGGAAGACCCAACTAAACCCTCCTTTCTCCTTGCCATGCCCTCTATGCCAGCTGCAGAAGAGAGGTGGAGCAGAAGCCATTATATTAGCTATGCCACCTGGGTTAAGCTCCGCCTTTCATTAAAAAATGCTGAAAGACCTATCCACATATATAAAAGGTAAAATGGAACTCAGTTTTTAAGGTTGCATTTCTAAAACTGAGATTTTTCCAGAGCATTGAACGATGTCTTTGCTAAATGATCTTATGTTTTTGTAAGTCTTAGTTTTCTATTTCTTAAATTATCCAGGTTTAGATTTTAGATTTTATAACAAATTTTCTCATTGCTGCCCCTCATAATTGTTGGGAATTTAAAACTACAATATCTAATTTTCAAGGAGTCTCCTGTAAAACCTCATGATCATATCATTGAGAACGCAATATAAAAATAACTTGAACATGAGATATTTAATTTTTCTCCTATTGTATCAAATTGTAATTTGATGTATTCACACAAGTTAAAACACCTGAGTTTTCAACATTTTTTAAACAGAATAATTTATCTCAATAACATATTTGGCAGAATTCTGCATTGAAGCACCAGCAGTGCTTCACTGATTAATTATATTTATTGTTGTTGCTAAAATTGTTATACATCTTTTAGAAGTATGAGAACATTTGTACTAATTACATTAAATCCCTGTCATGGCAACATATGGCAAGGAATAGGGTTTTTAGTGTCATGAGATTCTAAATGGGAACTAGAGAATGAGTAATTTCTGAAAAGAGAAGGGATAAAAAGATAATTATGATTATACCACATACCAAAACAACTTCCTTCTAACACAATATAGGTAAACGGAACTGTTTTCACACGACCCGGTCCTGCACTTCTCCTTCAGGCACTGAATTTAGTAGGAGATATACCTGAGTAAAGAATGCAAGATTCTATCCATTGCCTTCCTTTTACCATATTCTTGGCTCTCTTTCTAAACCCAATTTTAACAGGTGTACATTTTGCAAATGTGCCACGTGTGATTAAACATTCAATACCTAGCCTCTTGTGTTTAAACAATACTGTTAAGCATTAGAAAACTGGGAATAAAAACTTGGAAATATTTCTGAAGGCATCCTCAAACAAAGAAGATGAGAGAGAAAATGTGATGAAAGCCTAGTTTTCAAAGGGATGCCTGTAGCATGTAGCCTAAGGCAAGTTAACATTAGTGGTAGTCTCCATTGCCAGGCCTGTTTACATGTTTTTGCTATTGTCAAAGCACTGTATATGTGTGCTGTGAGAATTAGAGATGCCTATCCAATTTATTTCAGTCTTTTATCTTACCAGTATATTAACGTTATTTGTAGCAATGTCGAGTATATGTTTTTGGATAATAAGCTTTTTTTTTTTTTTAAGTAGAATCAATATTTTGAATTTGACCAGGATAAAATTCATCCCTTTGTGGAGGGCTGTGCCCTTCCATGCTTCAGGAGCCTGGCTCAGGGAGGCAGAGAGGTGCAGGAGCAGTTGCAGCAGTGGGTTCCTCATTGGCTCTGAATGTGCTGGTGTGGAGGGAATCATTGTGTGGGAGACCAGGTGGGAAAGAGCACTGGATCCATGCTGACATGGATGAAGAGACTTGGGATCTAAGTGGCCTTTTGTAATATTCCCATAGGCAGAAATAGTAGAGGTGCAGGAACTGTTCTGCATTCTGCCTACTGGGTATAGATTCTGTCTTTACACCACCAGCAAACCCTGAATATAGTGGTCCCTGAATATAGCCTTTTTACTTGGGCTCTGTGTGGGAAGGAGTGAATTTCACTCTTTCTGAAGTAATATAACCTAGGTTATAAAAGTAATTCTGACACAAAGGAGCAAGTAAGTTATTTTGTTTTTCTTCTGTTATTAAATGCCTAATGAAAAGTGGAAACATAGTTTTCTCCGACCATTTATTTGGCTTTCTAGAAACAGGGTTTGGGTGACAATCTAAGCTAATAGCAGCCATGATAGGCTGTTTTAATGTCTCTAAGAAAGGAAAGCAACTGGAAAGAGCCTCCAAAAAAATTCCACAGTACTCTGCCAGGAAGAGATGCATTCTGAGGGTATGTCTATATTGACGGCGGCACTGTTGGTGCTGCCAGATCGATTCTGCGGGATCGATTGAGCAGCAGAGGAGACCCGCTCAATCGATCTGGAAGTTGATGCCGTTAATCCACCCCCACAAAAAGAGTAATGCTGCATCGACGGAAAGGCATTTCCCATCAGCGCAGCATAGTGGGGATGCCTCAGTAAGTAGCAGTTAGGAAGTTGATGTGTAGCTTGCGTATCTCCCATTGAATGCTGCTGAATTTCACTGACAGTGTAGACCAAGCCTGAGACTTTTCATTGCTAAACTTCTCACTAATGCATTAGAGATGCCATGTCTTTTTTCCTAAACCAATTAATACAATGAGAAATAAAAGCATGTTTTAACACTTAACGTGTGTGTGTGTGTCTGTCTTTGTATGTATTATATGGATGTATATAATACATAATATTATGCATCTAAAATGTTGCTTAGCTGTTAGACTTGTTTTAAACTGTCTAATTTAACAATTCAGTGAGACATAACGTATTTTACTGCTTTAAGTTTTATGGAACTTGGATATGTCATCTGTCCATTCCAGATATATTGCATGATATGCCTGAGATGCATTCTTACTACCTTTCATTTGTGTCACCACGTCTGGTCTCAGTTCATCTTGAATTTTCATACATTAACATTTGGCTTTTCTTTCCTTCCATTTCATCTTTTCCACCACTGCCTAAATCCTTCCACCATCATGGCAGAAGAAGCTATCACTCCTACACTTATTACTTGTAAGTAACTTCTTTGTGCATCATCAGAGACATGCTTTCTGCCATGTTGTTCCATGCATGAGTAATGACTGCTAACGATGCATCTTCTTTTGTGAAACTTGAACACTTTGAAGTTTTATAGTTGCTAAAAACAGTCTGGTCAATAATTTCATGTCATTTTAACCAAATGCACATTTTCTTATGTTTTCCTTTGCCTCAGACTGTGTTCAGTATTTTTTAATACAGTATGTGATTAATTTTTTTAATTGAAAAATAGTGATAGGCATCATAAATCTCGCTGGCATTTTACAATCATTTTTGGAAGATAAATTATTTTCAGAACTGATTTAGGGTTTTCCTCCTCATTTGTCTGGATGAAAATACAGTGATATTTAGACACGTGTGCAAGCATTTGCATTCATTGCTATGTACATTTTCCTTTTATTTCACAAATAAAGAAGGTGCATAAGTGTCATTAGTTACCGTTGTTTGGATGAATCTAAAAGACAACACTGATTTAACAGGAAGTATGTGGGTCTGAAGAAAGATTCTTTTCTGTATATAAAGAAATAATGTGTTATGATGCAGTCTTTAATAAAATAATCACATAATACTTTTTTCACAGGACCCCTGTTTCATTCATTGCACCCAATGGATGGTGAATGAGATAAGATTGTGCAGTGGATGATGTTGTGGCCTCTAGATATTTTACCTCATTCTCTGCAAAAGTTGGAAGGTGTGTGTGTTGAATGAAGCAAGGGACGATAGGATGGTCTGGTTATTAAGTCATAGATTAATACTCAGGAGACTGGATTCTATCCACACTTCCTATGTGATGCTAGGCAAATTGCTTAAACCATAATTTTCTGAGACTGCCAATAAATGTGTTTCCCAGGTACCCAATTGGAGTCATGTGGTGCCTGATTTTCAGAAGTTTTCAGCACTCCAGTTGAAATGAATGAGTATTCAGCACTTTTGAAAAAAGCAGGCCTTACATGTCGGAAGCTGGGCACTCACTTAGGCACCCAAAATTAGAGGACTCTTTAGCAAATGTTGGCCTAAATCTCTCTCTGCTTTAGCTCTTGGACTGTAAAATGGAAATAAAAATAATGCTTTCTATCTCACAGGAGAGTTGTGAAAATAAATTCATAAATATTTGTAAGATATTCAGATATTATAGTGATGAGCACAGTAGAAGAGTTCATGGGGAAATAAAAAAAATCTGTATTTGATGCATGGTGGGGGAATATTTAGGGAATTCAGAGGACAGAAATAAATGCTGAACTGCTACTTCATTCATTGAGCATCCTGTGCATTAATGGATGGGAGGGGACTTGTGCTTAAGATACTATTGAATTATGTAATTAAAGATTGTATCATAATACATACAAATAGCCTAGGTAATCTTAAATCTGTCATTTCGTAACCTCCAAATGTTTTACTTTGCAACCCTAATTATAATTTTTAACAATTTTTGGTATGAAAATAAGCACACTTGTAACATATAGGGTGTATAATATAGATTTAACACACACATACATATTCTTGTGTTTACAAGTATATCTGAATTACTTAAAACTGGGATTAAAGATGGTACCACTCTCAAAATTGGTAAGCAAAAATTAGTATTTCCAATTATTTTATAGTATCTCCAAGTACACTAGGCTGTTCACAAAAGACATACTAGAGATATTATCCCAAAGATATTACAGGCTCTGATCCTGTAATTGGACCTATGCAGGCAGACCCCTGTGACCACATAGGTCCAGTTGTAGGATGAGGAGAAGTGAGGATGTAATATACACAAAAAAGGGACAAGAGTTATGGATATATGATTGGGTGATTACTCAGTTTAGCTATATGTATGTCTTGATATTTCAGATATTTGGTTGTAACCCACACATGTATGTAGGCTGTGTTGCTGAAGTAGTTTTTAGGAGTAATATATTAAAAACGTTGAAATAGTCCATTACACAGAAAGGAATTGAGCACTGCCATTAATAATCTTTCTCCATAATAGGCTTTGGTGCTTATGCCAGAGTCATTCCTCCCACCCTTCCCTTGGCCAAGTCACTATTGTATTCTATACCATTGACCACAATGAGGGAGCAGATTGTTTGGGCTGGAAGCAAGAGCTGGTGGTTATGTCTATGTGAGTTCTTTTGTTCATAACATTACAGCAAATTCTGTTCTAGTTGTTAACTCTGGACCAGTTCCCTCAACTTAACCATTTATTCCATGTGGGAGAAGTAAGAATAGGTAAGCTGCCATTAGTGATGTTCATGTATAATGACTAGTTTCCTCAAGATGACAGCCAGCACTGACATAAATCTGTTTTCTCCTGACATGGGTTTTTTTTTTTTTTTTTGATGGACAGAACCCCAATGACATTGGTGAGAGCAGTAAAAGTACATTAGTAGCTTATTACGTAACTCCAGCTTATCTGATGAACTAGAAAAGCCTTTAGATGACAGAAGAGTAAGTCCCATTGTTCTGGCCATGAGCATTAATTTTTTTTTTAAGTCTTTCATTTTGTTTGAGATTAGATTGAGGCAATATCTATTCTTAGAGTTCAGCAATTAGTGGCCAGAAGCCAAGATAACTGCATTGGTGCAAACCCAGCAGTAAATGAGGAAAGCCACTGTTTGTACCTGTTGAGTTTACCCCAGTTTCTGGCTACTGACTGATTAATTGCAGCTATACTTAAGTATAGATAAGGCTTGAGCTTGGGAACAGACTAGTAACAGATTGCACTAACCAACTGCAAGGAGTTAGGAAGATGTAACATCACCAGATATCTACAGATAAAATGTGTGCAAAATTCAAATGACAGGATTGCAAAGGTAGCTTTTGTTATTTCTGTTGTCCACTAGGTTGAGCTTAATATGTGAGATGGTTTGTTGTGCAGGTGATAAAATGTAAATATTTACTCAACATAATTACATAGCACTGGATTGCATGGATGGATTTTTTTTCCCCTTTTGCTAAGAACTGTGCCTTATCACAAGTCATTTTTGATATTGTAGGTAAATGGAAATAAAATATTTTCCCAATGTGCCTAAAAATACAAATCATGCCAGGTTCTAGATATTAGGCCATTGTCGTTCAGCTGATCAGGCATGACCTAAAAGTGAGTTGCAAGGGATGAAAACAAAAACAAAAAAAAAAGCAGTATTAACACCTCCAAGAAATCAAAAATCATAAATCAGCCCTCCCCAAAATAATGAGATTTAAAAAACAATAAATGTTTGTTTTTTTTATTTACCTTCTTTTTATTCAGTCTTTACAGTTCACATTATCAAGATTTTTTTTCTGCAACCATCAGAGCTAAAAACTTACTTGTAAAAAATGAAAGCTAATATTCTCATGTTATTCCATGAATACAGGAGAATTTTAGGAAAAGCATCAGCTATTGTGAGACTCAAATAAAATCATGGGAGTGGGCACCGCCAGCTGCAGCTAAATCCCATGGGCAACGTGTCCCATCCGGGGTAAGTAAAGGAGAGAGAAAGAGAAGTTCTCTTTCCTTCTCCTTCAGCCTATCATCGCTATATCTCCTCCCCCTCCCATCTGCTTACATGGTGCACAGCCCTAGGGGAAGAGGCACTTTCCCCTTAGCTGAGCATTGTGTTAGCAACGGGACAAGAGGAAAGAAAGAGGACCCAGTTTCCCCACCCTGGGCTGGCCAGGCCCTATTAAAAGCAGCACAACTCCCACCAGCCCAGTACTTAGCAATGTTGTGCACCATGTATACACTTACTGCACGCCTTACAAATCCTCAGTGCCCAGCAACTCTCCACTTGGAATGCAAAACCCATCACAGTGTATTTTAGTGATTTTAAACACACTGTTCTTTACCATTGGCACTGGCCACTGTTAGTGACAGGATACCGTACTAAATGAACCATTGGTCTGATCCAACATGCAAATTCCTATGTTCCAAAAATAGTTTTGTATCTTTGCTCTGTTAGTCTTCATTTGGCTCAAAGACGATCAAACCTACTCACCTGTAAAAATTCATCTTCTTCACTCACTCCCAAAAGCATTAGTAATCGCTCATAAAAACATAAAAAATCACACCTTCCCACTCATAAAAATAGCACAATAAAGGCTCCCACTAAGGCACAATTGTCCTCCATGGCCTATGTGAGCTCCACAGCCTGGGAAGTTGTTTGTTATTTAGAAGGTTCAAAATATTGCCTCTCTGCCCTATTTAAATTTAGACATGGATTTAGGTCTTCTGCATGAGACCTCTGTACAGAAGCCACATCTGTGACTCTTCCCAAACCTGTAATGACTGTCACGGCATCTTATGGCACAAAAGACATAAATAGTTGGCAGAAGACCTTATAATATGCAGTATGAAAATGTCCAAAATGCTGATTGTGGCATTTAAACTCTTGGAAATGACTTGAGGAGACTTAGTGAGCATTTTAGTAAATGTAGGGTGATCACACTTAAAACCCTTTGTTTATGTAGAAAACGTCTACTGGTTCTGGAGTCAGATCTATATTCCCATCCTCAGTCACACATTGGAGTTGCTCCTAGAACTCCAGCTGGCTGCAAATTCCCAGGTGAATTTCCCAGAGAGAATTAGAAACAAGAATATTGGAGTGTGGAAGGAATTTATATGAGCTATTGTCCCTCTAACTAGCAATAAAACCTGTTCCTGAGAAGAGAGGTTTTGGAAGACATTACCCCAGAGAATAGAAGAACGTGAATATATTGAGCTGACCATTACATCTGTTACATTAATTGTATATTTACAGTGTCCACTTAGAGCCCCTGTAAGATACCATACAAAGTTTATAGACATTGGCTTCTTTAATGACATCTCTGTAGTCTCAAAAAAGATGGGAGTGGTCTATGATATCATCAGAATCCTGAAATATCTATAGATGTACAGTGTCACAAAGCCTAAAATAAATTTGGAATTTTCTTATTGTCTTGCAAGCTAGTCTTACGGGATTTGGGGATGTCCCATAACTTGGTGCAGATGGCCACCTGTATAATGACACAAATTGAAGTCTTTGCTGAATCTACAATGCCTACAATAACAAATGAACATGTTTCAGAAAATCCTTATGCCTAATATACATAAAAATACATATTGCTGGGTTATTTGCTGTCTGCTTTCTATACAGAGGCACAATATCTAACTTCAGTGCAGATAACAAGAGATCTCAAAACTAATGTGTTTTTGTAAATTAAAAAAAACACGCAAGTCGTGTTTGCTTCTGCTTCTTCTAATTCCTGGTTTCTTCACCATTCCCCCAGTCAAATAGTTGGATTGTTTTACAGCCACAGTTTACACACATGTTCCCATGTAGAAAATATACATCAAAGAACCAACCAAATGCCATTTAAAATTCAGAATACTATTAAATAAAATCTTGTTTTCTCTTAAGATCTTCCTTACTTTTTAGCCAGTTTTCTCATCCAGAGCCACAGTTAGACAAATAGAAGGAGTTTTCATGAACTGATACAGAGGTCAGATCACAAAATTAGTTGACTTGGAGGAATAAATTTTCTTTAGCTCATCATTTCCAGTGATCCTTTAGATACATAATCTAAATTTACCCCTCTTACATCTACAAGTAGGTTAGCACCTCCATTTTCTGGAGGTACTCCTCCAGACGTCACCAAAGTATTTTAGCCCAGCTATCTTGAATGAGAAACCTTAATCTGTAATGTGCTAGGTTTTTGTGTGTATGGAATAATTGTGTACCACAGACAGAGTGAGACGAGATATCAGGGTTGATTGATTGCTATGCTGGTCACACAATTACATTCAGTTACAATCCTTGTTCCCTCAGTGTCAAGCAGTAAATTTTCAGATGAGCCGAGTGTGGTTTTTTTTCTCTCCTTAAAGGGATAGTCTCAGTTTATATGTATTATTTTTTATGTACCAGAGATTTAGAAACTAAACTCTCTAGTATGTTTATAGCAAAGTGACTTTGTAGTCTATACAGTTTATTCTCTGCTCATCAGTGAAAGCTTGGGCATGTCTTTCTAGACATACACAGAGATTTGAATTGGTTTCTGAGGTTTTGTCATACACAGGAGATGTCTGACAACTCCATAGCTTGATCCTGAAAGACTAATTTAATTATACCTAAAGGACAGATGAAACACACTTTTCTTTTGGGTGGGTGGATCCTCCCATTATGTGATGGAGAACTTATCTCTATTTCAGTGTCTGTGTTTCCGTCTTATAATTGAGTCTGGCTCTGTCAGTGTCACCACTTCATCATTATGGGCCAGGTTCACTGTAAAGTTGTGGAAGAAAGGACTGAATTCATACTTCACTGTTCCTGCTGGTGGTGTTCAAAGTTTGCTAAGACTTTTGATTCTCAAACCAATCACGCTTAGACTCAACAGCAATCAGTCTGAGCACAGAGGCTTTGCCACAAAATATCAACATTTTATTGACTAAAGCTTTATAAGAGGACATCATAAGCTGAATAATATTCATTCACTTTGCTCAAGGCTTAAATAGAAACATCCCTAAGGTAAAAGGACAATTGACTATTTCGTGCCTTTCTGTCTCTGACATCTCATTCTGGATTCATAGATAACAAAAGCACAACTTTAAAACCTTTCACTGCAACTCTCAACAGTGCTTAGAGATTTTTTTCCTGTTTAGTAATGGTGTTTATTGTCTATGAAGGGTAATGTCCTTGAAAACATGTGTTCCTTAAACCCAGAATATGCAACAACATTGTTGCTATAAATGTCTTAACAACAAATAGGAAATTGTAGTTTTACCATGCAGTATAGCCTAAGTAATTTTTTTTGCTTAAGGACTGTAGTTTTCTAATAGATTGAGTTGTTAGTTTGAACAGTGATTTAATGAAAGCCAACAGTGGGACCGTAAGAAATGATGTAAATGTTGCTTTGTATACCACTGAGACTTCTGTGCCAAAAAATAAAATTAAAATAAAAAAATAAAGCAGGGCGAAGTAACATGGTGAAACCAGCCTAAAATTTCTTTTCATGAATATACCAAAGATTGTATCTTGTACTGTGCAGCAAAGAGCAGCTATAACATGATGTTCCTATCTCTTGAATAATGTCAGAATAGGGCACTGAGTTGCTGTAGTCATTAGTATTGTATTAACTTTCCTGAGTAATTATATTTTTGTTTGAACTTTTTAGTCTTTATCCATTGAATATCCCTTGAATCCCATAGATGATGCTTTAGCTGAAATACCTTTATTGACCCTCTCAGCAGGGGTTATGACTAGATTAATGATAATCTGTCTCAAAGTAGCATCTGTCAGTATTCTCTCATTTCCTCAAGGAAAATCTTCTCAGCATGAAGAGTTTGCACATCCTTTTTTCCCCTTTTCTCTTCTCTCCCCCCCTCCCCCCCATCCCGAGCTTCTTCTCTACTATAATGCAACTGAAAAGGACATAGTACTACTGCAAGACCCCGTCTTGCAGGACAGTGACGGACAGTGGCCATTTGCTTTGAATAGTCTCTACCAGACTAGAAGTATCATTCACTTCCTGTTTTTCTCTTTAATTTTTCTTTGCTATTCTCCTCTGCTGAAGTGCTTCTCTCTGACGTGGGAACATTTTTTAAAAAAATGCTTCAGTCACCCTCATCTGCTGCTTTCACAATAGTTGTGTTAATTTGTCATGCTGCCCCTCCGCTTCCATTGTGAACATATACTTCAAGAATTCTGCCATTAGTGAAGCATTTTCTAGCACATTTCAAGAAAATGGCCCAAACTATCCATAGCATAACTTCAGTGAAGTCAGTGGGAGTACATCGATTGACCAGATTGCAGTTGAATTAAGCAGGCAGACAAAGTGGAAGGATAGTGCGGTGTGGCCACAAATCAAAACACAACTTGTAAGTCTTTCAGCCTTGACAAAGTGCCCCAATTAAAAAAAGAAATCATTTTGCAAGAATTATCATGGTTGTTGGAATCAAGCTTATTTTTCAGTTACAATATAAGAGGAGAATGAAATAATCCAATATTTTATTTTACTACTGATTTCAACTAAGCTACAGAAAGAAATTCATATTATTGTCAGAAGAATCTTGTATAGTTCTGGTTAGCTCCTGTGCCAGCCCAACAGCAGCAATGATCCAAATAAAAGGAGCTAACATCTGGAGTCTAGCAGAGTTTTATAGCGCTGGTGTCAGATAAAACCTGCGACTGCCTGTGCTGACCTGCAAAACAATACAGAAGCCAATTTATTTTTCTTCTTAGTGACTGAAACTCAGAATGGCTTCTGCTGAGATTTCTCACACTAATTCTAAAATCTGAGACTCATCAAAGACAGATATTGGGCCACATTCTTAGGTGCTCCTGAGCTGCATTCAGCACACTGCAGACGGGGATAATTTTTCTCCCTCTTTTTGGTCCTCCGATCTTGGGGGCACAAGTTAGGGTAACCTCACGGCAGTTCTCACTTCTCTGAAAGAGCCTCAGAACACCAAAGGAAATCATTCTTTGGTCATGCTCTTTACACAGGTTGGGAGATGCGAGGAGCATGTGGCGTAGTGCCATTTGAACTTGCTTAATGCCATTCCAAGATTAACCTTGCCAGGTAGTACAAGCAGCCAGAAGAGGGGCAATGTATCTGGCCACCATGTTAATGCTCATAAGAATGTGCCTATCCATTACAGTAGGTTGCTGATTAGGATAAACTCGTATTTAAAGTCTATTCACCTACTGCAAACATTTCTTAGATTACCCAATATACATACAGCAATAAGGTTATTATAATTTGCAGTGTCGGTGGGAGTTTGGACTTCAAAAGGACTGCAGGATGATGGCCTATAATATTCTAAAAGGGTCAAATGAAATGATTAAGTGGTTGACATTTATTTACATAGTAAGCTTTTGGAGGCAGGGACTGTTACATGTGTACAACAGGGCTCTGATCCTTACCTGGGACTTCTAGTTGCTACTACAATACAAGTACTACTTCTGCTACTAATGATGATATAACATGGACAGTATTTTAATATTCTATGTTCTGCAAATTATACACCAACTTAAAAAAAATAAAATGAAAGTCATGCGAATATGCTGGTAGGAGGAGCAGGGAGCTGTGTGCAAAAACTAAGCATGACTGTAAAGAACCAGCTCTTGTTGCCTATAGAGATTGAACCAGCAGGAATAAATTTAGACGTATGTTAAATAAAGTACTGCAACTCTGCCTCTCTTCAATTGGATTTAGAAACAGTAAGACTGGAGTACTGCACAGTGGTTAAATGTTCTTTGCAAATATCGCTCTCCATCTACAAATGAAATTACTTTGTTCTAATTTACCTTTAAACCCTACATTTGACTCCCTCTTTCTCTCTGTTTCACCACAAGTTCCACCCTCTAGTCTCCAATTCTCAGGTCCTCCTATATCCTATCCTACTGACTTCATCCCTTTTCATCTTCTCTCCCTTCTGTCCCCCTCCTCCCTCTTCCTTCTCTTTAGCTGCCCTCTTTCCTCGGGCTTCTTTCCCTCTTCCTGCAAGCACCGTCATGTTTATCCTGTATTGGAAAACATTACCTTCAAACCCACCTCCTGTCACTTCCTTCCTCTCCTCCTGCTGCCCTTTATCTCCAGAGTCTTAGAGTGTGCAGTCTACTTATGCATCCTCCACTTCCTTCCCTCCAACTCTTTCTTTGAGCCCTTCCCATTTAACTTGTGCCCTCTTCTCTTCACTGAACATGGCTCCCAGAAAAACATGATTAATGACTTCTTCTCAGGTTGGGACCCCATTGTGCTAGGCACTACATGCACACATAGTGAGGGGAGTATGTGACCCAAAGAACGTCCAGTCTAAAAACTCAGGTAAATAGCTGGAATAAGGAATTATTAATATGCCACTTTTACAGCTGGCTACTGAGGCATAGAGAAATTAAATTACTTGTCCCGGGTCACATAAGAAACCTGGGCAGAACTAGGAATTGAAACCAAGTCTTCCAAATTCAAAATCTCATCCCTTTAGCCACAAGACCACCCTTCCTCTCCTCTTATGGTTTCTGAACTCTCTCTATTTTAGTTTTTGTAACAATAGAGGCTATTTAAAAGGGCATTGAAGTGGAAGAAAAATGTTTTACTTCAAACAATAACATGGAAAATGTAATTATTTTTTACTATATATTGTTGAATGTCATATAATTATTTTTAATTAAGAAGAATCTGTCTTTGGTAGGTACCACTAAGAGTATATCCAAAATCTAGAAAAGCATGAAGATATTCAATTAATGCCACTCTGTTTACTCCCAAGGTATTACATATGTGAGATCCATGTGTAACATATGTACTCTGGACCCAATTTGCGCTTGCATTTCTCTTTGCACTCCCTGCATGTAGAGAAAACTGACTGCAGAAAGGGGAATTCACTCTGAAAAATGCCAGGTGCCCATGCTGCTGCCATCCTCCCATAGATTCTGTTGTGGGAGGAACAACTTTTAATTCTGACTGAGGTTTATGGGAGCCCACCAATGTATCTCCCAGTGAGCCTAGCATACTGGTCTATGGTGAAATCAACTCCCACTGACCTCCTATTTATTTTAATGGGAGCCTTGCTCAGAAAGGGAGACTGATTTACTGGTAAACACTACTTACAGGAGGTGTCTCCAGATAACAGTTAATATTTGCTCATTGTATTATATGAAGCTTTATATTATTGTACCGGCCTTCTCCAGAGTAATAACAGGGACTTGTCTCCAGTGCAATGAGTCTATCAATTTTCATTACCTCTGTAAAAGAAACCTGCAAAGGTCTACAGATAAAAATATTTATCGCATCACATTTTTTGTATCATGCTGTCATCCATGGCTTGCATTGATATAATAGTTACATGACATGCAACAACATTACATAATTTAAAGCATTTAAAAGGAAAAAAAGGGGTAAAAATTAAGAAACATTTTATAAATGATTTCTACTTTCCTGCACTCTGCATATATCTATAAATATTTTACCATGTATTATCGTCAGGTTAGACAGTACAACAATTGAAATTTTGGTGGCAAAAAGTTGCAACATAAATGCAATTTAATCCATTCATGAGGAATACTTTCAAATTCAAATTCTGGAGGAATCGAACATTTGGGGTTTTATATGGTGGCACTAACACATCGTGATAACTAACATAGAATTTTATAAACAATGTAGCAAAGTAACTGGTGCATAATCAGTAAGAGTCTTTAAGGGAGCGCATTTGCAAATAATTTGGCAACATTACATTATTTACTAATTTAAGCATGTGAGGCTAGATCTTGACTCTGGCTAATACCCACTCAGCAAAGGACCAATAAAGGGTGAAGGGGCGGGGCCGAGGTAGGACTACTGGGGCCAAGCAGGGGCTGGTTTATTTCTCAGTGAAAGTTATAGTACTCTTAGTGTTGCTCTAATTGGGCCCCACTGCAATAACCCTGTAAGGGCACTTCAGCTTTAGGGAAACCCCATGACTCTCCCCTTCCCCCAAAACCTTGCTTCCTTTTTGGGACAGGAGTAGTATCAGTGTAATCCTTAGGTAAAAAGCTTTTGCCCCACAGCCTTTCTGACTGTTACTACCAACCTCCCCCTAGGATCTGGCCCTCAACAGTCAGGAAATGAAAAAGTTCAATATTCTTACAGTGAAGTTAACTTGGCCTCATTGCATTTTTAACTTGGCCTCTGTATATTTTTAGGTACATGTGTAACAGCATAATCTTTACTATCAACACTTGTAGGCCCCAGTCACACAAGCACTGAAACAGAGTAACTTTACACACAGCAAAAGTTCCATTGAACTTAATAGGTCTATTCAAATGCATAAGTGTTAGCAGCTCAGAATCTTTTATTAAAAGGAATGTGCAGAATAATCCTGTCAATATTACTGCGGGACCCTTGTCTCATAGATCTCCTGAATTTTGAGCAGTAAATTTGTACAGTGAACATACCTGTAATGTGACAATAGCATATATTTTTGTCTTCTAATTTCTCTGTTGATTTTTAGAGAGGGGGGGAAAGTCCTGGGTTAACAGATCTAAGGAACGTAGAGGTGCTTACAGAGAGAGCCCTGCACAAATACAAATATGTGGATCTGCATCTGATCCACATTCGCAAGAATAAACTATCCAACCCACAATCCGCCCTCTCTCTCTTAGATGTATCCGCATTCACACCACCAATCAACTGTTTGCAGCCAGCCCACCCCCTATCAGCTGTTAAGGGGGTGACTGCGCACCTAACAGCTGTTCCTGTGGCGCCAGCTGTCTATCAGCTGTTACTGTGGTGTCTGAGACTGGCAGCTGCTCCAGCCCTGCCTGCCCTAGAATCCCGGAAAGTCAATCCATGACCTCTGTTACCACCGATCTGAAATCCACAAAAAATGGTCCATGGATATCTGCATCCAGGGATGTGGAGATCTACAGATTTGCAGAGGTCTACTTACAGAACATATATGCTTTGCAGGAGAGAAGTTCCCTCATGTACAACTTATGAGCTTCCTAAGGAAATAAATATTTCAGTACAGAATCTGTATTTATTTTGGGAAAGTTGTCAACAATGAAAACTTTCTACAGGTATATTAGCTATTAATTCAGCAGAATGACTCATGTGTCATACAGAGGCCCATTAACTGCATGGAATTCTACTGCATGGATTTATAGGATCTGCTAGTGGAGATCAGATTGCACAATTCTGTCCCAGTCCTGGAAGGTGCTTGCAGTTAGTACTGTAGCTGTGTTGTCAGAAAAAGGACTACTGCTCATGTGGAGAACTTGAGTTCTCAAACTCCTATGGTGGGATTATCCAAAGCATTCACATTGCCCTAACTCTGTTCTCATTGAAGTCATTTGTAAAACTCCCATTGACAGAAGGGAAGCACTGAGCCCTTTAGAAAGCACTTTTGAAAATTCCTCCCTTATTTTGTAATTTTTATTTTAATTTTTTTCTCTTCAAATCGGTAGAAGGAATAGTTCTCAGAGCGTATTACCTTATTGGAACATTTCATATGTTAAAGTTAAGGGACTTTTGAGCTGTGGTATTTGAGCTAAAACCATAACATTTTCTTACAGTGGAAAAAGGAGGTTTGTATTTTTTCCATCTTTGCCCATTAAAAGCAGTTAAAGGGACTTTGCTCATATTTTCAAACATATTCACCTCTGAGTTGAAACCAATCATGCACGGTTGTGACTCCAAAAAGGAGAGTGTTTCAGTTAAGCCACTGAAAACGGCGTTATAGTGAAAGCCCTGATGAAACAGTAACTGTAGCAAACACAATCAAGAGTCCTGTTTACTTCTGATAGAGCAAAATAATGCCTACTTATTAAGAATAGCTTTCTATTTTATGATTGCCCGTTATTATTTGAATCCTAACGTTTACTATTTCTTTCATTCAAGAGAAGGCATTAAACCCAAATACTTTGTGAATGTGCCTGCTGTGTGAAAGCTTTAATTAAATCTACAAGTAGAGCTTTAAAAGAACAAGAATCAAATTAATTGCAACAAGGGCCGCGCATTTGTTTCTGTGACAGGCCATAGCGCTTTGGAGAAAAGGCAATCTGTGTACCCTTATCTGAATTAGTAAACTCAATATCACTTTTCATTAGAATGGTAGGTCATTGTCATGCGTCTTCCATCTGACACTGTTTACATGTTAATGACCTCACAAATAGTCTGTTCCAACTAGTTTGCTGTAAAATTCCAAAGCTGTAAATCCATGAAGTGGAATAACTGTCTTCTGCTTTCTGCACCATTGGTTTTTGTGAGTTCTTCTCTAGATTGAGTTTCATAATTAGGCAGCAGCATAATTAAGGAAAATTCAAAAAATGCAAATAGGGCAAAAGGATTTATAGCTGATTATAGTTGTTATGCCATACTTGAGATTTACAAGCATCACTATTTGACTTTTCAATGATGCACAATCTAAAAGTAGAAAATAATATTTGTTCTTCAGAAAAATGTCATAGCTAAAGTTGGTGAGTGCTGGCCCATTTAGAAGATAATGGAGCACCCATGCACATTTCCAGACAAAGATTCAACTGGATATGTTGCTTTAGTTGTTTAGTGTCTGATGGCATTGAATCATAACCTGATGATGGTGAGATTGATTTTGTGTTTGTGTATTTCCCCCACAATATAACATAATTAGCATGCTGCCTAAAATCATATACTTAAAAGGAAACCTCACATTTACATCTAATAACTTGACAAGCCAAAGGAAAGCTTTTCTGCTGTAATATCTTGGAGTATTAAAACCTAGCCCAGATGAGTAAAACTAGTTGAGCAGAAGAGCTTAGCACTGAGTAAGTAAAAATATCTAAAGCAAGGGCCCATTTTGCACCATGCTAAAGTACTTCTGGAAAGGTGCTTCAATGCCCGTTAACTTTAGTGGGGATCAAGGCTGCTCAGCACCTTACAGAATTTGGGCCCAAGTTAGTGTGGCTCAGCCATACTGAAACAAGAACTATTTGGAAGCCTGTTTTACACTATTCTCAAACAGGATATAATTAGTATTGCAAGACTTACATTTCATGGCTGTCCCTATAGCAGCCTTGGGAGTTGCTTCACAGGCAGAGAGTAATGGTTTCTATTTTACTTGCAAACCTTAATGTGCAAAACAAGTTTAACTGTATGCTATCCGGTCCTTTCTGCTACATATATTTGTACTTCCTTTTCACTTGCTAGTTACTGAAGGCAAAAACACAGCAATCCATGCTTTCCATGTCTATTTAGTGGCAGACATGTAGTGTGTACAGTGCACTGTAAAATGGAGTCAGATATTAAACGTCCTGTCAATTGGACAGAATTGCTAGGGCTCTCCAAAAGCAAATTATGTAAGATTAAGGTCTGGAGGATTCTGAATTTTCTTTCAGAACAGCAGAGCATTAATAAATCACTGTTTGAGGTAAGTAATCAATTTCCTATTATATGCATTTTATATAAACAGATATCGTTGCAGATTGTGTACGAGCAGGATGTAAATTTGATTTTATAGTGTAAATTAATGCTGCTTTTATTTCTTGTATTTAAACATTAAAAATAATCTACAGCTAGATTGTACCCTTTGCTTCTGCAGACGGAGAGTATGTAGATCTGACAGAAAGGGTAGAGGAGAAATTCACTTCCACAGCATTATTACCCTTCCTTGGGACCCCAGTGATATGTGACTGGGAGTTAAGATTTGAAGCAGCTTTTAATTCTCTTTGGACTTCACCATGACTACTACTATGTAGCCACAGGAGGAATTAGCCATTAGCTGAAAGAGCCATGCGGAAAGAGGAAAAGCTAGACCTTTCTGTGGAGACCTCTGCTTCTTTGGGACTACAACTGTCCCACAGGATCCGTGCTCTCCAGAAGGTTCATATCTTCTTTAGTCTCCCCCAAAACCCCTTCACTCTGAGTGGATGATCACTTAATAATCCTCCAAGGTTGATCTTTTGGAGTTTGTTGGTATCTCTGATCCTCTTCTTTGGGTTTCTTCATGGTATAGGAGATCTGTCTCATAATATACATTGATTTTAAAATGAGCTTGCATAGAAGCAGCATGTTTTAGTGGTGAATAGCATAAGACTAGGAACCAGCAGTTCTAGATTTATTTCTGGTTCTCCCACTAACACCCTGACAAGGTCACTTATCTCTTTAGTGTCTGTTTCCTCATCTGTAAAATGTTGATAATTCCTTTTGTGCTAGGGTGTGTTGTGAGGATTTATTAGGGGTCTGATTTTCTGAAGTGCTGAACACCTGTAGCTCCCATTGCCTTTGGCTGGAGTTGAGTGTGCTCAGTACTTCTGAATATTAGACCCTTAGGACTCAGTTTAGATTCCTAGTTCTAGAGCCACGCAGGAGGGGGACAAGAAAAGATGAGCACTGCCTGAACAATAGTACCTGGAGTAAATTATGCAGGCTTCCAGGGGCACTATGTCCTTGCTAGTAGCCCTTGCTAAACCTTTAGAAGAGATACAGCATATGTTCCATCCAGCTATTTTGCTACCTCTTAGAGGAGGTTTTCAACACAGTACTTCTAGCTAGTACACCCTCTTTGCATTAGAGTGTACTGACTGCATTATTATAACTGCTTCCTTCATGAGAGCACTAGAGGAGAGAGATTCTATGTATATTTTCCCCCCATCAGGTGCAATTATAATGTGACTCTTTATGTTTGTACACTTTGAACATATGAAGTGCTATATAAGTGCTAGATGGGTTATTGAAGGTCAAATACAGTGATGGGCATCTTAGATATAAGTATAATAATAATGAATACAGTAATAATTTAACCTATTCTCTTGTTCATACGTGCATAAATAAAGTAAGACATTAAATGTAGTTTACCATTTACAGGCTAATAATTTACTATCAGATTTGAATATATCAAATAGCCATGGGATGAAATTAAGATGGAAAAAGTCATATGATGAAATTAGCTATGTTCACATGGGCATTATTTATAAAAGATTTTGCTATGATTAGAGAAAGACCAGCGGCAAGTCAAGCAAATGAGATCAAATGACCCACAGAAAGAGAAAATTAACCTCAACAATAAATAAAAGGTTATTATCCACTACAAGTGCTCCAAGACAAGCTGTTCTTGATTAATCATATCTTTCACTTTGGGCTATAGGCCCTGATTATAGCTGCCTTTCAGATTATTTATGGATGAAAACATCTTAATGTAGAATAAAATACTACTGCATATTTACCCCTTTCTTTTAATGTTGTGTTTTCTGGTAGCACAAGTACTATCTAATCTAGTCTCATTGCTTTTGTCACCATTATCCTAATTATCCAAATTCAGCACTATTTCTATATTTTACGGCAAACAGGTTTGTCTATTTGATGTGTTTTCTATCACATCTAATCTATGGTAGGTGTTTTTAATCTATACGCCATTGCCCAACAGGTTAAAAAAATTGCTTCGTCCACTTTGTTATTGATTTTTTCTCTCAGGAGATTCTTGGGACTTGGGTATTGTTCAGTTTCTCCTGCATCTCCCCTCAGAAGTGGTGTCATGGTAGACCTTCTAAGAAAATGTGTGAATGAGATGATTTCTGAAGCCCAGTGAAGTCACACCTTGTATCATCCAGAGCAGGTTGCAAGAAATTATTTATTCTGCCCTTCCTTCTGTTAAGAGTTGCTCACACTAATCATATTGTTCCTATTCCCCTACATACCACATCAAAAGCAAAGAGCTTGTTTTTTACAATATCTCCACCTGTGCTGCCACTAAAACACCAAGCTGGCCCTTAGAATGCTTTCTAATACTACACCATTTTCAATACTCTGTCTCACTTATAAACAAATTGAGCATTCCAGCAAAATTGTTCTCAGAAGATCAGCAAAACTCTTACTGTGAAAAAACAGAAAAGCATACAGTAAGAACTCTGTGCTACACAATGAAAATATAGTGTATGTTTAGCAGTGCTTTGAAGTACTGTTCCATAAGGAACGAACATAAGAAAAGTTTAACCTATTTGATTTGGCCTGCAGAAACTCTTGAGAGAGAATTTGTAGTGTATGGAAGCACTGTAAACATATAATTCCTCTTACTAAGTGTTACAGATCTGCTTGTATATTTGAAGATGCGGGTTTCGAGGGTGCACATTTCCTGTTCTCTTGCAACAATCCCTACAATGGATGGATCGAAGAAGCAGGAGGTTTTTAATAAACTAACTTACCCTTCATTTTAGAATGTCTTTTCATCATATTTTTCCATCCCTTCATTTCAGCCATAGTAATTGCTACATTCACTTAACATCTTGAAATGGCTATTACTAACCCTTTGTTCACTTACTAATATGGAAGTAATTAATCCAGTTTTGGTGGAATTGTCTGATATGAATGGGAATCCATTAAGTAAAACAATAACTTTGCTAATCTAAAACGTATTTTTTAAAAGTAATTAAAAGGCCTCCATGTGTTTGTTTCATTGCTATATTTAATATCTTTGAACTATTTCACTTTTCATATTTCAGTAGGAAATCTGCTTAATTTTCAAAGTGTCCACAAATAATTTTAAATTAAATTAAAACATGGTCTCTGGAGCTGTGCCTTGTCACACTCTTTGACTAACTGGTGCTTTGAGAGCCCTATTTCTCTGGGTAGGTGGCTTTAATTTAGTAACAACCACAAAAGGTTACTTTAAATGACCAACCTCTTCTCAGTCAACCAGGAGCCTCTCTCTCAAGGTACCTTTGCACTGCCATTAAACACCTGCAGCTGGCCTGTGCCGGCTGACTCTGGCTCGGTGGGGGGCTCAGGCAGGGCTGTTTAATTTCAGAGTAGACATCTGGGCTCGGACTGCAGCCCAAATTCTGGCACCTTTCCACCTCAGAGGTTTGTTTTAACCTTGGCAAAGAACTCCAGATCACATTATTTACAATCAACAAACACTTTCACTGTGTTTGAGGCATTAACTTGGGGAATCATTTGGACTCTATCTCTGGCAATCTGCCATCTGCTTGGTTGGGTTTGGTGGGTCCCTGTACTTCCCATATAAATTTATTATGATTATTTCTTAAAATTGCTGCTCCAAAAGTTTTTGGTACAATGCAAGATACTGTCCTGGCCCTGTAGAGCTTACGATGATCCCTTTTTTTTTTTTTTTTCCTTTTTCTTCTTTTTAAAATCTTCAGTGGTCCAAGAAAAGATTGTGTAGTCTTGTTCTGGGTTTATGCTGTCTTGCATCACGTATCACATGCAGGCCAATATAGTCATGGATTTTGGGATAGCTAGGGCAAAAAATTGCAGAAGGAATGTGCCTTTTGTGGTTCAACCCTTCTGATTAGTCATCGAAAGCTCACAATCAAAGTTAACTGATTATCATCTACCATCATTTGTCCTTAGTCTTACTGGACTCCAAAGCAGGACCTCTGGACTGTGCACTCCTCCATAAGGACTTCTATATCCCTGCCTAATAAAAAACAAAATTCTGTATACACTGTGCTCTTTTGTTAACCTTTTCACCGGTTTTTCTTATAAGCTCCAGATGCTTGGCTTCAATACAGTTTCCAATAGCTAGTGCTCTATTTCTTTGAGAAATTTCTACTTTACAGATATTAGTCAGCTTTAGTAGCATTACTTTGCCTCATTGAGGGAAATTACCATACAGTACTTCTCTTTTTATTGCTCATTCTGGCCTCATATTTTCAAAATAGAGGTCTTGCATGGCGGAGTGCTAAATAGGCCAAAATAGTTTATAAACATTGAGTCACCAAACAAGAGCAGGACACAACATAGGATTGAAGATAGATTTACACAGCAACAAGAAATAGTCAGATGGTTATCCAGGATTTGTACATTTTTGGGAGTCGTCATTCACCTAACTCTGAATAATCCCCGAGGAGCTGCATTCATGTATCTCTTTTAGGTATTGCTGGCTCATTACCTACAAACAAAATGTTCACAGAATCTTGGCCACTCCCATCTCTCCAAAAGCACCTGTTTTGTTACTCTACCTCCTAGAATACTGCTTATCCCTTTTATAAAATAAACTTTTGTCCTTTCCATGGCTGTACAAGAACAGCCAGGGAGGCAAAGTTATACATATGCCAGTCATGTGTACGCAGACCATCGTCAGGCAGTCAGATGTCGAGGCCAGGTTAAATAGACAAGCCAAAGTACTAGAAGTTCAGGTATGCAAGTTTGCTCAGTCTAGCAAAAGTGATTTGGCAGCACTTTGTGTAGTTTCTTATGTTTGGAGTGTGTGATTTTTGCTTTGATAGCAACCCTTAATCTATTATTAATGCAGTTGTATGTAGATCAAAACTAAGATACTTAGTCACATCAGAAAAGAATTCTACTCTATTTTTACATAATTTGATGTTTAATCCAGAAGGAAATAAAGTGCAAGGAGACTAATGTTGGGTATTGTACATCCCTATTCCTCTTTTACGAACTGTAATCTGTGATTCTGAAGATAAGTGTTTGGGTGTGCTGTATATATGGTAAAATAACCCTCCTTAGATTTTTAGCTGGAGAACTTGTAGGTGATAAGTATCTCTTTTTTTTTTTTTTTTTTTCCTGTTGTGAGTTGCAGCATTTTATCAAGTTTAAAGATCAGAATCTGCAACTTTCTTGAATGCCATCTAAATAAATTTTTTAAATGCAAAAATGTTCATCATTAGCCTGTATTCACCAGCTTTTCAACATTAACAGGGTTTATTTAGTCCTTCTAATAACATCATTATCATATGTAATTATAGCAAGGCTGTTGATGCCATTATAGTTAACATTATGTCAGCACTTCCATTCTAAAACCTATTTTTCATGGATTTATGACTGAGCCATAAAAATGATGCTCCAGGAAGAAGCTTTACCTATTGCAGCTTCACCTTTGAATAATTGTTCTGTTCTTCATTTGTTTTTGTTGCTGTTTTTAGTTCAGGCATTTGTTCATTTGTAATTCTGAAAAACAAACCATTCTTCCCTTTAAACGACACTTTTGTAACTCAACACTCACATTTTTAAGATGGAAAATTTGGAAGCCCCTCATGGATTGGATTGTAATTGGATTTTAATTCTGCTTGTTAATAATAATGTATCAAGGCATACAGCATATAAAAAATATTTTTTTCCAGCTTTCCTGTAAGATTTGCCAGCTTTCCTGTAAGAAGACCTTTCAACAACATATACACATGGGAAAGCAAAGATGGCAAGCTATTAATGTCTGAAAGTTGGCAATAGCACAGGCTCAAATATCCTGTTCATTATGGACCGTACCATCAGTTGGAAGTGTGAGCCCTTCCCACAATGTGCCAGTCCACTGCCTCCTATGTGCCTACTCTACTTCTCTGCACAGACACACTCAGGTTCATGCCTTTCCTTTCAGCTTCCAATCTGCCTTGCTAGTGGGTAATATCTCCCCCTGCTGATTCCCAGTATAACAAAGATGTTGGTAACTTGAAGTCCTGGGAGTCAGAGCACAGTAAGAGAAAATATCAGGGACATGGAAGGGATTCACACTCAGGGAAGGCATGTCCAGTTGAAACTTACGGCAAGTAAATGTCCCTGTCTGACCCTGCTCCCAGACCAGAAAACTTCTCTCCCAGGACTGTGCCCTCAAGTGGTTCTTAAACTCAGGAAATAATTAGCCAATATCCTATAGTTTAATATTCCTGGTGATTCAGGAGTAAAAATATGTTGTAGGAGGAGAGGTTGCTTAAACCCTTCTTCCTCTTCAGATCACTGTAGCCCTGGTTCTACCCATGCACATACACACAAAGTGATGCAATTGACTGACGTTGCTGTGAATAGATTGGTGTGAAATTAAGACCTGTGGCCCAAAGGTTATGATTGTTTTATGTAACATAGACCATTGCAAGGCAATGAGATGTTGGATAGTGGAGTGCCAACTCAGTTATAATATTATGGATGTCTGAGAATTTCCTACAGAAGCTAATTGACCGGTGAAATATATAAATTTAGCAACATTTTTTTCTGTTTTCATTTTGGAGCTTGTATGCAGATGGCAATTTTGCGCTTCTATCTAATATCTATAAGAATTTTCCTCGGCCTGATTTCTTTTCAATGTCTCTTTGCAAAGCATGTCAGCTTTTCATCTTGGAAGCTAAAAATAAATGTTATACCAGAATCAGAAGAGATTGAAATTAGGGGTTGATTCATAAATAGAAAAAAGAAATTACACAAGCTTTCATTAATTATTCTATGGAGTATTTTGTTTGTTTGTGGAAATGGTGTGTTGAGCATCTAGTCTTTTTTTCTTAAAAAAGTAAAATATCTGAAGCTATGTGATTTTGCACATTACATCTGTATACCCCATAGTCATGTGGAATATCTGTTTTTGTGTTACAGTTGTAAGCATATCCACAGCTGGAATTTTGTTACCCTTCATTGTAGCAGTCACACCTGCCATCTTCCTTTATAGCATTAAACCAACCCATAATTTCAGAGTAAACTCTGCTAGAAATGTGCCAGAAATATTTTATACTGAACAGGGTCTCTAAGACTTTCTGTATATAAGGGTGGTGTGTTAGAATGCAAAATCAAATGGTATTCTTACATTCCTGTGGTTTCTATGAATTGTTTATACGTCACTTCTAGAATAACAGGACAGCCTCCTGTGAGGCTTACAGGTGGTAATGAGTTAACAATGAGAACATAATAAAGTGGGCATTATCAAAATTATTTTTTCCCAGCACAAGGTATTTAATTTAAGGTGAACTATATTGTAATCCTTTCAGCTATCCTGAAGTTGATGATGGTGTTGCTATATGTAGTTGTTTTCAGAAAATGCAATGCCCACTTCATTGTTGAATATGCCTATTAGTGAGGATAAAAGCTGAGTTGCACTGACCATTCATTCCATTTCCACAGATAATATGATGTGGCATCATAAAAAGTTGCATTTCTATAGCAAATTTAATTGAGATTTTCAAAATGAATTAAGCTTCGCAAAGCCCGTGTGCGTTACTGAAGATTAATGGTAGTATACACATTTTTTACATCAGTGGCACATCCAAAAACAGAACCCAAGAGTCCTGAATCTCGTGCTCAGAAGTGCAGTTTTTTAGCCAAGTGTGACCCACAAACTTCTATAGTGAAGCACTTTCCTCCCCCCATCCCAACTTTTTTAACATGGAAGTTTGGTCTTCAGAGGCTATTGGTCCTGATGTTTAATGCTCTACTATGATCCAAATAGAAGATCATTTGGGTCACAGGGCCCAAGCATAATTTTTTTGGGCCCAGTACAAACTTGTACCACGGGCCCCCTCCCACACACACATACCCATGGGGATTGCAGCCTGGGCCGGGACCCCGAGGGACTCCGGGCCCCGGTAAAGTGTACCCCTTTTCCCCCCCATGTGGGGGCCCTGTTCAGTCATGATGTATAGTGAGACCCATGATATCTGTCCATCGCATCTAACTAATAAATATGAAGATAGCTGCAATCTGCTCCATTTTTTTCAACCTAGGTGCAGCCACTATTTGTGTATCTCTGGAATAGATACCGTTCTTGTGCAGGCACTGTTATGTAATCATTGTTTGAAATCAGCCATGTTATTCTGACATATATAATTATGCCAAGCAGATCTAAGAGTTAAGGTAAACAAAACAGAACTGCCTAAGAAGCTAGCATTTAGCAAACAAACTGACCTTCTTTCCGAAAAGACAAATAAAATTGTAGAAAAGCTGACTCCAGCTAAAACAGTTTCTTATTAAGAAAAGCAACCAACCATGGCAATTTTGTAGTACTGGTTTGTTTTGACACCAACTATTTTTCTCTTGACAACTGTCAGTGAATTCACGTTCACGTGATATTTACTCTCATTATTCTGCTGGCAGTTAAAAGGCTATTTCTGAAGTCAGGCAGCTATATCTCAGTTTCCAACTAAATTGAACCCCATTTCTTATGCCTTTTGTTTGCAAAACAACTCACTTCACTTTGCAGCCATTCAAAACATTTGGTGATACAGGGAGGCTGCAGTGTGGATTCAGGGAGATTTTTTTTCATTGCTTGCAAAATTGTTAATCATTTGACGACCAGTTGCATAAATGGTATTTTTACAACAGGCATGTCTGTTTGTTCATGCCAACTAAGTGGAAAGTGAATTTTTAATGCAGTTTTTTGTTGTGGGGATAGATGTCAGCAGAAGAGTAACGAAAAGCAAACAAAACAAAATAAATCAGATGCAGGATGTTGCAGACACCCGTGTTCCACAATCAACACCCTATACTGTAAACAAGTAACACAGCAAGGAACAGGATACTTTCAATCTGTTGTGTAATAACCTACCAGGGAAGAGTGTGCTGGAGAAAAGCCTAGACATAAACATACTTTATGAATAGGAATTTCTTGGCTCGTGGTAGCTATGGGTATTTATTAGGCCTTATTTATTTGTTGCGACTGTAGCGCAGGACTGATTTATAGCCTATTCTATCTGGATATAGCACAGGCAGGAAGTAGCACGGCCACAGCCAATATGTCCAACATATTCCATCTGTTGAGAGTAAATGTAAAACTCCACTCTAGGAAATGACATCTTTATAATGCTTTTCTTTTAATTTTTATTCTGTTGAAATAGTGCTTATCCCTATGCTATTGTGTGCTAATAGCATGTGCTTAATAGGGTTGCCAACTTTCTATTTTCTGAAAACCAGACACTATAGCAAGAGCCATGGAACCTCCCCCTACCCCACCTCTGCCCCTCGGGACCCTGTCCCTTCCCTGTCTTTTCCCTCAGGTCCTCTTCTCAGCTTCTCCCATCGCTTGCTGCTCTCTCCTCCCTCCCGCTTCCTTGTCACTCAATCCTCTCCACTTCCCCTTTGGTCCCCCTACAGCTGGGCTCCCTCTGCTCTGGGGCTGTGACGGGAGCTGCAGCCCTTGGTGTGGAGCCTGCCTGCCCACAAAATGAGAGTAGAAGGTGGCCCTGGCTGAGCAGAGGCTGGTGCGGATTGATGATCTGATGCATCCCCCTGGTAACCAGATTTTTGGTGTTCAGTCAGTACATCTGACCGGACAGTGCACAGGGAACTGGTCTTTCCAGTCAAAAACCGGACACTTGGCAATTCCAGTATTTAAAGGGATGCAGTGTTTAAATGCAGCTATACTCAAGTTGTTTTCTCTCATTTATAATATTTGAGCAGCAAGAGCTTCTCATCCAGTCAGAATATAGCTTCCTCTCAAGTGCATGTTTCAATCTGACATAAGTGTTGAAAGGAAGAGTCAATTTATTTCTCATTTATCTGTCTAATCTGTGTCTTTATAGTGTATGTATCTGAGTGCCTCACTATCTCTGATAGAGATAATGCCCTTGTTTTTGAAGGAAAACAAATTTTCCATCTAAGTAGATCTGTGCTTCTTTTCTGGTCACATAAAAATCTTTGGTGTGAAGTCAGTCAGAACAAGATAATATTCATTATCAGGACATTTGAGGAAAACAGGAACGGAAGTGGCCTCTCTCTAGTTTCCATCACTGAATATCCAGATCCAAGAAAGGGCATGGTTGTTAGGAGACTCATTCTGAACATCCTTTTTCAGAACACACTCCGCCTTTATTTACACGTGTTTCTCTACTGGATGGAGCCCACTTTCTCCATTCATATCATATAAATTCTGGGCCAGAGCCTCAGCGGGTATAAAGAGATGTAATTCCAGTGATGTCTCTGGGTCTCTTCTGTCAGGGATATGTAATACATTTGAAGGTGCCTTTGAGAGAGATCCACTCTGCTCATAATCTGGCACTGAACCCAATAGAGAGAGAGGTTAGAGAGCTGTTGTGCCCCACAGTGGGATACCCCAAGGTAAGAAGCAGGTAATGGAGGTGACCAAGGGACCTTATAGGCTAGGGCAAAATACAGGAAGCAGGGGATGGGCTTTATAAATCTAGAGGTTTGAATAACCTTCCAAACATTTGGATTCTTATCCAGATCTCTGAACTTTTTGAAATTTGCCATCACTAGCGATATGATGGCCCCTTTATTTATTTATATAATTATTCCTGCTGAGTAATTTCATCAGTTTGTAATAGCTCTGGTGTTTCTTTGGCAAGTGAATCTAGGCTATATTTTTCTGGTTTGTTTGTGAAACAGTATCAAAAGTCTTACTAAAGTTGTGATATATCATATCTACTGTTTCTACCCTATCCACAAGGCTTGCTGCCCTGTCAAAGGAAGATATTAAGCTAGTCTGACATGATTTGTTCTTGACAAATCCATGCTGACTATTATTTATCACCTTATTTTCTTCTAGATACTTACAAATTAATTGTGTGATTTTTTTTTGCTCCATTATCTTAAGATGACGACTGGTCTATAATTCCCTGGGTTGTGCCTATTTCCCTTTTTATAGATAGGTACTTTATTTGCCCTTTTACAGATCTTGGGTATCTCTCCTGTCCTCCATGAGTTCTCAAAGATAATTGCTAATGGCTCAGAGATCTCTTCAGCCAGTTCGTTAAGTATTCTAGGATGTATTTCATCAGGCCCTACCAACCTGAAAACACCTAACTTGTCTAAATAATATTTAACTTGTTCTTTTCCTATTTTAGCCTCAGATGCTATCCCCTTTACACTGATGTTCATTAGGTTAGTTGTCCAATCATTGCTAACGTTTTTGGTGAGAACTGAAACAAAAAAGGCATTTAACAATTGGACCATTACTGCATTTTCTGTTATTGTCTTTCCCTCCTTGTCGAGTTAATGGGCCAATGAATGGGATTTCTCATCTTGTATTTGTAAAATGTTTTCTTGTTACCCTTTATGTCCCTAGCTAATTTAATCTCCTATTTTGCCTTGGCCTTTCTAATTTTGTCCCTATGTTTTTTTTATAATCATCCTATGTAATTTGTCCTAGTTTCCACTTATGTCTGACTCTTTTTTGAGTTTTAGTCATTGAAGATCTCCTGCATAAGCCAGGTGGTCTCTTACCATATTTTCTGTCTTTCCTACGTATTTTGGATAGTTTGCTCTTGTGACCTTAATAAAGTTTCTTTTAAAAACTGCCGACTCTCCTAAACTCTTTTTTCCCTTTGACTTGCTTCCCATGGGATCTTATCTACCAATTCTCTGAATTTGCTAAAGTCTGCCTTCTTGAAATCCATTGTCTTTATTCTCCTGTTTTCCCTCTTTTTTAGAATCATGAACTCTATCATTTCATGATCCCTTTCACCCAAGCTGTCTTCTACCTTCAAATTCTCAAATAATTCCTTCCCATTCATTGGAATCAAATCTAGAACAGCCTCTTCCCTAGTCACTTTCTCCACCTCCATCTTTGGGGGGTGTGCATGGATTCTCCTCCTCTGTCTTTCAGGGTGATTCCTCATGATAACCTACATTAACCTGAAACAGCCTTTTCTCATGCTGACATGTAATAATGTGATTGCATTATTTCTTGATGAATCTGAGGGTGATCCTGGTCACTGCTCCAACGCTTTTTTTTTATTTGTAGAAGAGAATTAGTTCATCAGCCATTCAGAGTCATGTTTTTCTCTATTGGAAGTTGATACACTCATAAATTTATAATCCACATTGTGTTCCAGCAATATGTTAATGCTGAGTTCATAAGAATAATCGGGCCACATGCTGTCTTATGGTTCCACTAATACAGTTTTGAGTAACGTCAGCATTTTCACTCATTTCATTTGCAAACAAGAAACAGCCTTTGCATAACACTACATTATGTAAGCAGATATAGCACATAGGCAGTATTTTGATCATTGTTAAATTGAAGAAGCCTGAAGAAATAATGGCCTACTACTGCAGTTGGTGAATAGGGCAATACTCTTAATTAATGAAACACTGCACTATCTCATATATACATTAACTTTTATAAGTATGGAACTTGTCATCTAGCCAAAAGAAAAATGTCTTCGGGAGACAATTTTATTTATTTATTTGCAAATGATCTAAAGATGCACTGTATAACAATTAAAATTAACCAAAAAAATAAAAGTTTAAGAGAGTGCTGAGTTTGGAAATGTATGTACCTTTAACAAAAAGAACCTCATTACAATGTTGCAATTAAAGACAAAAGAAAACCCTAAGGAACAGATTGACTGGTATGCTGCAACTGCTTTTGGGACACTCTGCTGATGCAAATCAGCAATTAACTATATATAACCTCCCAGTTAAGCCAAGTTTATGGCTGCTTTGCATTGCCAGAGTAATACAAAGCAGCTGGAGCATACCAGTGAACTGGTCCTAAATGTGTGAAGAAAAGGAAAATTGGGGTTAAGCGTTTCACAAACAACTTTAACTGTGACTCTCCTTGTCAAGGCCACAGGGAATAGAGGGATATTATTTTGGGTAGCAGGAAGAGGAGGTTTGCTTCAATTTCTGGAAGAGCTAAAGAATATAAATTATGCAGTGTCTGTATGATCAACTTTATAAATTTGTTGAGTACTCTACAGTGGTCAGCAGGTCTGTTACAGCCTGGGGTAAAACTCAGAGGAGAATCAGGTTCCCAAGGTTCAGCTTTAGAGAAGGGAGTTCTGCCTTGTGCTTTGTTTAAGGACTCGTGGACGCTATTTATTTATTTATTTATTTATTTATTTATTTTACAATGACTAAATCGAATCAATCAAATTTAGGGCCCAATCCTGAGAGATACTGAGCACCCACAACTCCCCCCCAGGTGCAGTTTACAAGGTTCATTAGCCCTTCTGAACTACCTTAACCCCTTCAGGGTTGGTGTGGGGTGAACATCCCATCATGTTCGAGTTTGGCATAAATCATATTCAGTTTTTCCTTTTAGTTGAACACTCCGATCCTGCCGTAAGCATTTGTGGGCAGGGGTGGAAATCTGATAGGCAAACCAGAGACGTAGTTCGTTATTTATACCTTCTGTAAACCACCTCTCTCCTTTTATTGAATACTCTCACTATTATTGATATGTGGGCTCAGGTATTGCCCAGTTCTGGAGTCCTTACCCAGACAAAACTTCTCTTAAATGAAAAGTGTAAGACGGAAAGTATAACTATCGTTTTATAGTCTAGATTAAATGTATCAGATTTATTAATTTTGTTGCATAGAATCATAGAGTTGGAAGGGACCTCAGGAGGTCATCTAGTCCAACCCCCTGCTCAAAGCAGGACTAACCTCAGCTATATCATCCCAGCCAGGGATTTGTCAAGCCTCAGCTTAAAAACCTCTAAAGATTCCACCACCTCTCTAGGTAACCCATTCCAGTGCTTCACCACCCTCCTAGTGAAAAACTTTTTCCTAACGTCCAACCTAGACCTCCCCAACTGCAACTTGAGACCATTGCTCCTTGTTCTGTCATCTGCCACCACCGAGAACAGCTTAGCCCCATCCTCCCTGGAACCCCCTTTCAGGTAGTTAAAGGCCGCTATCAAATCCCCCCTCATTCTTCTCTTTTGCAGACTAAACAAGCCCAGTTTCCTTAGCCTCTCCTCATAAGTCCTGTGCTCCAGCCCCCTAATCATTTTTGTTGCCCTCCGCTGGACTCTCTCTAATTTGTCTACATCCTTTTTGTAGTGGGGGGCCGAAAACTGGACACAATACTCCAAATGCGGCCTCACCAATGCCGAATAGAGGGGAATAATCTCTTCCCGTGACCTGCTGGCAATGCTCCTCCTAATGCAGCCCAGTATGCTATTAACCTTCTTGGCACAGGGCACACTGCTGACACATATCCAGCTTCTTATCCACTGTTACCCCCAGGTCCTTTTGTGCAGAACTGCTGCCTAGCTCGTCGGTCCCCAGTCTATAGCTCTGCATGGGATTCTTCCTTTTTAAATGGAGGACTCTGCACTTTTCTTTGTTGAACCTCATTAGATTTCTTTTGGCCCAATCCTCCAGCTTGTTTAGGTCCTCCTGTATCCTATCCCTACCTTCCAGGGTACCTACCACTCCCCCCAGCTTAGTGTCATCCGCAAACTTGCTGAGGGTGCAATCTACCCCATCTTCCGGATCATTAATGAAGATGTTGAACAAAACTGGCCCCAGGACCGACCCCTGGGGCACTCCGCTTGTGACCAGTTGCCAGCTAGACATGGAGCCATTGATCACTACTCGTTGAGCCCTATGCTCTAGCCAGTTCTGTATCCATTTTATAGTCCGTTCATCCAACCCATGCTTCCTTAACTTGCCGATAAGAATACTGTGAGAGACAGTATCAAAAGCTTTGCTAAAGTCAAGGTATATCACATCCACCATCTTCCCTACATCCACAGAGCCACTCACCTCATCATAGAAAGCAATCAGGTTGGTCAGGCATGACTTTCCCTTGGTGAATCCGTGTTGACTGTTCCTGATCACCTTCCTCCCTTCCAAGTGCCTTAAAATGGATAATTGCAACCTTAATAGGGGTTTTTCTGTGAGGAATAATAATTATGTTGACTGTATGGCTCCCATCACCCCAGTGTCTGAGGACCTCACAGACCTAAATGAATTTATCCTCGCAACATTCTCCTGTGAGATAAGGGTTTTATCATACCCTATTTTATAGATGGTGAACTGAGGGACAGAGAGATGGACTTGCCTCATGGCACACAGGGTATCTGCCACTGCCAGGAATTGAACCTAGATTGTGGAAGTCCAGTGGCTTAACCACAAATCCATCCTTTCTCTCTTCTAATATATTGCACATATAATCAATGCCTTTTAAAAATGCATAGAAAATACATTAATAGTTGGTCTGGAGGTCAGGACACAGCACAATATACTAGTTGAGAGTGTGGTCCTTAGATCCCTGCCGGCGGGGACAGAGGGGGAGGGTCTGGGACAATGGTTAGTGCAGTTCTTTACATTATCTTGGACCAACGATTTTCACCATGAAGAGGAGAATAAAGTGTAACTTCTTAATTGAGGCAGATCACATCCATTTCATCTCAGTCCCTGCTAATTTAGCTGATGTGCACCCTTCCTTGTGAATAGTCATTTCTGCCCTCTCCCCCCTGTGTTTGCACACAGCGTGCTGCTATTCTAAAGCAACCCAAAAGATAAATCTTTTGACAGGAGGATATGAATATCTGTCTTAAACCGTTTACAGTATGTGGCTTATTTATTTGAACTATATGAAAATAATTATTACACAATGCAAATAATAGAATATTTTCCTAACTGGTATAGTATATGTAATGAAAACATGTTGTGTAAACTAAACAGCACTGTGTTGAAACCACAGTTTCCTGCTAGCAGTGTTGATATAATAAATAAGCAACTAATTAAATACTTTAAATAACACAGAGAATATTTCTATCTGCTAACGTGCAGCCTTTTCATATTCCTATCCCCCATGCTCCATCTTGCAGATTGTTAAAAATTGTGCTTTCAGATCTAACCTTCATTATATATCTAGGAGTGATTTATTCTTTTTTTTTTTTTTTTTCTTAACTGTCTATGAATGTTGTTTCCGGTAAGCATGCTGTCATGGAAATGAGAAGAAAAGACACAAAGGAATTTCACTGGCTGGTATTGAAGTTGAAAGGGTCCTCTTCAGATTATTTTACAATCATTTTCTCCAGAATATAGACACAGTTATTTACACATAAGGAAGGGGGGACATAAAAACTTCAGGCAGTCTCTGATCCTTTAAGCTGCCATTGCTATTTTTTCTAAAGCACCAGAACACAAGACAAATGCAATTAATCTGTCTTGGGTGCTTAAAGAAGACGATAGTGAATTTGTTTTTTTGTTGTTGTCTAACATTTATCCTAGGTTTTCTGCTTGGTTGTTTACAATCTTTGTTGTCAGAGTTTTCCATGTGTGTGCGTGCATGCACGTGTAATTACTATAATTAGTTCCTACCTCTTACTGCTCTTCCCGGGGTTTCATAAATAGCCATCTCCCTAAATATGACATTTTTGATTGGTAGTCACTCACAACGTTCTCAGATGTATTTTATCCTCTTCTTTGTGTGTGCTGAATAGCATGGAGGGGTAAATAGAATCTTGACATTTTGAAGTGAAATAGGCTTGTTTTCTTTTTTGCATCCCTATAGTTGTTTAGTGAAATGCTGCAGCTGAGTTTTTTATTATTATTATTATTGATATATAAATAGAAGGAAGATTAGTTTTGAAAGCACAATGGTTTCTTAGAGAATACAAAAATTTAGAGAAAAACAGGAAGACTGTACGTTGATGTCAATAACAGCTTTGAGGGGGAGAGAAAGATTCAGAAATGAAAGGAAATGGCCCGCAGCCTAAGAGCTGCAACAGTGAAGTGCACCATTAATGGTACAAGAATGGAAAGTATTGTGATAAAGAAGGTTGTTTTTCTGTAGTTCACTTCACTTTAAAACTTGTCTAAAACTCAATTTGAACTTGATTCACAACAGTGATTGATTGGATTGGTGCTTCACATCCATTAAACATACTTGACCCTGTATGCTGATTATTCCATCTATGCTGATTTATTCTTTTTAACATTGTTTCATCTTTTGTCCTAAATTACTTTTGCTCCATTGTATTCCCTCAAAGTCTTCCTTCTGCGCTATAATGTTCAACTCTAGTCGTAACAACAGCTACTGTACTTGAAGGATTTTTTCAATGCTTTATTCTGTTTTTCTTTAGTATTTGACAACACACAATGAAAACTTTAAAAATTATAACTAACTGCTGAAGTTGCTGTTAAGCATACTGCAGTTTTTATTGAGTAGCTTTCATGCTATTATTGACCAAAACATTGTGTGGTTAAATGGTTCCAGTTTATTTAATTTGCTTGTCAATTAGATAATCATTAAAGCCAGAGGGACAAAATTTATTCAGTGTAGAGAAATTTTAAGTGTGCTGTAGCATTCAAAGAACTGAGATATAAAAGTGTTTAAAGAATAAAAATGTGGTAGGAACCCCTTCCAGATAACCATCACTGGAGCAGTCATTTGTCACTGAAATAAATTCTGCTACTATCTGAAACAGGCAAAATGAAATTTGTCAAATATGACAATTTTGTACGATTAAATCAGCATTATCTGCCTAATGGTTCATCCATCAGAAACATTCATATAACATATATACCGTGTACATTATTGACAACTGTTTTGCAAAATTCTGGTTCTTTTTAACTGATTAAGTGCCATATGTTAAATAAAAGTGCAAAAGAACAGGCACTTTCTTTCAGAAATACCTTCAAGTAGAAATCATAATCCTTTGGGACTGGAGGAGACTTTTCCTAAATAATTTAATCAATCCTTCTGCCCATGGCAATTCAGAGTGTAAGGTCTGTTTCCATTATCACTCTATTGTCTTAAGCACAGTAATATTTTAGAATTATATAGCACTATTCATCCCAAAGGCTCCCCAATCTCATTAGAGCTGCAGTGCAACCACTTCTTGAGTAGGACACAGCAGCTAACTGATGCTCAGCAGAAGGTAGAACATGGGATGAAACAAGGGGAAATTTTGGCTTGAGATATTAGGGCAAACATCTATATGTAAAGTGCCATGTGAGCTTGTTGACAATGTGTCAGTTATTAAACCCACGCATAATTGTTTGCTGCTTAATTTATCTATTTCAAGGATGATGTGAGTCTACCTAGGTGGAATTTGAACCAGCTGTTCCAGGGACTAATATTTTGTACCTAACACTTGTATTAGTAAATCATCCTTAAAACTGCGTCAGATTTTTTTTTCTCATTCCAAACAAACTAAATTGGATTTGTAAATAGATTCCAATGAATAATGCCATATAGGAGAGAGAGCTCAATAATACTTGTTAATCTACAGCTACAACAAAAGCAAATTCACTCTCTTAAACAATTTGGGGTCCACATTCCTGCAGAGATCCCACTCATGTTATTGGAATCACTGATGTAAATTTTCCTCTCCCCTAAATGTCAATGACACACTAGATACTCAAGTCTACTTTTAATAGCCTTAGGAAAAAATAATTTACAATAAAAAAGGTGCTCTAGCACCCCTGTGAAATGAAATAGTTAAAATGAAGAAATTTTAAAATGAGGACCTGAGTAACCCAACGTTAGATGTGAAGTTGTATAATCAGTTAACAATGGTATCTATAGTTTGAATATACTGTGGGATGTCAGTCAGAAACGGTTGATTTTAGGGTTAAATGTTAGGCATACAGAATGTCACATCACAGCATATCATATTATATTGCACTGTACCATTAGTCTATGGGATGCAGCATAGTACACACACAGGCAGTTGTTATACCTGCATTCCAAAATAATTTGACATATTCAAAACAAATAGTGGATTTTTTGTTTATATCTAGACTACTAAAAATTAATTCTTTCATGTATCCACAGTTATATATAATTGCCTACCTGTTCATCTCTGGACATAATGTTGACATGTTCCATATAATATGATATAATGTCATTTTAGGTATGTAGTGAATTTCAGTTTCCTAAATGGAGTTCATATTTGGGGACATCTTCCTTCCTCAGAAAATTACATTTCTGAGAGAAGAAGCTTTATGGCAAAATATTAGAAATCAAGCTTAGATTTCTCAGTTCTAACAAAATATTTGCAATGGCTCACAGTTAAGACATATACTACATGTTTTGAGGGCAGAGTCACACAGACTAGACTAATAAGGTTCTATCAGTGAGACTTTCATAAGTCCTTGAATGCTCATGACTTCTGTTGGCTGGACCTCAAGACAGTGATACACATAGAGTAATGAATCTATAGGACTGCCAAGAAAATGTTGCATTCTTTTTAGTTAAATAAAAGATAGGCAAAACAAGAACTTTGTGTTAAACAAAATCCAGCACACTCTTCGTTCACTATGACATTAGGCTTAGAGGTAAAGCTTAAATGTTGAAAAAGTCTTTAACACCATTCAGAGGTGTGAGCATTCCTGGCAAACTCTTCACAAAAGGCACTTAAGTCACTGTCTGTTCAAAAGCTGATGACTGTCCAGATGGATGTTAAACTCTCATGTCACTTCTTGATAGGAGCATGATATAATGCCACTCACTATTGCTGTGCAGGGACTGCTGCTCTCTTGCCTACAACAGTTTTCATAAACCCAGTTCCTCTCCTAACAGGCATAGGAAGATGGGAAAGTAAGAGAGCAGGTCATAAAATGTAGCCCAGCTACCAGAATTTACTACTTTCTTCCATGTTTATTTATGGAGACACACATCACAGAGTTCTACTGGATGAAACATCTGGCCCAGTAGTGGTAAAATACTCTCCAGCCTTCTTCAGCATAAAGAGAGATATTTAGGGAGGGCATGGCCATGTTTTTCATATCTGATATCAAATACAGGAACACCCCACATAATCTAGAAAATGAACAGAGATTGTGCACCTGGTATGTGAAGTTTAGGATAAAACAGTTGTGGATGATCCTTGTGATATACCCACCACACCACAGAATTCCTAAGTGCCCTACCCAAAATGATGGCAGGCCTTGTATTGGAATCGCCTAGGCTGACAATTAAGAGGGACTTCAGATGGCAAACAGACAACAGCTCTGACGAGTTTTGACAAAACCTTGTGACCTTTGTGTCAGCCAGAAGCTTACAACAGATCTCCTTGAGTCCCTGGGGAACACACAGGGAAGGCAAACTCTACTTAATTTTTGATCTGGGATAGAACTGAAGGGAACGATGAACACTCGTGATCGGTTTACCGTCTCTTCCAATGCCAGCCATGATTTCACGTTTCCATTAGTAGATAAGACTTTTCCCATTTAGTCTCCCTAAGGAAATTAATAGATCTTATGGTATTCCAGAGCTCACTGGAAAATAAGTCCCGTCTTTCTCTGATCCATAGTGAAATTGATCTGGTGAAGCACAGACACTGATGTGATGGTTCCCAAATACTCCCTCCCTCCTAACAGCCCAGGTAAATCACCTTGGTTTACCAGTGAAGGTAGGCAGATGAAGAGAAAAGGAAGAAGAATAGAGTCTGACTGGTTGAGTTTCAGAGAGGCATTGTTCCCCTGTAACTTTAGTTTTCTATGCTGCTGTGCCATGGCGGACCCTCTCCTCTTCTGCCATTGCAAATCCTATTTCAGTTGCTAACTCATTTTATGGAACAAGCTGTATCAGATGTGGTCAGCTACACAAGGACCTGGGTGATGGGATCCAAATGAGAGGGAGCAAGTGCACTATCATTCTTTTCTGAATTACAACAAGTATGATCGGAGATCTTGGTGCCACTGCTTGTTTCCCAGCCAGCCTCATGCAAGCTTGATGCAAACATAACCTGGCTGTTGAACTACTGTAAGGAATTCTTAGGCCATCTATTAGATAGGATTGTCAATGCCTCCCTGAGAGAAGGCAAACTGCTGCTAACCCTCATGAAAGATATAGTTGGGATTTTTGCCAAAGAAACTAAATCTGAGAGCCAGTGGCGTAGCCAACTGCTTCTTGATCTCTAACTTCCCATTTCTGTGAAAGATTACTCATAATGGAAGGATTTGGGATACTCTATTTTCATTTTACCACATTAAAAGTCAAAGTTATTTCTTTACTTTCTAGAAAGGAGTGGTCACATTCCAGTAAAGTTAATCAAATTAAAAATTAGTTCAGAAATTAAATATAAAAATACATATATAATACTATTGTTTAGTATTATTCAATAGTTTTAAATAATATGGTCTAATAGTTTTAAAACAAAAAACAAAAAAACCCCAACCCTTTCATAGTTTTTGTCAAACATCTATATAAGAATGGAAAATAGAAGTTGGACTATGTTAGATCAAAGTGGATCACAGCTATTTGGTGCCAAAGAAAGGGTATTTGCGTAGTTGACATATGGATCTTTTTATTGTGGCAAAAGGTTAACAATCAGATACTACAAAGTTCTGTACTAGGACCAGTGTTGTCCTATATATCTATTAATTATCTGGAAAAGAAGTATAAAAATGAAAAAAATAAAAATTTGCAGATGATACAAAATTATTACATAAGTGACGTCCAGAAAACACTGGGAGGCGGAACTTCAGTGGGACCTAACTAAGCAAAGAGAATAGACAACATGATGGCAAATGGATTTCAGTTGATAAATGGAATATAACATACATTGGTTGGAACATTTGAAGTACTCATATACTTACCTGGGTATCATTGTGGACAGCTGTTCAGTGACAGCCTCAACTCAGTGTGCAGCTGCTGTCAAATGGAACAAAATGTTTGGATATATAAGAAATGGAGAATTATGTGGAAAATATTAGGAGAATTATATAGAGAATATCATGCCCATTATATAAATCACTGGCTTCTCTTCATCTAGAATACTGTGTTCAGTAATGGGCACCCTTCTAAAATGGATATTGCCGAATTCGAGAGGGTTCAGAGACAGGCAACAATAATCATTTAGGGGCATGGAAAAATGCTCATATGAAGCAAGATTGAAAGATTGGTATTGTTCAGGTTAGGGAGGAAACAAATAAGGGGACATGATAAAAGTATGTATAATAATGAATGGTACGAGATGGTAAATAAAGAGCTTTTATTCTACATTACTCATACGAGAATCAAGAAAGACAATCAACAAAATTAAAACATAGCAAATTCACACTGATCAAAGAAAACACTTTTTCTCACAATAATAATTAGATTGTTAAACGCATTGCCACAGGATGTCATTGAGGCCACTAGCAAGATTCAAAGATGGACTGGACATTTTTTAAAATGAGTTTTGAAAGTGACATAAGACCTCATGCTTCAGGGTTTAAGCCCAACTCTAAGTACTAGGGGTTCGGAGACTTTCCTGGGTGGCAAACTATCCCACGTCTGTATACTATGAAGTTTCTTGCATTTTCCTCCAAACATCTAGTTAATGTTGGCCGCAGTCAGAAACAGGATATAGGACTAGATGGGTCACAGGTCCAATTCAGCATAGCAAGTCTTAGGTTTTTATGGATAAGTTTGGCTTATCAAAAATTATGATTCTGAATTGTGTGACTGTAGTGGTTATCTCCTTTGCTTATAATTGTTCATAAACCACTTTCATAATGCTATATAAATAAAATGTAAAATCTTATAACTTCCCATTTTGAATACTACCTTTTCAAATATTTTCTGTCAACAAGGACGTTCCAATAATTGGTTCACAGAATCAGATTACACATCAGCAGAACAGCACTCTTTTGAAGTGCTACATTGCTATTAAGAGAGTTTTTATATGCAAACATATCCAATGAAAGGGGAAAAAAAACTTTGAAATTTTGGACTCAAATTGTGTGGCTTATACAGACATCCTGGCATCTATAGAGTTTGAATCCTAGCCCTTTCTGCAGACCCTGCCTTACAAATATATACATCTTTCATTTAATACCTTGGCAAAGTCAATGATATTTATAGATTTTCTTCTGTTTTGAGATGCTAGTGAGAGTCAGGACATGCTGGCTTGATGTGTTATAAAATGTACCAGTTTATCTTTAGTTTAGCCTGCGATCGCTGGAGAAAGTACTTTTCCTTTGGGATCTGAATGTAAAATAACTGAAGCAGATTGAAGTTGGCAATGACTAATGAAGTCTTGTTAAAGAATCAGGCAAGTCGGTGGGTTACCACATAGCATGGGTTGAGAAGAGAGCAATAATAGCCTTTCTATTAAGTTTGTGTTCTTTTTTGGCAGAAAAAGTTTTAAGAAAATATTTACAGATACATATGTCTAACCCTCTCCCCCACTCCTCCCACACACAAATTTGTTACAGTGGAGATAATTCCAGGCTTCCGTGTTTAATGAGCCAGTCTGGTTGCCTAGAGGTGTTCAACATAATAATAATGTTAATCAGTCACACAAAATTTATGAAGCTGGAGCACCGGTTGAAATTAGCATGAGTTATAACTGCAGTCATTTATTTCTCCGAGAGCTCCCCCTACTTTAGCAATTTGACTCTATGGCCCATTGTCATATGCTCTGACACAGAAAGTCATCAGTATTATAAATATTAAGGCTATGAGGAAAAATTTACATACAACATATAAATACTGTGGGTAGAAAAAGTTACTTTTTTGGTATATAACTTTTATATGCATAAAATTCTGTGTGCGTGCGTGCGTGCGCGCGCGCATATATAGGGCTAGAGAAGTGTTTCTTAACGCCAGTCTGTGGACCGGTTCCGGTCCCTGAGATCTCCCTGACACAGTTTAGGAAGGCAGCAAGCCAGTCCCTGGTATCAAAAAGGTTGAGAAACACTGGGTCTAGAGTACGCGCTCTGGACTGTGGGCAATACAGTGGCGTAAGGAGGAATACGAACAGGCTAACGACTTTGAGTTCAGGCATGCAAGAGAAAGGAAGTGGAAGAGCCAAGGCTCAGTCCTCAGCCCCAATATCTCCCAGTGTCACAACTGAGTCAGTGCAGGAATTGCCATAATTTGTTCCTGCTGTAGCCCACCAACAAATTACTGTCTCACCTCACCCCACCTGGAGCAAGTTGGCAGCAAGAAGGGAATTGTGGAGATACAATTCCTTCCCTTTACCACTCCTAGGGTGAGGCAGCTATATGTGGCCCCCTACACAAGGCGGTGGCCAAACTACAGTGTACATCTTAGTCTATTCTTTGAGTAGTGTCCCTATGGGTGCTCCACTGTAGGTGTGTGTACATCCCTGCACTACTGATCAGAGAATTTTGGTAGCATTGTCCATTCAACCTGCGCATGTGCTTTACCTGTGCTGTGCTGCGCTGCGAGGCTAACCAGCATTGCATGGGGCAAACCTTCCTCAGTTCCTTTTCAACTGCCTCTGGCTAAACACAGAGCTTTAGCTGATCGTTAATTTCCTTAGAATTGTTCAATTTTAGCTGCCTTTTGGAGCTTCCTTTTCTTTTCTTTCATTCCTTTATCTTTTATTTACCGAAAAATAAACAACCAAAACAACCTTTACTTAAACTTCATTTTAATTCAGTTTCTCCCTCTGCCCATCTGGGAACCCCCCTAGATAGGGTTTGCCCAGTTCACCGGGTTTCAAGAAGTGTCTCAGTTGCAAGACACCTGTCCCGGTTACTGATAGACACTCTTTCAGTGCGTCCAGTGTCTGGGAGAGAACCACATCCCCCAGAAGTGTGGTTTATGTCAACAAGTGAAAGCCAGATCCAGAAAGGATAGAGAATTGAGACTTAAGCTTCTCCTGATGAAGGCAGCCATTCAACCACCTTCAGAGCCACGCCAAGATCCTGGATGGCAGGAAACCTCACCGTAACCCTCTACATCTAAGGGAGGTGAGCCTAAGAAGACAGCCACTCACACAAAGCTTCTGAGAAAAGGGGTGTGAGTCCCCACAGCGAGCCCCCACCAAGCCAAAAACAGTCTCCGGATCGTTCTGTATCAATGGCACCGAAAATGTCTAAAGCCGTTACCCAGAGTTCGCATAGTATTGCCCCAACAGAACATATTGGGCTGCCTAAGGACCTGATGGGCACACGCAAGGAAACATTTGTACCTAGTGGGCACAAGAAATTCAGAGAATCCACCCTAAGGAAGGCTCCTTCAGTACAGACATAGTCGTCAGTACCATCTTCGGCATGCCAGACTCCGGCACACCGCACTATCAGGACTGCATCACTGAATCCTTTGGTACAGATATCTTGGCACCGTCAACTACCACTAGTACTGATGCCTATGGCACTGCCGGACTTCTGGTATGTGACAGACCTTTCAGTGTCTGACGAACCGGACTCATTTCTACTTGGCACCAAAGCCCCAGTACCGAGTCCACCCAGAGTTCCAGACTCGCTGGTGACATCATGCCATGCACCCCCATTTTTTAACACTGAGTCAGATAGTGAGCAAGAGGACATGTTCTCCCACTGGTCTTCTCATCCACCCTACGGTACCCATTTCCAATATGGACCTCAAACGTGCCGTCCCTTTGATCCCCAGTCATGCTATGGGCAGCCATGGTACCAACCACCAGGACCATTCCCACCCTCTCAGTGGCCTTATTGGGACCATTGGCAGGCACACAGACATTGTGCCTCCCATGGCTTTAGCATGGTCTATAAAGACCCAAGGAGACACCCTCCTTCAGATGTCACCTTGAGGGCATCCAAGCCCCCTGAACAATTAAATGAGAAACAAGAGGCTAAAGTTGAGGAGGAAGCTACTTCCCAGACTAACTTCTCTTCTTCATCACCATTCGAGACAGTGATGCACCCTTCACCTGACTTTTTCAGGAGTTGACCCAGCCGATGGCAGAAGCATTACAGCTACCACTACAAGAGGTCACCGAGTCACACCATAAACTGTTGAACATTTTACATTCCTCTGCCTCGTCCAGAATAGCCCTCCCTGTTAACAGGACTCTCTTGGACCCTGGCAAACTCCTATGGCAGACCCTGCATCGGTCCCAGCAACATGCAAGTGGGCTGATAGAAGTATTATGTGCCAGCGAAAGATACGGAATTCGTCTTCACACCCGCCTCCCAATTCCATCATTGTGGACATGGTGAACTCAAGAGGCCGCCAGCATCACCTGAAATCCACCTCATATGGCCAAGACTGGAAGCGCTTAGATCTTTTGGGAGAAAAATATATTCATCAACCACTCTACAGTTCCATATCATGAACTATCAATCCTTAATGGCAAAATAGGATTACATTAACTACTCAAAACTCAATTCCTTTATTGAGCAGCTCCCAGATTTTCACAAGGAACAATTTAAAGCATTTTATTAAAAAAATTAATGAAGGCCATCTAGTGGCAAAGCCATCACTCCATTCTGCACTCAACACAGCTGACACGGCAGCACATTCCATCTCTACTGCTGTTGTGATGAGACAAAGCTCTTGGCTGCATTTATCCAGTTTCCCCAAAGAGGTGCAAACAACCGTGGAGGAGGACCTTCCTTTTGAAGGTACAAAGCTGTTCACTGAGAAGACGGATGCTTCCCAGCACACTTTAAAAGACTGCAGGGCTACTCTTCAATCACTCAGAGTCTATATGCCTTCGCAGAAGAGAAAATATAGTCCTCAACCTTCGTTCAGACCCCGTTTGTCACAATATTCATCCTAACAATCGTCTGAACCCCCTAAGAAAGAAGTCCAGGTTCTCCAAATGGAAACCTTTGGGATCTCAACCTACTTTCTCACAGCCATCCAAATCAAAATTACAGTTTTCACGGGTTGGACAAGATTCTGTCAGACCACTCTCTTCAATGCCATCCAATGCTGGAAAACCTCTCTCATCCCTATGGATGCCATCTCACCCTGTTCCGCAGCACCGGGGAACAGATAACCTCCCACAAATGGATGCTGGAGGTTATTCAAGATGGGTACTCCATCCATTTCACCTCCCCAGCCACTGCCCCACAAAGGCCCTTCTCCATCCCTCTTCAGATAGACCATCTCCTCAGCATAGGAGCCATAGAACCAGTGCCCCTACATCTAACAGGCGAAGATTTTTACTCTCACTACTTTCTGATACCCAAGAAAAAGGGAGGTTGGGGATACTAGACCTCGGAGCACTCAACAAATTTGCCAACACTCAGAAGTTCAAGATGGTCACTTTGGCAACAATTATTTCAGCATTACACAAGAGACTGGTTCTCAGCACTTGACTTTCAAGATGCTTACTTCCACCTTTCGATCATACCTCATCTGTTGCCTTCTCCAAGGGCATCCCTGTATGAGAAATCTGCAGAGCAGCTACCTAGGCATCTGCACATACCTTTGCAGAACACTCTGCCATCCTGGGGGATTCTGCTGCAGACGTCAGTTTTGGCACCATGGTACTATCATCCATAACGGACTCAACTCCAAAGCCCCAGCCTCTTGTGGGAGATACTGCTTGGGAATCACCTACAGTGGAGCACTTAAAGGGACACTACTCGAAGAAGTAGTAGTTGCGCACCTGGTGCAATAACGATGGTTCTTCGAGATGGTGCCCCTATGGGTGCTCCACGACCTACCTCCTCTCCTCTAGTTCAGAAATCTCATCATAAATTCTGCAGTAGAGAAGGAATTGAGGCGAGTTCACTGGTTAGTGTCGTAGCAGAGCATGGGGGGGCAGCGCATGTGCAGGCTGAACAGACACTACTACCAAAATTCTTCAATCAACAGAGCAGGGACGCAGCCACACCTACAGCAGAGCACCCATAGGGGGATACATCTCAAAGAACCATCCTTACTGCACAAGGTGAGTAACTTCTTTTTTCCAGCAGTGTTGTAGCACTTCAGTAAACCACAGCTGTGGTGCATTACTTTTGGTCTCAAAATGTCTGCTTAATGAAGTTTCTTTTAAAAACCCTTTTAAAATATTTGCAGATAACAGTATCGAATGGTAATATAGAGACTTTGGTTGGAACATTTTAGAAACTGACTCAAGCTCTCCCACCAGTTTAACTCTCCTAGCCTGTGTGCACAGAGAGCAGCAAGATTTGTGTTTTCCAGCTCATTAAACTGACAGCAGAAATTAGTTTGTGGTATTAAAAACTAAAAAGTTAAATTACATCTACACGTGTCCTTTATGCAGTGGGGCATGTGGAAATGTTTGATTTTAATGTTTGCCATAATGGAGAATTTAAATTAGAATGTTTGTCAAATCTCTAATCTTTGTTGCAGAGTGGAATATTAATTACGCTTTTAACTATGAGAGGTAAATAAAATGAGCATCTACTGCCTGCCTTGGGGTATATTGCAGATTACTGACAACGTGACATGGCTTACTAAATGTCAGTTTTGTCAAACAAATTTAGAGGAACAGTTAAACTATTAGCTTCCTGTTGTTAGAGGGGGTTTTTGCCATGAATGACTGTTTCAAGCAGCAGGAGCACTGTACCATATGGAACACTAACAGAGTTAAATTGAATAAGTAAGATGAATGAGGAGATAGCACTACAGACACACTCAATTAGTTTATAACTGTCTATTAACTTCTGTTGGGGGTTTTGAATAAACAATAGATTAACTACTACACACCTTTTTTCCCCCCTTGGTTTCTGAAAGCAGCAGAAAGACAATGTGATGATGGCATATTGTGAAAGGGAAACTAAACACAGCTTTTTATTTTTGCCCACTTCTTCACAGTGTTTCATGATTCAACCTGTGTGGTGTTGGCAGTAGTTGTGAAAAATAAAATCTTCAAGAAGTTGTGAAAAATAAGTTGTGAAAAATAAAATCTTCAAGAAGCAGATCAAAAGTGTGTGTGTGTGTGTGTGTGTGTGTAAACTAGCTTTGCAGAAATAATTGTCAGAACTCGTACTGTGCTGTTTGAAGTGCCATCTTTTGGATGAGATGAAAAAAAAGTGAAGTAATCACCACTTGTGGTCATTTGAAATTTCATGTAACTTTTTGAAAATGTAAAAAGTTCCATTGTCCTGATTAAATTTCCATTTAGGTAATTAGACTCTTCCTGACTGAAATCCTCCATGCACTTGAACATGATATTCTTCATCTGCCAGTCCTGAACTGCGTATTGTATAGCATTGTTCTGCACAGTTGAACAACTGCTGCACTTCACCTCAGATGTAGCTGCATTTTATGGTGGGTGAAGAGATTTCTGTGTATCCCTGTATCACACAGGGTTTAACATAAGACTTAATTAGCAAATATCTATAAAGCATTTAGAATTCTCCAATTAAAGAAGCAGTGATAGTGCATAATCTTAATAGCATTACTGTCTTAAATTGCACAGAAACATACACTTCATGTGTCACTATGTGTAAACGTTTAATTCTTCAGCATGTTTATGGCTTACTGTGATGAGGCAGAGAAACTGCCACCCACACAACCAGGGTTAAAGAAAGCCTTTAGACCCAGCTAGTCCCACGCTGTTATACCTGCAGCTAATGCCAGGCCTGGACGGGGGAGAGAAAAAGAGAGAGGTGGGCCCAGTTCAAGACTGACTGGTAAAGAGGCAGGAACTAGCTACCACCCTACCTGAAAAGAAAGATCACTAACCTCCCAGCCAAGGCAGCCCCTAAGGAGCATGTTCTGTCTCCCAACCAAGGAGACTGTGGAGGAAACCTTGAAGCCTCCAGCAATTGAGGTAACTGAGTAGACTGTAGCCCAAAAACATTGTGGGGTTCAGCGTCAGCAAACTTATGGCTGCCCCACCCAAAGGAGCCCAAGATCCATGAGAGGGGGTCAACTCACACAGGCCATGGACTGGGACCAGCGGAATGGAAGGGCCCAGGTCCCCCTACCACTATCGTCTGAAAGACTGAGGCACCTTGACCGGGGAAACAAGGGGCTGGAAGTCTGGCATGCAAACCAGTAGGCCTCCAAGCACCCTGTTACACTTACTAAACTACATTTTGCAATCTTAACATTAATTTTATTGTAATATGCAATACATACAGACTTCCATATCTTTCAAAAGCAGCTATTCTTCTAGTGAGAAAGTATCATTTTTCTGCTGTTTGTTGGTTTGTATGCTGAAATCGTATCTCAATAGATAAAACAGGCGTCCACACAACTGCTTCAACTTGCATTTCACTGAGCATTGTGATTTTGCAAAACTGTTATTTTATCTGGCCCTTTTTGTAACCTTGGGGTCCAAAGGAGCCTGTCATTTTTTATTTCTTGTAAACCAAATGATCTGTTCTTTCCTTGTCAGGCAAGGCAGAAAATTCACTCACACAGAGCCAATTACCATTACTAGGGAGTCACCCATGTAAAGTTACTCTTGTAGAAAATGTTTTTAAAGAGAGCCACCATATAAATTGGCTACATATGTCTTTAATTAATTGCACAGATGTCCACTCGTGCTTAAATGAATAATTTATTTTCATAAAAGAAACCAGCATAATACTTTCTTTGATCCAATGTTTATCACTCTAAATGTTACCAGTGACTGTTACAAATTACTGTCAGATGGACTCTAGTAAACACTGTACACAGTAATTTGTGTATGTGGTTTAATATAACTCTTGTAATTATCCACAGTGCAGCTCTATAATCTTTTCAATAAGAGCACAGCATTAGCGAATAGAATAAAATATGTATAGTGAAAAATTGTTTTCCATGCCATCTTTCACAAATAAATGTTAACAGAGAGTTGTCCATTCAATTCTTAAAAGAAAGCTGCACTCATTTTGCTCATCATGGTGCTGAAAGTTCATAGTCCTGAAGTCCTCATTAAGGTAAGTCTCCCACTAAAGTTAATAGATAGAAGTAGTTCTCTCACTGTGTAAAGAAAGAATTATATTTGGAAGATGTCACTTTTCAGCAAGATGGCAAGACAGAAATGTCAGTTTGAATTAAAACCGAAATTGAATCACAAATACAGTGTTCAATTTCTATCTGCCCAGAGAGTGTTTTGACATATGACCTTTAAAAATTCTGTGCCTTGAACCTAATGGGAAGTTAAAGGGACACTGTCTAGCCTTTTCAGGTTAGGATTGTGACAAGTTTGAAGTTATGTATTCTTATTTATTTATGTAGGTTTAGAAAACAAACGAGCCCCCCATCTTTCATTTCAGAATGAATATCTTAATAGATTTCACATCCCATGCCAACAATAAATATACAAATATTCCCCCAGAATGCGTAAAAATGACATGAAATCTCTTCCATAGCAAGCACAATGGTAGTTTTAAAATCCCTTCAATCCTTATCCATCTTCAAAAGCCATGAAAAAGATGGCTTTTGTAGTGTGTGTTAGAGCTGGCCAAATAACTGATTTTTCAGTTGGGTGACCATTCTGAAAAATAAAAAAAAAAAATAAAAAGAAATCCATTTGGGTCAAACCAAATCCAAAAACGGGGGGAAAATTTGTGAATTTAAAAAAACAATTTTGGGTTATAGTATCAATCACTTGCCTTCCATACATAAGGTTCAGCATCTCTTCCAATTATCTCTCCCAACACAGCAACATTATCACATTGCTGCTGTCCTGAGGAACAGGGCTTGCTCCTCATTTTTTACCTGGCAGTTGTGGGGACTTTTAGTGGATGGCATAGACCCAGCTAGAGCAGCTTAAAAAAGAGTAAGTGTATTTTGGGTGGGGTGGGGTGGGGGGGAAATAAAGAAATTAACATTTTTTCATTTAGTTATACATTTCTCAGTGTAAGGTGGGTTTTTTTTTTAATTTTGAAAAAATTCATTTCGGTGGATATAAACACTTTACCTTTTTAAAACCTTTTATTGGTGGAAAAATGATGGAAAAGTTAAAAAAAAAATGGAGAGAAAGTGGATGTTTTCAACTACTTTTTTTTCCCTCTACTGGAAAAACAAAGGGAGGGGATATAAAACAATGAGAAAGAGTGGAATTTTTCTTAACAATACAAAACACTTGGAAATTGTCTTAAAAAAGCTGAAATATTTCTACAAAAATAGACATTTGTGAAAATGTCCATTTTGTTGAAACGTCTTTTTTAAATCCTGTAGATGTAGATATCCCCACCAGACACCACATGGGGATTTCTCAATGTTAGTGGAATCCTCAGTTAGCCAGCATAGACAGTTTTGCAGCTGCCTTGTGCCAACAAACTGTTGCCGTCTCTATCATTTCCAGGAAGAGATCGACTAACACAACAAGTGGAGTTTTCTACCTCTTACCCAGGCCCATAACCCTGATTGACAAAGGGCAAGAATGTCTAAGGACTTCCCAAGCCACCAGTTCCCTGGCCACCACCTTCCCAATGAGTTTTCCTCTTAAAAAGGAGATGACTGACCGCCCTTGTTAGGAATATGGTTACAGGCTTGAATGTAGATGGGGGAGGAGTTATTAATATTCACAGTACTTATAAGCAAAACTATGCACGTGAATTATTCAGTACTGGAAGGAACAATTGAAAACACTGGGTTGCTACAGGGATCTTGTTCCTTATTTGAATATACAAATTTAGGAGGCAGATTATGCAAATTAACCTATATTCCAATGGCAGTCACATTTCCTCAATGAGGGATGACTACACAATCTTGCTAGATTGTGCAAATCAATAAGGTTACTCACATTAAATGATACTCAGCGTGAGTAGGGATTACATAACCTGGCCCCAGATAATTTGTGGAACGTTTTACATTTAAAAAAAACAACTTTTTAATGAGATCTCCATATGGATCTGCATTTCTCTCCAAGCTGTTTCTAAAATGCCTATTCCCAGGTTATTTAAACATCAAATGGAAAAAATCCTATAGTTTTTCATAAAAAATTTAAACTTTTCTATATGCATTTTGCACCATTTTATGGAATTTAATAGAGAACTATATGTATGCCTCGTATTATTCTCTATTAAATTCTATAGGATTTACATCCTTATTGAATTCGGTTAGATTTTTCAATAAGGGAAGTTCAATTTTTTTCTTGCAACTGTCGCGGTTTGGACCCTTATTCTATAAATATTTAGTGTTATTTAACACCAGCACATTCTCTTTTCAATGAATCAGTGGAAAATGAGTAGCTTTTAATGGTCACAGCAGATAACTTTGACTTCTAGGCTCTGTTCTTGGTTGTGCTTCTGTCTCCATACAAAAGTTTGGGCAGGTTACTTTAACTCTCTGAGCCTCAGTTTACTCATCTACGTAACATAGGTGCTGTGAGCTTTACCATTTTAACATGTTTAAAGTGCACTATGAAAATTCTACTTATTATTGATATGATAACTGCAAAGCCTTACTTGCTAACATTCTTGAATGATGCTCAAGTATTTCAGTTGCTTGCAGGTGCCACTATCTGAAAAGTGTCTCAGTGCATAGCAACCAGAGATAAAGTAGGCACAATTGCTGAGAAAGCTGCATTTAGCAGAAGAAAGGACTGTGACATTATTTACAGCTTTTTCCTTGTCTCCTTACAAAGGATTTAACTGTTCAATCTCTGCTTATCAGCTTCAGAGTCTTTCCCAAGAAAATAATTACTGGTGTTTCTCTAAAATGCCAGCATGCCTGCAAAAACCCATTTGTAACAGAAGACGAAGTTGGCATTTGGATTGTTTTTTCTTTAAAAAGAGAGAGACCAGTGTGGTGCCTGAATAACGGTTTCCTTGCCATGAGTTTGGGTTAGCCACGTTACTGATGGGTGGCAAAAGCCATGAGTCAGATACTCAAGTTATGATAAATAAGTGAATATTTTTGTACCACATCGCCATGTGTTCTATATATACCACTGTTTTTACAGAAAAATCTATTTTAGAAAAGTTTTAGGAAGTTTTCTTGGTACTATTCCTTGCTTTCTTCTGTCTGGAAAGCCAATGAGCTTAGTATTTGTCCAGAATCAGAGAGATAGAAAGATTATAATCAATACATTTAGAACACCTTGACATAAAGCTGCTACAGCCAGCTGTTACACTGCATATTGCTTAGAGTTTGTCTATCAGAGCTCTGCAATGCTAATCCTTTGTTAAACACCCCAAGCCAATAGTGTGTTTTAGAGCAGTCCAACTGTTGCTCTAAACATCCCCAAAACTAGCCCTCTGGATCATGGTGTCATAATCGACTCTCTGTCCTTCCATCCCAACTCCCTTTTCCTGAACCAAGTGACTCTCGGGCATAAGAGGGAATCTCAGCCACCATTTCTGATGCTGATGAGTCACAAGATATCGACCTTTAACTGATTATTAGTACATGCCTGAATATTGCGCATTCTGGGTTTTGGGTCTGTGTGAATTTGGAGGCAGAGTGTGGGGGTGGAAATTCCTTATTTGTGGAGGAGGAGGAGGAGGAGGATGCAATTCTGTGGCATGTTGATTTTAAAAAGAAAAACTATGAGTGACTTGAACCTGCTTGAGGGGCTTGGAATGTTAGAGAATGGCCTGGGAAGGGTGAAGGATGGATTAAAGAGAACAGACAATGAACCGTGCATGATAGAGATGGGTGACGTTATATAAAATATTATGAGTGTAAGTTTGTGATAGCAATGTTACGCATCATGAGTGACAAAACCATGAGTAAGTCATGCAGGTTATCACATCAGCTTACATATTTTGTAAGTGACACAGGAAATCTCTTTTAGAAATGTGTTAGAGCATTTTAAAGCATTTTCATTTTGACTGTATTTTGTATCCCTGTACCAATAAAACCAGCTGCCTTAGTTATTATCAGTCCCATAACATAGGGCTTAGAGGAGTGATATAGAAATCCCTAAAAAGAAATAAAAATGGCTTTTACATTTTAAAATGCCAGTGTTAACCTCTAATATTTGTACCCATTCAAGACTTAGGAGCAAGTATTGAGGCTCATTGGGAAGCTGGGAATCTCCCTCTCCAATGGTATAAAGATCCCATTACAATGTTGTTAGAAATAATCAAACAGGTTGTCCCTGGGGTGGATTGGGGAGACGGAACCCTTTATTGCCTGCTCGTTCCACCTACAGATGTGTTGCTGCAAGATATTTGACTTATGAGGCTTGTCTACATGAAGATTAGTTTGCGGCAAGCTGGGTGTGAATCTCATCTGCACTAGCCAGCTGTGGTCTAACTGTTGTGTGCACCCTCCTGATGTGCATTAACAGTCCGCTAATGTGCTTTGGTCGAGTCCCGTTTCAAAGAGGACTGTATCGAAGCACTCTTAATGCACATCACCAGAATGCACACAAACAGACCATGACAGGCTAGCATGGGGTAGATTCACACCTCAGTTTGGCACAGTCTAATTGTTTGTGTAGACAAGTCCTAAGCCCATGACATATTAATGTGGAGAAAACCTGTCACTAGAGCAGGACTGAATCTTGCCCAGCCTAGGCCTCAGGCAGGGATAAATCGTGGGATTAGGGATTTCACATTTATGGGAAGGTGAAGGAAACCTTTCTGTGACAGATTGATGTATAAAAAAGGCAACTTTTTGACGATGCTCAGGAGGTTGGACTATTAGAATGAATCCCAAAGAGAGAGATGGTCTAGAGGGCAGAATGCAGTGAAAGTAGTCAAGGTGAATGATAAATGAATTTATCACATGGGCTATCCAGTGGGTCACAGAGATATGACCTCCACAAATGGGGTGTAATGGAGGGCAGAGCATCATCACAGAACACATTTGTGTGCATTTAAAATGCCTCCTATCTAGCTCCGCAAAAGGAATGGAAAGCTGGGCTCCTACGGTGCACACCACCTCTGGGAGTTTGAGGCTGTGCTCACAGTTGACAGCTACAAAATAAGAAGGTAGCTTCTTTCATCATGAATCAGCTAGTTTTCTAAAATGATGATTAGTCTCAGGAAGAGAATTTCAAAATCTGTCATAAATGTATTGTGTGAAAACCTTTCATGTTTATGTTGTCTGGAACTATATATCACACCACCATCCTGCCCCCTGTGTAGGACTACATGTTTTCTGTTTCTTCCCTCTTTATTAAGATCAGATGATAGTACCCAAAAAGAATGAGATAAAGGGGGAAAGCTCTTGCAATGTCTAATGTAAATTTAAAAAAAAAGTTCAAAAATGGTATTATTATAATAATAATAATAACAATAAAAAAGTCGTTCACAGTCTCTAAAAATCACCCTGCAATATACACAGTCTGGTGAAATAAATCCTTTTGCTATCTTGATATATGTACAACTCATTTCCCTATGTATTTTATTTTATTGTGTATCTTTTAAACTAATATTGTGTACATGTGTGTGCATAAAAATAGAAACAAAGCATGCTCATTGATGATATATATGAATAGAATAGCATATGGGTTAACAAAAGAGAGACCCAGGTTTGAATGGAAGATTTGGTTTATTGCTTTTTCACGGAGTTGGTCAGAAGACATAATTTCCATCCCCTGGGAAATTCTGACATTTTGGAAAAATAATTGTCCCAATTGGGACAAATAGTCAAAATTTTCCACAGAAGAGAAATTCTGAAAAAATTATTCAGAAAGAAACAAAATAATTCATTTAGTTAATGTCCAACTTTTGTTTTGAAAATGTGGAAACATTTTAAAATAAAATATTAAATACAATATTAAAACTAATCTTATGTAATATAAAAGTCAAAACTAAATTATATTAAACTATAAAGGCAAACCCACACATTTTGATGCTATCAGAATGAAATGTTCCATCATTATTGAAATGAAATGAGAAAGTCAAACCAAATTATTTTTAAATATTCCCATTGAAAATTGCATCAAAAAAGGTGTGTCCCTCTGCTAGGGATACAGAGCCAGAGCTCTCCATTTGGTGCAGCAGCTTCATACTGGGGCCACATGGGGATGCTAACTCATACCCCCTCAGGTGACCAGAAGAGAGGGGGACTATGAATGTCCACGCCAGTACAGCAAAAGCCCTCTTTTACCTGGACCAAGTGGAGCAGCACCCACCCTCCCATCCTTGGAAGTAGTTAAATACCAGATTTGGCCATGCTCCAGCTATGGACATTACACTAGCTTCTTTCTCAGAGGGCTGGGAAAGAATTTTTCTCTCCCTGCCAAATTGGCCAACGTGAGATGGGAAGGGGGGAAGGGATTTCACTTTCCCCACAGTGGCTTAGGAACTTATTTGGGGCAAAAATGAAATGGGGGTTAAGCTATGATGTCGCAGCTCATTGTGCAAGTTTGGGGCGGATGTCCAGTGCAGATATTCTGTAGGGAAGGGATACAGTGATCAGAAAAAAATGTATGGATAAAGGATTTAAAGGAGGTATTTTTTAAAGGTGTGGAAATGGGGGAGGGTCAGGGGGGTAGGATTCAGGGCTTCTATGACCAGTAGGGTAGGGACTCATTCAAAGGTGGGGTGGCAAGGTCCTAGCAGCAGGTTTTCTGGGAACCAGGATGGATAAAGGGGGAAGCTTGACAGCAGTCCCTCTCTGCCCCTCCCAGGTATATGTAAATGATTATGGAGTTACTTGCACTGTACATTTTTCTCTGCTGGTTACTCACAAACATTTAGGAGTAAAGTTGCAGCCTAATTAAACCACATTCAGTGTCTCTTGTCCTCCTTCCAGCATAGCTGGATAATAAGAGACTGGTGGCAGAGCTCTAGCTTTTAACTTAACTTTTAACTTTCAAGGTTCCATTAATTTTTAGTATCCCATTCAAAAAGCCCTCATGAACATGTATGTTGACCTGATTGTATTTTGTTTCTCTAGATTTTTTTTTCAACTGGTTAATGTAAATAAACAAGTAAATATTGCAGCTTAAATTATTTTTCGTTGTGACCAAAATCATGCAATCAGTTTTGGGCAGTTTTGGGAAAAAAAAAATATTGTCACTTGTCATTATGTGCTTTGTGCAGTTATCCCATTTCTGACTTTATGGGTGAATTTCACTAAGGGCTAAGAGCAATGTCTTGAACCAGAAACAGTACAGGCAGGAGCTGTTCAAACATTCACACATAGCTCTGCAAATGTTTCTCAAGCCTTTTCTTCAGAATCCTGGCCCCTTGACCTGCTTCATGAAAGACCTTAGGTTTAATCAAGCTAAAATGTATAGTGGTCTTTTTATGTGGACAAAGACTAAGAAGTGACTACTAAATTAATTTGCACTGTTTCCTGAGTCAGCAGTTGAACTCAATTGAAGTAAAGGCTGATGGACCATTCCAGTGCACCACTGTCACCAGTTTGCCCACTCTCTTTGAGACAGTCACCAATGTTCCCACCCAGGTAGACACTGCACTAGCAGTGAAAGAAGAGCTGTCAAAGCAGAAAGGTCAGTTTGGGCCCAATCCTATAACTTCTTTAGACAAACTCAGAAGAGATCAGATGCCAGGTCATTTGTGCAGGATAGAGATCTGGTATTTGGAAGAAAACAGCCCAATTTCTAATGATGTCATTATAAATCTTCTCAAGATTGTTGTGAGTACCAGGATCTCAAACAGAATTTAGTGGGATCAGGACAAGAAATAGAATTAAGGCTCCTCTGTGGGTAGTTTACTGTTGCAGTTGTTCTCTGCTTTTTCACCTGCTACCGCTCCCCGTTTTCTTTCTCTTCCTCCTTATCCCCGTTGTTCTCTCAAATTACATTTTGTTAAATCATGCATTATTTTGCACATGTGCTCCAACTAAAATTTTGCAAAATAGATAAAATTGTAAATACTTTATTCTTTTTTCTTTGAGTCTGAGACCTTATCTAGAGTTAACATAACCTATTGATATTCATTCAAAACAGGCAAAGTGTACAAAAGATAGCTAAAAATCTGATAAATGATGTGGAAAAAGGCATGAAGTGGTAAAAACAGAGGGCCAAATTCTGCCCTAGGTTACACTGATGTAAATCCAGAGTATTCCATTGACTCAAGAACTCATTTAAGAGAGTCAGTACTCTTTTTGCACATTGGAAATAAACAGATTTTTGCTGCTCCATAATTTAAGTATAATCCCCACACGCACACTCTTTCTTTTGGCCTGTCAGTTCTTGTTCTGACATGAAGGAATATTTCTTTGTCAGCGTGGCATAAGGGAACAAACAATGAAGGTGGTAGTATTCTTGAAACACTACGGCTGTAAAAATACTGCATTTCAAAATTATAGCAGTGGCATGGCAATTTTTAACAGAGAGATAGCATGGCAGAAATGAAATGAGCAATGTTAGCACTTGCTCTGAAGCAGGAAATTGATAATGAAAGAGAGGACGAGGCATCAAAAATATATAATAATCTACCATATATCTGTCAGGCAAAGACCTGGTCACTGTCAATCTCTTATGATCTGTACCACTGTGTACCAGTATACTGTATACTTTGCTTTGTTGCATTGTGCTTATATTATATGTGCTGGACTTCATAGGAGCAAGGTTGCTTAAATGATCATGTACAGGGTTACAAAGGTGATCCTTAGTCAGGGACAGTTCTAAGACAGGGTTCTGCTTGTCTTTGTTTCATTTTTCTTGACTACTATGCTCCAGGTGGCTGTTCAGTAGAAACAATGTTTCCCTGAGGGCAGGAGAACTTGTAAAGCACTTTACAAACCTAATCACCAGATCTTGCTGCAAACTATTGTGCTTTTAAAAAACCGTTTCTCCTAACTCTCTTTATTTGCTGTCTGATAGAGTGTTGACAGTACACAGTTTAATGTCAGTGTGAAATGACATTTCTGAGCATATTCCATTTCAATATACAGCGTATAAATGTGGAATTGAACAACCTAAGTTTGCTATGAGCAGAGCTTCACTATCATTAATGTCAAGTTATTCCTATTTTTCCTCCTCATTTGATTACACCTGCTTCATATTTCTGTCTCTGTCTATAAAGTAGTCCATCTGGAATTTTATTGTTTTGCTAAGAAATATAAAGCTGAACAAAAATATGTATTATTTATGACGGAGATTAGATATCCAGGTTCCAAAGTTTTGTTTTCTGGAAGGAGCATCTTCAAATGAGCAGCAATCTAATAAATGTAGATTGGGAAACTGTTTAGAGCTGCTTACAGATTCAGGGTGTGCCCCGTTTAAATAATAACAGGGTGATAGAGAATTCTGCAGACAGAATTATTATTCCATAGATGGTGATTTTAAAACATTTGAGCATCTTGTATTTATAATTGCATTTATAAATGCAGTCTGAAAAATGTTTTTAAAAAAACATTCTTTGGAATAATGTATAAAATAATAATTTTGTAGCAACTCATAGGATTATAAAATATTAAGCCAAGATCAATGCTGGTGCAAGAAAATGCAATTCCAGTGGCTTCAGTGGAGTTGCATATACTTAAGCTCTCACTGAAGTCAATGGCAATTTTTCCTTTTAACTTAGGGTATGTAGATTACCAGGGCTGCAGGGATCGATGCAGTGGCATTGATTGAGTGGGTCTGTGCAGACCTGATCAGTCGATCAAAGAGTGCTCTCCAGTTGACTCAATTAGTCCACCTCCCCAAAAGGAGTAATTCTACATCGACAGGAGGGCATCTCCCGTCGATGCAGCACCATGAAGACACCGCGGTACCTAAACATAAGTACATCAATGGAAGATATGCAAGCTACATTATGTCGACTGCCGCCACCAGTGTAGACCAGCCCTTAGAGATTTGTATCAAGCTCCAGGGATGAATTTGGTCCAATGTCCTTTGTAAGAGTCTTGTACTGGCCCAAATCTCTGGGATTTTTTTGTATAACAGAAAATAATCAATGTCTCATTTAATTCAGTTTACCCACATCTGTATGTACTTTGCTAGCATATTCAACACCTTGCTGTATTGAGCCCTATTAGAGAGCTTTATCCAGAAGTGATGCGCCTTTAAATCATGAAAGAGGAAATGTTCATATAGTATGTAAGATTAGCATGGCAGAGAAGTGTTTGAAATTTTCCAGTTTTGCTTTGTGGGATTTTTTGAGAGGAGAGGGGAGATTTGCTTTTATTTTTGCACTAAAAATAATGATTGTGGTGTGAAATTTTGTATTTGTGACTTCACCTTGCATAAAAACAAGGTGAGTCCTAAGACTTCTAAATATGAGTCTGAAGAAATCTTTGTCTTGACAAACTATCCATTTTCAGGAGATTTCATGCCACCCTTTTCCTACATTCTTGTTTTATCAGTCCTCAACTCATTATAAAGAGTAGATGGGTATCTTAAACCATCCTGCCAGATGGAGTCTACCTAAAAAGTTCTTAACAGCTGTCATCTTCACCACCTTAGTAATAAACCTCTCTTGACTTAAGTGGGAGCTACATATGTTCAGGAACTGTAGGATCACATAGGAAAAAGGAACTTAGTCCTTTCATGTCCCATTTCCCATATATCATCTCTCTATTGGCATTTATACCATGGTACATGACCTCATCTTACTTTGATTTAAAATCGTATTTTTCTGAAGTATTGACATAAAAGACTCATGACTTTGCAACAGTTTCTGACTTGCTTTTGAGATTATGTGCTGAAGAGAAGGCCCCATTCCTGAAAATCCTTGTGACTCAGAGGTGATGGGGGGCACATGGGGTCATCTGCCCCTCTCCCCCAGATTTCTGCTAGGGTTTATATTTTTATTTCTTTTGTTGCTGGGAGTGTCCCCCAACCCCTCACTATCAACAGTTACACGTCACTTCTGTCTTCTGTAATGGTTGTCTTGTATTGATGCTGCTTGTAGGGTCAGTTTGTAATTATTGCTTTACTGGTGTAAGGTTGCAGAATTTGCTTTCTGGATAATTAGAGTGGAAATTTTGCTTCTGTCTTGATTGTTTCCCTTGTTTATTGCATTCTCTGCTCTTCTCTGAAGGAAGGGGGATATCTGTAGAGAGCAGACAAGAGGTTACTTTGCTGTAGAGGAGTTCATCAAACATTCTATCTCCTTTGTGCCCACATTTACTCTAGATCAGTGGTTCTCAACCTTTTTTTCCCCGAGTACCACTCGGGAAAAAAAGGGGGGGGACTTTCGGCGGTGGCGTGGTTTCGCAGCGGCGGCGGGCCGAGACTTGCGGCGGCGGCAGGGTTTCACAGCGGGCTCCATGGCGGGAACAATGCCCTCTGCCGAAACCCTTCCGCCGTTTCCCCTTTACGGCGGCAGAGTTTCGCGAGGGTGGGTGGCAGGGCCCTTCCAGCGGCGCCTGATTCGGCGGCGCGGTATGGCTCGCGTACCACCCAGCCTTCTTCGGCGTACCACCGGTGGTACGCGTACCACCGGTTGAGAACTGCTGCTCTAGATCTAAGAGAGTGAAGGGTTATATGAGTCATCAGAGTTTTGTGTATTTCTTACATCTTGTGTAGTTAAAGGCTCCTGAGGTTCTTGTGGCTCAGTGCAAATGAGGGGGATCTGCAGAGATTAAAGCATTAGGCAGCATCCAGAATACCTGAGTAAAAATTTTTACGTTCCTTGTAAGTTTATTTGCTTGAGTCCAGGGGATTATTTTGCTCACAATACAGAAGTCTAGTTGTTGTATATCAAATTCTTGAAATAGTTGTTTTTCGAGTAATTGCTCAAGTCTGTTCCACTATAGGTGAGTGCACGCCACTGTGCACGGTTCCTGGAATTTTTTTTCCCCTTAGCAGACCAGGCTGGCTCTGGTGCCCACTGGAGTTCCGCGCGCATGCCGCGGTATATGAGACACTGCCGGCCCTACACCCCCTCAGTTCCTTCTTTCCGCCCGTGACAGTTGCTGGAACTAGCCTGGCTTTCTGCAAGTACTATTCCCTTTGTTTGAACTCTTTGTTATTCGAAGTACTTTAGTTAGTTTTAAGTCATTGTTAAATAGTTGTTAAATAGTCTTAAGTGTAGTTAGATAAGAAGTCTCTGAGGGACTTAGAGCAGCCGGGCCATACCCTGGTCGCCTGGATTTACGCCGTGTGCCTCCTGCGGGAAGGCTTTCCCATTCAGCGATCCCCATGATTGGTGCCTTAAGTGCCTGGGGGAAGAGCACAGGAAAGATAAATGTAAGGTCTCCAGGGCTTTTAAACCGCGGACTCAGAAGGACCGAGAGTCCGGTTAAAAGCCCTGCTCATGGAGGCAGTGCTCCGCCCTGTGTCTGAGCCATCCTGCTCCACATCGGCACCGAGTGTCACCTCAATGCAGAGTGCACTGCTGGCACCAGGCTCGACTTGGCACCAAGCAACATCCCCGGTGCCGAAGAAGAAGAGACAGTGCGCGGAGTGCAGACACAGTCCTGCGCCATCAGTACGGGCAGGGTCGTGTGCAGAGATGCACCAGCCATGGCCTATCGAGTCTTCTCCGGTGCCTGCATCTCCGAGCAGGGAGCATCCCCCGACTCCTGGAAGTGGGAGAGTGCCCCTGTCGATGCCGTCGAGACCAGAGGCTTTTCAGGCAGCAATAGCCTTATTGACCTTGCCTATGCCACCTCTGCCCCCCCCTCCGTCGAGGGAGAAGGGGCCGGTGTCCCGGTGGCAAGCCCGCGTTGGGTCCCCCCAAAGGGCAGTGGAGATCCCTGATATGGGGAGGAAGATCTCCTGCCAGACAGCCACCAGGGGTGGAGCGAGGACATTCCCCAGCAGTCACTCCAGGTTGCCTTCGTCGAGCCGGCCTGCTTCGACTCAGGGTGCGGAATTTCCCTCTTGGCGCCGATGTCAGTCCCCGTCACCGGAGGCAGCGCAGACCAAGAGGCGGCACCATTCAAGGTCTGGTAGGCAGCACTCAGACACCTCCTGCTCCAGATCCCCGGCATCGAGGAATTCGCCTGCACCGAGGTGGTGCAGAACCCGGTCACCGTTGGAGGACTTAGCACTGAGGGGTTCGCCCGCACCGAGGCAGCGCGGAACCCAGTTCCCATACAAAGACTCTGCACCACGCAGTCCCCAACGCGGAACCCAGTCGCCAGAGTCCGGCTTGGCACCTTGGAGTTCGGAGCAGTGCCGGTCTCGATCACCAAGGGGCAAGCGGCACCACAAGTTCTCGGTACCAAGACAGCGCTCCAATACCGAGAGTTCTTCGGAGCACACTTCCATCCGTCAGCATCACTTGTGGCGACGGAGGTAGTCCTCGTCATCCTCCATGTCAGAGGCGTTAAGAGGACGGTCCCCGGCATGGCATCGCACCCGGGACCGAGGACTGCCATGGCACCGCCAGTCTAGTGGCTCAGGGTCGCATGGGGGGACAGTTGTCAGGACAGCTGGTGCCCCCACAAAGCATCACAGCAGGTGGAACAGTCAGCCCCGGTTTGGTCCCAGGGACAATGGCCACACCAATGGTCTTATTGGGCCCCAGGGGGCATCCAGATGGGACCGGGGCCCCAATCCACCCTGTTAGCATGCCCCCGGCACAGGAGAGGGCCCATATACACCGCTTCTCAGACGAGGAGTCAGACCCCATGGAGTGACCCTCTACGGGTGCATCCCTTCAGCAGGCAGGGGAGCACCCACAGGACGCGCCTCAGCAGTTCTCTTTCTCCTCCCCGGACGAGGCAGTCTCCCGGGACCACACGGCGCCACTGGAGGATTTCAGGGCACACCAGGAGCTGCTCAAGAGGGTGGCCTCTAATTTGGGACTGGAGGTCAAGGAGTTAGTGGAGGCCAATGATACCGTTTTCAATGTGCTGGCGGCAGCTGCCCCAACGAGAATGGCCCTACCAGTCCACGATAGGGTTCTCAAAATTCTTAAGGCCCTGTGGCAAACCCCTTCCTCAGTCACCCCGATGTCGAAGGTAGCTGGAAAAAAGTATTATGTCCCAGCTGAAGGGTTTGAGTATCTGTTCACTCACACGGCCCCGGGTGATAGATGCAGCCAACCAGTGGGACAGGCAAGGTCCACTCCCAAGAACAAAGACAACAAAAAGTTGGATTTGTTTGGGAGAAAAATGTATTCCATGGTAGCCCTGCAGTTCAGGATTGCCAACCATCAGACCCTCCTGGGGAGATATAATTTTAATTTGTGGGACTCTCTCAGGCGGTTTGCTGAGGCCCTGCCCCAGGACCAGGCCTCAGACTTCACCACCATCCTGGATGAAGGAATCACAATGGCTAGGGCAGTGCTCCAAACGTCCAGTGATGCTGTTGACTCGGCGGGTAGGGCCATAGCCTCCACCGCTTCCATGAGGAGGTGCTCGTGGCTGCAATCCTCAGGCCTGTCCTAGGAGGTGCAGCAATCAATCCAGGACCTCCCCTGCAATGGGTCGGCCCTCTTCTCCGATCAGACCAATGTGAAGCTGCATGGTCTGAAGGACTCCAGGGCCACGCTTTGCTCCCTGGGCCTGTACACGCCCCAGACTTCCAGGCGGTAGTCATGACCCAGGCACAGCAGCAACCAAGGCCTCCGCCTAGGCCCTTTCAACCCTACAGAAATAGGGACAGAAATAAGGGGTTTAGAACATGGAATCAGCCCCCCAGCAGGGACCCCCCAGGGGGTTGGGCAATTGTAGGAGACAGTTTTGATGGTGCGCCCAAGGGTGACACCCCTACTGCTCCCCTGGATCTACTTTGCCCTTTCCTGAACAGGTTAAGGCCCTTCTTTCCCAAATGGGCAAAGATTACATCGAACCGTTGGGTCCTTGGGATCGTCTCTGGGGGCTTCACCATACAGTTTACCCCCGCCCCCCCCCCCCCCCCCCCCAACACCTCCTCCCCTACGTCCCTCTTCAGGGACCCTTCTCATGATCAACTCCTCTTGCAGGAGGTGGACACCCTCCTCAACATAGGAGCACTGGTTATGGTTCCTCAAGGGGGAAGGGGTTCTATTCGAGGTACTTCCTCATCCCCAAGGCAGAGGGGGGTCTGGACCCATATTAGACCTGTGTCGTCTAAACAAATATGTCAAACGACTCAGGTTTCGCATGGTTTCCCTAGTCTCCATAATCCCTTCCCTGGATCCAGGAGACTGGTATGCCACCCTCGACCTCAAGGATGCATACTTTCATGTGTCCATCCTCCCCAGCCACAGGCGTTTCCTTTGCTTCACGGTGGCTGGCTCCCACTACCAATTTACAGCCCTGCCCTTTGGCCTATCTTCGGCTCCAAGGGTGTTCACCAAATGCATGGCGGTAGTGGCAGCCCACCTGAGGCGAAAGGGTGTGCAAATCTTCCCTTATCTGGACAATTGGCTGATCAGGGGCAGGTTCAGGTCTCAAGTGCAGGAGAGCATGACCCTCACTTGCTCCACGTGCAGCAGGCTGGGACTGCTCATAAACGAACAGAAGTCCATACTAATCCCAGTGCAACGCATAGAATTAATTGGGGCCACCCTGGACACTTCCCAGGCCAGAGCCTTCCTGCCTCAGCCACGTTTCAAGACGATGGTCTCTATCATCTCCCAGCTGCACCAATGCCCCACGACAACAGCCAGGCATTGCCTACAGCTGTTAAGCCACATGGCGGCGTGCACGTACGTAGTGAGACTAGCTTGCCTGAGGCTCAGGCCATTTCATGCGTGGTTGGCCTTGGTATATGTGCCAAGCAGACACCCACTGAATTGGGTGGTCACAGTTCCCCCACCCGTCCTAGCCTCTCTAGACTGGTGGAGGTCTCCCAGGGCAGTGTTGAAGGGCATTCCATTCAGGGAACTGGTCCCGTCAGTCACCCTAATCTCTGACGCCTCGGATGTGGGATGGGGAGCCCACATCAGTGCCAACCAAGGCACTCAGGGGCTCTGGTTGGGGGAGGACAGGTGCCTGCACATCAATGCCTAGCATGCAGTGTGTTCCTCCGATTCCTGACAGGCAGAGTGGTGCAGGTGCTGTTGGACAACACCGCAGCTATGCTTTATATAAACAGGCAGAGGGGGCGCTCTCCTCGGCTCTCTGCGAGGAAGCTACCCATCTGTGGGACTTTGCCATGAGGCACGACTTCCACTTGGCTGCCTCCCACCTCCCTGGAGTGAGGAACGACAAGGCAGATCACCTCAGTAGGTCATTTCTACTCCGCCACGACTGGTCGCTGCACCCGGAGGTAGTGACTGCGATCTTCCAAAAGTGGGGTGTTCCCCAACTGGAGCTATTCGCGTCAGCCTGGAACATGAGGTGCCAAAGGCTCTGCTCGCTACGGGGTCACAAGACCGGGTCGACTTCTGACACATTCCTCATCGACTGGACAGGGACCCTCATGTACGCATTCCTGTCCATTCCGCTCCTGCCCAAGGTCCTACTGAAAATAAAGAGGGATAGGATGGACATCATACTCATCGCTCCGGCCTGGCCAAGACAGCATTGGTTCAGCATGCTGCTGGACCTTTCGATCGCCCTGTCCATGGAGCTCCCGACGCGACACGACCTTCTCTCGCAGGACCATGGTCGCCTGTTGCACCCAGACCTGGACTCCCTGCACCTCACAGCCTGGAGGCTCTGTGGCTGATGGAGGGAGAGAGCGAGCCTGCTCGGTGCAGGTCCAACACGTCCTCTTGGGCAGCAGGAAACCTTCTACACAGGTCGTGTATCAGGCTATGTGGAAACGGTTTACCTCTTGGGCGGAGTCCCAGGGCATTCTGCCCAGCCTCTCTCCTATTCAGGCGATCCTGGAGTACCTGCTCCAGCTAAAGCTTCAGGGTCTTTCGCTGGCCTCGTTGAGGGTTCACCTGGCTGCCATTTTGGCCTTCCATTAGCCACTAGAAGGGAGATCCCTGTTCTCCCATCCCATGTCGGTCAGGTTCCTCAAGCGGGTGGAGAGGCTTTATCTGCAGGTCCGTGACCCAGTGCCTCCCTGGGATCTCAATCTGGTCCTCTCAAGACTCATGGGGCCCCCCTTTGAACCCACGGCTTCATGCCCTCTGCTCATTCTTTCATGGAAGGTAGCCTTCCTGGTGGCCATTACCTCAGCTAGGAGGGTCTCCGAAATTAGGGCCTTGACCTTGGAGTCCCCTTATACAGTATTCTATAAGGATAAGGTGCAGTTGAGGCCACACCCAGCCTTCCTGCCCAAGGTGGTTTCCCAATTTCATGGTAACCAAGATATTTTTCTCCTCGTGTTTTTTCCCAAACCGCATGGTTCAGAGGAGGAAAGGAGATGGCATTTGCTGGACGTGAGACAAGCCCTGGCCTTCTACATCGAGTGTACAAAGCTGTGCCGGAAATCGATGCAGCTCTTCGTTGCAGTGGCGGACCAGATGAAAGGCTTTATCTGTCTCCACCCAGCGCATCTCCTTGTGGATTACATTGTGCATCAAGTTGTGCTACAAGCAGGTGAGGGTGCCGCTTCCGGGAACCATCACAGTGCACTCAAGCAGAGCTCAAGCCTCATCTACAGCTTTCCCGGAGAGAGTGCCCCTGCAGGACATCTGGAAAGCCGCCACCTGGTCGTCGGTGCATACCTTCACGTCCCACTACGCCATCGTCCAGTAGGCAAGAGAGGATGTGGGATTCGGCAGAGCTGTACTGAGGACAGCTCACTAGTAACTTCTACCCACCTCCAAGATATGCTTGTTAGTCACCTATAGTGGAATGGGCATGAGCAATCACTTGAAGAAGAAAACAAGGTTACTTACCAGTAACTGATGTTCTTCAAGATGTGTTGCTCGTGTCCATTCCACAACCCACCCCCATCACCGCTGCCAGAGTTGGCAGAAAGAAGAGACTGAGGGGGCATAGGGCCGGCAGTGCCTCATATACCATGGCATCTGCGTGGGAATCCAGGGGGCACCAGAGCTGGCCCTACGGAGTCTGCTAAGGGGAAAAAAGTTCCGGGAACCATGCACAATGGCATGCACTCACCTATAGTGGAATAGACATGAGCAACACATCTCAAAGAACATCAGTTACCTTGTAAGTAACCTTGTTTTTCAGCTTTGATGTTTTACCACATAACCTCGATTCCAGCATTAGATTCAGAAAGTTTTTATGATAATAACTGTACAGTACCTCTTAATGCTATACTCTAAATATGGGACAAAAACTTAAAATGAAGCACTGAGAAAATGTTATTGCAAGAAGATGATAATGTGTTGGATTCATTCTCAGGGAAGATTATCTAACCTGTGGTGGGATCTCAGGTTCTGCTGTCAAAACAATAATACAAGTGAGAACTTTAACTTTTTGGGGGAAGAATACAAATTTCAGTCTAAAACAAAGGACTCTTTATAGAATGGCAGATAATTAAGATGTACACTATCAATCAAATCTCTTTTTATAATGCTGTTGAGTAACCAGAGTCCTATATTTGTCCATGCTGGTGATTATAGGTTTGCAGATATGGATCCGTACCACTGGAATGCAGTCCAGGACAGTCATATTGCATGGCTTCTCTAGGAAACTTCAAAAAACTGAGACAGTCTCGTGGTCCAACAATTACTCACCATACAAGAATTCTATATAAAAGGGCTGAATTTGGGACATTGGCAGCAGTTAAGGGGAGATGGATAATGCTCACAACTCTGGTGATGGGGAAAGGAAGATCACTGAGATTATCTAAAAAGGTCATTATAATTGATAGATGGAGGGAACTCAACTATTCTTCTATCTTGTAGACCAAAATCATCTGCACATTTCAAAGCCTGCATAGAAGTAGAGAGGCAGGGAACTCTCCCACTGGAGACCTGGTTTTGTGTGTTCTTGGACAGGAGCATTTCCCATTGTTCCGGGTGACACAGAAAAAAAGAGAAATATGGTTTATGAATGAAAGTGCAGAGGTCAAATTTGGACACTCTCATTGTCAATATCTCGGCTAGGGATTCAGGTCCCAGCCTGGATAGTTGGAGAAAGCACTGTGGCCAGGAAGAAGGTCTGTGCACTAGTGGTTTGGGATTAGAGAGGACCTGTAGAAGGAGAGCTACCCACTCCCCTGCCTACCCTGCTGCATCCTTAAAAACAAATAGAAAACTTTTCAGTAGTTGTCTGTTTATTGCGGTGGTGCACTCTCCAGGCCATAGTTAGGGTTGTGTCAAGATTTTCAGTTTCACAGGGCAATGATTTCTTAATATTTTCTAAATCTTTAGAGAATAATAAAACCTGAAAAATAGAGATTATAATGTTGAAGGAGCTCTAAATTTCTATGTATCTGTTATATATGTGACTTTTTTCTGTAAAATATTGTTTAAAAACAAGTCAGAAAACATTTGGGACCAAAGTATCTCCCCTTTTTTCAGAAACTGTTTTTGTCAGCATGCCATAGGGAATTTGAACCAAATTTCATGGAATCAGATACTATTCTACATAGGTAAGGGTATCAGAAGCTGGCCCTTGATTAGCAGATTATATTTAATAAGTGTTAAATTGATTAAAATTGTCTGAAAAAACAGTAGTGATTGTAATAAGTTATTCCATAACATATTTTCAAAGTGTAAAACTCATCTAAAAACATCAGTTGTGTGCTTACTGAGTTTTCTTCTCTCCCTCCCCCCCCAATGTTCATTACTTAAGAAAATTGGCTAAAAAGCGGAAAGAGACATTGAGTAGTACACGGCAGGAAATGACAGTGATGGTGAATTCAATGGATAAAAGCTACACAGAGCAAGGCACCAACTGTGACGAAGCTTTCTCTTTCATGGACACACACAATCTAAATGGAAGATGTAAGTTCAAAATGCTTGGGGATGCAGCAGTCTCTTATTTTTGAAGAGGAAGGCGGGTGGAAATGGTTTTCAAAATACTTCTCATTACCCAATCAATTCAGCGGACGCGTTATTCATTTGTGGAAAGTCCATGGGATCCAGTATCTCCTACTGTGGAGCACATCACAGCATGTATTCTAATGAGTAGGACTGTTAGACATCAAGAATAGACTTCTTTAAAAATAATAAGGATAATTGAGCTTTTCTGTCTTTCCTTTTCTTCCACATGAAGAGTAGAGACATTGCAGCAGCAGGTGTGGAATTGCATTTTCCCATCTGTTTATTGTGCTGAAAGTTTTATATCCTTCATGCTGCCCCCACATCCCTCACCCCCCATTTTAGGCAACATTTATTTTGTAATTTCATAACTTAGTATCTTTAATTATCCCAAAACTCAGTTTATCAATGTTATCAGGTGCTGGATAACGCTATCTCACTAGTAATGCTAATGCTAGATAACACTAGTGCAGAGAAAGAGCTGAGTGGAATTAATCAGTGTGGAGTTTGATAGGCAATTCTCTGAATGTTTCATGTTTGTGATACATCCTGAAAATGAAATTTTGGGGAGTGAAATTTCACACATTAAAATTGTTACTCACCTGCAGAACTTGGTTTGGGTATAATAATAGTACAAGGACCATGCCTACAATCGAACAGTCATTTTCACAACTGCTGAACAGGAAGAACAAAGGGAACCAAAAATGTTTACATGGAGTAACCAGCAAAAAGCTTAAACAAAAATCCCTTTTTTTTTTTTTTTGCATACCGCTTTTTTTTGCACAGTTTGCCAATTTAACTAAGTTTTAATTTGATTTCTTGTAATAACAACACTATATGAGGAGTTGTTTCTGCTTTTTAATAATATGCTTAAGATTTTATCTTTAAAGACCTCAATCATGCAGACACTTTCTACTAGATGTATGCAATGAGACCTCTCTCGATAGTATGAGGTTCCAAGTAGTTAGATGTTAATTTACACTGTTTAGCACTTGCTTTTAAATAACCCTTTTTTGAGGATCCAATCCTAGTTGATTTACTCATAAGACTAGCCCATTGCAGTCTCTTAGATTAGTTGTAGAGTTTAAGGCCAGAAGGGACCATCAGATCATCTAATCTGACCTCCTGTATATCACAGGTCACCACCACCAGGTCTCGTACACTAAACTTTACTCATGGGAGTAAGGGGATCAAGATTTGGCTGTATCTTTATTTTTGCTGTGGCCTTGTTAGATGGTCACAAAAGCAAAAGCACTTTTTACAGAGTCGGAAGCAATAAGTTCTTGGTGCCAGATCCTCAACGTTTGTAAATTGTTATGGCTCAGTTGAAGTCAATGGAACTGTGACATATTACACTCACTGAGGATGAACCTTAAACTCAAACTTGTCATAACATATAATGTTGCTTGCATATCTTCCATTGACTTATTTATGTTGCTATACCGCTGCATCTCCACTGCGCTGCATTGATGGGAGATGCCCTCTGGTCAACGCAACCTTACTCCTTTCGAGGGGGTGGCTTAATGGCGTTGACCGGCGTCTCCACAGCCCACTCAGTTGATCCCGTTGCATCAATTCCTGTAGCCCCGGCAGCGTAGGCGTACCCTATGAGTCTATGAATTAACTCAGCTCAGATTGTTTCATTTAACTCTCTTATAAAAATTACCAGTGTTTAAATACCAATACTGAAATGTGAATCACTGGTTGAAAACCACCATCAGAGAGAAGAATAATATTCAGGACACAATACTGTATGCATACATGTTACCAATCTATCTGAACAATTAGCAGTACAGCAGAGAAAAGAAATGAACTGTAGAAGAATATTTGGCTATCCTATTTGCAATATTGTTAGGTAACCTTATTAATTCTCAGAGCTACTGTCAACAATAAATGCTGTCATTGTTGCTTCCTTATTTGAGGATCTACATTCCGACTTACCTTCAGAATATAAAAATATACTAGCTATCAGTGGAAAACTTCACAATGGTCAAATTGCTTTATCTGATCAAAATTATTTTCAGAAAATTTGTCCATATTAGCTAATCCGTTCTAGTAATTACCCAGCATACTTTTCTTCAGATCTCCTTCCATTTAAATCATTGGGAGTGTTCTTCCATTGCCTTCAAAGGGATCAGGATCAGGCCCTAAATTAAATCAATTTCATATGCTTATATTACCAATCTGAAACAGCTAAGTTTCTCTTTATTGACACTGACTAGATTTTCTTCTCTTTACAGCTGTATCCTCACCCTCTTCATTTACAATGAAAACTAACACATTGAGCACAACAGTGCCTAATTCTTATTACCCAGGTAACCAGTTTTTTGTCTGTGTTTCATCCCTTCATAATGCAGTGCACCAAAATTTCCCTCCCTAGAAATCAAAATGTATATTGTTGTTTTTATTATCCACTGCCATAGGAGCTTTATACATTTTTACACATTATGACTAGTTGCTTACTGTGGCTTTCTGCAGGAAAATTGGGGGTCATTTATCAATCATTTACTGTTCTCTCTCTTTTTACCTTTCTGCATTGACCTGCTTATGATGTATGACAGATCCATTTGTGCCAACTGCAATTTTAGGTGAGAACATTTCCCTTTATCAAAGTTTATTGCAGAAATAATTTAGAAAGGTGCAGCTCTGGGTTACAGAACGTAATATCTAAGACACATTAGACCATTAGGATTTTGGGAGGGGGAGCTTTTCTGCAATGAGAATGCTCAGGACAGTCATTGGACTGGATTCCTACTGTCATGGTGCAAGTTGGGGGAGAAAAGAGAAAAATTGTTTTAACAAGTGGTTTAGTGAGGAAATGTTTATGCATGTATTTGGAATGACACAAAAGAATTTGATTATCATGGCAATTAAATTGGTTTCTCATTGTTTTCAGTTTTATCTGTGAACTGAAGATGTCACTTTAGTAAAAATAATATTTTCCCAATTAAGGATGATGTAGAAAATCAGTCAAAATAAAGCTTTGGCCATGTATCAGCCAGCTATCATTTCTTTTTACAACACCACACAGTTTTCTGACATGCCTGTCACAGTGAAGTTTCAGAGATGTTGTTTTGAACAGCAAAATGACAACATGGCAATTTATAATAATACGATTTATTATGTGTCAGGTGTCACAAAAATGAATAAAATGGTGGCACTATAGGATGAAATAGTATGAAATGTTTCCACTAGGAATATATGTGGAAAAAACCTCCTATTCGTACAATATAAAGAGAATGAAGGGAAATGGCATTTCCAAGCTGTTATAATAAAATTAGCATGAGACGCTATTGCATTTGCAATGAATAAGTAACAAAACTGTGTTATGATTTGTACTTCCTTACTAATCTTAATTTAAAATGATTTTTTCTAAAAAAATTAAATAAAGGTATAACAATGCACTGTAGCAAGAATTCTAACCTGAGTTATGATGCTTCTTTAGCTCTGTCTTCACAGTGGTTTTATCTTTACAATACATATTTTTTCTTCCTCTTCCGTTTTCTCCAAATCACTATGAATTTGTATGTAAAATATAATACCTCCATGTCATTTTCTGGCTTTAAATAGTTGCATTGAGGTAAAAGAAATTAAGTATAGTTAAGTGACAGTTACAGGGAGCTGCAATTTAGGAATGTGATTTCTGAAAAACTAATGCAGCAAAATCATTGTTGTGGAGAGTTAATTAGGAAAGCTCATTTAAATATGATATGCAAAGGAAAAATCCTGTGCATTTTTATACTTTGTGTACATCGGGGAGAATGCAATGGTAGTCACTGTAACAATGTAATAATCTGCATGCAAATTGAAATTTGCAGAGCCTTTTAACTGTCTGAGATTTTAGATTCCTTTGTGTGCTTTCCATTCATTCAGCAGCTCATCCAGTAGATGTTCTGACCTTGTGGGTGGTCAGGAAGAAAAGCTTTGTTACCAGGAGAAAAATTTAGAGATTTTTATCAGGATTATGATAAATTTTGCAAATGGATTCTCAGATACTTTTTAAATAATTTGTTGGACCCTAATGATGATGATAAATATTTGTTAGGTTTCTCTAATGAGAAATAATATTTAAGCAAACAATTCTGATATCAAACAAAGATGCACTTTGCGGGACAAAATCTCCTCCTCTGAAGCTGCAAGAGAGAAGTTGAGATAGCTAACTAATGTGTGCATTACTGTCTGCTAAGCAATCTGTGCTTACGCTTCTCAGAAGTGCACCCATTATTTCACTGTAGAAAATACATATTTTTGTTGCCTTACATATTAAAGGTTAAGTATCCCTTTATGATTGGTGTTCCATTCAAACAAAACTAATCATCAGAAAGCTGCATACATACATGAATGGGCTAGAGATTTAGCTGGTCTAAATCAGAGCAACACTACTTCAATCAGTAGAGCAACACAGATGAGAATCTGGCCCATTTTTGCAGTCCATATATTTTAATACATGAATGGCTGGCTTCTTACTGCAAGTGATGCCCGATCCTGCAGTCCTTGCATATCCAGTGGGAGTTTTCAGGACATAAGGATTGCAGGGTCAAACCTCTAGTTGGAATCAGTTGAGCTGTTCTACATGACCCTAGTGGGAAGGTGGTAGTATGATGTGATTATTGCAAAGTTTTGCTTTTCAGCTCGGTATCTACTAAAGGGGTCAAAACGTGCTTATACTTTTCAAAACGTTATGAGAGGAGACTTAGACGCAACATGCTAGTTAGCATCTTCTCAACCTATTGAAAACATTTGGCTGAGTTAATAGGAAACTTTTTAAATAAAGCAAATGGCAACAATCTGACTTCTCAATGATTCAATATTCAGTAATTTTCAAGCAATTGAGAGAAGCTTTCATGTTTAGCCTAATAATTTAAGTGAAAGCTTGACAAACAAGCCCTTAGTATTACCGGGTTGTGTATGCCTAAATTAATGCTCAAAGAGAAGCAACTGGTCAGGAAATGGCAGGTAGTGCCTGCCTGTCCTCCTGTGTTCGGAACAAAACTCAAAAGAAAGGAAAAAAAAGTAAAGTAACAAAAGAAAAGAAAAGTAACTCAACCCAGATACTTCATTGGTCTTGCAGATATCTGCAACTCTCACAGTTCAAATAAACACTGACTAAATATGCATTTTAACAGTTCTTACCCAGTGCTGGACAAATACATTGGAACTGGATAATAGAATAGGGATCAATAACTATAGTCACCAGATAAACTAAATAACCACCATGTCAGCTGGTAAAAGCAATTGACTGCTACATTTGAGATTTTCTGTCTTGCTATAACTTTCAAAGGTAAAGCAAGAAGATGGCAAATACTGTATTTCTGGTGTATTCATATTGTGCCATCCAACCCATGGATCAAAAACTTTGTGTTTAAAGTAACTTTAAAAGATCAGCCCCAAACATAGCATAATAGTTTTAATCTTGATAGGGTAGTAGCTAGAGGAGGCAGAGGGAGGGAGTGAGGAATGAACGTTCCATTTGCTCCACAGAGAAGCCAACTGGAATGAGAAGCTTATGGGCTAGACTGTCTCAGTTTCACAGCCCAGAAATGCTGACATTTGATAAGATTTGCAGTCTGAATATTTAGTAAGAGTTTCAGAGTGATGATGATACCTTAGTTTGAACAAAAATAAAACCTACAATCTAACTCTACATAAATTTTAAAAAGAAAAAAAAAATCATACAATCAACTTCTACACTTTTTTTTTGTCTTTTGTGTCTTAGCCACCTTGTAGTATTCAGGTGCCATTTCAACAACAACATGCTGTAACTACACATGTATATCGCCTTTCATGCCATGCATCCCAAGGTGCTTTGCGTTACAGTTTTACTGCATGTTAGGCAAAAGTAGCCAAATTTAATTATTAAAAATATAAAACAGTTTTCCATTAAATTGGATGAGGTTAGTAAAGTGGCAGGAGACATAGTGAAATATCCATATTCATGTCCATATTGCTACATATTATTTTAAATTTAGGTTTAGGTGCATTGTTCACATTTGAAACTATTCACTAAGGACCACATTTAATCTAAGTTTCATCAGTGTAAACTGATTGTAACTCCATTGACTTCAGTGAAGTAACTTTTAATTTACACTGGTATAACCAAGATCAGAAATTGGCCCTTAATGAGCAGTTGTAGCATTTTTGGTGTTTGTGTGAGATCTGGGGCCTTTTCTAAAAAAATATTGGTAGCTCTATACTATAATGAATTTAACTCAAGAATATGGAAATCATAGTAATTTAGCAGTCCCCTTTTATAACACATTTTACATCGCAGTCATTTTTACAATATGCTAATTTCATTAACCATTTCCCATGGTTAGTGTGAAGGCATTGCAGAGTATTTTGGCCAAATTAAAACAACATTTTTGTTATTTCAGTTAACTAAACAAATACTCTTTGAGAAATACAAAATTACTATTTTGGTCTTTATTTTTATTTTATTTTTTTCAGCGAAGAAAATATTTATTATGATATTTTGCCGTCAGGCTTTTGGGTTTTTTCTTGTCAAGTATTAAACAAATTAAAAACTCCATGAAAACAAGGGGAAAGTGATATTGCTTCTTGAATTGTGCCCTCTTTCACATAATCAGTGGCTCAGCCAGGATACCAAACTGTAAAAGTTAAATTACAAACATAAAATTACCTGTAATTATTAATGTAGTACTGTTGCTTATGCCCTGTTTCCTTTTTCTCCTCCTCTTTTTTCTCCTGATATGGTTCTTCTTAAAAGTGCCAATAAATGGTAAGTTGCCCATTTGCCCCATCAAAGAGGTGCGGAGGGGGTGGGAGAGTGTGTGTTTCATAAAAATTTTGAGCAACCCAGTGGGTTCTGTTGTGTGTTGGCTTGCATGTCAGTTGACATATAACATTTTATGCCTAATGTGATGGCCCATGATATATTGTGAAGTTGTTGATTCTACAGCATGCTAAACAGCCAATCAAAACATTCACCCTGAGCAGATGACTCCTTTCATTTGTCCTCTTGTATTTTGTTTCAAAGTGTTGTATCAGATCTACATTTTCATTGCAGTCCTAGCTTAATGAACCATAATCCATTCTATGCATTTTTTATTTTGCTCACACCAAACATTTGTTCTGAATTCACAGTGCAAAATCTAATAGTTCACTAATCTAAGAAGAATACAAGTCCTATTTTTTTTCAGTGGGACTTGATGAAGTTTCAAGATGAAACTTCTCTACAGTTTAGAACCGAATGCCTAAATAATTTAAATATTGTTTGTAATCAGTTAGTGTTTAAAACAATATTTATTTATTTATTTATTTAAAACAATATATAGTTTGGACTGTTCTGCAATGCTTTCATTGTAGAAACATGGACTTCACCTCATTCCAATTAGTCTTGAAATCTCCCTGGATAATTTACTAAATGGATTTGCTTTTTTTCTATCACAGCCCTCATAAACAGTGGTTTTATTACAGTTGATGATGTCAAAACCATCCTTGCAGAAATCAATGTATTTTATACTTTTAATAAGTGGAAACAACCTGGTATATTGTCTGGTTTTCTTTTCCCAGATGAAACCCACACGATGGCCAGTGACACAAGCAGCTTGGTCCAGTCACACACCTATAAGAAGCGAGATCCAGTAGATGTGCCGTACCAGACCGGACAGCTTCATCCAGCCATCCGTGTGGCTGACTTGCTGCAGCATATCACACAAATGAAATGTGCAGAGGGCTATGGATTCAAAGAGGAATATGAGGTAAATGCTAGGTCTAGTGACCTGATTGTTGTGTATTCTATGATGCCAGCTATCACCTTTCTTCTACCTACACCACAGAACAGGAAAAATAACCACCGCATACAGAGAGCGCCCCCCTGCAGAGTGGACAAAGTATGTTTAGGGCACCTTCTCTACTGTGCTAGAAAGGCACTAACAGAATTTTATGTGTAACAAGTCAGAATTAACAGTGAGATCTAAAAATACTGCTTTAAATTCTGTATCTAATTCCAGTTAGCCATGGGTATATCCTGAAAAGCCCAGTTTACTGTGTTGCTCAAAGAGCCCTCGGTTATGCGTTACCAACTTGTTACTTTCTCCTGAAAAAAGTAGCTTTTCAAATTGTGACATCATAGCACTGGTCAAGCAGAGTTGTCCTGTCACGTGATGCTATGCTTTGAAATACAAGTTCTATAAGCAATGCTTCCTGGCTAGTCATGACTAGTGCATGCTGGCAAAGACTGTAGGAATATAGCACATTATCAAGGCTGTGAGGTGCCTACAATGCCACCTCTATGTTCTGCTGAGATCAATGAAAAAGGCCAAAAATAATTCCTTCCTGTCCAAAAGCATTATAAATGCCAGCTTTAAGCTTAGCTATGCTCTGAAGTCATAGGATCTGTACTCTCACATTCCAAGTTACGTGGAATTGAATGGGCAGAGATTTCTCAGTCCATACTCTCCTATGAAATGCAAACCTCATTGGGTTCCTTTATATTCTATTTTGTTCCATAATTTAGTGTCTAGGTCACAGAAATGAATTTCCTTTACACATTTCCTTCTGCCTTTTTAGGACAGAGTTTAAGGGCCTGATCCTGCAAACCCTTATTCATATGAGTAGTGCTTACTTAAGTGGATGGGGATAACTAGCCTGACTAACGTTCACATGATTAAGAGTTTCTAGGTTTGAGCCCCAGGAGCTAGTAGCATTAAAAACATGCATTCAGGGGGAACGATTACATGTAGGCTGGACAATAAATTGATATCAATAAAGGTCTGAAAGAATAGCTAGAATACAAAACGAATCTGTCACAGAAGTGTATGAGAATTCATGTCGTAATTCGTATTGAGTGCTTAGGTAGTATGCTGATAGGCACAAAATGCAAACCTGGACAGATATAAATACTGGTAGGCAGGTGAGTTTTGAAACTGTTTTAGCTTATTTCAAAATACTCTGTTCTGTGACCCAGCGTGATATGGCCATACAGGAGAATAAGATCTAACCCAGCCTTCCTGAGTTACTCTCCACATCATGGCTCAGAAGATGGAGGGAGAGCAGAGGCTGCATGGCTGCTTACCCCTATGAGCAAGTTAGCAGAAAGGGGCGGAATAAAGTAGGTGCGGATTTGGTTTCTCAGCACCGCACCCAGCAGAGCTGAGGTGGTTTGAAGGAAGGAAGGAAGGAAAGAATCTGCAATGGGAAAGATCTGCAGTAAATTACTTTTCCCAACCCATACACACACATCTCCTTCTCAGGGCTCTTCTTGGGGTGTGCACAGCTATGCACTGTCCCTAACAGCTCATCTAGCCTTGTGTGAATATAGTACATACACTATGTGCCACATTTAGGAACTTTGAAAGCTATAGATTTACCTAATTATTTACCTAATTACAGACCCTTTGAGTAAAGACATATTTACTGACATAGAGTGTGCTTTTTACAAATGAGTGATAGTCATGTTTTTCGAGTTTGTTGTGCCCTGCCATGCAAACTATATGTTATGACAGTTGTTTGAATAAAATATGTTTCTGATGTTGCTGTTTAAAAATGACAATTGAAAACTCTTGTCTTTGGAAAAAACTTTGTTCCCCAGCCTAGATCTTGTATACCAATTTTAAGCGCAGAGGAAACCTACAACAACTTTATACAAAATACTGTGAAACAGAATGTATCGCTCACATATCTTTAACTACAGTGGATCAAATGGTGCTGCTGAAAAATGATTTCCAGGAAAATCACTTAATTTTAAACTTTCCAATCTGATGGATGGCACCCAATTACAGACAGTAGGTGTAGTTATGACTAATGTCTGTAGATAAAATACATCAGTATAGCCTGCTGGAGATGGTGGGGGAGTGAGACTTGAAATATTGCAGCACTAGTTGGAACATTTCTGCTTTCCATACGGAAATTGTTTATGATCAGAATAGACCATAACAAACCATATCTGTATTATTTCCATGGAACAGTCCTTCTGTTAATGCATTTCTTAGGACTCATTGATGCATAATTGAAGTCTTAAGCTGCCAAACCTATTAAAGTAATTACTTTTGTCTTAAAATTATCTACTGAGATAAATGCACACTGTGCGCATAGTTCTTGCTACAACCTAAGCAATATAACTGACTCTCTGGAGTGTCTCTTCCATATGCAATAAAAAAACTATTCAGAACTTCCAGTCAGGCTGAGATTGAGGAGCTCCCTGTTTAATCTGATTTTCAGACAGATACCTCTTCTCTTTGCCAAGGCTAGTATAAGCATATGTAGAGACTTATTACTATTAAAGTATCAGAAAGACAACTGTCCAAAGGAAAAGAGAAATATTTTGGCAGGGATTTTATTTGGAATGGACTTTCATAGATGATTTTCCATCTAACAAGATAGCAGGATTACACTCTCTCACCAGGGAAACAACATGATTCTGAAGACATTCAATCAGGATTCACAATGAAAATAAATTTGTTGAACTCAACAGAAAGTAATGTAGCACATTACTAGCTGGTAGTTGTTTAAAGTAATAAAAGGATGCAAAGTATAATGGGTATGCTTAGTTATGAGTGCTTTAAAATTAAATATAACAATTAAGGCCACAATTCAGCAATGTGCTTAAGCACATGTGTAATTTTAACTCCTGTCAATTTCATCCAGAAGTTTTTGGCGTGACATAATTGATGTAAAGGAAACAGTTGATAGGTCACCTCTAACCAAGAGCAGCCTGGCGCAAGTTGTGCCTATGCGTTGTTGATAAATTGCATAGTCGATTGTTTGACCACACTTTGGTTCATTAGTTCGTTATGAAATATTCTCAAGAGACCAAATAACCAATGCCAGTCAGGTTTATTAATATGGCACAGGGAAAAAGGTTCTATATTATACCAATTTCCAAAAAGCAGTCCTGATCAGCAGTTTTACATTCTCCTTCCATAGAAGGTGTGCTCCCTACAGTTACATCCCTCAAGTCATCTTTTTATACCCTACTTGTTTACCCATAAAAGGTACTGTACATGTCACCTGAAACTGGATTCAATTATCAGCTTTTTACCTTGTTTGTTTCTGGTACCATGTTGTACTCCTTTTTCTTTTCTTCTGAACCCATGCATTTCAGGTACTAAGGGTCATGAAGACACCCCCTAGGTTTGTTAGGGTAACTCCTTTTTTGTTGCTATGAGGAAACAATTATATATCCTGATACTGACCATTTCCCTGTCTACTTAAGCCAAAACTTACATCAGCTAATGCAAGGTATTATGAGATACTTAGCATAAGTGAGCAGAAGTATGGTATAGGCCAGTTTAGGCTATATCACTGTTACATTATTTGTGTTTAACGTTATTGGTGCTCAATACACATTACATTTTATATATATATATATATATATATATATATATATATATATATATATATATAAAATATTGTGGCAAGGGCGGCCTGTTCTGCCCTCTCGTGGGTCCTGCGCCCTCTTCAGCTAGGCTGGCGATATGCCTGGGTGGGAGCGGGGGTGGGGGCCGGTACCACCCTCTGCCCCGGGCCTGGACCCAGGGACCCTGTGTGGAGTAGTCTCAAAACTGCTCAGTCCATGAGCTACTCCCTTCCCTGGGTCGCCTGTCTTCGGCCCCACTGCTCATGGTCTGCTTCCTGGAACCAGGGGCGATGGGTTCTCCCTCAGGTCTGTGTGCCTAGGATCCCTGGCTGTGTCTGGACGGGTGCCCCCCTTGCCTCTGGTACCTTTTGGGTTGTGGTGACAACAGCATTTTCTCTAAGCCCTGTAGCAGCTCTGCACTTCTCCGCTCTGTTCCTCCTCTTAACTCCCTGTCAGCTGCTCCCATCTGCCTAGCAGGGAGGCTTTTGACTGCTTGGGCAAGCTCCTTGATTGGCCTCAGCTAGCCTCATTGGCCTAATTGCCCTGGAGTAGCTCCAGCTGGATCACCCAGGGAACAGGGATTTGTTGATCCTGGGGCTAATATAGATACCCTCCACTACTCTCCTGTAGCCATCAGGTCTGACCCTGTCACTATATATATCTATATATAGATAGATAGATATATAGTATGAATAATACATATTATTAATGTGGTGTGTATATATATATGCTAGCCAGCATATGTTAGTCAACATCATTTTGGGCTCGATCTTGCAAGGTGCTGAGTGATCGTGTGATATGCTGAGCATTCTCAAATCCCAAAAAACACATTGGATGTTTGAGCATATTGAGCATCCTTTTGCCCCAATCCTGTGCGGTGCTCAGACTCCTCTACTCCCATTGACTGTGGGCTTTCAGAAGCTTGCAAGAATGGGCTTTTCATGAATATTAAGGAACAGAAATACACTGTAAAACCCAATTCTGCTTCTGTTCCATCCAGTGGCAAAATTATGCACACGGTTGACTTGACTGGTGTAGGATCAGGCCCTAAATAGCTATGATTATGAAACGGTGAGAGCCAATGTACGCGTCTTTAACAGTGTGTCTATAACAACTTCACTTTCTTCTTCGAGAGCTTGCTCATATCAATTCCATGTCAGTTGTGTGTGCGCCAGATGCACTGGTTCTGGAGATTTTTTCCCTTAGTGGTATCTGTAGGGCCAGCTCTAGCGCCCTCTGGATTCGCGCACACATGCTCTGGTATAACGGATGCCGCTAATTCCCATCCTTCTCAGTTCCTTCTTGCTGCCCGAGACAGTGATGGAATGTCCTCTTGCCTTGGCAAACTCTATAGTCACAGTGTATATAGTTGTATATAATTGTACATAATTAGTTAGCTTAGTTTATTAGTAATTATGAAGATGTAGTCCCATGGGGGATGTAGCCCCCAGGACAGAGCAAACCCATTAGCAAGGATTTTTAATGAATCTGAAAACTCAGGGGTTGTACCATATGACTAGAGAATTGCGAACATAGTTCCTATTTTTAAGAAAGGGAAAAAAACCATCTGGCTAGTTATAGGCCTGTTAGTTTGACCTCAGTAGTATGCAAGGTCTTGAAAAAAAAAATTGAAAGAGAAAGTAGTTAAGGACTACTTAATGGTAGTTGAGATGGTAATTGAGATTAATGGTAATGAGGACAAAATACAACATGGCTTTACAAAAGGTAGATCATGCTAGACCAACCTGAGCTCCTTCTTTGAGAAGATAGACAAAGGGAACACAGTGGATCTAACTTACCTAGATTTCAGTAAGGCATTTGATATGGTTCCACATGGGGAATTATTAGTTAAATTGGAAAAGATGAGGATTAATATGAAAATTGATAGGTGGATAAGGAACTTGTTAAAGGGGAGACTATACAGGTCATATTGAAAGGTGAACTGTCAGGCTGGAGGGAGGTTACTAGTGCAGTTCCTCAGGGATGGGTCTTGGGACCAATCTTATTTAACATATTTATTACTGACCTTGGCACAAAAAGTGGGAGTGTGCTAATAAAAATTTGCGGATGATACAAAGTTGGGAGGTATAGCCAATACAGAGAAGGATTGGGATATCATACAAGAAGATCTGGATGATCTTGTAAACTGGAATAATAGAAATAGGATGAAATTTAATAGTGTAAAGTGCAAGGTCATGCATTTAGGGACTAACAAAAAAAATTTCTATAAACTGGTGAGGTATCAATTGGAAGTGACAGAGAAGGAGAAGGATTTGGGCATATTGGTTGATCACAGGATGACTGTCAGACACCAATGTGATGTGGCTGTAAAAAAAAAAAAAAAAAAAAAAAAAACCTAATGCAATCCTAGGATGTATCAGGCGAGGTATTTCCAGTAGAGATAGGAAGGTGTTCGTACGATTATACAAGGCACTGGTAAGACCACATCTGGAATACTGTGTGCAGTTCTAGTCACCCATGTTTAAGAAAGATTAATTCAAACTGGAACAGGTGCAGAGAAGGACTATTAAGATGATCCGAGGAATGGAAAACCTGTCTTACAAAAGGAGACTCAAAGAGTTTGGCTTCTTTAGCCTAACCAAAAGAAGGCTGAGGGGAGATATGATTGCTCTCTATAAATACATCAGAGAGATAAATACCAGAGAGGGAGAAGAATTATTTAAGTTCAGCGACAATGTGGACGAAAGAACTAATGGATATAAACGGGCTATCATGAAGTTTAGATTTGAAATTAGACAAAGGTTTCTGACCATCAGTGGAGTGAAGTTCTGGAACAGCCTTCCAAGGGGAGTAGTGGAGGCAAAAAAATGACCTGGCTTCAAGACTGAGCTTGATACGTTTATGGAGGGGGTGGTCTGATGGAACAGTCTAATTTGGCAATTAACTGATCTTTGACTATTAGCGGTAAATATTCGCAGTAGCCTGTGATGGGATATTAGATAGGGTGGGTTCTGAGTTACTACAGAGTTCTTCCCAGGTGTTTGGCTGGTGAGCCTTACCCACATGCTCAGAGTTTAACTAATCGCTATATTTGGGTTCATCATGGCCCCTTCTGACCTTAGAATCTATGAGTCTATGCCCTGATCTTCTGGCTTCAAACTGGGTGTATCATGCAAAAAACCCATGATCCTGTGAGCGATCCCCATCAGAACTGGCTGAAGTGCATTGGAGAGACTCACATGCGAGTTAAGTGCAGAATCTGTAAAGGGTTCAGACCACGCACTGAAAAAGAACAGGACATTAGATTAGCAGCGCTTCTAATAGAGTTGGCTCTTAGACCAGCCTCCGAGCTGAGCCGTTCAGACTTGGCTCGGAATGCCCTTTTGTCACCAGTCTTCTACTGGCACCGATTCCCATCTCCGATGTCTAAGAGGGTGCTCCCTGACAGCAAAGAAGGACAAGGGAACAGGGGACGAGTCGAGACTCACACCGGGCCGCTTGTCTTTCCCGGAACTCGGGTCAGCAACAGCCTCACCCCTCAGCGTTCCATCTCCGACCCAGGACCCACCACCAACTCTCAGGAGCAGAAGGGGCACCTGGCACCTCATGGTACTGTCCACGCCTGAGGCATTTCAGGTGGCCAAGGATCTGCTGTCATTCCCTGTGCTGCCAACACCTTGGGAAGGGGGAGATCTGCACCAAGACCCCTCATCAGTACTGTTGTCTGCAGGCTTGTCCAGAGGCAAGCCTGCGATGGGGGCCCGCAGCAATCCCCAACTCCCTGGCTCCACACCAATCACTGGTATCTTGCCAGTGGTCCCTGTGGACCCCCATCACAAGTCCCTGGAGCTTCGGCACTGGTCTCTGTAATGCTGCTACCGATCCCCAGAACATCATTGCCGGTCTCTGGACACATGGTGCTGCAGAACCCTGGTACAGCTCTCTGGAGCCCAGGCACTGCACCTCCCAATACAGTGGGGAAGTGGAAGCAATAGTCACCAAGAAAGGATTCCTCCTCAGACTTGGAGGGTGAAGAAAAAGCCCTATCCAGGAGCCAAGCAAACCATTCTCTTGTTGCAGGTTTTTCCGCAGGCCCACCAATGGGCCCTTGGCTGCTGGGGTAATGGGTAATTGTAACCCCAGGAGGTTCCCTCCTGCCCCAGGATCACACTTGCAGCACTCACTGTCTGGGGCATCAGAGAGACAATCAGCAGTGGTGTCATGCCCAGCACTTGACCTAGACGAGGGATTGGACCAAGGTGCGGAGGTACCAGCAGTAGCCTTGGACAAGACTACTCCAGCCAGGGAAGAACCAATTCCTCCATCCTTACTGGCCCCATCCTCTTCCTCGCTGGATGAAGAAGTGGCGAGGCCCTCGACTACGGTCCTGCAGGATGACTTTAGAGCACACCAAGAGCTACTCAAGTGGGTAGCCTCAAACTTGGGTTTAGAGGTGGAGGAGCTGAAGGAGCCCACTGATGCACTCTTTGACATCCTGGTGGCAGTGGCCCCATCTGAAGTGGCCCTCCCAGTCATGAAGGAGTCGTGAAATTCGTCAAAGCCTTGTGGCCGACCTCATCTTCTCTGCCCCCTACATATATATGAGAAAAAGTTCCTGCCAAGGGCTTTGGATACTCGTATTCATACCCCATTGGTGATATCAGCTGCCAACAAGAGAGACAGACAAGGACAGGCAAGTTCAACGCTGAAAAATTAAGATGCAAAGAGGCTTGACCTTTAGTTTATTCTACTGCCAGCCTGCATCTACACATATCAAACCAGCAAGCTCTGTTGGGGAGATATGACTATAACGTATGGCAATCTGTGGCCATGTTTGCGGACTGCCTACCCAGGAGTCGAGATGAATTTACGGCCATATTGGAGGAAGGCAAAGCAGTAGCCTGAGCCTCTCTTCAAGCAGCCTTTGATGCAGCTGACTTGGCTGCCAGGACAATGGCATTGGCTGTCTAGATGAGAAGGGCCTCATAGCTTCTGTCATCCAACCTGTTCTCTGAGATCCAACAGTCAATTCAAGACCTCCCTTTTGACAGTGCAGCCCTGTTCTCAGAACAGAAGGACATCAAGCTCTATAGTTTGAAGGACTCCAGGGCCACACTGTGTTCCTTGGGCCTCTATACTCCTTTGGCCCCCAGAAAACATTTCAGGTCCCAACAGCCTCAGAGATTTGTGAGCCAGAGTAGGAACGAGCCCTATAGGAAGAAAGGCTGCGGTTATAAGCGTCTCCAGGGCCAACCTCCCACTGCCACATTCCAATCAGGCTCTAGCCATTACCGTCCCGTGGGTAGGCAGGCCTTTAGAAGGTTTGCCCGGGACTTTACCCAGGATCCAACAGCCCCTTTATTTTTGGACCGCCTTTAATCCTACCTTCCTGCCTGGACTGCTATAACATCAGACCAGTGGGTACTAAGCTCCATAGTATTAGGGTACATCCTCCAGTTTGTTTCCATTCCTCCTCCTCACCCCCCCACCCTGTCCTTCTTTAGGGACCCTTCTCATGAGCAACTTCTTGTCCAGGAGGTTCAAGCCTTCCCACCGGTGGGGGGCTGTAGAGGAAGTTTCCCAAGAACTGAGAAGGAAAGGGTTCTACTCCCATTACTTTCTGATTCCATCTTGGACCTGCATCGCCTCAACAAATATCAAGAAGTTGAAGTTCCGCATGGTTAGCGATGGGTTGCGGAAAGCAAACCCACCCAATTGGTTGCGGAAGTTCTGCTGCTGACGCTCCACTTAAGCTTCCTTGGCAACTGGAGTGTCGGAAAGCTTAGTTCCTCGGCCAGTTGCTTCCCGAACTTCCTGCTTCCAGTCATGTGACCAAAAGCTGGAAGTTCAGGAAGCACTTGATTTTCAGCCAGCCAACCTGTGTCAACCACTGGCCTTGCCAAAAAATCACTTCTGGCTACGCCCTAGTTGTTTGCTACCCATGATGGAATTACATCAGTGGGAGAATTTAAGAAAAAAAAATTGGGGTGACAAACACTAAGGACTGCTCCACACATAATTGTTGTACTAATTTTAACTATTTCAGTTAGGTAGTGATTTTATGCTAATATACCTCAATCAATACAATCCTTAGTATAGCTGCAATTATAATTGTATAGAGGTAAGTTATATCAAGTTTAATCCTCTTTATACCAGTAACTGCATCCACACTAGAGGTTGAACCAGTTTAAACTACATCAATTTCTAAATCAACATATTTAAAGCAGAAACAAAATTGGGTCTACAAGCTCAAAGGGCTAGTCGAGGCTAGGAAAATTACGTGTATTTAGCAAACTTGTTGGTTAACATGTCAAATGCTTTTTAAGCAGCAATTAGCACTTAGTTTAGACAAAGACAGAAGTGTTTCAAATGTGTTCGCTGGTCGAGGTCAATCCTTAGAATACTGTGTTGAAATCTGATCACCCCATCACAAAAAGGAGATAGCAGATTCGTAGAGAGTTCAGAGATGGCCAGTGAGAATGACTGGGGCATGGAAAAGCTCTCACATGAAGAGAGATTTAAAAATTTGAGATTGTTTATCTTAGCGAGAAAACAAAGAAGAGCTGTGATCAAAGTAAACAAAATACTGAATAGTACTGAGAAGGTAGACTGGGAATTTCTATTCACTCTCTTATTATGAAAGCATTCAATGAAATTGAAAGGTGACAAATGCAAAGATGGAAAATACTAACAGGTTATATAAAGAAATACTTTTTCACAAAGTGAACAATTTGCCACAACATATCATTGAGACCAAGAGCATAGCAGGATTCAAAATAGGATTAGACATTTATGTGGATAACAAACATATCCAGAGCTATAGAAGGACATATTAAAAATAAAAACTAAGACCTTTGAAAGGGGTATAAATCCTCAGGCTTCAGGGTATAAGCTAACCTGTAAGTGCTGAAGGTCAGGAGGAAGCTTTCCCACAACTGTCCACTGCAGGCTTTCTTCTCTGAAGCATCAGGTATTGGGCCACTGTTGAAGACAGGATACTGGACTAGATGGACCGCTAGTCTGATCCAGTATGACAGTGCCTATGTTCCTCTTTCACATTAGTGCTTAAAGCAGAACACAACCTCTTTCCTACCCTCTTTGCCCCTCCACTCCATTCATAACTTTTCCTCCTGTTTGTCTTGACTGCCAGAGAACATTTTGAAGTGTTATGTAGCTGAGGTCCTTTTCTGAAATCCTGGAAATAGGAGGAAAAAGTTGTATTTTTTGTTATTGTTAAGCTGACATAGCAATTGACAGGACCCAGCTGGTGCTGCTACTCTACATGCATTCACTGTGACAGAGACAGCCACTGTCTCACCTTCAACCTGCATACTTTTCCACATGCTCTTTTCAATTCTTATTTTATATTCTGCATCACCAGCTGAGTCAATCAGTTGCCACAATCAAGGAAGGTTATTCTCTATCCCACAGGATACAAATAAAACAAAAAATCACTGAAACATTGGGTAGGAATGGAGATTTTTGGCAAGCACTGTAAATACACTATGGACAGCAATAACACCTGTGTCTTGCAGTGTCTGGAGAAACCAACTGCTTTTATGCTTGATTTTTCCCCCTTCGGATGATGATGATGATGATGATAAAATCTATTAGAAAAGTGTGAAGACTTGTGTCAAATAATGAGAATTTTTCCCTATTAGTCTGAAAATTGTCAGAAACACTTCTCCTTGAAAATCTTGCTTTGTCTTTTCTTTGTAGTTAGTTTTCTATTTATTTTTCCCCTTTAAATAAAACATATTAGGTGCCCTGCTTATTTAAAACATACAGAAAAGTACATCTTTCCAGTTCTGTATTTGTATTTATCACATTATTCTTTGTGGAATCTCTCATCTCTGGTTTCCAGCTCTTCTTGGGCTTTGTTGGTTTCTTTTTAATTAGTCCCAAACATTTGACCTATCAGCCTGTTTTCCAACTGAATCTCCAAGGCCTGGTCTCCAATTGAAAGTTATAATGGCATAACTATGTCCGCTGGGGATTTGTGTGATTTTTGTTTGTTTACTGATACAGTTGTCCTAGTACAAGCCCTTGTGTAGATACAGTTATACTGTATATCAGTATAGTTATTCCCATTCCGTTGGGGAATAGCTGTACTGCTTGAAGCTGGTCAGTCTCCTCTCTCTCCTTCCCTGTCCTCCCCCCACTGTTTAGCTTCTGCCCAGGCCCTTCTAGGGTTTCCTGCTCTACTCTCTCCCCTGTCCCACCTGCTTCCTGCTGCAATGTTAAATTAAGTGTGTTTATATATCCCCACAGCTCGCTCTCTTTGTTTTCTATATAAGTAATTTTAACCAGAATTCATTTTTTAGCAAGAAACTATAGATCCAGACAAGTCACTGGCTACTTGTCACTACTAGTCGTCTTCTACCCTTGATAAAGGTTTTTGTCCACCTGAGTCACTTGGATTATATAATTGCAGAGGTGTATATTCCCACACAATAGCTCTAAGATTCTTCTCAACTCTTCTCTCTCTGCCCAATGCTGCAATGCATGTGCCATTGCTACTAGTTTGGGTTTGGAACCATCAGAAAATGTCTCCTATTCTTCAGTAAGAAGTAGTGGGAACAATCTCAACCATATAGGATCACAGGCCGCAAGCAAGCCCTGTGTTGATAACAGCAAGTTTTGTCCAATATTTTCTTCATCCGGTTTTATCAGTTTTGTGCCGAGGTAAGCTTTGGGAAGCATTTTGAGGTTAAAGAGGAAAGCCTGAGAGCTGCTGAATTTAGCAACTGTCATCCTTACATCCTTTAAGCAGAGCCACTTAGAATGAAGATTTACCTGTGAGGTTGACAGTGTTGATCTGTTCCCTCCTTGCTGCATAAAAGTTACAGTGTGCTTATAAGTAAATGGGCGAATTTTGTCTGATAAACCTGGCTACAGTTTGCTGTTGTGCATCAGCACTAGAGACTATGTAATTAGTTCTTCTTCGAGTACTTGCTCATGTCTTTTCCAAGTAGGTGTGTGCATGCCACATGCACAGTTCGCCAGAAGGTTTTCCCTTAGTGATATCTGTAGGGTCGGCTCTAGTGCCCCCTGAAATTGTGCCCTCATGGCACTGTAAAAAGGGCCCTGCCGACCCTCCACCTCTGGAAAATTGCTTCTCTTGCTTTGCAAGCCCTTCCCAAGTGAAATTTCTCTAAGTACTTGTAAATAGTTAACGTACTGTTAGTTGTTTTGGTTCTTAGGATAAGCATAGTTAGCACCCAGCTTGTTGGGGTCTTTGCCTGCCTTCAACATAGGCAGAGTTGTCTCGCTTCCCCCTTCAGCGTTAGAGACCCTAGACTGGTGGCACAACCCCACGCATGGTATGTGCAGGAGTACCTTTCTCTGCACCTCACCCCTCACTGTGTCTAGTGATGTCATAATTAGCACCGAGCTTGTTGGGGTCTTTGCCTGCCTTCAACATAGGCAGAGTTGTCTCGCTTCCCCCTTCAGCGTTAGAGACCCTAGACTGGTGGCACAACCCACGCATGGTATGTGCAGGAGTACCTTTCTTTGCACCTCACCCCTCACTGTGTCTAGTGATGGATGCTTTGGTGATGGACTGGGGAGCTCACCTAGGGGAGCTCAGGACCCAAGGATATTGGTCCCTGTAGGCTGCCGACATGGCCCAGCAGGGACATCGCAACCTTCCTCGGGTCCAGGCTCCAAGGAATGCCACAGCGCCTTGCTTTAAGGGGAAAAAGCTAGCAGGTTATGAGTCTTTATCCCCAGCCCTCAGGCGAGGCTGGCTATCCACAGTCTGTAGCCCCGGCACTCAAGTGGAGCAGGCACGGCAAAGCTGTCTATAGCCCCCGGCCCTCAAGCAGGGTGGGGCTGGTAAGCAGTCTGTAGCCCCTGCCCTCTGCCAGGGCAGGGCAGGTAAAGTGGTCTATAGCCCTCGGGCTTCAGGCAGGCAGGGCTGGCAAGCTTGATATTCTCTGGCAGGCAGGTTCAAAGGAGCCAAGCACTCCTGGGGTGGCTAGGGAAGGGGGAAGGCGGACGCAGGCCCACCTGACTCCACTGCGTCCCAGCCCAAGGCCCTGTCAGTGGCAAAGTGGTTTGCCACTGAGTCAGCGAGGCTCCAGCTGCAACATGCTGACTGGTTTGACCACAGACTCAGCCAAATTATATTCGGCTGTCCCTGGGCTACTTCCTCCCACCCTGAACCCAGGTACCTGGAGCCAGGGGTCTTCCTCTGAGTCGCTGGGGTAGACAGCTAGCGGGAGTCCCACTAAGTCCCTCATCATCAGCCGGCAGCAGATCCGGGAACTCCTCGGGGCCGTCAGCAGATGGCAGCTTCTCCAGGTCATGGTCCGGGTGGGTCCTCCAGCACACCAGGCTCAGGCAGCTCCAGTGAGTCCCCGGCAACGGGCAGCTCCTCTAGGTCAGGGCCGACCTCGGGGGGCTTCTCCCAGTCAGTGGTCTCGGGTAGCTCTTCCCAGCTACTAGGGCCTGGCAGCCCTTCCCAGTCACTAGGACCTGGCAGCCTGGGCAGGCCTTGGAGGCTCCAGTCGGTGGGGTGTTTGTTCTGCATAGCTGTGGGGCATGGGTCAGGCCCAGACCACAGCCTCGGGGAAGGCACAACCTTCTCCGGCAGCAGCTTTCCCCTGACTGAGCTGCTAGGCCAGCCTTTTATACTTCCCTTTCCTGTCCTGGCTCCACCCTCGGCTCCCAGGGTATTTGGCCTGCAGGGCCCTGATCTGCCCAGCAGGTGTGTTGTGACCCTTCCTCGGGTCCAGGCTCCAAGGAAGGCCACAGTGCCTTGCTACACTCCCACACAGAATTCCTACTGCACATCAATGTAAGAGAGCTGAGAGCAGTATGCCTGGTCTGTCAGGCTTTCCAAGGTCACCTGGAAGGAAAGGGGGTACGACAGACAGTACAACAGCAATGTTTTATATAAATAGACAGGGGGGAGCATGATCCTGTCCCCTGTGCCAGGAAGCCCTCAGACTGTGGGACTTCTGCATCACCCGATTGATACACCTGGAAACATCCTCCCTGGAGCTCAGAACGTCTTGGCCAACAACCTCAGCAGATCCTTCCTCAGTCACAAGTGGTTGATCCGGCTGGTTGTGTTAAGCAGCATCTTCCATTGCTGGGGAATTTCCCGCGTGGACTTATTCACCACAGAGCTCAACAGGAAATGCCTGCAGTCCTGCTCTTTCCAGAATCACAGCCTTGGTCCATTGCGGATGCCTTTCTTATTCCATGGGCGGGTCAACTGTTCTACGCCATCCCACCTACTTTGCTCATCCACAAAGTCCTGCTGAAGATCAGGCAGGAAAAGTCCAGCATGATTCTGATAGCCCCAGCCTGGCCTTGTCAGCACTGGTACACCACACTCCCCGACCTCTCAGTGGAAACCCTGATCACTCTGCCCCTACTTCTGGACCTGATCACTCAACAGCACAGCACATTCCAACATCCCAATCTGGAGTCCCTTCACCTCACAGCATGGAAGCTCCATGACTGAACCCTCTGGAGCTAGCATGCTCAGAATCAGTTAGAGAAGTCCTCCTTAATAGCAGAAAACCCTCCACAAGGGCCACTTACTTAGCTAAGTGAAAGAGATTTTCAGTTTGGGCAACTCAGAAGGATATCCTACCCATATTGTCACCAGTGCCTACTAACCTGGATTATCTGTTACATCTGAAACAACAGGGTCTATCAGTGTCACCAGTTAAGGTCCACTTGACTGCCATCCCTGGTCTTTGCTAACCCCTTGGGTGGATGTTTTCTGAAGGGCCTGGACAGACTGTACCCTCATACATGCCAGCCAGTTCCCCAATGGGTCCTTAACCTTGTACAGATGGGATCGCCATTTGAGCCTGTGGCAACTTGCTCACTCCTCTGTCTTTCCTGGAAGATGGCCTTCCTGATGGCTATAACTTCAGCCAGGAGGGTGTCTGAGCTCAAATCTCTTATGTTGGAACCTCCCTATACACCTTTCTTCAAGGGTAAGGTTCAATTTTGTCCTCACCCAGCTTTCCTTCCAAAGGTTGTTTCCCATTTCCATGCAAATAGGACATATTCCTCCTGGTTTTCTACTCAAAACCACACAGTTGGGAGTGCAGACTGCATTTGCTGGATGTCATGCGTGCCTTGGCCTTTTATGTTGAAAGCACTAAACAGTTTAGGAAAATAACTCAGCTCTTCATAGCAATAGCAGATAGAATGAAAGAGCTAGGTGTTTCTTCTCAAAGCATTTCTTTGTGGATCACTTCATAGATCAGGGCTTGTTATGACTTGGCAAATATGCCAGCCCAAATGTTAACAGGTCATTCCACGAGAGCACGAGTCCTCCGCAGCATTCCTGGCCCAAGAACTGATCCAGAACATTTGTAGCGTGGCAACATGGTCATCTATTCACATCTTTGCTGTTCAGTATGCTATTACCCAGCATGCCAGAGACGATGCTGCTTTTGGCAGAGCAGTGCTTCAATCTGAGGAGCTTTGAACTTTGACCCCTCCTCCTATGGTCTAGCTTGGAAGTCACCTACTTGGAATTGATATGAGCAAGCACTCGAAGAAGGAAAAATGGTTATTAACCTTCTATAACTAGTTCTTTGAGATGTGTTGTTCATGTCCATTCCAAGACCCTACCCCTCTGTTGGAGTTTTTAGGCTCCCCCCACAAAGTGGAATGCATGACCCGAGTTAGACACCTAGGCTCCCTGTACAATGCATGGGAGAGTTAGGTGCCTGAGAATGGGATGCCCAAAAGTATTCATGTTGAGTGGGGAGGAGCTGCCTACGATAGCCAGTAGGAAATGGCCAGGAGAGTGGAGTAGCCTAAATCTGCCCCATCCAAAGGTAGTTGGAGACCTAAATCAGGGCCAGAAAGAAGTATTTATTTCCATTCCGGATTCACAGCCATGAACCCTCTCTTACAGTTAGGCCTGGAAGCCAGGTCCTTCTTCAAGAAAAAATGAAGAGGAGGAGGAAGTGTGTGTGTCCCCCCCCCCCCCCCCGCTTGTAATTTTCATCCCAGTGGTTAGACAGTGTAAGACAGTCTACAATATTCCTAAAGGAGATGCAGTGCATGGCCAACTAGCTCTGCTGGCTGATACTGGTGGTGGATCACCCAAGATTATGTTTACTCCCCAGACTAGTTTGGGAAAGTTCCATCTTGCACATCAAGGAAGTTTCTTATTCCCTCTTCCCCATTGCGTGATAATTTAAACCTGGCCATAATCTACATAAGAAACAAGAACGGCGATACCGGGTCAGACCAATGGTCCATCTAGTCCAATAGCCTGTCTTCCAACAGTGGCCAATGACAAGTGCTTCAGAGAGAATGAATGGAACAGGTAATCATCAAGTGATCCATCCCCTGACATCCATTCCCAGCTTCTGGCAATCAAAGACTACGGACGCTCAGAGCACGGGGTTGATCATCTCGAGTACTTTTTCCCATAGGATGGTACAGAAGAGCTCAAACCACTTTGTGCCGTATCAGTTGTGAATCTTTATTTCCGATGGATATGGGTGGTAAAATACCCATAGTGGATTCGTATAGTAGATAGGAACTCAATCTTTGTCACCGGCATACAGCATATAAAAATGTCTGTTTGGTGTCTATGGCATATAAAAGACATTAGGGACCTGATACTGCTTCCACTGAAGTAACTGGAACAACTTCCATTGTATTGAATAAGAGGTCTCAATTCAGGAAAAAATCCTCATTCAAGAAAGCTCCTAAGTACATACCTAAGTCCGAATGAAGTCATTGGGATCTAAGCACGTACTTAATCATAAGCATGTGCTTGTAGTTTCCTAAATTAAGGTCTAAGTTAGTGTTTAGATCTGGGAGTTTAGTTTAGGCTCATCTCTACTGCTGAACTAATAGTCTAACTAGAACTGGCCAGATGATAGCAAAGTCCCATGAAATATTTTGAAATTTAAATATTTTTTCTCTGGCAAATCAGTGAAAAAATCAAGAATTTTCACAGGACTGAAATTCCAGAATATTCTGAATCTGAAATGTTCCTGGCTGCCGTGCTTCTGAAACAAAATATGCTCCCCAGAATCCCCTGCTCCCTGAGCTGGCTGCCTCTCACTCTGCCTGCCTGGCAGGCTTTCCTGAGCCCTGGGTTGCTCATCTATTTGCTGAGTGAGTGCCCGTCTCCCCCTTTGCCGGGCTTCCCATCTGCCTGCCTTCCCATCTGCCCACTTCCCAAGCTGGTCAGCTTCCCATTTGTCTGTGTTGGATAGCCAAGATGTTCCAACTCCCCTGCTTTCCCATCTGCCCATCAGGCGGGGATCCCTGGGAGAGGGGCGGCTCACTAGGCAGGGAAATGGGAGCTTGGAAGCCCGGCAGACAGATGGGGAGCCAGGAAGACTGGCTGGCAGGAAACCAGATTACAGAATCAACATTTCTCATGAAGAGTTTCAGTTCCATCAAATGAGAAAGTCTGATGGAAAAGTGTTTCGTTGGAAAATTCTCGACCAGCTCAGTAAACTGATTACGCAAACATGGGAGGAAATATAAATAATACGTAGTGTGTGCCAGTTACAAAAGTGCTTTAAAAGAAGCACAAGGCAGCAAACTGTGTAAAGGAACACATTTTCAAACCCTGATAGACTTATCAAGATTACTTTAGCTCACTTAAAACAAATACATTATATAGAAATATATGCATAGTTTAAGAATACGGTCGATGAACTATTGCTAAATTAGAATTCTTTTAGCAGCTAAATTATGTTAATTTGATTTAAAATGTGATTCTCTAGCTTCTAAACAGCCAAGAATAATGTTTTGGTTGTGAAATTAGCAATGGATTAAAATGCCTAATTATATATAGTGAATAAATACAATCCATATAAAACATACAGGGTGTATTTATAATAAATAATGAATATGTTATAATTACATTTAACATTATTTGCATAATTTAAAATGGAATATATTCATGAATTATTTTTGTCCTTTTAAAGGGCAATAATAAAATATAAAGGAAGTTCTAATCTTATATGGAGCAAGAAGTAATGAATAATATCTTGAACATTAAAATACAATGTTTCAATCTGTGTGCTTAAATTGGACCAACCCATTTTCACAAGTGCAGTAGGAAAAATATGATGTCAGCAGTTTTAAAGTAATAAATAATAACTGAAGAAAGGATTATGGATTCTGATCAAATATTCAATGCCTTATTTGAATAATTAATACCTCAGTCTGGGGCACATACAGACTACTTATTCTGTTATTTTATTTAAACAAACATTTTTCCTCATTTAAATGTCATTAGCATGTAACGTTTTACCTAAAATTTGGAGTATAAAGCAGTAAAGTGATTCTGTGGATTTTCCACCTGGAGACCTAGGTCAGGAGTGAAAAAGTTTGATGATCTCATTCTCGAGTGTTATTCACAAGGGCTATATATGTGTCTAACTATCACCTGAGGTGCCAAAGTCCAACATTTAGGTGCCACTGGCATTCACAAAACCACCATTCACCTGCCATCTAATCCTGTTGGTGCTGAAGGTCCCTAAGACCTAAGTTTCTGCCATTAAAATCCCCAAGGTGCCTAAGGCTATGTCTACACTGGCGGCAGCAAATTTGCTGCTGTCAGATCGCCTTATCTGAATTGACTGAGCGGTCAGTGAAGACCTGCTCAGTTGATCCAGAAATCGACGTATTAAGACCACCTCCTCAACTGGCGTAGCGCTTCGTCGACGGGAACGCGGTTCCCATTGGCGCAGTGCATTGAAGATGGAGCGCAGAACAGAAGCACAGAAGTCGACGGGAGTTGTGCAAGTTTTTTGTGTAGTTTGCGTAACTCCGGTTGACTGCCGCTGAATCTCCGAGGTAAGTGTAGACAAACCCTAAATTTCAGCAGCAGGACCCATGCGCAGCCACCTCAGTTCTGATGGCGCCAAGCTGCTGGACATCTAACTCATGCCTAAGCCTCAGCAGGATTCATGAATTAGGCAATCCCCTGCCTATTTTACTCTTTGGGTCTGATCCAGAAGGTGTGCTATGCTTTTAGCCCAGTGGTTAGGGTACTCTCAAAGGATGTGGGAACCCAGGACTCAGTTCCCCCCTCTGCCTCATTTGGAGAAAGGATCTGAACTTGGGTCTCCTCCCTCCTAGAAGAGACCCTGACTACTGGGCTATACTCCCACTCCGCTCTCCCCGTTCCCTCACACACAGCACAGAGCTCCAAGAAGTAGTCTCCTTCCAGAATGTCTCTTCTTGCTTATCCTGTAGTGGTGCAGGTCCTACAGGGCACAGTACAGTCGCCTTACACCCCAGTTCATCAAGGTACTTGAAATAACTTTAAGCATATGAATAGTTCCTTTGAGGTCAGTGAGAATATTTATATGCTTAAATACCTTGTTGAATCGGGGGCTTTGAGTTTTGACATGAGAGAACATCAGGTTTTGTATTCGGCTTTACCTATGCTTCTTTACAGAAAACACCCATAAGTCAGTGATCCCCTTGCTTTTCCATAGCAGGAATGGTGATGTATCAACAAAATTTGAATTTTAAATAAGACAGGCTGAAAATCAGGGGCCCAGTCATGCAGTTCTTAGTCTGTTTTTATGCAAAATTCCAATTGATTTTAATTAGCTCATGCAGAGCTGCAGGATCCAGCCCTGAATTAACAGGCAGGAGGGACAGTAGGTGACTCAGAACTGATGGGAAAATTTTACAGTGCAAAGCTCTTTAAGGTTTTTATGCCCTTTCAGGATGCCTCTGAATCCAACTATAACTGTCAAGTTGAGATATTTGCTTTTTAATCTTGAGAAAGAGTGGATACAACTGTTCTGCTGTCTAATGTGATATTGGTAATACCCTTCAAAGAGCTGTCAGCCATTATTCATTGCTGGGATGTTTTAGTATATTGTGTGCATTAGAAGTCTTTCAGAAAGTACCTGGTTAATTTAGATTTTGATGTCAATTCAGTTGTTGTTCACTTACCTTTGCTTTTTGTTTGTGACTTACTAAATTTTTTGGCTGTTTTTGGTAGGGATGGGCAAAATACTACACGTAACCCCTGCAGTGTTCCTTCACTGTGGCGTCCTCCCTGGTGCTTGCTACTTGGAGTGGCTTCTCCTCTCTCCTTGCATGAGTTTGATCCTAGGTTCTTTTTTGAGATGCCTGGTGCCTCCACCCAAGGTGATTCCTCACTGTGCCTGAGACACAAGGGGTGCTGTCCCTCGTGCTGTCTACACAGACCCACTCAATCAGTGCCACTACATTGATACTTGCTGCTGCAGCAGTGTAGACATGCCCTGAGTCAGGCTGTCCCCTCCCATGCAGAAACCCCCCTGTTGTCCTCAGCAAGAATTTCTAGTCCATTCTGCCCCCACCCCTGACTCTGAGCATGCTGGGAAATGAAGCAGGCTATGCTAGTCATTGCTGCTGTTGTCCTTAGGGTAGAAGCTCGATCCAGGAGCTGGCAAAGTCCAAGTGGGGGTTACATAAACTATTTAGTTTTATTGAAGTTATGTTTGTTTTTTCACTCGTCAGGTTCTGCAATAAGTTTTGCTGCTCTGCATTACTCCTACAGCACACGGCAGTAATAAATAAACCTGGCTTAATACATCACCCAAGGATCCCCGTGGGTAGGAAAATCCTGTGGCAGCATGGCACCTCCAGTGCAGATGACATAGCTGTGGGCTGGGGGCGTGGCTGGGTTGTATCTTGATGCTGATCCTGGCTGCCATAATGGCTCTTTTAGGCTGCTTTTGTGCCAGGGTTCAGTGTTCTTTGTTAACATGAGTAAAATGTAAAACATGTAAATGGTTCTGTATACACATAGCAAGCAGATATGTGATGGGAAAAGGTGCTGTTTATACATACCCTAGTGGAATGTTGTGTAGCCCTAACATCACTCCAATTTTTAAAGAACATGAATAGTTCTTTCACCTTAGTTAGGGGATCCTTCTGCTTTTTGAGTTTCTTCTACTTAAATGAATGTACTTTTACAGTGTTTCCGTGAAATCTAGGATGGTGATTCGCTAAAGGAAAAGATGAAGGACAAAATTCAGCCGTAAACTGATTTATACATAAAATGCATATGGTGGCCTAAAGGCCTGATCCTGCTACTTTTGTGTTGAGTAGTACTGTAGGTGATCTCATTTACATTAATGGGGCAATTTAAGAAGCATAGTACTACTAAAGATAAGTAAAGCTGGCAGAATGCCGCCCTAATGTAGCCAATGAACTGTTTCCTACCTTTTGGAGAGGCAGCTGTATCTCTTTGGAAATGAGGCATAAGTCAAGGTTAGGCTCCAAATAACAGGAAAGAGTTCGCTTGATTTTGGGGCAAGAGCAGGTATTTCAAATCTAAGCAAGTCTGATATCTTACTGTTTTCTAGTCACTGTATATACATTTCAGTTTTACAGTTGGATTTTTCACTGTCTCTTCCTTTTACATCACCACCAGCTTGGATTTTACATCATGATGGTGACGTGACACAAGCCACTAAGCAGAACACACACAAAATGGTTGGATCCATGCTAACATTAAAGAATTATTCATGGTGGTTTTTTATATAAATGTCGATCTGGTGAGAGAATGGTATGTTTTCACTCCATGGATCAGTTGTATGCATATACTATGTGCTTACTTTGCTGACATTTAGTATTTACATGTAGTTCTGTCTCATAAAATAGTGCTCTAAAAATGTTAAGCTATATCAGAATTTTGGGTTTTTTTTGTAAGTCTGTATTATTTTGGGGAGATTGATATTTTTTGGTTTACTTTTGATTAAGCTTATGTATTTATAAACTCATAAACTATAAGGTCAGAAGGGACCATTATGATCATCTATTCTGACCTTCTGCGCAACGCAGGCCACAGACTTCATCCACCCACTCCTGTAATACACCCCTAACCTAGGACTAAGTTATTGAAGTTCTCAGATAATGATCTAAAGACTTCAAGGTACAGAGAATCCACCAGCAAGTGACCCGTGCCCATGCTACAAAGGAAGGCGAAAAACCCCCAAGGCCTCTGCCAGTCTGTCCTGGGGGAAAATTCCTTCCTGACCCCAAATATAGCGATCAGTTAAACCCTGAGCACGTGGAAAAGACTTACCAGCCAGACTCTCAGAAAGATTTCTCTATAATAACTCAGAACCCACCCCATTTAACATCCCTTCACAGGCCATTGGGCATATTTATCGCTAGTAGCCTAATATTAGTCAATTGCCAAACTAGGCTGTCCCATCATACCATCCCCTCCATAAATGTATCAAGCTCAGTCTTGAAGCCAGCTAGGTTTCTTGCACCCACTGCTCCCCTTGGAAGGCTGTTCCAGAACTTCACTCCCTTAATGCTTAGAAACCTTCGTCTAATTTCAGGTCTAAACCTCCTGATGGCCAGTTTATATCCATTTGTTCTTGTATCCACGTTGGTGCTGAACTTAAATAATTTCTTTCCTTCCCTGGTATTTATCCCTCTGATGTATTTACAGAGAGCAATCATATATCCCCTCAGCTTTCTTTTGGTTAGGCTAAACGAGCCAAGCTCTTTGAGTCTTCTCTCATAATGCAGGTTTTCCATTCCTCGGATCATCCTATTAGCCCTTCTCTGCACCTGTTCCAGTTTGAATTCATCTTTCTTAAACATGAAAGACCACAACTGCACACAGTATTCCAGATGAGATCTGACCAACGCCTTGTATAACACTACTAACACCTCCCTATCTCTACTGGAAATACCTCGTCTGATGCATCCAAGGACTGCATTAGCTTTTTTCATAGCCACATCACATTGGCGGCTCCTAGTCATCCTGTGATCAATCAATATGCCCCGGTCCTTCTCTTCCTCTGTCACTTCCAGCTGATGCATCCCCAGCTTATAGCAAAAGTTCTTGTTATTAGTCTCTAAGTGCATGACTTTACACTTTCCACTATTAAATTTCATCCTATTTCTATTACTCCAGTTTACAAGGTCATCCAGATCTTCTTGTATGATATCCTGATCCTTCTCTGTATTGGCAATACCTCCCAACTTTGTATCATCCGCAAACTTTATTAGCACATTTCCACTTTGTGCCAAGGTCAGTAATAAAAAGGTTAAATAAGATTGGTCCCAAGACTGATCCTGAGGAACTCCACTAGTAACCTCCCTCCAGCCTGACAGTTCACCTTTCAGTATGACTCATTGTAGTACCTTCCCAGTTAGGCTTTTAACCCCCCCCCCCCCCACTTAGGCATTAACCTAACTGGTTAAAGCCCCCCTGCCCCTTTAATCAGTTCCTTATCCACCTTCCAATTTTCATATTAATCCCCATCTTTTCCAATTTAACTAATAATTCCCCCTTTGGAGCCGTATCAAATGCCTTACTAAAATCTAGGTAGATTAGATCCACCGCATTCCCTTTATCTAGAAAATCTGTTATTGTCTCAAAAAAGGAGCTCAGGTTGGTCTGGCATGATCTGCCTTTTGTAAAGCCATGTTGTATTTTGTCCCAATTACCCTTAATCTTAATGTCCTTAACTACTTTCTCTTTCAAATTTTTTTCCAACACCTTGCATATTACTGAAGTCAAACTAACAGGCCTGTAATTACCTGGAACACTCCCCCCCCCCCCCTTTCTAAAAAATAGGAACTATGTTTGCAATTCTCCAGTCATACGGTACAACCCCTGAGTTTACAGATTCATTAAAATCCTTGCTAATGGGCTTGCAATTTCCCATGCCAGTTCCTTAAGATCCTTGGATGGAGATTTTCCTGGCCCACCGATTTAGTCCCATTAAGCAGTTTGAGTTTGGCTTCTATCTCGGATGTGGTAATTTCTACTTCCGTATCCTCAAACTCATTAGTCCCCCTGCCACAATCCCTAAACTCATCATTAGCCTCATTAAAAACTGAGGCAAAGTATGTTTAGATATTGGGCCATGCCTAGATTATCCTTAACCTCCACCCCATCCTCAGTGTTTAGCGGTCCCACTTCTTTCTTTGTTTTCTTCCTGTTTATATGGCTATAGAACCTTTTACTGTTGGTTTTAATTCCTTTTGCAAATTCCTTTACTTTAGTTACTTGGCTTTTGGTATATCTCACTTAGTCGCTACATGTTCTGACCTCGAAGAGAGAGCTTTCCTTGCTGATCCCTCACATCTTCCACTCCTTGTAGGCTTTCTGCTTTCTCTTAATTGCCTGTCTGAGATGCTTGCTCATCCAACTTGGTCTACAACCCTTGCCTATGAATATTTTCCCCTCCTTGGGATGCATGTTTCAAATAGTTTCTGCAACTTTGACTTGAAGTAATTCCAAGCCTCCTCCGCCTTTAAATCCATGAGTTCTTCAGTCCAGTCCACTTCCCTAACTAATTCCCTTAATTTTTTAAAATTTAGCCCTTTGGAAATCAAAGACCTTAACCATAGATCTATTTTTGTTTATCCTTTAATTTAGTTTGAACTGAATTAGCTCATGGTTGCTCGAACCAAGGTTGTCCCTACAGCCAGTTCTATGAGATCCTCGCTACTCACCAATACCAAATCTAAAATGGCATCCCCTCTTGTTGGTTCAGCAACCACGTGGTGAAGGAATCTGTCAACTATCACATCCAGGAAAACCTGGGCCTTATTATTATTTCTAGCACTAATCTTCCAGTCTATATCTGGGAAATTAAAATCTCTCATAATCACACAGTTCCCAGTAGTATTTACTTCATTAAAAACATTAAGGAGGTCTCTATGCATATCCCAATCGGAGCCTTGTGGTCTGTAGCACATCCCCAAGCACTATCCCATGGGAAGCTCTAGCAGTTTTCTTCCTCAATGTGATTTTTGTCCAGGCAGACTGTCTTTCCATTGCATCACTTCTAATTTCTTTACGGTCTTCATCATCATTGATATACAGTGCTACTCCACCACCTTTGCCTTCATTTCTGTCTTTCCTAAACAGCACATACCCGTACTCCAGTCATTACTACTATTCCACCATGTTTCTGTTATCTCTATAATATCTGGTTTCACTTCCTGCACCAGTAGCTCTAGTTCCTCCATTTTGTTACCCAGGCTCCTCACATTGGTGTACAAACATCTTAATTTTTGCTGTTTAGCTTAGCTCACATTCCTTACATGATTCGCCACAGTCATTCTATCACCAGTATCACCTATTAGACTGGTATCTACACCACTCTTTCTCTTCATGTTTATTCTCCTACCCACTGCTATATCCTTTCCTATTTCATTTTCCTCCCTCTCAATGTTAAAATCCGGCATGGAGATCACCTGGGCATCTCCCAACCATCTTCCCAAAATTCCTAGTTTAAAGCTCTTTTAATCAGTTGTACCAGCTTCTATCTTAGAAGTCTATTTCCCTCCCTGTTCAGGTGAAGTCCATCCCAAGAGAACAGTCCTCTGTCTATGAATGCCTACCAGTGACCATACATCCAAAGGCCTCCTTATAGCACCCCTGCCTGAGCCATCTGTTGATCATCAAAATCTTGTCATGCCTTTATTGTCCTCCTCTAGGGACAGACAGAATCCCACTGAAGATCACCTGAACCTCCATTTCCTTAAAAGTCTTCCTTAGCCTGGCATAGTCTCCCTTGATTCGTTCCAGTGAGAAGCTAGCTATATCATTTGTACCCACATGAAGGACAATCAATGGATTCTTTCCCGCTTCTGCTAGGATCCTCTTCAGCCTCAGGTCCACATCTCGTATCCTAACACCAGGCAGACAGCACACCCTTTTGTTCTCCAGAGCAGCTCTGGTTACAGGCCTGTCTCTTCTTCTCAGGAGGGAGTCCCTGATCATGTAGACCTGCCATTTCCTGGTGACGGTGCGATTCTCCAGCCTCTCCCCTGTTCTTTCTGGCTCAGTCCTCTCGTCTTCTGTTTTCCCTTGCAATCTTCTGCAACCCATTCTGGATCCCCCTGGGACTCTTATTTGGTGGTATCTCCATTGGCTCATCCACTCTTTCTATAGGACTAGCTGCTCTTCTTTTCTTCCTTGCCCTCCCACCTTCAGTTACCGCTTGCTGCGCCCCTTCTTCATTTTGCAACTCCGCAAACCTAATCTTCAGCTCTGTTTCTTCTTCACTGGCCTGTTTTTTCCTCTGCCGGCTTCTTATAGTCACATGCTTCCACTGGCCACTTTCCTCACCCAGCAGTGTCCCCTCAGAGTTCATTGGTCCTGCTTCCATCTGCAAGTTTGGGCTTTTCCCTTCAGCCTGCTCATGACTTTGCTCCATCATCTGCTCAAATCCTCTTCTAAACTCAACCAGAGTTTCCACCTTCATCTCCAAGCCCCAGATCTTCTCTTCCATCAGTTCAGGCTGCACTTCATACAAACAAACTCTTTTAAGGTATTCCCTCCAGGATCATGTACATCCCACAGCTCCCACATCCGGTCATCTGCCTTGTCTCTTCCACTGCTTGGGTCACAGCAACTGCTTCCTCTGTATCTGGCATAGCTTTCTCCCTATGTACTGTCAGTGAAAGAGAAAAAAACAAACACATACACACACACACCACAAACACACACAAAAACAAACACAATAAAAGGAACAAACACACAACTCCCACAAAACTCACTAACTGCCACTAAGGACCAGGGGCTTGACTCCTCCCTTCTCCAACAGAACTCCCACTCAAACTCCCCTGTTTACAGCTCTGTTTGCTGGATCCTGTGTGTTAGGTTTTTTTGTGCCATACTTTCAAAACAAGATCATTCATGTTGTAAATTGATTTTTTTTGCATTATTGAGGTACAGGTCAAGCACAGCTGGGAAGAAAACTGTTTTCCTGTTGATATAAATAACAGCATGTTATCTTTTAGTTCAGGTATGCTACAACACAGATCACATAATTGGCATACATATTTTAAAAGAGAATGAGTGGCTGGATCTTATCAAACAATAGTTCTGCACTGTGTATTAACCCTTAGGACACTGCAGATTGGCTTACTTGTCTGTAGCATCTGATTCTTTTGGCAACACCCCAACCCAATTTTCTCTCCCAGCTACAGAACTCAGCCACTGCCTACTGGATATGTGCACTCCCCCAACCCATATCTGAGATGCAGAAATGCTCCTGCCAACACTGCTTCCTTCAAGATATGAACCCAGTTCCCCCTCCCTCCCCAAGCTGTAAAAATCTTCCCTTCCTCTGCATTCCATCCTGGATGTTGGCATCTCCATTTCACCCACCTATTAGTTGATTGAGCTTCAAACCCAGGAGTAGCACTATAGCCTCTAAACTAAGGGATTATAATGGAAACACTGGTAGTCCCATAGGTATAGAAGCACTGTGGAAACATCCATGAGAAAAAAAGGTAGATTAAAAACCAAAACTGCTATAATTATTATTACTTCGTTCTGAGCTGATGTTTGCTGTGTAATAATCAGCTAACACATGTCACTATGCTCTCTCTGAATGACTGAATGGAATGTCCATATATTGGAGTGCTCGAGAAGGTTAGCAATGTAATAACGTAAAATGAGATGACAGTGCAGTGCTCCTCCACACTTACAGGCAAAAAGCCACTACAAATATTCTAGATAACATCATAGCATAAAAGCTGTCAGTAAAGAGATCCTAACGTACAGGCGGACACCCCTAAACCGTAAAGTAAACAGTTGCACAAACATTTCTGGTTACCCTTTGCAAAAAGGTGGTACATACCTTTTAACAGGTGATGGTGGTGTACACACAAACAGCTGTATTGATTTTATGCCAAAACTCAGCCTAACATAACTCCAAATATTTGCCTGTGTATAAATCAGTAAAAGTAGGAAGTCCAGGTGCCAACAGTGATGAGTACAATATAACTACCTAGAGTGATAGCTCAAAATTCCAGGTAACAGCCACCCAACACCAAAAAAGCATATCAATACTTATTTTGTTCTGTTTCAGATATAGCTTTAATTAGGTGCCATACACAGAGGATTTTGGCAGCAGTCGACGGGAGATACGCAAGCTACGTACAGCAACTTGCGTATATCCCGTCTATTTCCTAACATATACTTACCATGACATCTCCACTGTGCTGCACCGATGGGAAATGCCCTCCTATCGACACAGCGCTACGCTACTTGCCGGCGTGGATTTACGGAGTCGACTTCTGGATTCGATTGAGCGAGTCTTTACTGCCACTCAGTCAAACCCGCAAAATCGATCCTGCACTGCCGGCTATGCCGCTGGCAGTGTAGATATATCCAAAGGCTTTGTTTCTCTGTATTCTATTATGTAGATTTGTATGTCTCCTACAGAGCCACATCCCCTTTTCTATGCTGACATCACCTGTGGGTGTATATTTCAGCCTGTGTTTTTACAGTCAGAATTATTGGTGTAATGATTAGTTTGTGCGTAGCAGAGTTAGCCACTCTGTGTGAGCACAATTAATTTATTTTTGGTCCATAATGCTTGTGTGGTTCTTTTGCCAGAATTTGGCCTGTAGTGTTTAGGTTTCTTAATATGCTAATAACTGTGCAGTTTTGTTAATAGAAATCTCATAAATATGCACTTTATTAGATTATTTTAAACAATCTGTAATTGGTTTAATGAGAAACAGATGCCTGGGATCTTTGTATTGCCTTTAAAAGAAATACTTATACAGAGACTCAATTTTTTTTTTTAAGTTTTGTTTTATGGAGGGATGCAGAGAATAAAGGCATCTGGTGTTGTTCAGCTGAGCTTTTATAATGTTGGTTCCCATCAATTAATCTAACTTGAGTGCACGATTCTAATGAAAGGAAAATGTAGATTAAAAATATAAAGTGGCAATGATATAAATCTTGAAATGTCCATGCAGAGCTGATAAATTGCTGTATTTTGCTAAGATTATGCAAATAGAAACTGAAGAGGCAGTTTGCACAAAACAAAAGTTGCTCTAAGTCTCAGCCTTCATTACTGAAAGATTGTTTAGATATTCAGCAAGAATAGAGTCGGAACAAAAAGTCTAACAAGGTGACATGTTTGCAGAACTTTCTTATATCAAAAAAGATCCACATCATAATGTCATGGGTGTGATATACCTGCAGAACCCTTGTTGTTCCCTTTTTTTGTTCTTGAAGCCATGCATAATTCACATAAGTGTTTTGCACAACTGTCTTTTAGCTCTTTATTTTATGCAGCTGGTTCTTACACACTTGCGGAGGAAAATTTGTTTAAAAAAAAAATCTGTCTACATTAACTGATGTGGAGCTTTCCATTGTCAGCTATTTAGCTTCCTGCCCTCCTTTAGCAAAACTTGCTCTTATGTTTAGTGTGCTTAGTACTTGTCCTGACAAGAGGAACACTTGACTTTAGATTTAAGGGGACATTCCATTCCATTAGCCATCTTTCCTTTAATGTTTTCTGTGAACCTTAGGCCTGATTCACCATTTTCCTATACCATTGACCAATTGTTGACACCAACACAAAGTAGATGTAAAATGCTACCAGATCAGAAAGCAACAGCAAATCTGTGCCATTGTCTTGTAAGTCAACTTTTCCAGACTATTGCACCCCTTTCAGGAGTCTGATTTGTCTTGAGTACCCCAAGTTTCACCTCACTTAAAAACTATTTGCTTACAAAATCAGACATAAAACCACAAAAGTGTCACAGCACACTATTACTGAAAAAGTGCTGACTTTCTTATTGTTACCATATAATTATAAAACAAATCGACTGGAATATAAACATTGTACTTACATTCCAATGTACCTAAAACCCAAGCCTCCTGCCTGGGGCTGAAGGCGAAGCCCGAGCCTTGCCAGCTGGGGCCGAAGCATGTAACTAATCTTCACCGGGCCCCCGGTGGTGTGGGGCTCTTGCCACTCCCTAGCACTGGCCCTGCACTTGCAGCTCCCCCTTCTTCCCTCCCAACACCCTTCCCATGATGGTTGAGAAACACTGAACTAGGCAAATATCTAGATGAGTTGATGTATCCCCTGGAAGACCTCTGTGTATCCCCAAGGGTATGTGTATCCCTGGTTGAGAATCACGTTTTAAGGCACTCAAATTGCCACTTCATAGCTGATGGATGTTGGCTTTGATGTCAGGAATACAGTGGGATAGGTATATAGTTTACTATCAGGAGAACCTGCTGAATATTATCTGACAACATCAACTAATATGAAAATTGCCCATGGTCTTCCATATCTACCCATCAAAGGAGTCGTGGCTTTGAACTTGTGCATGCATGGTGCAAAAAAAGGTCAAAGAATAGGAACTCATACTGTAATGATTAGAGTACTTTGTTATGTTGGATAATAAACATATGTTTATAAGACTTCTAGGATTCCTTTATCAGACCTTAGAGCAATTCCAGCTGCTTTGAATGGTGTGGATTTGGACATGTAAAAAGTCCGTTATAATGGCATTGCTAGTACTTTCTGTTGCAAAGCTGTCATTCGTGCACTTTGTTCTGTAATTGATCTGATGACAAGGTAGTGATACCAACAATCTGATGTCAGATCAGTGGTGTAAAAATGTTTTTGAGGAAGTGACAGCTTGTATGATGGAATATGAAACCAAAATACTTCCCTTCTTCACTCTCAAAACACAAACTACTTCAGACTCTCTAGAGCAGTGATTCTCAACCTATTTACCATTGTGGGCCACATCCAATACTACCTGTGTGGCCCTGAGGATGTCACGTGGGCTGCAGCTGTTTGCTGATTGAGGGTATGTCTTTACTGATGGCAGCGAATAATCGATTCTTCGGGATTGATTGAGCAGACGTGAAGACCTGCCCAATCGATCCAGAAGTCAATTTAATAAATCCACCCCTGGAAAAAGAGTAACGCTGAGCCAACGGGAGCGCATATCCGATCAGTGCAGCGAAATGAAGATGCCGCGGTAAGTAGAAGTTAGGAAGTCGATGGGAGATATGCAAGCTACGTAGAGTTTCCATCGACTGCCACGCAATTTCCCGATCAGTGTAGACCAGGCCTGAGTCTGAGTCAGTGTCACCTGCCTGTAATTTCCCTCCCTCTCCCCCGTTATATGTCTGTCAATTGTGCATGAGGGAAATATTTTTCCTTAATCTTTATCTTATATGAAAATATATATCCTACTAAGACATTTGAAAATTCACAACCCAAATGCGGTTAGTTTCAATCAATGAAACAATAGCACAGTATATAAAATACAAGATCACCGCTATTTTGAAACACCTTTGTCACTTTTTCTCAACCACCTAAAAGAAAGTAAGGTATGCAGCAAAGACAACCCAGAACTCTAATGAGCTTCCTAAAGTATCCTTTGACCATATGGGAAACAGTAGCAGAAGTTCAGAGCCCCAGAGGTCCCATACAAAAGCCTACAAAGCCTCATTAACTAGTTCATCCGATCATTTTTAATTTTAATTGCAGAGGGCAGGGTGCTTAAATCATCCTGTTTGGATTTTAACTTGCATAAATGAGCTATTCCTTACTATGGAGTTTATCTAAAAGGATATCTTTAACATTAAAGTACTCATGGCAGAATTCTAGGAAAATATGTCCACCTTCCACAAAAATCTGGTATTTGGAGATTTTAGTGACTTCATGCAGACTTCTGTGAAAACTGATACTGTGCTTGTCTACATGTGCATGTATGTGTAGGGTTCATCTCCAACATCCCACTGCTTTTCCCCATGTAATTTTTCCCTTCAAAGGCCCTGTAGCAGGCTAGCCTTCCTTATTGGCCTATATGGGCTGGACACTACATCTTCCAGGGTTTATTAATACTGCTCCTGGGTCACTCAGATGGGTTTGTCATGCAACAACACAAAGTTCATTCTTCCTTCCCTGCAGTTGCAAAGCTTTTTAATTTTTTTCAAATGTGTTTTTAAGTGTGTTTGGTAAGTCACTCCAGGGTTTACCTCTCTTTGAATTAGAGGGTTTCTTATTAACAGTTCAGTCATCAATATAAAGCCATTCAATTTTTCAGTCCAATACACTGCTGTCTGCTCACCAGACACTTCCTAACTTATATTGGCTGCGAGTAGCCTTGAGGCTATATAGAAACAGTGTAGTTGCACATTGTGAATTGGGTATATTAAAAATAATGCTTTGTGTTTTTATTGTGATTGTTTTCTATACACTATACACTTTATTGTGATTGTTTTCTAAATTATATTTCTAATGGGGTTAGTCTATAAGGCTGATGAGGAAACCTTTAGGATCAACACTACCTTTTCCAGGGATTGCCTCTGAATTTATACCTCTTGGACAGGGGACACAGTTGCTGACAGAGAGGAAGAGGTCTGAGGATAGCAGTGGGAGGGAACTCAGATGACCAACTCTGTTCAGAGCCTGAGACTGGAGTTCCAAATGCAGGATTGGCTGGAGCACTCCTCTCATTGTTGAGGGATCCAGCTAGTTTGATGGGCTTCATTTTTCTCATCAGACTAGAAGAGCAGGACAGTCTGGTAATTATAGACACCAAGGTAGATCAGATGGTAACCCAGATGCTGGCAAGGCCTGTTGGGAAGGAGGTTGGTATCTAAGGGCAAGAGGTCTCTCCTAGAGGAAGAGGCAAGTATCTCTGCATTCTCATGCCAACAAAAAAGTGTGATTGCAAACACTGGTGACTTTGAGGCAGACCTCTCTGGAGATGGCCATGTGGAGAGTAAAGCACCCTAACAGGGAAGTGGTTTTATTTGTTTCTTTGGAAGGACACTGCAAGTGTGGCCCTTGTGTGTTTCGACCTGCCACAATGTTCTTACTTTCCTCATAATATGCAACGTTATCTATTGGAGAAAACAACAGAAATGCATAAGGCTCTGTGTGTTCCAGTGAACCCAAGCTTTACTCTTGTGGTTTACTGGGCTATCACATTTTCCCTTAGCAGACTTAAAACCATATGATACAAGCTTGTTTTTTCCTTATCTTTTATCCTTTCTATATTACCTAAAGTGGCCCACGTGCAGGAGCCCTTGTGGTTCATTGAACTAGCAATCTCTGGATAGTGCTTTATTGGTTCTGAAAGTTCAGATCAGTTGAATTTATGTTCAGCAATTTAGTTGAAGGTATGAGTCTTTCATGTTTGCTTTTGTCTCCTATCTCCATTTTCTCTCCATCTGTCTCTCTTTTCTCCATAAATGTTTTCTGAGCAGTAGCCACAATCTTCCAAGGAGTTTTATTACTTTCAAGATGTTTCCAAACTTTGTGATTTTAAATCAGAAACTGCATGCCTGCTCAGAGGATTTTAATATTAAGTTTCTTCTGCTGGGGTCAGCTATTAATTTTAAAAGTCAGCAAATTCCAATTCCATCTTTTAGCCCCTTTCCTTTTAAATTCTGAGCTCAGTATATTTAGAATGTCTTCTTTGTACTGATAAAATCAAAATAAACAATATTAGGACTTTCCTTTCGTTTACCTAGAAATGTGTCAGAATGCAGCTCTCTCACAAATGTGTAATGTACTATTCTGCAGCATTAGGTCACAGCATTTGGTCAATATTACTCACCAAATTAGAAATGTTTTCCCTCACATGGGGAGGCTCTCCAAGAAGTAGATGGCAGAGGTGCACAGCTATTATAAACAAGGAAGGATCCATTCAAGCAAATCTAGTCACACAAGTTAAAAATATGGAGCAAAGGTTGGTGCACAGCCAACATCTATGACCCAGTGCAACTGCCTTTGAAGTGAATGGGAATCTCTCACTGATTTTAATGGGAGATTAATTGAGTCCATACAGTATATAAATAAATAAAGGAATATTGTATGCATGTCCTTATCAGTTATATCACAGAACATTAGCAGACCAAAAAGCAATAATTACAAAAAAGTATTATGCAAAGCTCATAATTTGAATTGAATATGCACTTTTGTAATGTTTCTTTCTTGCTAGTTAGAGAAAGAAGAAGCTTTATTCTGATTTTCAAACATTTGGTTATATTTTAAACCCATTGCCAGCTCTTCCCTATTATTGTGGGGTGGGTGGGGGGAGGATTAGTAACTCGTGTGTACTTTTTCATAGCACATTGTAGCTTCATGTTCAGCTTTAATGACATTTCATTAGCTCTTTGAAACTGCTCCCTCAGGCAAGCTTTTATTATTTGTAAAGTAATTCAAACATAACAGTGCAAGTCTCCAGGGGGGAAATAGGCTAGAGTCAGTAAAATATTCAAAATTGTCTATCAGAATTTGTCTGGGAGTTGAAACTAAAATGCTTAGAAATATCCAAATTAGTCATCCCAAAAGAGGAATTCTAAGATTTTTAAACATGTTTTCTGAATCCACATATCAGTTAAGATTCCTGAATTTAATATAGAAATCTGAGAACTGACAGATGTCTGATTTCCAAGAACTGATTTGGAAGGAACGCTTTGCTTATGACAAAGGCAGTTTGAAGAGTATTTCTTGTGGATAGTATAGAAATGGAAGAGACACAAAAGGTGTTCAAATTCTAACTGAACATGTGATGTATGCACACATGCAAATACACACTCCCACCCACTGAGCATAAATGGCAACTGGACTCATAAGGAGGAAGGGTGCAGCCATGGGGAAAGAGGATGAACAAAACACTGCTGCTGAGCTGGTTTTGTATTTTAAGGTAAAATATTAATCCATTCCCCTTCTTCTACAAAGTCTGATCCAGCATTAATTAATACTAGGGAAATCATGAGCCTCAGTGCAGTCTTAATTAATACTAATGGCCATTGTGCTGTTAGAATCAGCAGCACATGGCAACATCAGCCAGTGGTGGTGTAGATGTTATAGGCTGAAGTTCTAATTCTGAAGTTCTGTGACTACTTTGAAAAAAATCTGAAGCAAAACAAGCACTAGAAATTCTAAAATCACTTTTGCAGAACTCAGAAGGGAAGTGATTTAAACCCATGTAACACACTGGCAGCAGTTCATCAAACTATCATTTGAGAACTACTTTGGAATGGTCTTCCCCTCAGTGGGGTAGCTGAGGTGGCATTTCAGAGATGACGCTCTTGAAGGATGAAGGGAAACAGAGAAAAAAAATGTCAGTTAATTTTAGAAATACATCGTACTGTCTAATTTACAGTATGGCATCAGCATCAGTCTTGGAAGATGATATCCACCTTCCTGGTTGGAGAATGAGCAACTGACACTTGGATAGCTGTGGGTGAAGTGCTACACACACAGCAGAGTTTCACTGGACTGGGTGAGAGGCTGGTCTCTCCTTTTCCCTGAAGATGACTAACACTCAAAATGTGAGCTTCTTGAGAACTGCTTTGTTTTTTCATGTTAGGAATAGTACACATCTTCTGCTGTGAGATTATTCTCATAAGCTAAGCAAGGCCAGGCCTAGGTTGCTGGAGCAAGAGGTTTTAGTGATTCAGCAGGTGCCCCTCTCCCAGCTAAGGCAGAACTGAATCAGTGCCCAGCAATGTCCCCAGAGCCATATGCAAAGGGGAATCTCCACATGTAGATCTTCCCCTGCCCACATGAAGGGAGGGAGGTCAGCTCATTTATGGCACCATCAGCCTTATCTCCGAACCACAGAGGGTCCCCTGAGGAGGAAGTTAAAGATCCACAGGATGTCTGGATGATGTCACATCATATTCCCCGCATCATCCACTCAGATGTTGTTTGGGGAAATGAATACAGACTGGCTCAACTAACTTTCCTGTTGAACTCACTTTAAGGCAGTGGGTGGAATTTTAGGGGAAGCCATGGATAGAGAGCTAGCCTGGACAGGAACTCCAAAGTTGAGTGTGGATGGGCCTGGCCTCCAATAGATCCCCTAATATTAGGTAATATTTCTTCAGTGCTTTGAAGATGTAAACACACCAAGGATTATTAATGAAACTGAAGGCCAAAAGAGAGGCAGGCAATAGTTCAAATAACCCCATCTGCAGTAGTGACTGCTGGATATGGACATGGAAACAATGAGATGCAGACATCAATAATGTGGTTTAATACAGAGGCTTTTATTTAAAACTGTTACCTAACTGGGTAACCACCCGAAACTACCCAAAAGGATTGTTCCAGTTTGATTCTCAATGGTCACCAGTGGCTGAGTGGCCCATCGACCTGAGGGCGGGTATGAAAACCATGCCCACCACCACTACATCCTCAAATCTGCCAGGGGAACTTGACTGGAAGATAGAGTCCCAGCTGGCTCCCCTGCTCCATGCTAGAGATAGGAGACAGGAGAAGAGGAACATACAACAGATAGAGGCAAATCCCATTATCACGTATCACAGTGCTCAACACAAATGGCCAAGCACTCCACTAGGTTGCAGAGACCTTAACTGGACCCTTTCTAACTTGCCAACAACAGTGGAACCTGCTAAGGTGAGACAGTTGTAACGTAAACCCCAAAGCCAAACTGCCTGGCTGCCAGAAGTAAGGTGAAACAATCCACAAAGCACTTTGCCAATTTTGCCATATGGGAAAAATCTCCTGCAGAGCCCTAGCAGCAAACTTTATCATGCTTCATCACCAGATAGGAGAAAATCTCCCAGCTCCAGCACCACCCCCAGCACCCAGTGGCAGCAGCAGTGGATAGGACAGGCTTCAGAGCCCAGGCACAGCATGTGACACCCCACCATGTGCCCTTCAGCACAAGGAAAAGGAGCAGCTCACACACAGATTGAAGGCAAGGTGGGGAGGAAAGAAAGGGGTCATGTGGAACACTGCTTTAGCTTCTCCCAGATGAGATCTCTCCCCACACCACTCAGAAGGTGTCTCCTCAATTCTCGGCTCCATCAAAGCTTCAGCCTGGGTAGCAGGGTGAGCATTTTTCTGTCCTGCCAAATGTAATTATGTTGTTTATTTGAAAAAAGTAGAAAAAATTAGATTGAAACTGCCCCTAAAACCTTTACCCTTACAGTTTGAGGTACATACAGTACATTATATGTCACCTTGACTTCTGCTTCCTTGTGGGTAATATGTGGGAACTGGGGACTCTCATTTTTAAAAACACCTCTGCACCATTATGTACTTGCGTACTTTTGGGTTATGCAATTGAAATGTGTAATTACATCCTATGGAAAATGATATGGAGAGGAGGACAGGGCGGAGAGGGAAGAGGCTATAGAATTGCAGAACATGTTTCTTATTCAGAAAAAAAAATTGATAGCATGTGTGTGAAGTCCAATTTCTTTTTGCTTTGCACCCATAGAGAATGTTTCTTCTCAAAATGCAGAAGTAGTTGGTATTCAGTGGAGCCTGTGTGGTTTCATTTTTATTGTTTTATAGACATATTACTGCCATGAGTGGTTTCTAGGTTCACTGCCTTTCTCCTGAATATATTAGACAGGATAGTCAGAGACAACACTTTTAATTACATATTAAGATGAATAAAATCAGGAGGTTATTTATGGAAATCCCACATACAGTACAGAAAAAACATCCACTCAAATCCCCCAAAACCATGAATCTAATTTCATCAGAGGAAATAAGTACTGTTTGAGACTAACTACATTTTATGTACACAAATTGAAAATATATCCTGTACATTAGTTACAGTATAAATGTGCATATTGCACCCAGAGGGTTCTTCCTATAAAAGAAAGATCATAAAATCCCTTCAACATAGTATAGTCATTGCATTAGCAATAAATCTGGAAGATGAATTATGTTAAGTTACTGCTAACTAGTGTGCCAGGGAATAACTTGCTAAATTGGAATTTTAATTGTGCTTCCTATTGCAGTCTTCATACATTCACATTGAACCTCATTTCTAAAACATCCTAAAGATTTTAAAATGGGATGAAGCTAATAGGGTCCTATAAGCCTTAAATAGGATTCTGTGGAAATTATTCCAAAAATCTACGGAATTTAATAGAGAATGATTTCCTTATCTACAGAAGTTTTAAACCGAACTATAAAATTTAATGAAAATTATATTGCTGCTGTTGAATCCTGTAAGAGGTGTCCGATACTAAAGCAACAAGCAACAGCATAAGAAACTAGATACATAGATAAGTTAGTTTAAAAATTATGTAGAAAGTGCATCATTCTCTGTTAATTTTTATAGGACTACTCCATGAGGCTTGTCTCTACTGTTGCTGTGTCATTAAGGACTGCGTACAAAAGCATACAATCACTCTGAAATTTTTGTTTTTTGCAAAGTAATGTGAGAATTACAGAAGTCAAGCCTGGATTTAGCATGAGTGTAGACAGACCCAGCATGGACACCTATTTGAGACACACACACCTCCATCAAGCACTAATGACGAAACCATCGAGCATGCTCAGGATCTCCATTATTCAGTGATGCCCTAACCAGGCTGATTAGCAGTCAATGGAGCTCCAAAATTTATGGCTTTAAAATATTTTTAAAAAATGAATTGATGGCATTTTGCCCTTGAAGAAAGACCACTTTGATGTAGTCTTATAGGAAGTACCATATTTTGTCTTATTGTGTATTTCAACAAAAATTGACTGAATTGGTAGCAAAGCTGCAATCAATCAAAGGAGATAATGTAGTTCAACTCTCATTTTTAAAAAGTTCATGCAAGTGATGGCTATGAGGATTAATGTTCTAAAGAGGCAGGGGGGTTCTGCTATCTTTCTCTCTTCCTCATGTGAGTGTTTGTAGACTAACTGAAATATGGCTGTCCTTGATAGGTTTGTTTCCTAGCTCAGGTGAGTCTACATCTAAAATGTGTGCAATGCACAAGGTAATGGATCATTTCTTTTGAATCTGACCATGTAGGAACAACCATGCACATGATTATGCAGAGTGTCTCTGTAATTAAGATTGCAGTAAGGGGTCTATTTTAAGACCGATTTTCAGCTCCCCTTGTACTCAAAAAATAAAATGCTAACATTTTCAAAATTATAAAGTCTCAGAAGGTAGGAGAATTTTTCCAGAAAATGTCAAAGAAACTCAGGATGATTTTGAGAAAGGATAAGTGCATTTTATTTGCTATCCTAATCAACCTTCATAGTTTATAATCCATGTACACACTTCAGTTACAATAACAAGATGATAAGCGCATTATAAATGATAGGTACATTACATTGATTACACATATTTTTACATTGACTCTTGCAAACAACAGTTTAAGGACAGTCATAGAGAATTTTTAAAAGATGCCCATTACTTGAAAACTAGACATTCCAATTATTGTAGCTGACAGAGAAGAAAAGGCTGACAGTAAATATATTCTCTGGCCCCATCACCATCAAATGCTCTTTCAATGACCAAAGCAATGATAGTGAAAGGAAATATTGTTTGTACACAGTGGTGCTGCCAACACAGAGTTGTGACATTCTTCACCATACGTGGCATGTGAGTCTTCCATTCGGGGAGGCTTATACGCAAGTGCTGGAAGCTCCCTAGAAGTTGTGGGGGGCCACCAGCATCCAAACTGTGGCCCCACTCCCAAGACTCCACCCCACCTTTTCCCCTGAGGTACTGCCCTCACTCCACCCCAGAGCTCCCCGCCACTCACTTTTCTCTGCCTCCTCTCCCAAGGCCTGCTTGACCGCTGCTCGCTCCTCTCTGCCTCTTCCCCCAAGGCTCCCTGCCCCTCTCTGCCCCCTCCCCCAAGCTCTCCTGCCCACTCCTCTCCGCCTCTTCCCCTGAGGCCCACCTGGCCTCTCTCCTCTATGTTGCAGAGAGGAGAGGGCAGGGGGCACTTAGGGGGCAGAGGGGAAGCAAGGGCAGAGCCTTGGGGGAAGAGACCAAGTGGGGGCAAGGCAGAGCATAGGCAGGACTATGGTCCGGGTGCTGGTGGGTCCCCCTCACCCACTTCTAAGCAGTTTCGCCTCTAGCGCTCCAAAGGTGGTGCCCCGTGCTGAATCTGCAGCATTTGCCCTCCTGCGTGGCCAGCCTTTTCCCTTCACAAATATTTGGGGTGATATACAGCTTGTAGACAGTGTGTTTCAGTAATAAATTCTTTCGTCAAACTACCCTAGGTGTATGGATGTTGGTTTTTACAACGCTTTTCAAACAAAATTGGGAAACTCCAAAAAACTATCTTTCAAAATCCAATTGTGAGGTTTCAGGTGACAAGCATACTTACCTATCACACCATTTGCAAACCTCTGAAAAGCAAAGAAATGAAAGGCCAAGAACATCACAAATCTTGTACTGGCCACATAATTACATAAACATCCTAATCCTGCAAACACCTATGGATGCACTTAAAATAGACCATGTTTATAAGTTTTGTAGGATCTGGGTCAAAAAACATTCTTATTTAGTATTCTATCATGACACCATAACCTTAACTCTGACTCAGAATAAATGTAGTTCTGTGATCTCAAAATATAAGCTCAACAGCTGTTTGCATAAGTAATATAAAATGATATATGTATGTGATCTTAAGAGCACCTCAATGCCAGACAGCACACTGTTGTCATGCTACATACACAAAAGGTAGCATGTAATATATCATTGGAAAATTAATAATTCACTGATCATTAATATTATGTGATGTCTGTACAGTTAATCCATAACTTTACATATGTGCTGGTAATATGTGACTAAAATGTATTTTAATCATGCATGTCCAGGTTTCCTTAAGACAAACAAATGAAACCAATACCTCAGACCAGGCATGGCCAAATTCAGTCAGCTATCGGAGGTTGTTGAAAGAGCTTGTTTGCACAGTAAAAATCACCAGCAGGGGAGGAACCAGCATGGAGTCTAGACCAGACAGTACAGCATCTACACCTAGTAGGGAAAAGGAACTTTATCAGGGAATACCTAGAATTATACATTTCAAAGATTTACTGGACTATAAAGAGCGGGAGAAAGAATCTCTAAATTATTCTTCATCTGAGGAGACAGAGAAACCAAGCACTCTGAACTCTGTGACGTTTCTAGCCAGAGAGTCTGATCAGTCATGCTGGAAAAGAGATTTGGTGAGAAACATGAGAGAGTCTAGTTTGTTAAATCAGTTTTTAGTCTTAGAAGCATACTTGTACTTTTGGTTTCTGTCTTTATTACTTATCACTTAAACCTGTGACTTTTTGTATAATAAACTTGTTTTACTGTATACCAGTTCAGTTTTTTGGTTAAAATAGAGCATATGTTAGTATCTGCAGTGTACTGGCTCTTTAAGGAAGCTGTGAACTTAATAGCCTCTGTGGCTGTCCATTGAGAGGGCAGGAGACATTGCAAGAGACATCTCTGAGGAACTCAGCAGTTGGGTTTCTCTGATAATTATCTGCTAAGCCAGTGGTTTTCAACCTTTTTTCATTTGCGGACTCCAAAAAGATTTTGAATGGAGGTGTGGATAGGTTGAAAACAACAGTTCTGTGGTAATGACAATCTTTTGCAGACTCCTTAGACATAGTCTGCGGATCCCGAGGGCTCTTCAGACCACAGGTTGAAAACCACTGTGCTAGGCAAAATTTAGACTGGCAGAGTCCTAAAGAGATTGCTGGACAGGGAGACAAGCTTGTGTGTCAGGGACTTGATGCATAGTTTAGCAGCAGCAAAATTCTCAACTGCTGAGACTGAGAAGGGTAGCACGGTAACTCACAATTCTGGGAACCCCAACTAATTGTCACAATGTACATAGTGAGTAACACAATGATCAGCCTGAATGCAAGTCCATATATATGCGTAATTGTTAAGGATAAGACTGTCATGAAGGTCATGGAAGTCACAGATTTCGTGATTTTTCAGACTTCCATGACGTTTTCCACTTCAGCTCTGGGGCAGCAGGGCTGGAGCAGTCAGCCAGTGGGGGCCCCAGAGCTCTGGGTGGCAGGGGGATCCGAAGCCATCAACCACTGCAAGCTGTGCCATGGGCTGTGGTGGGGGGGATCTGGGGCCCTGAGTTGCCCCGGTGGTTGGTGCTGGACCCCACCCTTCGTTATGGGGCTTGGGCTCTCATCCCCTCCCCACAGACTTCAGTCATCCCCTGTTGGCCTACCTCCTTCCACTGTTTTTAGTAAAAGTCAGACAGGTTGCGGATTTCCATGAATTTTTGTTTATTGCCCATGAGTTTTACTAAAAATAACCATGACAAAATCTTAACCTTTATAATTGTATCATATATAATAACAACATTGTGCACTTTTCTGTTAAACTACATTATAAACCTTATTATTAAGAAACAAATATGTGAAATACTTAACCAAAAATTTGTTGTCAGTTGATAACAAAATTAACTGATACGTCCCATTTAACAATATCACTTTAAAAAAGTCAGATACAAAAGAATTGATGTAATAAAAAAATCTTACATTTAAAAGCGAATTAGTGGATCAGAGTTAAGGTTATATAGTGATGAAATAAGCATGTTTTTGTACTTGTTGTGAATAATGTGTTTATTTTGCAAGCAGCATAAGATTTATGATGGCCTTAACTTTTCATTTCCTTGCTTTTCAGTACTTTCATTTGGTAAATGATGTGGTAGGTACTTACATTGTTGTCACCTAGCAACCGTAGCTATTTTTAAAAATAAATCTTTCAGCTTTGGAGTAATAGTAATAACAATAGTAATAATAATAAATGTCATGTAACATTCTTCATTGGAAGATCTCAAAGTACTTACAAGATAGATTCATTTTACTATCCTTATTTTACAGATAGGAAAATTGAGGCAGAGAGCAAGTGAGTTGCCCACGGTGATAGTCAATGACAGAGTTGTGACTAGTACCCAGATCTCTAGACTCCCAGTCTGGTGCCCTGTCCATAAGACCACACACTCACATCTCTGTTTTACAACCCTGCATAACCATATTTTTAGCGTGGTTCCAACATATCTAGCCCTAGGAATTTCTAGTCATGCAGTTACAAAGTCATCAGTAAAAGTCAACTTTTATAACAGTTATCACATGCTCTTCTTATCTGAGCTATTGCAATTGTTTTCTAGTGTGAGCATCACTGTGCATTAACTCTTGGCAAATATTCAGTTTTTAATGTTGACCACTGCAGTATTGATTTAAAGGAAGCAGAGCTGTCCTAGACGGATACTGCTTTATTGACCATTCAGCATCCATGTTACATTTCACAATATAGCTGTACATTTTCAATTTTTAAAAAAAATTGTTTTTTCTCGTTGGTGAAAACTTACAAATTTGACATTTTCATACTGAAATTTTCACTCTAAGAAAAGGTTGTTTTAAAAGTGTTATTTCTCTCTGGGAAACTCTTCTCCATGCAGGGCATGGAGATTGTGAAGCCCAAACGTCGTAGGATTTGAGTTAAGAAACATTTTTCAAAAATTTTCTTTGAGACATGTGACATCTTTATCTGCAGTTCCCTTTACCCTTTGCAACCATTGGTAAACTTGGGACATTTTTCTGGCTAAGGGTCTACAATTAAAGAAAATTATTCCTATTGATGACTTATTAAGATGGACAGCTGCCATGATACCCTGTGCAGTTCAGTGGTCTTTTGTACAATTCTGTCCCATTGGTGCAATGTGCCTAAAAGATACTTTTAAAAAAAAAATAGCGATACTGGAATGACGCTTGTATTTCTCACTAGTAAGGAAAGATCTTGATAGAACACTTGTGAGTGATCTGCTCTTCCCTTTACCTGTAGGACAAATATGATACCTTCTAATCCATTATTGATTATTGCTCTGTCTCTAGGTTTATCTACACAGTGGGTTAATGCATTGCATGGGGGTGTGATTTCTAAAGCACACTAAAGTCTGTAGTCCCCACTGGCGTGCACTAACAGTTGCGTAGTGCACTTTAATGTACTACTGTTTCAAACACACTATGTTAAAGCGCACCAGCAGGGGCTACGTAGACTAATTAATGCATAACATGTTAGTGCGTGTTAGAAATCACACTCCCTATAGAACACAATCCCCCCTTTGTAGACAAGTCCTCTGCTTATACAAGAGTAGCATATTAGGAATATAGGGAATTGTACTTCAGCTGTCTTTTGCAATTACTTTTTATTTTTTCTGCTCAAGCAGTGCAATAGTTATCTCTTTCTTCCATTTATTTTACCTATCTGTCATCATCGTAGTATTAGAGCACCTGCCAAGAAAGAACTAACAAGACAGGGTCAGCATAAGCGGACATTGTTTTTCCATTTTCCTTAGAAGTTGCTTGATTTTTATTTTTAACTTTTTTTTAATAGTAATGTTTATGGAAAGAAACAAGAAAATATGTTGGTTTATTTGTAGATTTTCTTTTTTTTTAATAATCAAATCAACCTAAAGCAGTTTGAAAAAATGTGGATATTTAACATAAACATGCATTACCCACAATGGAAATAAATTACGAAAGCTTGTGGTAAGAATCAGGACTTCTCAGTGTGATACAAAAAAACCTTTGTGTGTTGTTGTCGCAGGGCTTAGTAGATAGCCCTTTGCAATTCTGAAGCAACTGTCCAAAATCAGCCCTGATGCAAGTGGCTAGAACTCCATTAAAACCAATGGAGTTGTGCTTGCTTACATGAGGCATGAATTTGACCCATTGGATGTCTATCATGTGACTTAATCGCTCTTTAGGTTATTTATTCAAAGCACTCAAAGGGGGCTGAGGGCTCTTGTCTCTCATTGAATTCAGCAGTAAATGAAGAGCTTCTTTGGACTCTTCCTCTCTTTACGAGTGTAGTTCATGAAGGATTTCATAGATGACATGCTTTGAAGTATGAGGGAAAAGGAGACAAATGGTAGTCCATTTTATAAGAACTTTCTAGCTGTTTAAGTGACTAATTACTTGCTGTGTCTTTGCAGGATAGAAATTTCACTTGTTTCCCTCTGTCTGGCTTGAGAACTTTACTGGTTTATCATGTCCCAGTTCAGTAAAGCACTTAAAACATGTCTTGATGCTGAATCATGGGTTTAGGAATCTGGATTAGTAATCATTCAGATAAAAAGATTAAAACGTGGGTTGTGACGATTCATCCTGAGAATAGGATTCCACTTTAGTCCTGTTAACGTGGCCATTAAAAATCATAAACTCAAAAGCAAATATTTAAATATAAAGTTATATAATGCATCTGTGTTACATTACATTACTTTTATAGACACAACACATACCAAAACACTCGATGAAAGTCATTATTTTCTAGAACCCAAACTGCACGTGGTAAAAAGCGCATAACAGAGCTTGATTGCTGTTCTTATGCCAAACGATGCATTTTATTAATATAAAGAGAGATTGTTACCATCTTCACTTTTATCTAATATTCACCCAGCCTCTGTATGATATTTAATAAAACTAATACAAATAACAAGATTGTATTTTTCATAAAATTACATTATTTTTTTTCTGACAGTCTAATAATCTTGAAAGTGTTGTAAATAGTACTTTTAATAAAACACCAATTGAATGCAAATTAAGAAAATGCAGCTGTGTGTTAAGAGACTAAATAGCCAAATATCACCAGGTAAATGAAACTTGTGAAACTGTTGATAATATATTATTAACACAGAGTCAAATTCTGCTATCATTGATATCACTGTGTGTGTTCCAGCTTTACACTGTTGTAACTTGGAGCAGAATTTGGACAATGTGCGTTAAGTACTCAATTACGCTTAGCATTACAAGCATGGAACTTTTGCAAGGGTAACTAACTCTCCTCACACAAAAATCATTCTTGCTGATACACATTTCATTCTTGTGTCAAATTCTCCATATAAAACATGGAGCTGAAAGAAAGTGCTGTTCAAAGAGGAGCCTGGTATCATCAGATAAGTAAATTAGTTAAATGTCATTTCAACAACTGAAAATTTGGTTGTTGTAGTATTTCTTCCCTGCTCCCTTGCTTTATCCTTTACCCTTAAGGTTCCTGTTGCTACATGCCGCATTTCTTAATGTCACTTTCTTTCTATCTTTTTTTTAATAGAGTTTCTTTGAAGGACAGTCTGCACCATGGGACTCAGCTAAGAAAGATGAGAACAGAATGAAGAATAGATATGGGAATATCATTGCATGTAAGTGTTGACAGCATAACTGTGCTACTGTGTTAACTTCATTTTAGCTTCTGAAAGATAAGGTGGGTGAGATAATATCTTTTACTGGACCGATTTCTGTTGGTGAGAGTGACCAGCTTTCGAGTTACACAGAGCTCTTCCTCAGGTCTTGGAAAGGTACTCAGAGTGTCCCAGCTAAATACAAGATTGAACAGATAGTTTTGCATAAGTAGTTAGCACATGTTCTGAGGGACCATACAAGGTAAAGTGGAGTAGGCAGAAGCTGGATTAATGAGGGTCCAGTGGTGGAATCTGAGGAGAGGCACTCTAAGATTTCTTTGTAGACAAGGAGTTCTATGAGCTTTAGAGGTGAAGGGACGGGATGGTAGCTGAAGAGACACACACAGTCAAGGGTGGGGTTTTTAAGATGGGCGAGCCACGACACTAAAGCATAGTTTTTATTGCTAGGGGAATGAACCAAAGGAGAGGGAGAGATGAAGGAGAGAGGTGAGAAAAAAGGAGTGAGATGAAGCAGAGGAGGGGTGGCAATGGAGGAATTATGAGATGGGGTGTTGCAGGGGCAGGTGGAAGGGGTACAGGAAGAAGAAAGACACAAGATCTCACCTTTAGCCACAGGGAAAATGAGAAGATGTTGGCATAAGAGAAGAGGGGTGGGAATCCTGTCAGAAGTTTTAAATTTTCTCTTTGAAGAAGTTAGCAAAATACTTAGCAGACATGAGGGGAGACCTTAAGTAAGGAACTGAAGGTGATAAAAAAGCAGTTATGGCTGGGGACAAAAGGATTCCATAAGAGCAGAGAAGTGCTTGGTAAGAGAGCTGGCAAAGCTGTAAGGGGAGGGAGTGATCTGTAGTAGAAGAATTCAGCAGGATCATGAGTCTTTCACCAGAAAGAGTCAGCAGCAGGAGTGGAGGAGGGGAACCATGGCTGCAGTTAGAGAGATGGGCCGTTTTGATGTATGAGAAGTGCAAAGTAATCAAGGGAGGTGGAAAGAGTCAATGACTAAACCAGAGGCTAAGAGGGGGGATGAGAGCACAGGAAGGGAGGAGGCTGATAGCAGAGGAGAAGTCCTTGACATTAATGGACTGGAAGTCCTGGAATGGTTGGTTGGCAGATCGAAGGCAATGATGCTGAATGAAATGAGGGAAGACAGAAAGTTCAGTAGTGGAGACATTAGAGGCAGAGAGAGCGGGCAGTCTTTGATGAAAACTAGATCAAGCAAATGGCCTTTTTGGTGAGTGGGAGAATTGATGGAAGGGTATATGTCAGATGAGGAGGTGAGGGAGAAAAGGGATTATTCAGGTTGTCATCATGGAAATTGAAGTCTCCAGGAATGAGGGTGCGGGACTGTAAAGCAAGGAGGACGTGAGGCAGGCACAGAAGGGAGAGTGGAAGGTAGTTGGGGGAAAAGTAAGATGCCAGTAAATGACAGCAATGTCATTAATGATATTAATGTGGATGGCTTTACTATCATAGCCAAGATATGAATAAAAATTATAAGCTGAAGATTCCAGATATACCCTGCAGCCATGGCTCTTAATGCTGTACTCCCATCAACTCTCACTAATTGAGCAAGGATGCTTAGTATTTGAATTGAAGGTCCCTAAGGAAAAGCTTGGTGCTGCAGGGAAGTGGTCACAGTGATTCAGCAGGTTGCAGTCTTTCCTCTGATTCAGTATTGAAGTGAGTATGCTATATAATATAATTAAAGAGGCACTGATAGTGACTCCATAGTTAAGGTTTGGACAGTATCTTATCTTCAATAGAAACTGAAATAGGGACTTGCTCTTAGACCTGATCAATATCCATTCTTGAGAAAATTCTGACATGAAAAGTTTTCATTCGAATCAGAAAAAGTCAAATTTTTACACACACAAAAAATGGTTTCAAGTTTATCCAAATGTTTCATTTCAGTTGTGCTTTTTAATTTTTTTATATATTGTTTTTTAATTGTATATTATTTTATAATATAATATAATATATATTTTATAATATAAAATACATTTCAAACTGAAAAGTCATTTAAAAAATTGTATAAGAAACTTTTTTATCTTACCAAAATGCTTGGTTTTGATTTTTCTCTTTTTCAATAAAATTTTTTCAAAGTTGATATGTTCCCAAAGAATAGGGTGACCAGATACCAAGTATGGAAAATTGGCACAGGGGTGTGGGGTAATAGGTGCCTATGTAAGACAAAGCCCCAAATATTGGGGCTGTCCCTATAAAATCGGGAAATCTGGTCACCCTACCAAAGAAAAACATTCAGTGAGAAATGTTTTGATCAGCTCTTCATGCTTTCTGAAAAAAGAAATGAACAGTCAAAAAATGTACACTTTTCAGAAATTCTCCCTCTTTTGTATTAAAAAACAAAACAAAACATAATACCCATCTACCTCAACATTCCCACAGATGTTAATATATTTCCTTTTTAACTACAACTCCCTTTTTTCCTAAATCTTGTAATCTTTCTCCTCAAAATTAGCAATCTCTATATAGCTGAAAAATAAACACAGCAAAACAAACAACACTGTAATACACTTCTTTCAATTACGCTATTATGCATAACCTTAACTATGACCTCATACTTGTTTATGGGAAAATAACACATATAGGTCACTGGTGTATAGATATCTAACGGACATGGCTGTTGATGTTGCTAAGGTCAGTTTATGTTGCAGGTGTAAAAGGGCACTCACCTTTTGAGCCCCTCCTAGAGGCAGGATTCAGTACTACAGTTCTTTTTCACCCCTGGCATTTCCTGCAGTCTGACCTTAATGGGTCTTCAGTGGTTTTGATCTCTGGCCAAGTCACGAAGTCCAAATGAACCTTTTCCAGAATATTAAAGAGTCTAATAACTAAATAGTCTTTTTACTCTTGTGAGGGTCTTTGGCCCTGACTCTAGGCCCTGTAAATTTGTCCCTTTGTTCGGCTCCCAAACAAGATCTGTCCCCTTTTGGGGATTTATGCCACTCTACCTGTGGCTGTTGGGAATCTGGGCCTACACACTATTCTGAGTTCCAACCCAGTGACCTGTACACAGCAGCCATGTATTTCTCACGCCAATCGGTCACTGCTTTTTCCCTGGGCCTCTTCCTACCAGGTCCTTCTATCTACAACCCTATCTCACAGCCATTATCCTCAGGTTCTTCTTGATCTCCAGGCCAGAGAGGAGCACTCTTCTCTCCTCTGGTCCCAACCAGGAAATGACCTGCATTCCCTTTTATCTGAACCTGTTGGACTCTGATTGGCTGTCACTAGCCCTTCTAGCCATTGGAGGACCTGGTCTTTCTAGCTTCCCAGATGGCTGCTTCAGTGAGGCCTCTCTGTAGACAGTCTTGGAGGACCCACCTTTACTGCTTTTTCTTCCCACCTTGCTCTTCCTGGGGCAGGCTTTGGTAGAACTGCAGGGCCTCTCATAGGGAGTTACAAAGGCCAGCTACGTCCACAGGGTAACTGAGACATTGGTGGCTTTGTGTATTGTCTTACTAGACATGTTGAAGGCATATTGTACTTCTTTATAGAGGGATGGAATCTGTTAGTGAAAATAATTAATATGATGTCTAGGTGCTTAAGGTATATTAGAGAAGGATATGTTAGCTGGATATTTCCATGCTTTAAATGGATGCCCTTAAAGAATCCTAAATGTTTTTCTTACAAAGTTTTTCTTTGTGGGAGTATGTTACATAGAAATATATGTGATCAATATATTATTATTTAAGTGTAAAAGTACCCATAGTGCAAATAAGAATAGGTCTTAATAACAGAGATATGGAGATGATCAGTATGCCTCCTCTTCGTTTATAAAATTTTATCTCTGGACAGTAGATCCACATTTTTAGTCAGGGTTTTGCTGCATCAGCCATCTCTTTTAATGTTATATTCTAAACAGCCTGTCATTTTGGGCCCCAGTTGAAGTAAGGAGAAAACTAGTAGCGCTACAGAGCTGAGGTAAAGAGGTGATGAGTAGCAGAGAGAAAACAAGTAAAAAATACCAGATGCGTGAAACAATTGTAATGACAAGTAATACTGAAAACTCTCTAAGAGGGCAAATGTTACTTTATATTGTTTGAATCTCAAATTACTTTTAATGAGTCATCAATATTTAAGAAACCGAACTAGCTGGATGAACATGAGTTATCAATAAAACATACTATTTATGTAGCCGTAAGAATTTAGAATAATACAAATTAAAATTACAACACATTTATGTTAAGGGGCAATCTTTTAAAAAGAACCTCTAAAATATGCCCACAAATTTGCTATATGTCAGTTAGTTTTATGCAAATGGTGTATTTGGTTGCCAAATTACCTGAATTGTGTGTGAGCTTTATGCTAACAAATGGGACCGTGGGCAAAATTGGGAGAATAATTTTAGAGGTCTGTTTTTAAAAATGTCTCCCTAGGTTATCATCAAAATATTGGCTTCTGCTTTGAAGGTACCTTAAACAACTCTCTTTCTACACTGTATTTAAGAAGTTAAAAGTACTGTAGATGGTTTAGATGCCATATATTTGGGTATATTTTTGCAGTGAAATACATTGTTTTAGAAAGTGAGTTTAATGTGGGTTTTTCAGCCCTTTTATCCTCTCTGTTTAAATCCTCCAAAATGCCATCACTATGCTATTGCTTGTAGTCAGTATTGTTTTATAAGGAAATTAAAACAATAGCACCATGCTGCCAGCACAGAGGGAGCTTGTCAAAGTAGCAGAGTACATTACATTACACAGGTAATGTGAATTTAATTGGATACAAGCCTGCCCTACTCACAATGGGAAGGTGGCTACAGCAACTTGTGAGCTGCTTCTTCATTATGCTAAATGCTTACCATGATCTAATCACCCATGCAAAATGTGTTTCTTCTTTATAAATACAAATGTCTTTTTTATGTTGTTTCCTCATTAAGAACCAAAAAAATGGCCTTGAAACTGTTAAATGAATCTTCTGTGTCAGAATAGCGTTGTGTCTGTATTTCCTGTCCGGTGGTTACTTATGAGTATAGGTAATATCCATTTATTTGTCTGTTAAAAAAGATCTGTATTATCTACAAGAATTCTTTTTTAGCCTACTGCAGCCCTGATCAAATGAGAAGAGAATATTGACCAAGATTTTCAAAAGTGACATGATTTTTGGGTGCCCATTGTCATAGGAGCCTGATTTTCAGATACTTGCCACTTTCTGAAAGTCAGGTCTCGATTCAGGTGTTTTAGGAAAAAATAGGGCACACAGAATCACTAGTCACTTCTGAAAATATTCGCCACAGGCTGGTGTTTATCTGCATGTGGACATGCACATACATAAGAAGGGGGAAGGATAAAATGCTCATGTTAATACCCATAAAGAAAAATGAATTTCAGCATGAGGAATTTTGAAGATTGTAATGGCTGGTGGTGTGATAAGTGCAAAATTAGGTTTGATATCATAACAGAGGGTCATGGATAACACACTGACAATGAACTTAAAATGAGACTATTTAAAAGCTTTGAGGAGAATTGCTAACAACAGACTGAAGGGTAAAGGAAAAATGTAAAAACCCTGTATCTCTAAGCCCTCTGTGTGCTTCAGGTCAACAGCAATGGTGGCCATGTTGCTGAAGGTGAAGTACTAATAGTTAGGAAAGCAGCTTCAGTCACTGCACTTCCGTGTCTGTCCCGTCCCCGCCTGCCCCCCTTCCCCCCCACCTCCACCCCCCAGCCCAAGGTGGAGAAGTATTTAGGGACATACAATCTAATATGGCACGCACCACAGGGGATTGTCGCAACGGATCTTTGCTGTCTAGGCGAACTGCTGCTGCTGCTGATGAAGTAGAATCTACAAAGGATTGTGATGTTGTTTAGATGGATCTAAATTCATGGGACAGTTGTATGGCAGAGGAAATTCATCTTGGATAAATGAAAGATAATTCAAAATAGGAGAAAAATAATCTTAACTGTTTACATAAACGAATGGGCTCTGAATTTTTGGGGTCAGCTTAGGAAAAAGTCCAAGAACAGTTCAACGGAGATTTCTTCTAAGTATGCAGCAGCTGTTTTAACAACAGAGAGAATGATCCGGTGCATATTTAAAAGCAAAATAAAAGAGTACAGAAAATGTAACATTATATTGAACTATTGTCATGGCTTGTTCAATTTTGTCCCCTTGTTTTAAGAAAAATATCCCTGAAAGCTAAGTGAGAAGATCCATTGAAGAGCAGCAAAGATAGTTAGACAGGCATGGCAGCACTTGCATGTGATGAGACTGCAAAAATCAGTATTAATTTGCCTGGAAAAGGCAAGAACTTGTAGAGACTCAATTGTGAATATTAAAAATTATGAAAGGGCATAGGTGAAAAAATCATCAGTTTTAAAAAAAAAAATGAGCTGTGCGACAGTATAAGAACAAGGGAACACTTGTTAAAATGTGGTTCTGATCTAGAAAATAGCCATGTAAACATGGCATCTTTTTACTCAACATCTTTTTTTAACTCCACCCCTTTAGTGTATTCCAAGTTATATTTGCTTACTTTAGTGAACAGAAATATGTGTCTATTGGAGATGAGGGGCATGTTTTTGTTTGGGGTTTTTTGGGTTGGGTTTTTTTTGTTTTGTTTTGTTTTGGTATTTTTAACTCCTGTTTGGCCTGCAGAGTCAGCACAGCTAAAAAAGAGAGAGCGAGAGCTGGATGCTATGCTATTTTATGCACCATCAGCAGAATTATGCATACCCATTGAAGGCAATGGGAGTTTCACAGGTGTCACTAAAGCAATAATCTGAAGACAAGACAGTTGCAGAGGTGTCACTCTTAGTTCTGCAGAATTTTCTTACTGGTGATGGTGCATAAGACAGACTCCAGCTTGCACTCTCAGAGCTCAGACTGAGTTTGTAAGGTTACTTGTTTAATCATAAACTGAACACATATGGAATATAGAAATCATTGAAAGAAAATAAGTGTGCAACCCCACAATATCTTATTTGCTAAGGTCACTTTTCAGAGTTGAATCTTACTTCAATATTAATAGCTGTGGCACATAGAATAAAAAAAGGGAAATTCTCTTTTACACTGTAGCAAATCTGTGGAGCTCATTACCACTAAAGGGCAGTAGCTATACTTATAAAGGGCTGGATAATTTATGACCTTTAATAGCATATGTAGTTATGCATGATAAAGTAAAAGGAATCAAATCTCAGGCTTGCCTTTTTCCCCCCATCCTCTGTTGCATCAGCTGTTAGCCTTGGTCAAAGGTAAAGTACTGAATTTGATTGTTCTCCTCTGGTAAAGCAAGTCGTAAGCTCCTATTCATAGGGAGTAAGTTCCCAGATTTGTTTCCCTTTGACATTATAAATTAATTCATCATATGTATGTCCCATTCATGTTTTAGGTGGGAAATTTTGGCTCCACCCCACTTGCTGTTAGAGTAGGTTTGAATAGTTTCCAGAGTGATCCCATCTACCATTTCTCACCCAGGAAAGAACAACCTCAGTTGAAAAATGGGGGGAGAATGGGTTATTATCCAGGGTCTGCAAGTAGGTAGAGAAGTCCCTTCGTCAGGTAAAAAGAAATAGTTGAAACAAAATACAGAGAGAGTGAAACTGTTTTTATTAAAGAATATATTTATATGATACACTAAGGCTTTTTTAGTCTTGGTTATTTTGTCTCTTCAAATAATCTCCCACAAGAGACTCTTATATGCCTTACATAATCACTTTTGCACTGATAGTGGGAGAACTTTGCAAAGGACTGAACCTTTCACAATTGAGTGCTGTTAAATGTTTTAATGAAAGGCAATTTGTTGCAAAAAAGCTGTTTCGCATTCTGTAGAAGGAAAGAGCAGTGGTGGCAGAGGTTTGAATATCAGGTATATTAGACTTAGAGGCATTCAAATCCAAAATCATTGTGAATTTTGGGATTCATATGATTGAAGTACAAAGTAAAAGGGTTTTGCTGTACTTATAACATCTGATGGCTCATTTTGAGCCATAAGCAAATGAAAGGAAACAAAAAGTGCAGAGTTTGTAACTTGACTTCAAAGTAATATGTGTATTAAGGATTTCTATTGGAATTGACCTTATGTTTTGTGACTATTAAAAGCATACCAAACTACTTTGTTTTATCTGTTGTTCCCATTTCAGATGATCATTCTCGAGTGAGACTGCATCCCATTGAAGGAGAAACAAACTCAGATTACATCAATGGAAATTATATTGACGTACGTATACTGATGTAGTAAACAGAGTTAACATTGCTATTCAGCTAAACGTGCGGTCCATGTTATTTTCGCACTTTAGTGATATTTTATTATAGATAGGACAGCTGATTACAGTTATGGCTGCAAAACATTACTGGAAAACATAGTGGTGGGAACCCACATCTATAAAGAAAAAAGAAAACACCAAATATTTGCCAGTAAGAAAATTAACTCAGTCTTTTCTTGAAACTGCCACATTCTGGAGTGAAACTTTGTCACCAATATTATGTGGCTATTTTGCCTGCTGATGCTTATGTGGACCAAGGAAATGTTATTTTCATTTTCTGTCAACAAATTGGCATAATTCCACATTTAAAAGAAAGCTGTTTGCATATTAATGTAACAAAACTCTGTAATTCCTAATGCAGTGATTTGCAATCTCTTGTCATCTCTACACTTTTAAGTCGCCTTCAAAGTATAGTCTGCAGCTGTTAACCAGTACTTCTAATGCAAGCAAGACATCTCATTAAATATGTAGGGTGTTTAATTATTGAAGACTGCTTCTTTGTTCATTCTGCATCATGTTAACTTAATGTTTTACATTAGAATAAATTCTTTAAGAGACAGCATGTTTTTTGGTTGAAAGGATGAAATCAAAAGTAGAATTGAAAATCAAGAGAAAGTCAACACTGTCTAAAGCCTGAAATCTAGAGATGAAAAATTCAGTAATTTTAGTGTTCATGGGGAACACTAGATGTAAAGGTACAAAACAGTTGCTGCTGCTGCTTAGGCAGCCACCTACATTCAGTGGTTTCTTCTTCCCCTGTGACACCTTTTAATGAAGGTATCACAGTCTCTGATTCACGTATGTCCACCGGCTATCACAAGAAGTAGATTTTTTTTCTCTCCATCTAATAATATTTATTAGTATGTTTCAAAGGCGTTCAAGTTAGGGTTAAATTTCTACCCCATTCCTTACTATTTCAGAAACTAACACATTTACCAATAGGTAAAAACATTCCCATTTAAAAGCGTAATAAAATTGTAGACAGAAATTTGTGTAATAAAAAGTAGAGATGGACCCAAATTGAAGAGTTGGATTTGGATTTGAATTCAAACTTTCCCAAAGTTCAAATTCAAAATGATCTGAACAAACTGGAGAAATGGTCTGAAGTAAACAGGGTGAAATTCAATAAGGATAAATGCAAAGTACTCCATTAGGAAGGAACAGTTAGTTGCACACATACAAAATGGGAAATGACTGCCTAGGAAAGAGCACTGTGGAAAGGGACCTGGAGATCACAATGGATTGCAAGCTCATTATGAGTCAACAGTGTAACACTGTTGCAAAAAAAGCAAACATCATTCTGGGTTGCATCAGCAGGAGTGTTGTAAACAAGACACGAGATGTAATTCTTCTGCTCTACTCCATGCTGATTAGGCCTTAGCTGGAATATTATGTCCAGTTCTGGGCGCCAAATTTCAGGAAAGATGTGGACAAATTGGAAAAAGTCCAGAGAAAAGTAACAAAAATTATTAAAGGTCTGGAAAACATGACCTCTGAGGGAAGACTGAAAAAATTGGGTTTGTTTAATCTGGAGAAGAGAAGATTGAGGGGGGACATGATAACAGTTTTCAAGTACATAAAAGGTTGTTCCAAGGAGAGGAAGAAAAATTGCTCTATAACCTCTGAGGATATGACAAGAAACAAGGGGCTTTAATTGCAGCAAGGGCGGTTTAGATTGGACATTAGGAAAAATTTCCTAACTGTCAGGGTAGATAAGCACTGGAATAAATTACCTAGGGAGGTTGTAGAATCTCTGTTATTGGAGATTTTTAAGAGCAGGATAGACAAACACCTGTCAGGGATGGTCTAGATAATACATTGTCCTGCCTTGAGTGCAGGGGCCTGGGCTAGAAGACCTCTCGGGGTCCCTTCCAGTCCTACACTTCTATGATTCTATGGTTTTAAGGTTCAGGAGTATTCAGACTTCAGGTTCAGGGTTTTAGTCTGTTACGTATAAATTCAGATTATGATTTGGATCCAAATCTGAATATCCATAATATGTGGGGGAAGAAGGTTTGGATTACCTGCTCTTATTCAAAACCCTGATATAATGGCTTTATATCACCTCTTCCTGCTCCTGGAAAAAAAGCAGAATGAAGTTAGTGGAACAGCTGTGTGGGCATAGAAGACACTGCTGGTGAAGGTTGTAATGGCATAAGGCTTCCCATGCCTCAGAAGAGAGCTAGATATAATCCAAATACAACCTAAGTTTCTTTGTATCATCATAAATCAATGGACAAGGCGGTCATAAACATGGAGACGTGATTGTTTATTAGCAAGAAAGATATTCAAGATTCCATTGTAACTGGCAATTTGTCTGTCCTTAGTTTCAAAGATGCAGATGTGCTGCCGATCTCATGCAGGCAGATTGAAACAGATGTCATGTCAGAACAATGGAGTTGCAATGGGCAAGGGCATGGAAAAGGCTTTCTTTGTATACTGAGATTTTCCCTTGAACTAAATCTTCCAATGCCTATTTGGCTGGTATTCTGAATTAATCCAACCCTGCAGCATGGTGCATGGATAGAGAATTCCAACTCTGTCCACGGCCCTACAAATACATCTCGATCCTTAGGTACTCAAAGGTTGCCTTAGAATGGCATATAAAGGTACTACTTCAGTAGTTCTTGTAGCATTGTCTTTTTTGCAGGTTTCTTCAGATTACCTCAATCTTTGCGCCTCACTTTACTCCTTACCCCTAACACTCTCTACACTGGCAAGCTGCTATGGAGTATGAGCTGTAACTTTGAATTTCTCCCTTTTGTTGGTTGGTGTCATAACCTAAACATTATTTAAAGCTATTGATAATATTAATTTAATATTGATTAAACGGTCTATAATGATGTACTGCTATATGAGTTAAATCTTGGCACTAATCCTGTAGCATCAGACAAAAATACTATACAAATGTTGTTGTTCCTAGTTTGCATCCTATGAAGAGCCAATATTCATTGTTATAAAGAATGCATGCGTTGTTAGTGTTGATTACTCAGCTAGCATATAATTAAATTACTATTGCCTTCCCAGAAAGAAACAGAATTACTTGTTGGTGTAATTCCTATTTAGAGCTGGACAAACTATTTACACCAAGACATTTATTCATAGATTTTACCCTTTTTCCATTCAGAAATCATTTGTGAACAGATCAGAGGGCACAGAGAACCTCTTCTCTCCCTAGTACACACATGCAGCATCTGTGCTGAATGCAAACCTAGCGCTCTTTGAGCTGCTAAGCAGGGAACTAGCACTGCGCTCAGCAGCATGTCACCGCTCAAGGGCTTGGGAGTGTGGCCAGGCTACCAAGTGCACCTATTACAATTAGCTACAAGCGCTAAGCTTATGTTGCTCCTTTTCTGAGAAGCCAGTGAGGAACTTAATCCAGAACATATTAGGTCTACGCAGGCACTGCACAAACCAAGAGATTAGGGACCCTTCAGACAACACGGTTGCTCCTTATGCCCACGCAGTAGGCCTCACATTGGAAAGGCTAATATGCAACTTTCATTGTTGTGATATTCAGTAGGGTTATAAGCACTAGTCTGTATGACATTCTAATCATACCAACACATGATGGTGCATTGCTCTGCAAATTGACTCAAACCTTTTTCCATTTTTTTAGGGTTATCACAGGCCAAATCACTACATTGCTACGCAAGGTAAGTTAATCTCTCTTTATATTTTTCTTGCTGGTTGTGTGAATCCAAGAGGCTCTATATGCAAAGCTATAAAAATTCTTGTATTATGGTTTATACTCTATAGTATGTGTTTTTGCCACAATAATTAACCAATACAAAATTACTCTCAGAACCCAGATATGGCAAGCAGTTTTAATTCAAACTCTCCAACTACCAAGAGCTTAGTGTCGAGTTGTCATTACCTTTGTGTTCGATAGTTTTGTGTATACAAACAAACAATAGCTACCCTTATTTTTGGCTTATGTTACTCAGTTGGACTTGCTAAAGAACAAATAAGTAGTGAAAAAGATGACAGGCAAAATTTTCAAAAGTGCCTAAGTGACGTAGGACCCTCCTATGGGAATTAGGTGCCTAAATATCTTTCAGGATCTGGCCCTGAACTCCTATTGAAAGTCAATGGAACTTAGGTTTCTAAATTCATTAGGCACTATGGAAGATTTTACCCAACAATTTTTAATACAGGATCTAAAGATACACTAGACTTGCAATAATTTGAAAAGAAAACAGAATTTCTGAAAGTCAGATTTTTTTTTTAGACTGTCCTTTAAATGTTTGCTTGTGAAAATCTGTCCATTCCTTTTGATAATGCTCAAAAGATTTTCAATTTTTAACTTTCTTTATAGACATAATTTGCCTATTTTGACACAGTTGTTATTTCATTTTTGGTCAAGTTCAAACCTGGAACATATGAGAAAGTTAAGTCTGCTATGACTGATTAATTGTCGTGGTTTAACAGTCTCTGCTACCAGTGCTCAGAAAAGAGTATTGAATAGAATATATGGGAAAATTTGATTACCCTTCCACAACTGAAAGGCACGTCTCTTTACATTAAGTTTTGTATAATAAAGCTCCCTGTACTTGCCTATGGATTTGAAAGAGCTACCCTTAGATACATCTGAGTACCAAATTTATTTCAACATATGCATGCCTTTTTCAGAGCACTAGCTAGGATAAAAGGTTTCACTTTCCATATTTTGGATTTAGAGAGAATGTGTACCTTTTAATGACATGCTGCTGAGACAGAGGAAGATCATAGCTAACCACCTCAAATAAGAGTGCTTCCTGTGATTTGTCCTGTCACTTGAGTAGCCCAATCTCTGCAGCCCCTAGCCCCTCTCTTACCAGAGGGAGGCTGTTTCAACTCCCTCTTTACCCCCAACCAGCTGTCACTAGTTCATTGCAACCTCCAGAGGGTGACATTTTTGGGACAAGGTACATCAACTTGGCTCCACCCAGAACTGTCTGATCGCCACAGGCCTTAACATCTTAGGGAACCAGGGGAGGCCATTTAAACTTGCCACTGCTGCCACGCAACCACAGTGACCCACAGCACCTAACCTCACCAGGGAGGCCATTTAAAAGTTGCCACTGATGCCACTCAGTCAGTGACCCACAGCCCCTAATCTCCCTATTGGTGGACTGGGGAAGGGAAAGAAGACTATTTTCTGGTGTTGGTAGTTGGTTTGTTTTTACTTTTTTGCATGGCTAGTTTTTTAAACCACTCTGCAGGACAGTATAATTGTTCTACTTGGTCCTTTGATTTATGCTGCTGTTGGTTATTGTCTCCTAAAAATAAAAACAGCAGCAAATATGGTTGGCATTTTATTTGCAGCCTAGAGTATAGCTGGTTTCGGCAAGGGAACAACCGTAGGGCCTTTCTGGAAGTTCATTACAAACCATTCTGATACAGAATCATTCTCTGTAGCCATTTTAAATGCTGTTTTACCAGTCATTGCACTACTTGAACAACAAATAGTAAACTTGTGACCTTTACTCTATGGGTTTTGAAAGCAGTGAATCAGACACAAGAATGTGAGAAAACTATACAATATATTAAACAAAATTATGGTAACTTGAATATGGACTAGCTATAAGTGCCCTTCCACCCCGAATCCCACCCAATATAGTGGCAATCAGAAATAGCTAGAGAATGAGGAGAACAAAGACAACAATAAGTCTTTCAAAAGTTAAAGAAGAAATTACTATTTTGGTTGCAAGCTCTTTGAGGCAGGGACGGTCTTTGTGTTTTGTGATTGTGCAGCACTTAGTACAGTGGAGTCCTGGTCCATGGGTGGAGCTCAGAGGTGCTGCTGCAATACAAATAAATAAAAGTAATGTAAAAAAATCTTACCAAGAAAAAAAAAAGAAAATAGAAACCAACTTGATACAAGTTCAGATTGGTTTTGAATCTGGATCTGTTTGTTTTGGTTTTTTATTTTTTATGGATGAGATCCTCTAAAATCTGTTTCTCACATGAATTTTGGGCCAGTTCTCTAGCATCCTAAATTCCAGCCAAAACCTCATACTCTAGTGTGATATTTTCTCTTCCTAAAAGATTCAATAGATATGATCTTGGTTTTTAACACTATTGGCAAAGCATCCTGAAACCCAGCTCTTGCACTGATTAATTATAAACCTTAAAAAAATGTTCATAAAGAAGGAAAAAGACATTTGCTCCATATGTTAAATCTTCTGTGTTTCTCTTTGTTGTTTTCATTTGTAAAGCTGTCACTGAGCTTGGCTCTCAGACATAGCCAGAGGTGTTCATATTCTGTGTTAGAACAGTTTTTATTATAGAAAAGTATAAACACGTGGAAGTGACACAACATTCTGAACTGCATGTTTAATTCCACTAAGATACTTCACAGCAATTTTAGGAATCCAGCCTCCCTCTACACATACATTATTCTTAACAGGAAAATATCATTAAAGAAGTCAGTTCCAAGTTTCTATGGAGTTAGCATGATTGATATTTAATTGTCCCAGTATTCTTCTTTGGCTGCAGTGAACACATCAAGTGTTAATGAGCAAATATAATTGTATGCAGCTAAAAAGTGGAAAATTTAATCAGTTCATAATAGGCTACCAATCTGGTTTTAACAGAGCTGGGAGTTGCATAATGACCTGTTTATTAGAGCGTTATCATCTTCCATGAGACAAGGTGCATGAGATAATATCTTTTATTGGACCAATTTCTGTTGGCAAGTGAGACAAGCTTTCAAGCTACACAGAGCTCTTCCTCGGTTCTGGGAAAAATACTCAGGGTGTCACAGCTAAATACAAGGCTGAACAGATGTGTTCGCATAAGTAGTTAGCACATATTCCAAGGGACCATTCAAGGTGAAGTGGTCCGTTAACACCCCTGTACATCATCTTCCATATTAACCTGAGTTTGGTTTGCAGACCCTTCTCTTCCACCCTGGAAATACATGTACCATGTATTCAGTTGATTAGGAAACAGATGCATTTTTACAAGAGCTAGCGAATGGAGTATGTTTTAGTTCATATCCAATCAAGAAACTTCTTACTGCACTTCAAGTGTAATAAATTAAAAACCTGCAATTTGGATTAGAAAATTAGCATCTCTCTCTCTCCCTCTCCCTCTCTCTCTCCCTCCTTCTCCTCTCCTTTTTCTTTTTCTTAATGCCATAAGCATAATGGGACTGATGGGCTGAACTTGCCGTTAATGAAGACGTTTTGTGATCTGCATAATTGGCACCAACAGATAAAATATGCACTTGGGTCACCCTGATAATTAAGAATCCTTTGTCACAACTCAACACAGTGGGTCATGTAGGGCTAACAAGCAGATGCAATTTAAAAATCACCACTTGCTTTTTTCCTCCTTTTCTTTCCATGGATTTAATTCTTTAAAATTCATTCACACCAAGCTGTATGAACTGTACAATTTATTGGAATCTAGCCCTGTTTCCAGGAGATAGATATTCAATGAATTTCACTATGTTTTTTCAATATGAGCAAAAGGCGTCAGTTTTTACTCAATTTTCATACTGCCAATGAACCATATCTGACCCTGATTAGCAGAAAAAATTGTTCTTGATTCCTTCTATTTTATATTTAATTGTTTTCTCTCCTGTGAAGTTCATATAATAAACTTAGTATTAACACAGCTGTTTCTAACGAGTCTCTAGCAAAGGTTTTATAATGTTTCTTCAGCTAGAGCACTAGTATTACATCTGAACGGCATATTCATCTTTGTATAGTTCTAACTGTGACTCATTGACATTCCCATTGGGGAAGAAGGGGTTTTAGCCTGTATTAAATACCAGATGACTACATGCGGTTTGGAGTTGCATGCATGCAAAGGTCCATGCACATGTACAACTCTGACTTCTGCACACTCGTCGTTGCTGAGATATGGGCCCAAGAAACTTAAAGAGCCCATATAAAATGTGGATAATAATACTTCTATGCTCCCCTTTTAGAGATATTGTGAAGACTCTGGGGGTTTTTCGCCTTCTTCTCTAGCATGGGGCACGGATCACTTGCTGGTGGATTCTCTGTACCTTAAAGTCTTTAAACCATTATTTGAGGCCTTTAATAACATAGTCATAGGTCAGGGGTCTATTACAGGAGTGGGTGGGTGATGTTTCTGTGGACTGCTTTGTGCAGGAAGTCAGACTAAATGATCATATTGGTCCCTTTTGACCTTAGAGTCTATGAGTCTAAGACTTAATCTTTTTTTAAAAGTGCTTTGAAGATGTGAACAAGCTACAAAAGTGCTAAATATTAATAAAAAATTACATATTTGTGAGGGATGAGTTTCCTGGTCTCAGACTTGCTGTTTCTTTTATTTGATTGCTGGCGTTTGGCTCATGTGATATTCATGCAATACAGTTAGTGATAAAATGGACGCCACGAAGAAAACAAAAGCAGACCCTTCTGTGAAGAACAATAAGAAATCGGAGAAGTACATATATGCTTGCAGTATTTATGGATCTCTGATTCAACAACTTCATCATGGTGGCTTTATTTCACTCTTGTGAAGCCAGCCTAGAATACTGAAGAAAGAAGATTCTTACATATGAACTTACTCCATGTCAGAAATATACAAGATCCAGATCTCTTGACAAGGAGGCAGCAGCTTTTCAGCCGAAAGCAATGAGACTGTTTTGTCATATTGTTTACACAAAGGGAGACGATTCAAGGCTCTGGGAGGAAAAAATCACTGTTACAGAAACTAGAAAAAGATTTTGGGAAAAGTAAAATATTTTAAGTGAGACTATAAGCCAGTTATTGTAGGCAAATAATTTACTTTTATGACTTCCTGAAAATCTAGGTAGTGAGCATGTTGGTCTTGTGAGCCAAGACCCAAATAAACTTTAAGAAAAACCAGAAACCCATCCTTGGCAGACTCTACCTTTTGATTCAGAAGCCTCTCATGTCTCTAGTGGACTAGCACATATCCTGTAGTATCTCATTGTGGCTGAAAGATTTGTCCAGGAAAGAACTATACAGTATTGAAATTTACAAATTTGTACTACTCTAGATGTATCCATGAATTTTCTGAGTGTGTTTCATGAAAAACAACTGTCTGATTATTTGGTTTCCATCCTGGCTGAAGAATGCTGCCCTAATTTGGGATTGATGAAGGAAGGGACAATACTTGGTGCAATACTGGTAGTGTGCCTGTCACTCATTCTGTATTAGGGCAAAGGCAGGCATGGAGAAAGATAGCTTGTGTAGAAACCACAGGCTCAAAAACTTCTGCTTCCTCATTGCATTCTCTAGGACCTCTCTGAATCCTAGTTTCCAGACAGGCTCCAGCGGTCTAAAGGAAGCCTGGCACTGGATGTGAGGAGGCCTTTGGTCACCTCATTTCCTGAAAAACAAAAGTTCATTGAGTTCAAAAACAAAATATATTTCCTTTTCCATCAACAAATACAATAGCTTTTCTGAAACTGAATCCAAGTCTTTGAAACCTCTTTTATTTTTTTTAATTCTGCATCTTTCCTTGACAATTACATTCTTTCCAAGTTGTGATAACCATAGGCAGATATAGTACTCTGGGTTACATCAAAACACTGCTTTTGTAGCATAGATGCAGGCTGATAGAATTAATGTTGTATTTCTTGATGTAGCTGCGTTATTTTTTCTGTGCAGTTGAATGATGAGATTCCCTCTGCAGCTAGTCTCATTCCAGGGCAGGCATGCTCATTTAGTATTTTCGGTAGAAGAAAATACTATACAGGTTACACGAATAGAATGGTTCCCCTTATTTAAACTCCTAGCACAAGTTGGAGAAATGTGCCACCTGAACAGTTAACACAGATTTTGACTACATTCATTCACAATGTGTTCTTTCGGAAAAAATATAACAAACAAATAGCCAGAATGAAATCATATTGTTGAGTTAAGAAAAGTAATTATATAATTATCTCCCAATGCTTATGCTTAACCTGCTGAATAGGTTAAAACCAAAACAAACAAACAAAAGAAAGAACAAAAGAAAACTCATAGAATAATAGTAATTAGAACTGGAAAAGATCTATTAAGTTGTATTGTCCGTTCCCCAAGGAACCCCTCTCTGTCCAGGGAATAAAATTATGACATCCATTGTTAATATCTATGATTTCTCCATTAAATGATGGTACTATTCCGCCAATTCAGCAAATGATTTACTTCATATTCTCAAGCTAAAGTTGTGTGCAACATCTTTTTTACAAAATAAATACCTTATCTTTCAGAATCTTCTACTTTACCATTTGGAATATGTGGATGATTAGTAATTACCCAGAAGACAATACTTTTTCTGATGTGAATTATTACAATCCAAATAGATTAGTAAAATTCCAAAAAGGACTGAACGTTTCTTATCTGTATAAGTAGAGATTCTGCAGCTATACGAGCCAGGATAAATTTACAAAGCCTTAAACTGATCACCACCTAAGGTCAGAACTTCCTTTCATGGTCTAATTCAGCACAACTGGCCAGGTGTGTTATGTACAAAGCTTTTATGCCTTCACCTGCATCCAACATTGCCCACTGTCAGAGACAGCAACTCTGGATTAGCTAGACCACTGGTATTGTTGGCATTCCCTATATTCCCACAGTTCAGTGTTTCTCTGAATAGTGAAAAGATATTACAGAGAACAGCAATTTATTCTTTGAAAAATCATATGACATTTCCATTTTATTTTGTTGATACAGAACAAATTGAGCTGGTACAGTATTGGAAATTTAACAGTTGGGAAATGTCAGTCAGTAATTGTGTGACTCTTCATTAGATGGAAAAATAGCTGGTAGAATTAACATGGGTGAGGTGGACATGTCTTAAATATCACCTGCCAAAAAATTCACAAGGAAAGGCTGGCCTCAGATTTAAAAATATATCTAAATGCAACTGTGACTTGTGTCTGAACATGATGGAAATATTAATGTGGGCCAAGGATAGCTGATATGTTCATAAATGGCTAGGGAGTTGGCATGTGGTGACTGCTACACGTTATAACAAACTTAGTCTGTTCATTCTAACCCTGCCGTCCATTCTGTTGCTTCTAATCATATGCTTAGACTGTAAACTTTGTGGGGCAGGAACACTGTTTTTATTTGAGTGTGTATGCAGTTCCTAGCACAACAGAGTCCCAATCCATAACTGGAGCTTCTAGACACTACTCAAATACAAAAACATAAAAATAATTACTGAAGAGAAACTTGTGATATTCCTGAATCTCTTTGTAAACTAGAACTGGGCAAAAATGTATCTATGCTTTATTAAAAATATATGGAAAAATTGTATATATTTAAAATATATGTCCACTTTTGTGAATTGGGTGAATATTTTTTTTAAAGATTGTGAAATTTGTTATATAAATTTTTCAGGAGGTATTATTCAATCACCTCTATTCTAAACCACTAGGGAATTCAGAATAGCTATTTACTTAAGCTAAAAACCCATTCCAGAGTGAAGTGAAGACAGATGCACATATTTCACGAACCACTGGTGCCATAGCTCATAGCTTCAGTATGTTGTGGAAGAAGGCATATCATGGGCTTAAGTCCTTCCATGTCTTACAGAGTTGGAGGAAAGGCAGAGGATTTAGAGAACCACTTCCCTAATACTGTGTGAGCTATAGCACAGAATCCCTGCATAGACACAGAAGGACTAGTGCACTTGCCCAGGCCCAATGTCCCAAATGAGTTGTGAGTAAGATTTCTGAGTGTCTAAGTTGCTTGGGAGCCTTAATCTCACTGAAAGTCAATGGGATGTAGGCTCCTAAATTACTTAAGCACTTTTGGAAATTTAACCCAGTGTCTGGTTGCCCAAGCCAATTAACCAGCAAAGGGTGCTGGCCAGCAGCCTGTGGGACTTGTTCCTGCTTGATAATCAGCAAAGTGCCCTCTACAGTGCTTGTCTGGCCAGATGTGTGGAATCTTGGGCTGGTCAGAAGGGTGGTTACCACAGTCAGAGTGGGTACCACAGACAGTTTCTAGCTGCACAGACCAGGGCATCGATGTAAGATGTCAAAATTTCATTTCTACCTGTTTTATAAGCAGAGTTTTTCTTGAAACATAGTGCTAACAAGATTCAGTTAGATCTGTTTCTTATTAACAGTCCATGTGGGGTTTGCAAATCATGAAAAATTCAGCTTTCAATTAATAGTTTAAGTATAAATCCCAGTTAACTAATCTGAATCAGATCAACTGCTGTGGAATTGTGGTATACTGGTTTGTTTGTTTTTTAATATCATAAAATAGCAGCAGCATATCATTCAGAAATGTCGAAAAAAGAAACTGGGGACTATATACAGTTAAAGTTATGAGAGACTTTGATTCGTGATGGAACATATTTTGATGACTCGTTTAAAACTAGAAGTAAATGAATCTGGAGAAAATCTATTTGATTATGATTTATGTCTGATGTTCTGGTAAAACCCTAACTTGCGGAGCACAAACTAGTACATATCAGAAAAGAAATAAAATCCATGAAAAAGAGAACATGTTTCCTAAACACTTCTTTGTGGGTTGGGGGGAGCTAAGGGAGATGTTTCTTTAGTACATAAGCTCTGAGGCAGGAACTATGTCTTTTTTTTTTTTTTTCCTATTTATTCAGCACAGTCACATTGTGGATGGTGTTGGAAACATAATAATTGTACCTTCCACAAATTCAGTAATTAAATAGATAGCACTGTAGCTCGTAGTCATAACTTAGGGCCAAATTCTGCTGCATCTTGTGTAATATAGGTGGCCAAGACCTTATGAATTACCATACCAGACTGCCTCAGCCCTATTTGAGGGCATACATGGGACTTAAGAAGGGCAGAGGCCTTGTGCTGGCCTTCAGCACAATGGGAATTTCACCCTTGCGGACTTCTTAGTTTCCTTAGAAAACTCTTTTGAACACTTTGATAAAAGTTTTTGAAAGTCCAGATTATATGAACTGATTCTTCTTTTTCCACTGTTGTGTTGACATCCTTAAAGAATTGTAGCAGATTGGAAAGATTGCTCTGTATGCAAGCTAATAACCATGTGTGTAGCATGTTCTGTCTGGATGGACCATCACTGTTTAATGATATCTCAGACTGATATTCCCACTATGTGAGGAAGAGAAGGTGCAACAGTCCCTGTGTAAATATATCCTTATAAAAAAGATTGATGCTTCTTTGAGTGCTCTGTGAGTATTCACTGTGGGTGCACATGTGCTCTGTGTGCCCGGGACAGGAAATCTTCAGCTGCAGTATCTGTTGGTCTGTGCCTGTGCCCTATATCTCCTCATGCTGTGAATCAAGGGCATTAGTGGTGATCTGGACGAACTGCCTCTTCAAGTCTTCTTCTATTGCTCACAGTCTAAGACAGAAGTCTCCTGTGTCCATATTTTCTACTTCTACTTGATGTTTACCTGTAAATAATTGCAAATAGTCATTTCATTATTAGATAGTTTGCTTACGTCTAGTCCAGTTACTTAGTAGATTTATGGAAGCCTTCCCCACCCTTTCTCTCCCTGATGCCAGAGTGTTATTCCCAGGTTCTGAGCGTCAAACCTTGCCTTGCTTGTCCCAAGTCTTCCTAGTGAGCGACCCTCATTACACTTGCCTTTACTATTGGAGGGAGGCACACATCCCATTTATGTGTGGGATTTGCTGTTAGTTTCTCCCTTGCACCAGGCAGGCGCAGGAGTTCCAGTTCTGTCGATAAATCGTGGAGCTAGCCTGAGACCTGAAGTGAATCCAAGGGCCCTCCCATTCTCCAACTCGTCACCAAAGACCTCCAACTAGTACTCCATCTGCATTGGCAGAACGCCTTGCCAAGGTGAATGACTTCACTAGCCAGAAGCATAGCAAGGGTAAGGAGAAGAACTTGAGAGAAGAGAAGTCTGCTCATAATTCCTTAAAGAGGAGAGAGACTTTGCCCCTTCCTTCAGGTTCAAGCCAAGGCTCCATGCCCTAGACGTGGTTCACCTGGAGCTCATGTTGAAATCTGGCAGGCACTGATGGTACTGGGAGCTTCTCTTTCTCCAAAACTGTCCTCTGAGGAGTGCACAGATAGTAAGGAGCACACATCCTCTACACCGGCAGTATCACACCATGCACCTAAGGCTTCCTGGCATCGGTCCTGACACTGAAGACTCCAGCCAGCTCTCCTCTAGTAAAGCCAAGGAATGCTTTTCTAGAGGATCTGGCAATCTACTCAGGTCTAGAGTCCCCCATCTTGATTTAGTGTTAGTATAGGAAATCAAAACATCATCCGTCCACCACTCCCCAGTCCACAACTGTATCAGAGCTATGATATCAGGGTGCTCTCCCTGACCCAGCTCCAGCTGCGCCACCCTCACACAGGTGACACTAATCGTCCTACCACTTGAGTGAGAGCAATCCTTGGAGGAGAAACAAGAGATAGAACACCATTTGGCATACCCCAGCCACCTGTGCTACTACTCCAGAGAGAGCTGAAAAGAGAGATTTTGTTCCCCCTAAAGCGACAGAATATTTATTTTCCCACCCCCACTCATTGGCAGACCAGGCGGTCACTGAACACAGTAGACTCCACCACTCAAAAGCCACCCGCTCAGATAAAAAGGCCAAAAGGCTGGACCTATTGACATGAAATAACTTCTTTCAGCCAGCTTCCTCTTCAGGACTGCAAACTACCAAGCCCTCATGTCGAACTCTGACTTCCTCAATTACAACAGGCTGGTAGAGTTTGCTGACAAACACCCCCCACAAAGAGTAAGTTTCAATTTCAAGCCAAACTCAATGAGGGGAAGCTAGTGTCCAGGTCACTAGTTTTTAGGCATCGCTTGATGCAAGAGACACAGTGTCCCACTCACTAGCAATCTTGATGGTCAGAAGACAAACCTCCTGGTTATGGACATCTGAGGTCCCTGAGGAAGTGCAAGCAACAGTGCTTGTCTTTGAAGGGAACACCCTCTTCAGTGAGAAAACAGATGAGGCACTCTACTCACTGAAAGATTCTTGTGCCAGCCTCTGCTCATTGGAGTTATGTACCCGATCTTCATGGAGAGAATTCTCAAGACCACAACACAGAGACGCTGACTACCGCCACAACCATTTTTCCGCAAATGGTCCTATGAGCCACCAAGAAAGTGCCAAAGACTGCAACAAGGCAGACTCATGGCTCCTTGGCCATCTTCCCACCAGACACATCAGCCCTCTAAAAAGGCATTTTGACAGATGGCCCATGAGCTGCCAATCGGTTGTTTTGTTAACAACTTTACCATCGTTCAGCTGTCAGCTAGCCCATTTCCTTTCATGACAAGACCTTAACCTCAGACAAATGGGTTTAGACATTATTTCCACTGGCTATGCTATCAAGTTCCAGTCCACCCCACCTCCCAGACCCCCTTCCTCTGTCCCTCTTCTGGGACCCCTCTTATTATTTTAAATCACAGCTTTTGACATATTTTGATATAAAACACTGAAAAGGTGTTTTACTACAATTCCCATTGCTATATAAAATTGCAGCATGGTTCAGAGAAAATGTAGAAAGTACTTATGGATAATTATCCAGTCAGATCACGGATTGGCAGAACATTAGTAATCCTGTAGTTTTGCATACAGATGGTGCCTCGTGCTGTGGAACTATCCTTACATTATTCTATTAACAGTTAGATTGTTCCATTGTAAGGTTGCATCAGGAAAAGAAACTTTCCTGACCTTTTAAATATATAACTTTGAACCTGTTACTTGGTTGCTCCATTAATTATTTTTGTTGGTTTTATATTAAATTGGTAAGCCACCATGAACTGTACTTTTCCTGTTTCTGTTAGGTATTGTGTTTCCTTCCCAGTGCATTTGCAAAGGGAAATATTCAGCTTTGCTCTGGAGTCTTGAAACCAGAACTGTTAATTAGAAACACTGTAGAGTACATTAAATTTACCATTGGGGAATCATATACCTTTAAAGAATGAGGACCAAAGTGTGAGTGCCCCAGTGCTCGTGCACTAGACAGTAGTGATGGTGTAAGGGACTGTAACTTTCTAGTGTGTCCATGCAGTAGGCAACCACAGTGCTTCAGCCAGTTTTCCTCAAGTGAAAGAGTAAATGCAGCTATTGCTGCATACCCAAAGCAAGAATAACCAAAAGAGCCAAGGATATGGTCCGAGTCATCTTATGCCCCATGTACCTGATATCACATGGAGGCCAGCACAGGAGGGGCGAGGAGAGTAGGTTCATTCCATTTCTTTTCAATGTGTAGTTTGTGCTGCTGCTGAGCTGTGAAACTCCTTACTGGCTTCTGTCCAGTCAGGTCCAATGCCACTGGCAACATGTGATAATAGGTAACATGTCCCATGTTTGGTCCCTGGGGAGTCATCACAGCTAAATGGTATCTTCTTAATCTCAGCTAACTTCCAGCAATAATATCCATAATTTAATTCTATTAACGTGGGCACCAAATGGTATGGTTTGAACCTGCTGTTGTATTAGAGGCAGATGTTATAGAAATTAACAGCAACATTTTTTTAAAGTACATCAGAAACAGGAAGCCTGCCAAACAATCAGTGGGACGGCTGCACGATCGAGTTGCTAAAGGAGCATTCAAGGAAGACAAGGCCATTGTGGAGCAGCTAAATGAATTCTTTGCATTGGTCTTCACTGCAGAGGTTGTAAGGGAGATTCCCACATCTGAGCCATTCTTTTTAGGTGACGTATCTGAGAAACTGTCCCAGATAGAGGTGTCAGTTGAGGAGGTTTGGAGCAAATTGATAAATTAAACTGTAGTAAGTCACCAGGATCAGAGGGTATTCACCCAAGAGTTCTGAAGGAGCTCAAATAAGAAGTTGCAGAACTAACTGTGATATGTAACCATTAACTTTAATCAGCCTGTGTACCAGATGACTGGTGGACAGCTAATGTGACGCCGATTTTTTAAAAAAGCTCTAGCAGTCCTGGCAATTACAATCTACAATCCTGGCAATTACAGACTGGTAAGCCTACCTTCAGTACCAGGCAAATTGGTTGAAACTATAGTAAAGAACAGAATTATCAGATACATAGGTAAATTTGATATTTTGAAGAAGAGTCAACACAGCTTTTGTAAAGGAAGATCATGCCTTCCCAATCTATTAGAATTCCTTGAGGGTGTCAACAAATATGTGGACAAGGGATAACTAGTGGCAATAGTGTAACTTGGACTTTCAGAAAGGCTTTGACAAGGTCCTTCACCAAAGTCTCTTAAGCAAACTAATGAGTTATGCAATAAGAGGCTAGGTTTTAGATCAGTAATTGGTTAAAAAATAGGAAACAAAGGGTAGGAATAAATGGTCAGTTTTCAGAATGGAATGAGAGAAATAGTGTGATACCTCAAGGATCTGTACTGGCACCAGTACTCTTTAACATATTCATAAATGATCTGGAAAAAGGGGATAAACAGTGAAGTGACAAAGTTTGCAGATGATATAAAATTACTCAATGTAGTTAAGTCCAAAGCAGACTGTGAAGAGTTACAATTTACAAAGGGATCTTACAAACCTGGGTATCTAGGCAACAAAATGGCAGATGAAATTCAGTGTTGATCATTGCAAAATAATTCACATTGTAAAACATAAACCCAGCTATACATACAAAATGATGAAGTCTAAATTAACTGTTAACACTCAAAAAAAAGATCTTGGAGTCATTGTGGATAGTTCTCTGAAAACATCTACTCACTGTGCAGAGACAGGTTTTGTTTTGTTTTTTTACTAACAAAATGTTAGGAACCATTAGGAAAGGGATAGATAAGAAGACAAAAAAATATCATAATGCTACTATATAAATTTATGGCATGCCCACAGCTTGAATACTGTATGCAGTTCTGGATGGAACAGCTTCCATAGAAGGAGAGATTAAAAAGGCTAGGACTGTTCAGTTTGGAAAAGAGACGACTGAGGTGGGATACGCTAGATGTCTATAAAATCATGAATGGTGTGGAGAAAGTGAATAAGGAAGTGTTATTTACTACTTCACATAACATATGAAACAGGGTTACCCAATTAAATTAGTAGGCAGCAGCTTTAAAACAAACATAAGGAAGTACTTCTTCACACAATGCAAATCAACCTGTGGAACTCATTGCTAAGGGATGTTTTCAAGTCCAAAAGTATGACTGGGTTAAAAAAAGAATTAGATAAATTCATGAAAGATAGATAGATCAATGGTTATTAGCCAAGATAGCCAGGGATGCAACCACATGGTATAGAGTCGTCAAACATCTGACTACTGTAAACTGAAACTGGACAATGGGATGGATCACTTGATAAATTGCCGTATTTTGTTCACTTGGTCTGAAGCATCTGGTACCAGCCATCAGCCATTGTCAGAAGACAGTGTACTGGGCTAGATGGACTGTTGGTCTACCCAAGTATGGCCATTCTTATGTACTTATTGTTTATACTGTATTTTTTAATTTCTTATCCAGCAAATGAAAGACCACTAATATGAAATTACAAGCCCCAATATGAATAGAAGCTGGGGAAATTTCTGGCTCAGCGCAAACCTTTTTTTTTTTTTTTTTTTTTTTTTTTTTTTTTAAGTGGAGAATTCAGAATACAGTTGCCCCTTTTCTTTGTACCAAAATCCCAGACCCAAATCCTGTGAACTGTGTGGGGAATTGAAACTCCAGATGCAAATACTCCAGCTTAGAGCACTCTTTATGAGAAATACAATACTTGACAATCCAAAATCATTGCAGTTGTATTCATGTGTCAATAATAGGCTTTATGTAAGGCTTGTGATGAACACTGGCTCCATTTGCTTTTTATAACCATGCAGTTTGATATCAGTTTACTTTTTGCTTCTCATTTCTTTCTGAACTTTGATATTCCACAGTCCAGGTCAATTTATCTCTTAAAATGTTCACCTGACTTAGTGAAAAATATCCGGTGTAGGAATTGGATCATATAATACCAGGACAGAAGAAAGATATAGAAAGTCTCTATGTACAGTAAATCAACTGTTATGGTTTAAACTTTTTTTAAAGCTGCATGATTTTTCGCCTCCTACTCTGTTTTTATCCTTTGGGACGTGTTGCTGCTATTGGTAATACAGCAAATGGTCATTTTTCATAAAATTGCTCATATCTGAGTTTCCTTCACTGCTGCATTTAATTGTTTATTTATATTCTTACTTTCCGTTCCTTTGCACCTTCTGCTTGCATCAAGCAAGAGCTCAGTTGCTGATTTTCTTCACATTAGAAATCTTTGATATCAACTACAATATTATATAGCTAATATAACATTAAGCCTCTGGCACATTATAGAAATATAGCATCTTCCCTTTAGACTTTTTATGACCACAAGGGGGCAACTGCTGCTGAATAACCCTCTTGTCTATTGTGGAAACATCTGTAAACTTTATGCTGATAACAATTACAGGCTCTCTCTTCTCTCTCTCTCTCTCTCTCTCTCCCCCCCCCCCCCCCCACCCCTCATCAGGAGTGTCTGGAATCAAATTGTGCAGCTCTTGATGATGATAAATTCTACACCCCTACCTGGCCTTTAATGCTTTTCAATTCTGTCTGGTGACAAAGTGACAGAATAATAATTTATTCAGGTGTCAGAAAATAATTTGAAAAATGTCAAGAAGAAAAGAAAAATAGGGTAGAAAAGAATTACTTTCAAAGACTTTAAGCTAGGTATTTTCCCCCCTGCAATGTTCTGAATCTGAAAGAAGTTTGGAGGCTGGCTAGGTGGATGGATGTAACAGGAAAACACTTTTAAAAATAAGCTGACTTCACTTCCCCACCTCCAGGCACTTTTAATTATCATTGTGTTACTACAGTGGACAAGACTGAGAAGAGCACACCTGACAGTGCAGAAGAGGACATTTTTTGCATCACTCATTCCAAGAAGAATGTGAGATAAAATTAAGCTTAGTGCAGCTGAAGAAGAGTGAATGAGAAAACAAAGATGGTGAATTATGTCTGGATGAAAGTTTGATCCTGTTCTTTTCCTGCTGAAGCCATAGTGGTTGTCATTAGGATTCTTATTCTAAAAAAAAACCCTCTCTTTTTCAGCCTCATTTCCTTTATCATCTTTATTTGCCTCCTCCTTAAGAACAGAAAATGAAAAAATTCAAAAAGAACCTGGTGCTTATGGTCTATTTCTTGGTTTAATTTGTGACTTCAACACCTGAAATACAAAAGTCTTTAAAGCCACCAGGAAAACTCTGTTTACTGAGAGAGAGATTCAAGTAAAGAATAGATAGTTGCAAAATATCCCAGAAGGGTCAATGAGCCACTCTTCTAGACTTTGGTCCAACTACCCTCTGTCACAGATGATCCCGTAGAAGGGCGAAAATTATTCTAAAAATACTCTGTATCTTGCTGGGTCACCACTTCACTTACTCAGCGATGGTGGCTTCACAGAGGAGGAAGAAAACAGGGTCGCTTAGATAGAGGATCTGTGACCCCAATCCCCACAGATCCCACCAGATGTAGTAAGAAGGTAAACCATTGTACAATCTAGAGGCATCCTATCCTCCTACAACAACAGTGTAGGCAGCTGCTGTGCTGTGCTTCCATTTACTCCTCTACACCACTGCTAGAGCTGATTGAAAATTGGAATTTCTTCCCCTAAGATATTTGGGTATTTTGACATTTGTTTTTTGTCCTGTCTTGGGACAAAAAAAAAAAAAAAAGAAATATCAAATTTTTTTCATGGAATGGAAATTTCTGGGAAAAAAATTGTTTTGAAAATATTAAAACATTTCATTTTGACATTTGCACTCAAAACAAAAGGTGTCAGCATTCCTGAATTGAAATGTTTCATTTTGGTTCAATTCAGCATTGAGCTGCCAGGGTGTTTCATGGAATTCGTAGGTCAGGGAAGGACCTTACGTAGCCATTCTCCTCTCTAGGCCAGCCTAAGTGGCCCACGCTGCACCAGGGTCACATGATGCTCATGGTGGAATGTGGTGGTTTGCCCCCAGGTTCAGCAAGTTGAAATGTTTCAACATGCGTCAACCTGACCCGGAACGAGCTATTTTGATTCCATTTTCCCAACAGAAAATCGAAACATTTCAGCTAAATCAAAATTTGCCTTTGAAAAGTTTTGATTTTCCAGAAACTGTATTTTCCCATCAATAAAACATTTTGGTGAAAAATTCCCAACTAGCTCTACCCAGCATAGCTTTTTATTGCTACCCCTTCTTGGGGAGCCAATGCCAAGGGCAGGGAGTCAGGTGACATAAATACTAATATCTGTTATACCATGCCCAATATTCTCTGCACACCCTCTCCCAGCTAACGCCCATTGTTATTGTGCCTTAGGGCATGTCTACACTGCAATGTGAGCCAAAGGTTAGTGGAATTTGAGTTAGCAGACCTTGGGTCTGTTAACTTAGGGATTGAGCATCTACATTCTTTTGTAATTCCAGTTTAGGAATTGTTGAACCCTGGATCCCAACCTGGGGCTCCAGCTCCTACACTGCATTATGCGGGCCCAAGTCCAACCACCCCATCTCAGACTTACTAGCAGCCTCCCAAATTGTGGCCACTCTAGCCCATTGTTCGTGGTGTAGTGTGGGAAAACCTAATTGTCGACCAAACTTGACTGTCTAAAGGGAAAGAAAGTCAGCTTGTGACAGGATGGACTAGGTCTGGAGGCCCCCTGCTAGAGGCCTATGTCCCTGCCTCCCTGCACCAGAAAAGAGCAGAGGAGAAATCCTCCAGGCAGCCTAAAGTGGCTGCCGGGGGGCAGCCAATCAGAGTGGCTCCTGGAGTGACCAATCGGGCCAGAAGGGCCATATAAAAGGAAGCAGCAGAAGCAGAGCAATCAGTTGCTACCTAGAGCTCGAAGAGTGGCTGGCTGGTTGGAAGAGCAGCAGGACCATGGCTAAGTCAGTGTGGGCAGGCTGAGCCCAGGGAATTGAGGCCAGAACCTACCCAGACCAGGTGAGGGTACCATGATGGGCCCTGCTGGTCTGGCTGAAAAATGAGCCCAGGGAGGGCTGCGAAGAGGACACCAACTGAGGGTACTGAGATAGGCTCCTGTTGGGCTGTTAAAGAAGGCAGTGCCTCCAGGAAGGACCTTTGGTGCTACAGCCCCATACCAGGGGATAGTGTGAGGTGGTTGAATGGCTGAGTCACTGAAGACCCACCGACATTGGTCGGAGGGCTGCACATGAGAGGCTATTGTAAGACCTGAAAGGAAAGCAGGTTCACAGCTGACCAGAAAGGGGGTGCCAAGGCGGGTCTGCCCTGTTGCAAAATTGCGTAATTGCAGGCACGTATTGGCCAAAAGCGGGGGGGGGGAGGGGGTGCTCATAACAGGTGGGTGCTGACTCCATTACACAACCCAGGAGATTGTGGAATACTTTTGGTAGACTCCCAGACCACGAGTCCAGAGGGGTTGAGTCTACACTGCAAAGCAATATTTTGAATCCTGGGTCTTGGCCTGACTCCGGCTTGGAGCCTCCACCTCCATGGGGTCCTGGGTGCCTGGGTCAGCACGATTTGTACGTAGACAAAAGTGGGGGTTAGGCTTGAGCCTGAGTTTGAACCTTGGACTTACATTGCAGTGTAGACATACCATGGCACATCCTTGGCTGGCCCGGTCAGCTAACTCAGGCTCACAATGCTCGGTCTCCAAGGCTATGAAATTGCGGTCTAGGTGTTTGCACTTGGGCTGGAGCCCATGCTTTGAGACCCACAAGGGCGGAGGGTGTCAGAGCCCAGACTGCAGCCCAAGCCCAAAGTCTACATTGCGTTGTTGGGGGTTTTTTTTTTTTTTACCCTCGCAGCCCAAGCCAGCTGACCCGCGCTCTGAGTTGGTACCACAGGTTTTTTATCACAGGGTAGACATACCCTGAGAGTCTGCAGCAATTTGTCATGGCCATACAGACCTCTTCTCAGGGAATCGTTCTACACAGAGTGGCGTCTCCCTGCTTCTGTCCCCAGCTACATTCCCCCCAATATCTGTGGGGATTCCCACAAATGGTATTATTGCAGAAGGGTTGTTGGGGGCTCGAGATGAGAGAAAGCATCATACAAAGTTATTGGTTCCCTCCACGCGGTACCAACGTGTCCACATCCTTCATTTCCCTGGTGTAAGAAGGGAACAGCATATCCAGGTGAGGTGGCCCAGGTTTATGAGAATCTCCTTGTGGTCTTTCATTTCAGTACTGACACCCAAATTCATATAGCACTTTTTGTCTTTAAAGTTCTTCACAAACATTAACTTGGCCTCCTATCACTGCTGTCATGTAGGTGAGCATTAATATATCCATTTTATAAATGAGAAGCTGGCAGCCAGAAAAGTTAAGTGACACACTGAAGGACATAGAGACAGCTGCTGTCATCAGGTTGGGGGGAAGGGCAGAAGGATAGATGGGGAGTGGGGGGAGGTATTGAGACTTAGGTGGGAGGGAGCTGGGTCCAGACTGCGAAGGAGGGTTCCAGGAGTTCCTACTTGCGCTTGGACTCGCTCCAGCTCCTCTGGGTCCCGCTCTCACATCTGCCTTCCCCCAGGCATGTGCAGATTTATGAAGGGGTGAGTCCCCACAACATTGTCATTGCAGGGGTATTAGCCCCCATGTCCTTTCCTGCCCTTGGGTCTGCCTGGTGGTGTCAGGCCAGGAGTAAAGCTCATGAATTCTTGGACCCTTGTCCTGTACTTAGGCAATGAGACCTTGCCTCTAATGATGAATTACAAGTTACCCACCTTGGATGCTGGATATATCCCTTAGAAGAAGGGGGAAAAGATCATACAGACAGTTGATGATTTAAAGGTATTTGGAACTAGTACTCAAGTGTATTGAATTCATGCCTGGCACAGTTGACAGAAATGGAGGAGGCAAAAGTTACTCTGACTTATCTATATGCCTCCTCCAATCCTGAACTTGGGGTGGAGAGACTGAATTGGGCCATGACGCAAGTTACAGCAACCATAGGGCTGCTCTAATTTACACTCATTGAAACAATTCCCCCGGGGGCCATTCCACTGAATGGGAATTGGCAGAGCACAGTCCAGACCCCTCCCTGTAATCAACCAGCTGTGTCATGCTCCTTGTACTTTGGATGTTCTTAGTTGCCCCATTAGAGAAGCTGCAAGGTCACTTTCCACTTCTCCTGCAATACAAAGCAACTTTGTGGAGCCTAGGATCGTTCCCAGTATGTTCTGACTATTTTTGGTCTAAAAAGCTATATTGAATCTTACATTATATAAAAATACAAAAATAAAACAAACCAAAAATTTACCCATAATGTACAGTATCCCAGTGAAACATAAGAAAATGGAGTACAGCTCAATCCTGAATAATATATACAGGATACTTATGAGGTGAGATATTCAGCTTCAGGATTCCAAATGCTAAGGAGTAATTTCAGCTTGTCATGCCTGAGAACACAGTATATCTCAAAAGTATCAGATGGTCTGCATTTTAAATTTAAAAAATGGACTTGCGTTTTTAAGAGGCACCATCAGTTTAGAATCTAGAAAATTTCAAAAACTGAAGTAGAAGTAAATAGATTCAGGTATAGATTCAGTTACTACACCTGCCTCAAGACTTTTGTGCTCTTACAATCACATTTTCCTATTATTTTAAATGCCTTTTTCTCCTGTAATGTTATGTGAAACACCTACACAAGTAAAGGGAAAACTGACTGCCTCTAGGGAAAACAGTGAAACTGACTATACACAGTGCTGTCAAATGCACAAAGCAGACAAGGTGGAGAGAAGTAGGAAACATTTTTAAACTAATTTCTGTGTATTAAAGAAAATAATTATAGTGCTTTTTAAATGTCACATGTAAAATTAAGTTTTAAAAACATTATACAGAGAAGTGTTTTTTAAGTTGATACTTCCTTTTAAAACAGTGCTCTCCAGCTAGTCACATCACCATTGAGATGTGATTAGCAGAGCAGAGTGGTATTTCAACTGCTGTAAAATTATTATTTTATTAATAAAATGTTCCAATTCTGAGTGTAGGAATGAAAACACTTTCAAAAGGAGCCTCACATAGTCAAAACTTCTTATCAACTGGACGCAACCCTACTTGAAAGTTAAATAAATGCTTCAAGCATGTAGGTCTCTCGCTTTTCTGCAGAGGGAAGGTGAATAAAGTTGTCCATTTGTCTCTTAATGAATAGACTAATGGCACTCTCCTGAATAAGCACGAATTGCTTACTGCAGTGCAGAGGTTCTGTAGATGATTCACTGTGGATGCTAGGTTTTTAGTAATTAACAGTATTTTATAACGGTTTTGTTCTCTTTTTGCCTTGAATTGGTTTCAGATCCAAAAGTTGAGATGAACGCCATGTGTAACAGAAAAGATGTAGAAGTAAATTAAATTAGTGACGTGGGTGTTCTAGCATATCTTTCATTACTATTTACAATATCACAATGGACTGACCCTCCACTTCCAGCACAATGTTGGAAGACCTGAGTGTGCAGGGCTGTGAATACTAAAGCACAATGATTTTTCATGGTCATTCCTCAGAGTAAGTGTTGCAGAGTAGACTATTGTCATGTCGTGCCAGGGATCCTTACCATTTCCTCCACTATTTTAAAAATTATATACAGCAGCCAAAAAACTATAGCTTCTGCTTCACTTCAGAAAGTATAGTTTAGGAACTGGATTAATTTGATAGTGAACACTAAGAAAAATATTTGACATCGGACAAACCATATAGGTCACTGAGGCTCATTTTATTCCATAGACACTTTTCCCAGAATATCATCCAATTGTTACCAGAAAGAGTAATGTTATCCATTTTTATAATGCCATTTCTGGACATTATGGTGATAAATATCTAAATGTTGGAGAACAAACTTTCTTACACAGCACTATTTTGAGGAGGGAGAAACGTAAATGCTGGTGGTTTGGATGTCAAGAAAAATTCAGCCCTAAATGAAAAATATGACAATACTGATATGTACAGAGAGAAACAGTTTCTCAAAATTCCCTGGAGATAAGCTTCCAATCCCGAAACTTTCAGAAAGTAACCTTTTCTTTGATATATTATTTCAGGACCAATGCAGGAGACAATATATGACTTCTGGAGAATGGTGTGGCATGAAAACACAGCCAGCATAGTCATGGTGACAAATCTAGTGGAAGTAGGACGGGTAAGTAACTTGTGTACCTAAAATGACGAAAGACTTTTGAAATGTTTACTTTTGGATATTAAATAACAGACCCACCAAATGCTTGTACACAGGCTATAGCACATAAAATATTTACTATGGCTTCTGCTAAAAGGTGTATCATTAAATATTTTTAAAATTGTTTGAATGTTTAGCTTTGATAACATTCACATGATGCAAAAAGGATCGTAGCACAGCCAGCAAAGACTGTCACAGAGGCAAAGTATTATAACTTTATCTGCATCTAATTAATAAAAATAATAATAATTACATTAAGCACCAAGGAAAAACCCTTCTGAGGCAATTGACTTGGTCTTCTTTCAGATTAATTCTGCAATTGATTGTTCAAACAAGAAGTTAAACTTTGAGACTGCACATGTTGGACAGAATTGTGCTGTGATATATTAATTAAAATCCATCTGTGTTTTTATTTTTTAACCCCCTTTAAAACATGATTTACCTTTTACCCCATAACTTATCAAACTGCATGTCCAGGTCATTGTCCTGTGCTTATCTGAGCATCTAGGAGCAGCACAGGTCTGACTTAAGTTTGCTTGGACAGGGGAGTAATAATAAGATGCTGTTTTTAGCCTGTGTGCTGTAAGTGGAACAATTAGCGTAACTCACAAGTATACTGAAATCAGAAAATAGAATCAGTGTGCTGACCAGGAGGTCTTATTCAGGAATTGATTTTTAAAGAAAAAAAGTGGAGTTAGCCACTTAATACTTTACCTTTTTCCGTACAGATTGCCTCCGAAGTTGGTCTCCTAGTCATGTCATTGTTGCTAATGTGATTTACAGCAGGTATTCAAAAAAGCCACTTTTTTTTTTTTTTTTTTTTTAAACCACCAGTAATGGACTCATTTTATTTACTACTTTGTCTCTCGCATCAAATGTTAGCTGGGATTTTCTAAGGGAAATTCAATAGAAGTCGGGCACCTAACTCCCCTATGTCCCATTGAAAATCCTAGCTGAAATCAACAGGAACATTGGTTACTCTAAGTCCAGCACTTTCATTAACTGCTGATGTATGGGGAAACAGCACATATATTCTGATGTGAGCCAAAATGGTTTTGATGCATGTTTTTAATTTCTTGGTAATAGAGGGGTTGAGGTTTTCTGCTGAAAAATGTTTGTATTATAGGGAGATCAATTTTTAGGTATTATGAATGGATTGTCAGATCTAGCCTCTTGTTTGCAAGTTCAGTTTTACATTCTCAATTTATTGTACCTGCATTTTGAGTCCATGCATTAGTTTAAATTCTAGCATTAGACATCTCGGTGCCTCACTCAGCCCACAAATCAGGTACCAGTACTGTACTTAGACATCAAAATGATAGGATTTGTGACTGCTACAAAAACACACATACCACTAATTGCAGAGGCAAAAAGAAAGATCTGGTTGAGGCCACTTTAAAAATCCAGCCCCATGAATCAAATATAGGGCCTGAATAATGTAACAACCACACTTAAATTCAAAACAACAGGAAAGAAATATATTCGTAATAATAGGAAACTCTTCAGTATACCCAATTTGTTAGAGCTTTATGTGGAAATCAAGAAGACATGTTTTAAGAGGATAGTCCTTCCCGCATTTTAGGTCTTGTCTAAATAAGGACATCATGAAAATTAATCCGAATTAACCAAAGGTGTGAATTAGAAGTAGATTAATTAAACTGCATTAAGTCCCTGTACGTACACTTGTTATTCAGAAGTAAAGTGACCTTAATTTGGTTTAGTTTAATTCACTTTGGAAGTGAATTAGGGTATGTCTATACTGACGGCGGCAAAGTCGCTGCCATCAGATCGACCTATCTGGATCGATTGAGCAGTCAGTGGAGGACTGCTTAATTGATCCAGAAGTCGACGCAGTAAAACCACCCCCTCAAGTGGTGTAGTGCTGTGTCTTCCCGTCGGCGCAGTGCAGTGAAGACCCCGCGCAGAAAGGAAGCACAGCAGTCGACTGCTGCCGAATCGCCAGGTCAGTGTAGACCAGGGCTTAAACTAAACTGAATTAAGGCCCCTTCGTTTCTGAATAAGGATGACCACAAAGGGGTTTAATGCATTTTAACTAATCCACTTCAAATTCACACCTTTAGTCAATTTGTATTAACTTTCCTGGATGTCCCCATCTGGACAAGCCCTTAGAGGCAAAAATAGTTTATCAGATGAAACAGTGTATTATTATCTTAGCATCAACGTTCTGAAGCATAAACTCAAGTGGATTATCAGGCTTCACCCACAAGAAAGTGTGAAAATCTTGGCCCCAAACCCTTTAGCCCTCACAACAGCCCTTACTAACTCAACACATCCCCTCCGCAACTTCTACTGGAAGGGATCCTATTGTGTTTCTGCACAGGTAAAAGCAGAAACCCCAAAGGCAAGCAGGCAGCAATGCCACCATGCGTCCTTCCTCAGGTGAATCCCACAGTGGTACCATGGTCCACCTGGGACACCAAGCTGCGGCTTGCAAAGAGTTGTGCCCACCGGATAAGGGAGTAGTAGTGGTGTTTTTTTAAAAAAGAATTAAAATTGCATTTTAGGAACAGTGAGATTGTGGCACACAAAGAAATGCAGTTAGTCACCCCGGATTTTGGTCTATCAATCAGTGAGCCCATACCCCATTCCCAGAGTGGGACTGTCATCACCCAGGTGTTGAAAGACAGAAGGCATGTTTGTAATTTAACACCTAGTACAAAGGGCTGTGACACCTTGATTACTAATTATTTTAATGGGCCTCTGTCCTTGAGTTGTCATCATCATTCTCCGTTTTGACAATAGGTCAGATTCCTTCAGGGCAAACCCAGTAACCTTTCCTGAGTTTGAAGTTTTACATTTTTGTTGTGATTGCTAGTGTTAGACTGACAGATTTGTTTACAGATCACTTGTCCTGTTTAAGTCAAAAGCAAAGAAATGTACCTTATTTTTTTAAGGAAAAAAGAACACCCATTGAACGTGTTTGCCGCATAATGTGTGTCCTTCATGAATTAATCATTAAGGGGGGGGGTGTATTTGTTTACCAAGACTCGCTGGATAGTCATTAAATCAGTACTAGGCACTTGCTTTTTTGCCCTGGAGCATTATGCATCAGGGCCATTTTAATTGCTGGTGGAGGAGCCACCATGAGGCGTTCCCTAATGCAAGCACCTGCTGCAGATGACTCATTCCCTGCATTCCCCTCCAGCAGGGTCTGGGTACATCTGCCAATACCTGTCATTATCTGAGGCACACTTGTCAAAACCATGCATCCCTTTAAACTCTTGTGTGTTCCAGCAAGGGACCCTTGTCAGTTTTTCTGGCACCTACAGACTGCTGTGCACCTGGTATTTAAATGGCACAGAAATGTGTTTTGATTGTTTCCCCTTTTTAATGAACCTACTTGAGGGACATTTATCTCTTTATCTAGTAGCCTGTTACCTAGTTACTCACATTTACACTGTTTGCGTGAAGATTCAAAACTCACTTGTCTTGTTATACCAGTCCATCTGCCAGAAGTCTTATCACAAAATCTGCAGGACTCCCAAAGGAGACTTTTGCACTGGTAATTTAAGATAATGATTTCTAAACATATTTAGTCAGTTTTATGAAGACCTCATTATAATATGACTGTTTATTAAAAATCTAAATGAGGTCTCACAGTCATTAGAAAAATCATTGTTGATTGCCATGAACACTTCTCTGATAACAGGTGATTAAGTGTTTTGAAGCTAAGAGAGGCTGAAGCAGATGTGAGAGCCTTGACCAAAAAAACCCCAAGTCCTTTAACAGCACAGATCAAAAGTCTGTTTTCTCATTAGGTTGGTTTTGGCCAGTTTTTCCTTTTAAAATGAAGTTTTGCATAAAAGAAATGATGCACAGTTTAAGGAATAAGATACAGACACTTTTAGTGCCAGAATCAAAATTTTCCAAACCACTGACTAGGGGGTAAAAAATAAAGTTGAGACCCATAAAAATGCTCTAGAGCAGTGGTTCTTAACCGTTCCAAACTACTGTACCCCTGAAGCCTGAGTCCCACCCACACGGGGCTGAGGCATGTAACTTAGTTTCATGGCGCCCCTGTGGCTCCAGGCAATTGCCTTTCTTGCCACCCCCAATACCAGCTCTGCACTTGCGACCCCCCTAAAACCCCAGGTTAAGAAACACTGCTCTAGAGAGACCAAACTATTTCATGTAGTAGGCGGATCTAAGAGATCTCTATTTTCTGTGTTTAAACCATATAACTACTAAATTGTTTAATTTGAATTAAGTTATTTTCTTGAGTTGGAGTTAGCTTAACATGGAGATTTTTCTTCTAGCCACTGGCCTGTTTATCCAAAAAGAATATGGATAGTTGACAAGCATAGACAACAAATCATCATTGCCAATTCTCAGAAACTGTACGTAGAGCTTGGTCCTCCCATTGAAGTCAGTGGGAGCTTTTTCACTAACTTCAGTGGGAGTTGGATCAGGCCCTTACATCAGAATCGTATTGGCCAAAGTCCCCTTCTGATTCTTGTGGAGGCCTGCATCGAATCTCACACCATGAAATATCACTTCCTTCCCAAAAGTTTTATGGCAAAGATTTGGAAAGCTGGTGAGCTCTGCCCCATGTAGCTTTTATCAGTTTCATGTAATCTCCTCATTTGCACTCACTGAACTGTTGCTGATGTTTTTTTGGGCACCTGGAATCCAATTTGACGTGTCACATCATTTTACATTAGATTCTTTCAGTAGTCACTCTCCACCTCTTTTGCTTGATGGAGTAGTTTAGAAATAAATAAATGATGGAAGCCATTGATGAAACCCAACAGAAGCAGCTGATATATAAATTCACTGCTAGGCATCATGTTTTTCTCACATTGTTTTAATATCATAAAATATTTACCAACAGGTAGCAGTAGAAATAATTATACAAAATAAAACCAAAGCAGAAGCACCATGTTAGAAGCATAATAATTAATTATAGTTTCACAGTTATTATTAAGAATTAGAAACAGCAAGTTCTATTAATATTAATATACACAAAAATTAGTTTGGAAGCAGGCAGGGTTTCATCAATGTAACATACCTGAGACAAACACATGCAGCAAGGAAATGAATAGTTAAGCCACTAGCAGTATGTACCCTCTATTCCTTATGCACACCTTTGCAGCCTTATCTCTTCCACACATACGTACACACTCCTTTTATCAGATTATTTTTCCCTCAACAGAAGTAGTTGTGCTGTTTGGTGCCGTAGTTGGTTGTATTGGGACACAGCAGTTTAGTGTTTGCAGAATGGCAATTAAAAATAGTGGTGAAAGGCTGGCATCCTTGTGAGTGCAGAGTTAAGACTGAAGTGCATGGTCTGTGGTAATAGTAAGGTATGGAGGGAGGAGCAGAGAGTATGTACAGTTAGGTGTCTTAACTTTTCATTTTCATGGACTTATCTCAGGTATGTTTTGTGCGTACCAATCTTAACTGCTTCCCAGAAATGTTTTTGTGGTATTAATATGCTAGGTTTTTTTCAAAGGTTGAGTAAAGGTAGGTACTTGCATGAGGGTAGGCAGACTTATATGAAGGTAGAAGATTTTACCTGCCAGGAGTTACACACGAGCCCTTCTTCACTAGTGGCTGCCCAAGAAACTATTGTAGGTTAAAATCTGACAGGAAAGGGTGGTTCCTTTTAGAGAAGATTTTATGTATATATACCCAGCCCCATCAATCATGTTTCCATGCACTTGACACTCATCAATCAAGCTTGGGTGCATATACATTTTTTATTAAAACGTGAATAATGGTTAAAAATTACCCTAAATCCAAAATCTATGTGTGTGGTGCGGGGGGTTAAACTCTTCATTACACCAGATCTGCTCTGGATCCACTTACTTACAAATTTTTGTTTAGACAGACATTGGTTTATAAAAGATATCAGTCAACAGTGAAAAGTAGGACTGCCAAGGAAAAATGTCAGCCAGATTCCTATTCCGAAGGCATCATATTATAAATGTATGATGAAAAACCAGACACAAACCACATGCAAAATTCAAAGGGCATAAAAGTAACCACATGTGAAATTTCACACCAATTAGCTACCTTCTTTTAGAATAAAACATGAGTTTATAGTCCACATTTGAATACAACTCTAACCATGGACCTGCTTTGAGACACCTCTTTAATATTGCACCTCATGTGCAAAAGGATCCCAAAGCACTTTTAATACTTACCACAGAGTCTATGAAAACTATACGTGGGATTCACTTCATCTGCTATTGAAGTGTAGCCACTGCTGGGGTGAAACACAGTAACTCTTGAACTGCACACAGAACTCTACATTAATATTTAGGATAAAATGTAGAATACTTTATCTAATTGAAACTGTAAGGATATGTAAAAAATGTATTATAATTACACAGGTTGGAATTAATTCAGGACATTGGGGTTAATACACCTGTTTTTATGAGAAGTGCCATGGATTTTTTAATAACTATCAGTGACTGAGATTCCTTTTAACTCTGAAAGACTGAAACCAAAATATAGAGGGGGGAAACAACAGATGCATTCAATCCAGTCCCTGTCTCTAGGCCCCTCTAATCTGTGCTCCTAAGACTAAAAATATTGTAATTCCCTAGTTAGAGTTTATTTTATTCTTAAATATATGTTTTTCCTGGTAACTTCTATGTATGCTCAGTCATTGTGGTTGTTGTTTTTAACAGAACATGTTGGCGGATATGTTTTTTAACAGAATGCCAAACAAAAAAAATTATAAAATCTTGTAGTTTAAAACCATTATTATTCTGGCAAATCAGTGTATAACATCATATGTCTAACAGTCAAAACATATTTTTGCTTTCTAAACTTATGACCAGAAATAACAAGTTGGCCTTATTCCATCATGCGTAGCAGGGGAAGAGTCCTCGGGGGAAAGAATTGGCCGTTATTCTCCAGGAAACTAGAAGGATTCTTTTGTAATCATTTAATAAAGATGTCCACAAATCAACGTTTGCCTGGGATGACCAGAGAAACAGCATAAATGTGCACACCATTGCCCTGTGTAACGTCAAGCAAAGATGAATTCAGTTGTCAGTGTTTTGTTGCATTCCCTTCTTTGCAATAGAACGGATGCTCTAGAAAATATTCATCAATTGAGATTAATATCTTAATTTTCACTAATCCAATTGAGACAGATCAATATGAGAAGTAAACCTATTACTGTGGTTTAAGGAAACACAAATATATGGATAAATGTGTTGGGACAGATGTTTGGATACAACCCACATGCACAGAGCAAAAATTAAAGGATGTAAAGATGGCTTAAAGCTCACTTTTTCACTGTCCTGAGCATCTGTCTAAGTACTTATATGATCCCCATTGCCATAATATCTGCATGCCTTACAATTTTTAAAGTATTTATCCTTATAGCACCCCTGTGAGTTAGAGAAGTACTATTATCCTCATTTTTCAGATGGAAAACTGAGGCCCAGATTATCAAAGGTATTTAGGCACCTAATTCCTATTAATTTCAATCGGAGTTAGCCACCTAAATACCTTTGAGGATCTGGGCCAGAGAGACTAAGTGACTTGCTGCAGGTCACAAAGGAAGTTTGTGATGGAGCAGGGAATTGAACCTGGTTTTCCTGAATCCCTGGATAATGATCTAACCACTAGACCATCCTTCCTCTTTCTGCTGAACCACAATCCATAAATGTAATGGTCCATTGGACCATTTTTTCTTCTGATGCTGCTTTGTGCTTGACCAGTTTCTCTAAGACCACTCTTCTTTTCAGAACCCTTTAATGGCCATAGGGAGCCAAAATCAATGACATAGAGGCATCCAGCTACACCAATTTTTTCCTGCTGTGTGGGGAGAGGGCATGTGGCATATAAACTCATTTGTCAGCTCTAAGTTGGATCACCTTAGAGGTACAATGATCTTCCCTGGGCCTGCTCACCATGTTCTGGCCAGATTATGTGAGCAGTGCAGCCACCTAGCCCATCATATAGACTTTAGTTAACTAGGTGACTATGTGTATTGCATGCTAAACATTGTACATTGGTTCTAAAGTAGGGATGTAAAAGGCTAAATGTTTAGACAGGAATCAGCTGTTTAAACGTTTTACACAGCTGATTACCGTTTAAACTGGCGGGGGTGGGGAGCAGCAGCTGGGCAACTCTTGCTGGCAGGGAAGCGTGGAGCAGGGGGATAGTCACAGCTGGGCTTGGGTCCACGCAGGCAGGGGAAGGCACAGAGCTGGGCGCCAGGGGCAAGCTGCAGCTGGGCTCTGCTCCCTGGAATGTTTAAATGGATTTTTAATTAAACTAATTTTTATACCCCTGTTCTAAAGACAATGGCAAGATTCATCCCCTCAAGGGGATAACAGGTGGTGTGTTGCTACTAGCACCCTTTCATATGATGATCCCAAAGCACATTGTAAGCATTAATTAAGCCTCATGACACTAGTGTTCTTAACAATTTTACAGGTGTGTAAAATAAGGCACAGATAGATAATTGACTTGCCCAAGATCAAACAGCAAGTATGCGCCAGAGGTGGATTATAACTCAGAAATCTTGACTGAGCTTTTCAAAAGAGTCTAGAGAATTTTTACAAATCTCTATCATTATAATTAATGGAAGATATTTGTCTGAAGCCCCTAGATTCGGTCCTTGGTTTCCTGTTCCTTACTCCACACCCTAGTACCTACATTAAGTCATTCAGAACAAAATACTCACAAATTAAGATAAGGTAAATATTTTGGAAAAAAGAAAGAAGATTGAATTTTCTTTTCTTCAAAACATTTGAAACATTTGAAACGGTTTGAAACATTCTTAAAAACAATAAATTTTTTTGTTTCAAATTGATTTAAAACAAAATGCTTATAATTATTTGAGCTCCTTTTACATCAAATCAGTAAAATAAATTTAGGTTATTCTGACTTACAGCAGCAAAAAGTATAAAAAGTTTTCACAGGTGACTTTAGATGGCTATTTCATTTTACTTCCATGAGATTCCATTTCAGACTTTGCCTGTTTTATCATCTTTACTTAGTTCAGGATTAATTTTAAATTAGAATGTATAAACCTCTTCTGCATTAACAATAAGCCATGCAGTGCACAGGCAACAGCTAGCTATATTGCATCTTGTTAAGGAGATTTTAGAATCAAAGTAAATTAGGAAATCTGAATGATCATCAATGTTATTTAAACTGCTGAATACTAACGATGAGGTTTATTTCCCTGCCAGTTCACATATCGGTTCTGTAATGTTCCTATTCCAAACCTGCAAAGATGAATGAATTGCAGTACTTGCTTTTCATGGTGACAGCTTCAAAGCGTGTCACTTGCCTAGGGCCAAATACACTCTTTTAAAGCAATCAAGCTTAATCACTATTCCTACTCATTGTTTATATGCCTCCCATATTGTTTGCCATATTTACAAGTAGTGAGCACAATGTGCCAACCTTATCTTTTGGACTCTAATTTTACCCTATTTTGTCATATGTGAGATTTAAGTAGATGATGATTTGCTTCAGTATCCCTAAACCTATCAGTAAAATAAATACATATGTAACTGATGGACAAGTGCACTTTAGGATGAATGTTTTATGCCCTTAGAGTGGTTATGACCTCCCTCCAATCACTCTTTTACCTTCTACCTTGTGGCTGATATTTACCAGTATTTTACTGGTGTGAAAACCAATTATATTACATTAACTATTTATTTTAACTATATAGACACCTCAATCTTCTGTTCAACTTTTGCTTCAAAATGTGTTTCAAATATTAATGCAAAACCAAAGAAATGCATCCATTTGCAGTAACTAAAGATGTTCTGGTAAAATTTTTCATCTACACATTTTGGTATTTTTACTAGCAATGTTTTTATGGCTCTGTAAAACCATTTATGGCCTCGTTGTAAAGGTATTTACTTCACACAAATAAAGATCCTGATTCAGCAAACGATTTACACTATCTTGTTGGACCAACTTTAAGGCCCCTTTATATTAAAGTAAAGAGCCTTAGTGTATATGAGAATCAGGCCCTTATGCGCTTGCTTAACTTTAGGCACACTGAACAGTCCACTGAATAACATACATGAAGTTTAGCACATGCCTAAGCGGTTGCAGGATTGGAGCCAAAATGATTTAATAAAAAATAAAATTAAAATGTTATCTTCTCCCAGCCTGAGAAACACTTCACAGAGCCACTCGATGGCTACAGCTGCAGCCTTAGCACTGTTGCCACACACCCCCTTCCACCAGCAAGAATTGTCAGGGAATTGTTTTGTCATGGATCTGTCAACACTGCTCCCAATCTGCCCCACATCCAAAATCCCCTGTGTGGTAGAAAGCAAAAAGCCTCTATGGGGCAGAGCTGCAGAGGGCACAGAGGTTCTGTGCGGGGTTCCCCAATCCTACCGCAACTGTTCCATTGGGTCATCTTAAATAAGAATTTAAAAGAAAACAAAATCCAGCCAGTAAGAGAAAAGAAAGGGGAGGTGTGTGTCACTAAATCTGCCACAGAAGTGGTCTTTTTAAATGTCCTTATTACTTAATCCTAATCCAAGATGCCTAGACTGCACCTGTGACCTGAAGAAGACCTCCGTGTAGCTCAAAAGCTTGTCTCTTTCACCAATACAAGTTGGTCTAATAACCTTCTCTCTCTAGACTGTACCAATTTAGGAATGTGTCTGTTTTCCTTCAGAGCCAATCAGTTTAGGTGAATCTGTTTTTAAACAGTTTGTTTTACTAACCTCAGCTGTTTTGAGATGGCAGGCACCCAATGAAAAGGAACTGAGATAAAGTTAGAAACATGATGTTCAGTAGTTGTGTTGTAACTAGGACCACTGCTGCAGCTGCTTCCTCTTTCATATGTGCCTTGGACATGTTTCTGTGTATCAGATTCCACCTATGCCAAGGATAAAGCTACAGGCAGGAAGAGGAAATTAAGGTCAGAAATAGGGCTGTCAGTAGGCTGTATCAGTCTGGTGACAATGTGAAGTGCTGCTTATGTAACACCGACAGATCCTGGTCATCGGCCTGTAGAATCAAATCTGCAACCCCTGAAGCTTAGTGTATGAGCATCTACTGTGTGAACTAAATGTAACTTGCCTCTTAGCTAAGGCTGCAGCAGACTCATGAATCTCTGGCTAGGTGCCACTAGAGGAGGACTGATTGACACACCAAGCAGACATGGGATACACTTACTCTGCACAGGAAAACATGCTCACCATGTGGGGAAAAAGCTATTTCAAATAGTTCCCCAACAACAATGTAAAGGTTCACTCAGCTTGAGTCAGGGATTTGAACAAAACCAGTGTTCAAATAGAACAGACAGATAGATAAAAAATGAGCTTCCAATACGTTTCTTATGGTTTCCATTTTCCTAACTTCAGGGCTTTTGGAAATTTTTCTAAAAGGAAATTAAAATAAAATATTATAGACAATAGAATAGAAGCAATATGAACTGCATGCAACTATTTTTAATGTTCGGAATGCTGTGTGTCTATTGCCGGCAACAGATATTTAGATACATTTTTCTAGTGAAGGAGACTAAACATAGTCTATATTTTAGTACTGTTCTATTCCTTTCCACTGTAAAATTTGCAGTTATTTTTGTATACAACAATCAAGAATTGTATATTTATGCAAAACTATATACTTGCATATTAAAAGATTAATGTTTAATTTCCCCTTGGTGAGAGGAAGGGGAAAACATCATATGTCACAGATGTATAACAGCTGCTAGACCTATCATTTAATGCTCTACTGGAACATGCCCAGATACCACAGTGATGGTTGTGATATAAGAACCTGAATAGAGAAGAATAGAATTTAAATATGTAATTAATTGACATGTAATGTTCCTTACCAACCGTCTTATCCACAAAAATTAGAGAAAGATCATTTTTTAGTATTTACAGCTATGTTTCTTCTTCTATGGGTGCTTCACTTGCGCCCTCTGTATCTTTGAGCAGGGATTTCTCATAGCAGCATCTGTTCAGCCCAGGCATGCAGGTTAGCCAGCCTCATGCTCCGTGCCATTGTTATATGGCACTGCGCAAGCAAACTGCCCTCAGTTCCTTCTCAACCACCTTGGCCTAAGACAAAGCTCTGGCAGTTGTCCCTGTTGAGGTTACCTTAACTGTGTCCAAGTCTTTATTCTAGTACTTAGTTTATAGAAGTTCTTAGTATGAGTGTAATTAGTTAGTAAGTAATAGCAGCTTTAGCTTCTTAGTTTACATTTTTTTTTTAAATTTCATATATCTTATATATATAGATAGATAGATATTAGTTAGTAGATAAGATTGTTCTTGTTCTCTGAGAGGTTATGCCCAGTTCCCCCAGTTTCAAACATTGTCTGTCATGCTAGGAGGCAATCCCGGTAAGCAACAGGCACTCCCGGTGCACCTGTTGCCTTGGGGAATTGCACATTGCGGAGATGTGTAACTTCTGTCTGGTGTTGAAATCTAGAGTCAGAAAAAGCAAGGAGCTCAAACTTTGTCTCTTCATGATGGAGAGCTGTCTGTGTGTGGCTTCTGACCAGGACAAGGCACCCCCCAATACAGCAGTCTCCGAGCAAGTCTTCTGACTCCACTATCTCTCAGCCACACTTCTCAATGGTATCTAAGAGGAAGATCCAAGAATCTTCTCATATGTTTTCCAAGGACCATGCTCTGAGTTCACCAGATAGGGAATCTACCTCAAAAAAGCTGAGGTCGTCAGTGTCTCCACCTACTTCAGCACCATCTGCTCTCCAGTCTGGTACCCCCAAGGCTACTGGTTCTTCAGATATGAAGAACACTATTAGACCAAAGAAAGACAGCAAAGCCTCAAGCCTGGAGAAATCATCAGTACCATCAGCAAACCCAGGTGACAAGAAGACCTCTTCCTTGGTACCGAAGAAGCCTTCTTGGGCTCCAGCTGCTTTCCCTCGGAGCAGCTGAGGCTCAAAGTACCATCAGCTTCCTCAGCCACTATTACCTTGGTGTAGACCACCGACTCGATAGTGACAGCATGCTTGGTACCACAGGAGTTTCATTTGCCCCAAGACCTAGCTGTATCTGAGGGTATGTCTACACTGAAGACGGCAAAGTTGCCACCGTCAGATCGACCTATCTGGATCGACTGAGTGGTCAGAGAAGACCCACTCAGTCAATCCAGAAGTCGATGCAGTAAAACCACCCCCTCAAATGGCGTAGCACTGCGTCGATGGGAATGCAGTTCCTGTCAGCGCAGTGCAGTGAAGATGCCATGCAGAAGGGAAGCACAGCAGTTGACAGGAGTTACACAAGCTACTCTGCATAGCTTGCATAACTCCCGTCAACTGCCACCGAATCGCCCGGTAAGTGTAGACCAGGACGGAGACTCTTGATTCTCTGCTGCTCTACTCTGACATATTTTCGGTACTGAGAACATTGAGATCACCAGAAATTCGTTCAGTACTGACAGTTTCACCTGAGATTTCTCCGGGTGCTCCACCATTCCACAGTGAGTTTGAGGAAGAGGATTCTGATGAAGACTACTAGAAAACAGAAAAACAGAAAACAGACTACTCTCTACACATACTCTGAAAAATGGGTGAGATTTATCTGTTGGTGTGACCTCAAATATATTTCACCAACGACCTCATTGCTGCCAGATATACTGGACTATCTCCTAACAATAAAAAGTTTGGGTTATCACTGAGCTCCATTAGAGTCCACCTGGCAACATTCATGGCTTTTCATTCTCTAAGAGAGGATTATTCTGTTTTTGCCCCCCAACGAGAGTGAGGTTCCTGAGGGGTCTTGGAAATCTCTTTCCACCAGTCAAGCATTCTACTCTGGTTTGGGAACTCAGTCTGGTTCTTAAATGCCTTACAGGACAGCCATTTGAACCAATGGCTATCTGCTCACTCTTCCATTATTAATGAAAATGACATTCCTGACAGTCATCACATGGGCATGATGGGTTGGAGAAATAGGGTTCCTTAGGGCATGGCCCTCCCCACAGTATTTTTAAGGACAAGGTCACATTGCGACCACACCGCAAATTTTTGCCTAAAATCTCCTCCAACTTCCATATTAACTAACCCATTCACCTGCCAGTCTTCCTCTCTAAACCTCATCTAGATAACCAAGAGGCATTGTTGTATGCCCTTGATGTCAGGAAAGCCCTGGCCTTCTATCTGGATAGGATGGAACCCTTCAGAAAGATTCCCAAATTGTTTCTTGCTCACAGATAGAGCAAAAGGGTCTGCAGTCTCTAATCAAAGACTTTCCAAGTGGATATCTGACTGCATTAATTCTTGCTACGAATCTCGTAATATTTAAGCATCTTTGGACATACAAACTCACTTTACAAGGTCCATTTCCACCTCCATGGCACTTCTCAAAAATGTGCCTGTTATTGAAATATGTAAAGCAGGTTCTTGTGCTTCTATACATACGTTTGCTGAACATTATGCAATAACTCATGACACTGCTTCTGATGCTCTGTTTGGTCCGGCTCTACTGTCTTCCATATTGGACTCAACTCCGAAGCCCCCCACCTCCTTAAAGGAGACCTGCTCAGTAGTCACCTAAAGTGGAACACCCATAGGGACAGTACTTGAAGAAATAAAAATGGTTAATCATCCTGTTCAGTAACTGTAGTTCTTTGAGATGTGTCCACCTCTGGGTGCTCCATTACACACCCTCCTTACCCACTGCTTTGCAGTTCTCTGCTATAGAGCTTCACGGTAGAGAAGGAAGTGAGGGTGGTTCGCCCACGCAGTGCTACAGTATGTGACAATGGCACAGAGTATGAGGCTGATGAGCACGCATGCACGGGCTGAACAAACACTGCTATGAGAAACAGTGGATCAAAGGCACAGGAGGCCCAAGCACTCCTAGAGTGGAGTACATCTCTCGAAGAACTACACTTACTAGACAGGGTGAGTAACCATTTCACAATTCACCAGCACTCCAAAGAGGTGACTAGCACAAAGATGCTTCACATTTTAATTTTACATACATAAAACATTGTGAAGGTTGCGCTAGGCTGCACAAGGGCACACCAACCCCCAGGAACTTTTGAATAGAGTTCATGCAAACTGCCTCCCCTTTTTTCTCTTTCCTCAAGCCCATTGAAGTCAATAATTGTCCATAGTCACCCAGAGAGTCAGTGTTAAAGCCAGGAATAGAACCTCTCTCCTGATTCCCAGTCCTGTGCTTTAGCTATATGACCGCCCTTACTCTGACCAGTTCTTTTGAGAAGTTAATTCTGTTTCTAAGATGGGGAAAGAGATGCTTTTCCTTTCCAACATTAGACAAACCCTTATGTCTGCAGCATGCACTGTCATTTTAAAAGAACGCAATATGTTTTTGAAACAAGTAACAACTGCAGGTGGAAGAAAAGATCCAGAGGATCTTCAGTTTACCCAAGCTTATATTTGTAGCTTTTTCCTCTGGATACTCCCTGACTTGGAAAAAACAAGAAATGGATGGTTATTGTAACTGAGCTATGCACAGTGAAAAAAACCCTTCATGTTACATAGAAATTTGCCTTATTTTACTGAATATTATTCCCACCTAGAACTCCAAAACTGTCCTTTGAAAAAGAAGGTGTGTGTCCTTTAAATCATTGGTATAGTGGTAAAAAAAAAAGGAAGTGGGTTAACTAAGGAAACTGAACCCCATATTCCGCAAATGAGAAGTTGGCATTCACCCACATTTGCCCTCAACTGCTGTATTAAACACACGGACCATTTCCTTGTGTAAGCAGCCTGACTGTTTTATGTGTGGTTGAATTTTATATCATAAATCACTGCAAAAGATACTGAACAGATTCACATGCTGAAAAATATGAACCTTAATTTCTTTTGTATTTTTAAAAGGTCAAATGCTGCAAATACTGGCCAGATGACACAGAAATATATAAAGACATTAAAGTTACCCTAATAGAAACAGAGCTCCTGGCTGAATATGTGATTCGAACATTTGCAGTAGAAAAGGTAAGTTTTCCAAACTGTACTTTCTAGATATGATATGATGTTTTCCCATACAAGTTAAATAAATATAATTTTGTCACTTTGGAAAGATCCCAGATTTCACTGGCTATCAGACAGCCCATTTTTCATAGCAAATCACTTTTTAGGTAGTCTTCCCTTATTTATTTATTTAGCAGTCTAGCATGATTATAACTGCTGTAGTTCACTGATCGAATATATTTCTTGGTCTATAGCACAACTCTTTTATAATTAAGTAATTTTTTAACAAGCAGGGGAGGTCCTTTACAAGCACAGTTGCAAATGGCATATTGTATTGTCATTTACTTTATTTGAATAATGCCATTCATTTGATTGTCACTTAATAGATATTAAGTAACCGGTATTAAAACCAGGTAGTTGTTTCAGACGGTTTACAACCTAGAAAGTCAATGTACAAAACTATGAATGGGGTGTGCTGGAAGAAGAGGCAAAAGCAGCACGGTTCAGTGCTGAGATTTAGCATGCATCTTGGTTTTCCATGATTTTTGTTCACTCAATAGTATGTCTTGAATATCAAATGACTTAAGTCATTTTCAGTTATGTATTCTTCCTGCATCATGCCATCAATTTTCTTTAAACCAAGGCTTTAACAGTGTTCCCATCAGGTTCTGAATCATTTAATCTCAGTTTATGTTAGAGCATCTTGTCCATGATCTCGCAGTGCATGACAAAGGCAGACTTAGGAAGATGAACAATTAATTTTTCCTATTGCCTCAATCTATTTGTTAAATATACATCAGTCCAGCAAACAGAATCTAATACTAATACTTTTTCCTCATTTCATTCAAACCTGTTGTTTCCTTCTATTTAGATATTTTTAAATAAACAGATGAGAAGGGCATGGTTAGACTTTGAAGATGATGTGATTTTGGTTGGTTTCTATTCATCAGGTTCTAAGCTCATGCTTTGAAGTTAGCTTTTCACTTCTTAGCCAGGACTGGGAAAGAAGACATGGAGGATTTTACAATTACTCGTGACCAAAAGCTCATGAAAAATTAATTGAAACAGATAGGGATAAAAGTTCCTATTTTATTTCTAAAAAATTTCTCCATTCAAATATACCTCATTTAGATACTGTTTTTTAACAATAGGTAGCTTTTCAATAAGCTGATAAATGCAGCTTCTGTGTGATTCAAGAAGGAATGTGTTTGTTCCCCCCCTCCTTTTATTTTTTTAAGCTTTCCTTATTGTACTGAAAGGTCAGGGCATTCCATATCATCCACCCTTAGTGTTCCTGAATTTAGGTTGTATAAAATGTTTCTGACCTATCTAGTTATTTCGGTCATTTTTCCTGTATGCTCCTAAAAGAAAACTAAGGAGTTAATCTGTTGGGGAGGGACCTGATTGATGCATTTTTTAAAAAGAAATGACAATTTAGTGAATTTCAAGGTGTGGTGGTTCTAATCCTGCTCCTATATAATTTAAAATTTATAGAAATGTAGGTCTGGATCCTGCAAACACTTTCACATGTGCTTAATGTTGTGCACCTGAGTAGTTTTACAGGAACTACTAATCAATAGGACTACTCATGGGTGTAACATTAAGCAGCTGAGTAAATGTTTCTAGGAGCAAGGCCTAAATCATTAACAGTCTAGGGATTGTTAAAAGTATGACAGATTTTTCATCTTTTTTATTTCAAAGAAGAGGTGAAAAATATTGTCTTCCCAAACTGAGCATGTGCTTTCATGATTCACGCAGTTGTGATTCTATTTTGGGTACAAAACCCAGCAGAGAGGCTACAGAGAGATGAAAATGGGTCTTTGTAGATGCAATAAGAAAACTCATTATAGCAGTATGCTATATGCAAAGTCCTTTCCAAAATAGTGAAGCACTAGCACAAATGGTAGACAAAAATTGGACTTGAAATATTTAAGTGTGAATCCATTGGATGTGCACAGCTCATGTTTATGAAGGTACATTGTCATTTGCACTTTCCAGACAAGTAAGTATGTTTGCAGACAGGCAATTACATGTACAACTACCCATTCTACATGTGCAAATGGAGGTTTTGCATGCACAATGGATGTACACTTAAATTTTGGAGGTGCAAATTAGGTGGCCTGTTTTGAAAAGTGCTTTATCCTACTCATAACTTTAGTGTTGGGTTCTTCCATCCCTCCCTCAAAATGTCTGTAATGTTAATGTTGCATTTTTATATGCTTTTTGTTTCCTAGTCTACACTGGCGATAAAAAAATATTATTACACAGAATACCCATTCTTGTCAGTACACAAAATGGTCCATTCTCTGTAATCTCCTCATCTGTCTTCTGCTCCCTGCTCCTGCTCCGACTCCCATGGAAGCCAACTGAAGTATTGCTATTGGCATCAGTGGGAACAGGAATGGGCCCTCTGGCACGTTGCTTGTTTCCAAAGCCCCTCTGAGATGCACATTTTCCTGAGTGTTGGAAATCCCTGCTCTCATTCTTGCATACTATTAATAAAGTTAAACAACAACATTATACTATTTCATTACCATGCAAATAGAGTTAGGCCTTTTATATGCAAAGTAGTTCGACAGAGAAATATATCATATCCATAAGAAGAATAAATACAGAATACTAGTTATTAAAATCATCAATATTTATTCCACAGATAACCTTTATATCTGTCCAAGCTGGACACCATCTGTCATAATACTGTTTGCTTTTGAAATGTGTATGATGGCCTCTGGCGTGTAGGTTTGTAAAAGACTCTATTATGCTGGCAGATATACAGGGCTGCAATTTTATAGAGAAGAAAATAGATTTTAAAGAAAACCATCTAGTTACCCAGATGCCCTAGAGGTTAATGTTTTAAATGACATTAACATTTGGTCTCTCAGCAAATACAATTCCAGTAGACCATCTGTAGGTGTGTCACGATATCCATGCACTACAGGTGTTAAATTACTAAGGGCTAAGTGGTGGCTGAGCAGTGGAGGGGAACTAAAGAGCTTTCTCCCCATCTCCAATGCTGCCCACATAAGGGCCACCCAAGATTGCAACCTTTGTGGTTGGAGGAGGACAGGCACAGGTGCTGCTAGAACTGGGTTGCTTCCCTGGGAACGAGGAATGAAGGGAAGGAACATCAAAAGATCTAGGGTGAAATCCTGACTTTACTGAAGTCAGTAGGAGTTTGCCATGTGATTTCTATTCCTGACTATGTTGTTGACTTACACCCTTAGAGCTGAATAATTGAAACTCGTTAGGTGCCTAACGATGCAGTTAGGCATTTAGTGGGATTTTCAAAAGCCCCTGAGCAGGTTAATATTAAACCAGCCTGTTTTATGCTAAGGTTTTTGATCCAGTCAAAAATCCACACCGAATCTTGCCTTTTAAAGATCTCCAGTAGTTATTTTTAAGCTAGGCCTAAGTTTTTTAAACTCATGTTCAGATGAAGTCTCTCTCCTAACTTCTTTCCCATTTTCATTTCTGTATTTTTTCTTCTTCTTCTTCTTCTTCTTCTCATTTATTTGATTATGGACAGAGAGGTGCTCATGAAATCCGGGAAATCAGACAGTTTCACTTCACAGGCTGGCCAGACCACGGCGTACCATACCATGCAACGGGACTGCTAGGATTTGTACGGCAGGTGAAGTCCAAGAGCCCACCTAATGCTGGCCCACTGGTTGTACACTGCAGGTAAGCAAAGTGAACATGTTTCCTTTCAGTTTTACCACTAAGACACTGGGCCTTATTTCCACCCCACACCCTTTACACTGTGAAATCACTCCATAGCTAATTGAAGCCATGGGAGCTACTCGCATAATAATGTACTACCTAACATAAGTAAAAATAACAAAATCAAGCCTGAGTCTTGCAAACCCCCATACCCAGAACTCTTGTTGACTTCGGTAGGTCTCCCACACCTATAGCACTTGCAGAATCGGGCTCAATACTTTACATTTTCTACGAATTTATACAGCATGGCCTGTGCTCTTTTTTTATTTTAGCGCTGGTGCTGGTAGAACCGGATGCTTCATTGTCATTGATATCATGCTCGATATGGCAGAAAGAGAAGGTGTTGTCGATATATACAACTGTGTCAGGGAGCTTCGATCTCGAAGAGTTAACATGGTGCAAACTGAGGTATTGGCATCTTTCTTTGAATGTTATTGCATTATTTTCAGTAAATGTATAGCATACACTGCTATAGTGAAGAATAACAAAGCCACTCTGTATTTAAACAAACAAGCATATGGGTGCCCATTCCTTGATTCTGATTTTGGGGTGATAAGTGTTTTTAAAAAGATAGTCTGGTGGATAATATTTAGTCAGAGTCTAGATGCATTCTGGGATTTGCCACTTTGGGTCCCATTTATGAGCATAAAGTGCCTGTGGAGTTGTGCAAAAAGAAAAATGCAAGATGATGCCACTATAAAAACTGTAATTTTTAATTGTGTATAGGTTGGTTGGCTTATTTATCATTATAACTAATTTGACCCAACCCTCCACATCTTTTTCTGTATGTAATAGTATATTTCTTGAACTACTTTTGCTCCTAAGGGTTCTATTCAGTGTACATTGATGCTAATGTGAGAATGAACACGTTATTTACTTGAGCACTAACAGTGTGCTCCCTCTAAGTCAGTAATTGTGTTGATTGCTTTACCAGGAGCAGTATGTATTTATCCATGATGCAATACTGGAAGCCTGTCTTTGTGGAGATACTTCTATTCCAGCTTCTCAAGTTAGGTCTGTGTACTATGAAATGAATAAACTAGATCCTCAGACTAACTCAAGTCAGATCAAAGAAGAATTTAGGGTAAGTTATGGATAGTACTACATAGGTATGTGCAATATGGTGTCTTGTCCCAAGCTTTTGACGTCAATAGAGAACCTTCATTGATTTCATTGGGTTTTGGATCAGGCCCATAAGTGAAGAACTACAAAATGACAATATTAGGTCACAAATTTTTGTTGAAATATGTAAAATAATAAAGACATGCAATAGGGTAGTTGTAAAATTCTCTCTTTCCTCATAAACAGAGGTTGAATCTTGTGTGGTTTCCCTCCCATTATCCTTTCTCCAGGTATTTCCAAGTAACTCTGCAACCATCTTTCAGGTTCTTTCTCCTGATGTGCTCATGTTCAGCAGTTCAAAGTTTTTGCTCCTGAACCCAGATCTTTGTTTGTTTTATTTTTGTTTTGGTTTTTTACATTTGTAAATTCCCTCTGAAACTGTATCCCAAGTTGGTTTGAAATTCTATTATTTAAATATTTTAGGATGAGTTTACTGCTGAGCTAACCTTCTTCTTAGATTGTTTATTCTTCCTCATAGACTCTAAACATGGTGACTCCAACACTGCGTGTGGAAGATTGCAGTATAGCACTTTTGCCTCGTAATCATGAAAAGAACCGCTGTATGGATGTTCTGCCTCCAGACAGATGCCTGCCTTTCCTCATAACAATAGATGGAGAGAGCAGTAACTACATTAATGCTGCACTGATGGATGTAAGCCCCATTATATCATTAATAATAGAGGGAATAAACTGTTCTCCAAACTGGGAAATACTGGGAAGTGTAGTCAGCACCAGAGAACTCATCTTTTCTCTTCCCTTTCAAAAAATGACACAAAATCTTTAAAGCTCTGAGTACATTTAGGATCCCACATATATTATGTCAAAGCCAAGGTTCCAAATACACAGAAAGAACCAGTCTGGGAGTACTGACAAATTAAAAATGTCTACATTTTCGCTAGCTCTTGAATTTTTAACCATCTGGCCTAAGAGAAAAAGAGTTTACCTATTAAGTCACCAAGGCAGCTAAATTGGAGAATAGGGTTTGCAGCAATATTTTAGTTCCCTTTACTTCTAATTTACGCAGTAATTAACAGAAAAAATAATTGCCTGTCAGCACTGATAGTATACAAGCCATTACTTCAATCGTTCTATTTATATCTGTCTGAGTGAACATTTCTGTTCAGTTGATGAAAAAATGAATATTTTTAAATGCAGTATGGGAATTTTAATAGTGCTAATAGGATATCAGTAAAAAGACACTTAAATGTAGAGATAAATCGAGAGATTTATAGTATATCTCTGACATTTTAGAACTGGAGTAATTAAAATTATGACACACACACTACAAGAAAATAGTGGTTAGGAAAGAATGAACACGTTAAATATTCTTTCTGAAAAGCAGAGCTTCAGTAATAATAATAATAACAATAGTTTGCACTCATATAGAACTTTTCATCCAAGATCTCAAAACGTGAATTAAGGGTCAACATACCCCTTTTAATACTAGGTGTTGTTATCTGAACAAAAAGGGTGATTCCTTAGTATTAGCTTTTGCAGCTGATTATCTTATTATGAGCTGTTTACCTTTGAAATCAAATCAGTGGGCTGGATCTTCAGGTTTACTTGGGCCATGCTTAGTGCTCCAGGGAAGGGGGTAGAGGTGACTTCTGCCATTTCTCCATTCTTCTAATCTTGGAGATAGTCAATGCTTGGTTCAGCAGCTCCCTCTCCCTGTAAACAACTTAGAGCAGCCTTGAGACTCTTATATGTGTTAGCTGATCTGGCCCATGGTGGCTGGTCCATTTCTCCAGAATCGCTGGTGCACTGTGTGTTCCAGCCATGTCCCCAGAATAGTTCCTACATTAGGAACCAGGAGCAGGTAGTTTGCTCTCTCTCATACCCCAGTCTCCATCATCCAGTGGGTGAGGTGCTCAGTGCCCGCTTTTCCCATTGTATCAGTTGAGATTCAAATGCAGAGCTGGGTGACATCAGTGTGCTTGAAGCACCATAACCCATGCCTCCTTGTTAACTCCCCCAATGACTTTGTATATGCTTTGAGCAAGAGGGATGAAATTTGGAATCCTGCCTCACTCTACACAAGACAGCCCTCAATACAGCCCTCTGGGACCTTTCAGCCAGGAAGGAATTGAGCCATTCAAGAGTAGCCCCCTCCAGTTCAGCGTATGACCTCAGGCCAGTCAAAACATCCTTTCATGATCCATGTTGTTGAAGGCAGCTAATTGATCTCATAGTTACAGCATGGCTATCTGGTGATTATCCTTTGCTAAGAAGAGATCCCTGACCAAAGGAAAAAAGGAAGGCGCTTCCTCAAGTCTGTAACCCAAATGAAAAGCTAGATTCTGTGAGAATCCTCTGGTGCCATTAATCTTCTCAGTTACCCTACCAAAAAGGGAAGTTTCAAGCAGCTAGCCAGCTTGCCATAGTTTCTTGAGCACCAAGCTTCTTTCAAACCAGATGGCACCATGCTCTTCTTAATGGAGGCATTGACAATCTTTGACCAGTAACAGACTCAGTACTCCCACTACGGCCTTCAGCAGCCTGGAAAGGTCTGGGTCTAACTCATAGGTTGTAGACAAAAGTTTACCCAGTGCCTCCAGGCAGTAACATGGGCCAGTATTTAAAGAGAGAATGAACCTTGCATTTGCCCCTTGAAGAGATTGCTTTGTTGCTAGAACTTGAGCAATATTTCTTGAAAAAACAACTAGGTATCTATCACCTTACACAGGAATCACTCACATTAACATCCAAGTACAGTCAACTTAGATTAATTGGTCTGTCAACAACTCAAAACAAACCTACTGGTCAAGATTTTATGGGTGCTAAATTGGAAGCAAGAATCTCTTTTTCCCTCATTCTGTATGCCCATGGCATAAAATTTTTAAAAATATGATCTGTTAAAGTCATATTGTCTCCAGCTGTAAAATTACAGTTTGTTAGATTGCAGCCAAACATCTCAGGGAATATCTGAAAACATTGTGCGAGTAATCTTCAAAATAACAATACTTATTATCCTAGGGTTTGAGGCCATTACTGACATTTTGCTGGATGGATTTCTTCCCTTATCATTTTCATTTTCTCATCTGTTGCTATTGTTTTGCAGAGCTATAAACAACCCTCAGCTTTTATAGTTACCCAGCATCCTTTACCAAATACTGTCAAAGATTTCTGGAGGCTGGTCCTAGACTATCACTGCACATCAATTGTTATGCTGAATGATGTGGATCCAGCACAAGTAAGTCACAGAAATTGCTCCAATCAAACTGTACTTTTACAAAGTAATGCTTTGTGTTTATGTACTGTAATAATATGTGCTTCAAAAGAGCTTTAGGACAGAATTAGGTTTATAAAACATCATTCACAATTAAACACTAGAAAATTGGTACATAGCTCATGATTAGGCAAAGGGAAGGAGGAATGAATGAAATAATCAGAAGCTTTTCCACCAAAATGTAAATTCACACACACTCACCTACCTTAATCATAGGGGGGAGAAGACTGCATGGGAATTGGTAATAGGATGTGGAACCTTTCAGTTCTATGACTTGGCTCAAAATTTAAAACAAGTTCATAGGGGCCAAAAGTGAACAGAAATTCACAGCTTTACCATGGCTTGTCTGAAATGAGTCTGTGGTCTTGGGCTATTTACTACTGGATAGTTATTCCCATAAAAAAATCAGCATCACATTTGGCACAAATTGGATCTGTTATGGCAACCTCGTGGAGAGGTCAAGAACTGAACAGGAATAGAGACTGGACTGGCTTCTCTCCATAGAGGGGCTCTCTCCAGAACAGGGATGAGGCAAATGTATGGGGCACTTTTAGTTAACTTACAGTGTAGCTGCTCATTGTTTGTTAGAAAGATACATCCGTTCTTAAGATTAAGTTAACATTAAGTTTTTGTTTTAAAAAACGTAGCAGTCTTCAACCTGGTTTTTCAAAGGAGTGTCTACAAAGTCCAAACACTATCTTAAATACTAAACTTCTGAATCCCTAACAACTCTTACCTGTCTGCAGGGGGAAAGATAGAAATTAAAGACAAAACTTTTATTCATGAGTCTGAGGTTATTTTCAGAGTGAATGAGGAAAGACTCAAGAGAGTCAGACTTTTAGTAACTGCTACACAGAATTTTTTATTTTGTAGGCTGTGTTTTGAATGTATAATAGTGTTTGTCTATTTTAGGCATTTATTGGCCTTACTCACTGTTAGAAGCTACTGAGATATGTCATGGGTCGGGTAGCACACTTGCCTTTGCAATTCATTAAACTTTTTTCTCCAGTGTAAGTGACAAGCTTTTCATTGGGAATAAATCTCAAAACTCAAAGAGCAAAAAGAAGGGAAAAGAGGGCTTGGTTTATTGAAAACCAGGCATTGTCATTCAGCTTTATTACTAATTGTTATCATAATCATTATTTATTTATTTATCTTTCATGTCATATTTATCTTTCATTTATTTATTACTGTAATATACTTCATCAGGTACTCTATTAGAACATTAAATAACAGGTGAGAGAAAGCAACCCTGGTGCACTCCTGATTCTACTGAAAACTAGTCTGTAATACACCCATTGACCTTCATATAGCTAAATGTACCATGGTAATTTGTCCACTAGGCACACTAAATCCTCAGGCACCCCTACTGTATCAGTACTCACAGGGTTGATTGGTACACTGAATCAAAACTAGCTGCAAAGTCTATAAACACAATGTTAACGCTCTTTTGTTGCCCTGATTTTTTTCAGTAACATTCCACAGAGTATATATAGCATAGATTGTAGATTGACCGATATGGAAACCAAACTAGTTATCTCTCATTTTTGGTTTAAGACACAATTTCAGTCTGTTCAGTAGTATTGTCATAAGCACCTTTCCTGACACTGACAGGAGCATTATTCCCCCTATAATTTGAGCAAGCTAATCTGTCACCTTTTTTGAAAAAGGGATGATACAGCCTCTCTTTCAGTCCAAAACTGATTGAGACCCAAGTAGGAGTTGCAAATTTTAAAGATTCATCTTTAGAGGATCTTGAGTATGCAGATGATATTGCCTTACTTGAAAAAAACTACTAACCAACTTCAGCTAATGCTGGAAGAGCTGCAAAAACTGCAGAATCAATGGGATTTAAGATCAATGGTGATAAAACCAAAGTTATGCATGCCTCCTGTAGAATGGAAGTGAATGACCTAAAGATGCTGCATGCAGATGGCAACAACATTGAATGGGTGAATAGTTTGATCTAACTGCGTAGTCAGTTGACAGTAGGAGGTTCTATAACCAAAGACGTCACATGTCAGATTGATCAACGTCACATGTCAGATTGATCTTGCATCAATGGCATTTCAGAATCTTCAAAGGCCTCAGGATGTCTTTATGACAACTAAGATATGATACTGATGATAACCCGTTATATGGAGCAGTATCCTGGCCGTTAAAAAAAAGCTGAGTAGAGGAAACTAAACAGTTTTTAGTAACAAAAGTTACGACATATTCTTAACATATGTTGAGATGGTTTGGTCACAAATGAAGAGATAGGTAGACAATCCCGGCAAGTTGCAGTCTTGCCCCAGTTGAGAACAAGGTAACCATAGTGTTGGGGTCACGTCCAACATGCAGAAGAAGATACGTTTTTAGAGAAAGTTTGTAGAGCTGAGGACGAAACAAGTAGACATGAGGCCGACCACGAATGAGGTTGGATGCAATTTTGAAAGATTTAAGAAGCCTAGCTCTTCCCATACTGAGTCTTGCCAAAGGAAGATTTGCAAGGAACCATTCACATACATCCAACCACACAGTTACAAAAAAAACCCTCAGAACCCCAAATGTCCTAGATATTTTTTTAAACTTGAAAATCATGGATTCCTACAACTGCTGTGCCAAACATCTTAGCCTTGCTATGATTTTCAAGTATTTTTCAAAAAAGCCATTGGAATTATATTACTCCATAATGGAAGGACCTACAGGAGTTGTACAGCATGTTGGAAATTTACATTCGTTATCTGTATTCATTTTATTTTGCTATTCAATACAAATAAGTGCATTTCATAATGAAAACACGTTTAAGATTCAGAGTAGAGTCTAAAAGTAATTTGCTTATCAGTGTCAGCTGTGAATGTAGTGTGTTTTTTTGAAAATGAAAATACATTTTCCTAATTGGAATTTTTTGTTTTTAATTTGTTAAATTGAACTGATATGCAAATTAGACTTTGTCCTATTTTTACTCTGTTTTAAATGGCCACATTTTCCTAAAATGCAGTAATTTGTGAGTGGCTCTGTTGAGGGATGAGTGTTATAAGAAGTGCAAAACAACAGCTGTAGCATGTCTGATTTGTCAGCTCAGCTGTGGATCACCAGTAGCAATACAGCAGAATGAAGACCACTGTGACTTTATTGAATAAAATGAAATTCCAAAATATGAGATTAGTGCTCCTGCAAGCAAGCATAAGTTTCTTCATTCTCGTACTTAATTTTGCTGCATGCTTGCATGCCTGGCTATGAACTGCAGTAGATATCCCTGATAGGTGAGATAATATATTTTATTGTCTCTCCTATATTCTGGAACCAACACAGCTATAACAGCACTGCAAACATAGATAACTTGGAAAGTCAACAGATTTTCTCTTAGAAAATACACTATATGGAGGGTAACTCTATTACAAAGAATCTCCAGCAAAATATTGAATTAATTTAGGGGTAAAAGACCAAGAGTCAGGTGATTCATTTGAGGATTAAGCCAGAAAAATCTTATTGGACACTTAAATTGTCCAAAATACATGTTAATATTATTCCATATTTGCTAGGCATCCACAACTAAGACATTTCTCTGTGTAAGTGAGATTACACTTTCTACTGTAAAGTGGCATTCACAAACATAAGACTGGTCACTAAAAATTTCAAGAAACACTGATTTTAGCCAGTTCACTATGAAGCTAAACTGAGAACAAAATTTAGCCACTGGAGTTTTGAGAATAGCTTACACCAATTATAATAGCAATAACACATTCCGCTGTGGTTATGGACTGGTATCAACACACTTAGAACACTTTAAGATATCAGGCCTTTGGTCTTGTGCCTCACAGCACACCCTAGATATGGTGATGTTCGACAGCATTCCTACATCCCAACATAGCTGAATGTTTAATTGATATTGAGTGTCAGAAATGTGTGACTCCAAACACCGAAGAGTTAAGAATACAGCAGTGAACAATAGGAGATTCAGTTACTTAAGAATTTATTTGATTAAATTTGTTCTGCAAAAGTAAAGTTGGAATACTAAAAAAACTGACCCGGAGATAGGGAAACTACATTTTTATAATATGTGTGAGAATTTTAGTAACACTTTAAAAAACAAAAATTTAAATGAAACAATACATATTCAAAATCAAGAAAAATGCATTCTCAAGGGATGTTACAAGATGTCAAAAGTTCTTATAAATAACTATGCTTGTCTGTGATTTTGATCTTCTGCAGTTGTGTCCCCAGTACTGGCCAGAAAATGGGGTGCATCGACATGGTCCCATTCAGGTGGAATTTGTATCAGCTGATTTAGAAGAAGACATAATCAGCCGGATATTCCGAATTTATAATGCAGCAAGAGTAAGGACCTTATTCAGTTTCCCTCTTTTATTAAACTTAATAATCTGAATTGACAGGGGGGAAATGTTGACTAAGAAATCTTTCCTTCAAACATCCCGTTAACTTTAATCAAGACTCTGTTAATACAATGAAATGTGTCTATCTCAATAAAATTGAAGCTAATGAATAAATCTTACCAAGGTTAAAAGTAAAGGTTAAACAAAAAGTAAAGGCTAAAGATTAATAAAGCACCTCACGCTGCTAAGTCTGTTTGAGAACAAGGTTATAGATATAGGGTTCGTACATATAATCAGAATAAGGCCACATATATATAATCAGAAAAAAAAATTCTATGTATGCCTTTATGTTTATTACATGCATTCTACATATGTCTTTCTTATGTTTATTACATGCAAATGAGAAGAATACAACATTAAGATTGTACTGTTAGCCAGGAAATGCAGAAGTTAATGTTTTTACAGCAGTGTTAGCCCACATTGCATATTTTGTTGTGCATATAATTCTGTTTGTTTTAAAATACATTGCGTTAATTTATTGAATAAATGTAACAAAAGATAAAAACCAGGAATAGAAAATGGTGCTTTATGAGCAACATTACTTTGATGCAAGAATCTTGGCCTAAGTTTTAAAAAATGAGTAGTGGTTTGGGGTACCTTAACTTTTAGGTTCCCAACTTGAAACACATTCAAGGGATGTGATTGCTAGAAAGTATTGACCACGTACCCCTGAAAAATAGGTTCTTTTAAGGTATCTCAAGTTAGGTCCCCAAAATTCACTAGTCATTTTTGAAAATTGGAGGCCTTTAACATCTGTATTTTTTACACTTGTACTGGAAGAGTGCAGCTTTCATGGAATCATAGAAGATTAGGGTTGGAAGGGACCTCAGGAGGTCATCTAGTCCAACCTCCTGCTCAAAGCAGGACCAACACCAAATAAATCATCCCAGCCAGGGCTTTGTCAAGCCGGGCCTTAAAAACCTTTAAGGATAAAAATTTCACCATCTCCCTAGGTAACCCATTCATGTGCTTTACCACCCTCCTGGTAAAAAAGTTTTTCCTAATATCCAGCCTAGACCTCCCCCATTGCAACTTGAGACCATTGCTCCTTGTTCTGTCATCTACTACCACTGAAAACAGCCTAGTTCCATCTTCCCTGAAACCCCCTTCCAGGTAGTTGAAGGCTGCTATCAAATCCCCCCTCACTCTTCTCTTCTGCAGACTAAATAAGCCCAGTTCCCTCAGCCTCTTCTCATAAGTCATGTGCCCCAGCCCCCTAATCATTTTTGTTGCCTTCCACTGGACTCTCTCCAATTTGTCCACATCCTTTCTGCAGTGAGGGCCCAAAACTGGAGACAATACTTCAGATGTGACTTCACCAGTGCCAAAAAGTGTGAATAGAATCTTATTATAGTCTCTGCGTTGAATGTCCTGACTTTTTAAATTTAAAAAAAAAAAAAAAGCGACAATTCCACTTCTTTGAGAGAGGGACTTCTTTCTTGTAAATACCGTACCAGAATCCCTATGAAGTGTACATTCCTTTAAGTGCACCTTTTAATATATGTACATCTCAAAGAAGTGAGCACTTTGTAAAGATGTGGTATGATCATGTACTGGACCCGTATGTCCATGAAGTCAGCAGACAACCCCTTAAGCCCAGCTGAGAGAAACGGTGAAGCAGATCAGGCATCCCATCCAGACAAAGAGGGCCCAATGAAATGGACTGGCATCTCCTCCCAAAACTGAGGAGACCTGGGAAAGAGTGGGAAGCCCTCCCTAGCGAGTCAGAGAGGCCATGGACTGCACTGACAACCGGTTCTCACCTGAACAAGCAAAAGACAAGTCCTGTGACCCTCTCCCCAATAAGAGAGGAAAGAGACAAGGAGATACCTTGGGCTCTACTCCCCAGTCCGGGGAGCCAGGGAATAAGCCTACACTCCCCATTCTTTCAGATTTCTAGGACCTTGCAGTCCCCAATGATTTTTGAAGTGTAAAATCCAAGAACCCATGAAAAGTTAATAGGATGTATGATTTAATAATCATGGGTCATTATTAATCCTATTTTGAGGGGAGAGGGCAGTCAGATGAAAGAGACCGGCCAGGGGTGCAATAGGTTCTACATTTTAGACAGAAAGCAGGCAAAGCCCATATACACCTTGAGTGCAGGGGACTGGACTAGATGACCTATTGAGGTCCCTTGCAGTTCTACATTTCTGTGATTCTGTAAGAATCATAATTTACTCTGCCTCAGCTTTGTTGTAGTCCATCCTCTTGCTAATCTGACACCTTCTCTATGATTACTATGTTACAGCAATAACAACAACAAAATTGTAATGTAAACACTTCTGGTTTTTTGTTCCATGCATTAACTAATGTAGCAAAGCCACTCTTCAGAACTATTTCCTCTGAGAATTTGAGCATAGCCCAGTTAAATAAAGTGCACTTTGATTTTTCTTTTAAACAGAAGTTTATTTTTTTCACTCCTGCTTTCCTCAAAATGCCTTGAAAGATTTTGCTCAAACTTTCTTTTTAAAATGAGAGAAATATGAAAAGTTTATTCCAAAAAGCTGGAAGTTATGAGCATGTGAAAAACCAGAGGTTATCATTGAAATTGTATTGGGACTTTCACTTTGCTACCGAGTGACTACTATGATATTAAATCATCATTTACTTGACTCTTGCAGCTGTACCATTGTTCTACTCTAGTCTTTTTGTATATCCTGCTATTTAAAACATCTTGTGCTTAATAACTCTGTTGGAGATTAAAAGGCAAAACTCTCAAGGGCAGTTGAAATTACTTTAGTAATTTGTAAGCAGTGATGTCCTTTAACAACTTTCAACTTTGATGAGAATGTCTGAATCATATGGCATTTGAATATAGTGTAAATAATGTCTTTATTTTTTCTTGCTTCTTGGTCGGATCTTTGCAGCCTCAAGATGGGTATCGGATGGTGCAGCAGTTTCAGTTCCTGGGATGGCCCATGTACAGAGATACTCCAGTGTCCAAACGCTCTTTCTTGAAACAAATACGTCAGGTCGAGAAATGGCAGGAAGAATACAATGGAGGAGAAGGACGTACCGTTGTACATTGTTTGTAAGTATTTGAAATGAAGCTAGGAAAGCAAGGGAGTAGTATGAATATTTTGTGTACGTTGGGATTTAAAGGACCTGAAAGTAAGAGTCATCCTTGTAATTTATCTTGTAATTTGGAACTGAATTACACAGCAGCTTATTAGAAAGCAGTGGAAGCTCATGAAGTTTATCATTTGTGGGAAGTTGAAGGTTTCCATTCATGTTTTTAGAGAGGAAACCTGAAGCCTCTTGCCTGAGGGCCCTGTATACATGCATGAGGGCCACAAATTTACACTGCTTCGGGTGGAGGTACAAGTTCTTCTTGGTCTCAGATTTATGGTGATTTGTATGTGCTCCAAACCACACAGAGAGTGTATAAAAAACTTATGACCCTGGGCCAAGCATTATACTTTTCATTTCCATGAATTAAGCTTGCATGCCAGTCTAATTCATAACTGGCATAACAAAATCAAGGCAAAAGTCATGAATGGTCACCTCCATATTTGAAACAACTGAATTTTTTGAGAGGTGATGGACCATATGGGATGATCTAGTTAAAAATAAATCGTTGACTTATCTTTATTAATAACAGCATGTAGATGTATGATGTTGTCACCCAAAGTGTATACAGCCTATAATTGACTATATTTCTTTATTTTCTATGTCTGCCTACCATTCCTCTCTTCGGACTTGAAGCTTCCACGTGTTCTTGCCATCAGCTCCCCCTGAGGAGTGACTCCTCATTGACTGAGAGTGCAATTCAGGAAAGCATTCCTGTTCAATTAAACATCGGATTAAGTGTTGCCCTGATTAGTGATGGCCTTAAGCACATCCTTAAGTGCTTTCCTGAATTGTGGCCTATATTAGAAAATAACTTTCTGACCGTTCTGTTTATATTTAATACAAATTAGGAACTACAAATGAAAAAGGCAATTTTACTACTATTGCCCACTTATACTGACCTTGGACAAGTCACTCAACCTCTTTCTGCTTTAGTTTCCCTATCTGTAAAATGGGGATAATTATACTAACATCAAAGCAGTATTGTGTGGTTTAACTAATTAGTATTTTGAGATCCTCATCAGAAAGGCCCTTTTGAAGTGCAAATTATTATCACTATAGTTGCTAGTGATATTAAATAGTTCAACCACATCACACACGCGTCACTTCCAGGCAGCAGAGAAAAGAAAAAGCTCCAACATAATCCTTTTAAATTACTTTCATTTAATTAAAATTCTCAGAGTCCCACAATATCAGCCAGTGTTTTGGCAGCAGACAGCATTCTTTTCATGCTGCCTGGATGTGACAGATGTGCAACTTTGTAGCTTCCTTTGAAAATCAACCATTTGTGAGTGCTGGTTTGAAAGACCCACAAGCTAACTAGTCTGCACTCTGGTAATTATTAAGGTTTATTATTTCCAACAAAGTGCAGCCTAAAGACTCTGATTAGAATAGCTGAAGAAATAATAGGGTTTCCAGAAAGAGATTTTCTTGAAGATTAAAAATAACTGAAGATAAAGCACTATTAAATACTATATTTGATAATGCCTATGAACATTTATGCCAACAGTTTGGGTTCTCATCATCTGAAACTGTGGATGATGGGGGAATGTACAGTTGTAAAAGCATTCATTCCCCATGCAGCTAGTGTAGTGCCTGTACCTAATGCCACAAGGTACAGGTAAAATATAGAGGGATATTGCAGCACTACCTAATGGCTATGTTAAGAGTACAGCCATCAAAACAAATTAGTTGGACAGGGTTTTTACTGTTACCTGGGAACCTTTGAGTCCAGAAATAAGGCACAATAACCTAGAATAGAAAACTTTGTAACCAGCTCAAAACCAAATTCCAAAATCTGTTTAATGTTTTAGCATTTCTGAGTGAGAGTCTCATTGCACTAAGGTCGCCATATAAGTGTAAAGGAGCCTTAAATTGAACATAAATGTAATTTACCTCATTTTAAGGCTCCGTTGCACTGCCAGAGCAAAGTAAAGGAGCCTTAGTGTGAATGTGAATCAGGCGCCCTCTGTCTCTATTCTATTTTCTAAACAGTTACGTTGTTCAGATTTATGAATTAATAGAAAAGACTGGTGCAAAATTGAAACACTCTGTTACCCTCAGGCTTCCAAGCTGGTGAATTCGGTAGCATACATTTTGGATTATTCAGGGTCCTTGTTAGAGTTCAGAGACATTAATAGCCATTGGTTCACCAATATTTGCATCGCACATTCCATATAACATTCAGACACAGTATGAGAACTAGTATCCTACAGTCATGAGTACAGAGCCATTTTCTCTCTTTTATTGTAGAAACGGAGGTGGCCGCAGTGGGACATTTTGCGCAATCAGCATTGTTTGTGAAATGCTTCGACACCAGAGGGCAGTTGACGTATTCCATGCTGTGAAGACACTGAGGAATAATAAGCCTAACATGGTGGATCTTCTGGTATGAGCTTTTTTAACTGCACCACTAAATAGAAAATGTTCCCTATTATCATAAGACTCAGTGAGATTTCCAAGATTTGCAGTGGGAGTTGTTCAACAAGCATACAAGTCGTTTTCAAAGGGGGTAATGAAATCACTTCACCACTTGTAAGAGTATTTTTACACTGCTTTCTTCCCAAGGAGACTTTGTCTCTGTTAATTTGAATTTTTGAAATAGTTGAAAACTTTCAACAGAACAATCTTTATTAATTTGCCTTTCTGGCAATGCGGTCCATGTGGAGAGCAGTTATTGCCCAGAAGAAATAATAGTCATGTAAAATGAAATGCCAGATTTTCAAATTATATATTTTATAAATAGCTTAATCGCCTAATATTTATCAAAGCCGCGAATTTAAGTTTGACATCCAGAATATTGCATTTAATTATGGTTGCTCTACCTCATAGGAAGATTAAAGGAGTTCAGAAACAAAGGGCCATGTGCAATTATTTTCTTGTAAAGTGTTCTATGGAATCTTTTTAATGTAAAATTGCAGAAACACTAGCTGCTGTGACACAAGAGATGTAAGACAGCTTAAAGCAGCAGACTGTGTTATGTTCTGCTTTGTAATTCTGTATTGGGAGAAGGATGTACAGTTCCACCCAATTCATCTGATGGTCTCAGGATCCTCAACACCTATCTAGAAACAGGATTTTTAATTAAGGGCGACAGTGTCAGTGGTCTTTAAAAGCAGTCATAAAATCTGGCTTTTTGAAAGCTGATTGGCTTCGAATTCTCACTGACAGATGTAGTATTTATGTAATTTCAGGAATCATAACCCAGTATGAGTTAACTGTGTAAGCTCTGGACAGTAGGGCTTTGAGTAATTGGGACTGAACTGTGTTTGGGCATCTTTCCCACTTCATAGTCTCAGGGAGGAGGCAAGGGGGCATCCCACAGAACTGTGACACCCTCCACCTCCATCCTTGTACTCTGAGGAGAGATCTCCACTCCCAGTCTGGCCTCAGGTGTTGAGCTACTAAGGGTGATGTGCTAGGAAGAGGGAGGGTTTTTGCCTTCGGTGAGAAAGTCCATATTCTTGGTTGCAGTGAGTCCAAGTGTGCCCCGCTTCTCTTTTGAAGGAACCCTTTCTCCTCAGACCTACCTTCCCAACTTGCCCCACTTTCACTACTGTGAATTCCTATCCCTCCCTCAGGCCAGGCACCAGTAAGAGAGAGACTGTGCACAGCTGGCATCTAGGTGGGACCTGAGGTGAAACAGTACTTTGCCAGCAGCATGACATGAGCAGGGAGTTTGAGGCTGCTGCTAAGAGGAGGCAAGCTAGTAATATAAGATTGTCAGACATCTGGAGGTGTGGGACCTTCCAGCTTTCATGATGGTGGGAGCGGGCAGTTCATTTGGCTCCTGTCCCTCCGTTTAGAGCTCTCAGGACAGTCCTAATTTTTTATTTGCTGGATATAAAAAGAAATGTCCTACTTTTCCACTCAATCCATGCAGATGTGGATATATATCTGGCATGCCTGCTGTTCTCAGATCTCTGGGAGTTTAAGTTCACAGTTCTCAGAGATCTCTGATTCATTTATTTTACAGAAATAAAAATAAAGTGGGGTGGAAATGTACATTTGTAGAAAATGCTAACTAGAAAGCACAGTTTGTGATGGGCCTTCAGGAGCAGATTTCTCAGCCAGCCATCTGAGAATGTACTGCCACATTGGTCTCTGTACTTTATTTATTTTATTTTATTTTATTTTTACCAAATAGCAAATTTTTCTTTATCAAAAAACAGCTTTTTAAACAAATATGTATAATAATAATAATGCCTACATCTTCTACAGTGCTTTTCGATCTCAGAGTCGATCTCAAAGTGCTTTAGAAAGATCAGCATTACTATCTCCATTTCACTCATGGGGAAACAGAGGCAGAAAGTGGTGAAGTGACTTGCTCCAGGTGCCCAGCAGGCCAGTGGCAGAGCCAGGAATAGATCCCCAATCTTCTGAATCCCAATCCAGTACTCTATAGGAGGATATAGTTTAATAAATGGCAACAATTCAAAGGAGTTGATTGGAAAATGTGCATGAGGACCAGCATTATTGTGTAGTGGTGTCAGGAGATCTGGATTCTCTTCCTGATGCTGCCACTGACCATTTGCTTTGTGACCTTGAAGACGTGAACAGCACTTTGCCTCAATTTCCCCATCTGTAAAATAAGGATATTAACGTTTACCCACCTTTGTAAAGTGATTTGATATCCTTTAAGGAATGGCAGTCTATAAATGCATGGGATTGTTAGTGCTACAGTATTTCATGAGGGACATTCCAGGTTTCCTGTATTACACATCTTCTGACTGGATTAAGGATGGTCTTTGTTGTGCGTACTTACAGGTTCATCTCTTAACTTCATTGAACCCTTCGAATTTGCTGGAAGTACAAAAATCTGAGTGATACATTCATCTAACAAACAGAAAACACATGAAATTCTATAGTCATAATATGCATGAAACATTTAGCACTAGAATATCTTTACTTGAAGAATGTCCAAAGAGTTTCATAATAAACGTGACTGGGCCTACCAATATGTGCTCCATATAAATATCCCTCTCTGAAGCTAGATAACATAAAAAGGTTTTTAATATTATCATCAAACAAATAGTAAAATGTGCAAAGGACACACAGCAGTGAGCATGGGGGAATAATAATGTCTATTCTATAAGCCAGTTATCTAGGGCTTGCATTTACTGGAAAGGCCAGTTATTCTGCTGAATCAGTAAATCACTATAAAATGAGCTTGGAAAAATGGAAATGGCTGTAAATGTGTGTTACATAATGATAACATGACTGCGATTTAGTCACTTATGCATACATAATAAAAATAGTAAAGATATAATTTACTCTATATTTCTAGACTTTTTCCCCTAGTTCACAAGAGATCCAGATACATTACAGTTTATGTGACCCTGAAGGATCTTAAAATCTTCAGTACATTCACTCACAACTGTGGTTATTTAAGTCCAAACAACTTTGTTTCTTAACTTTTAAAGTGGCAGCTGCTAAATGGAGGCAGTGAGAAAATGCATCTCTTTGTTTTGAACAGTTGCTGTTTTTTTTTCTTTTTCTTCTTCTAATTCAAAAATATCTATTGAAATCATTCAGGTACTTCTCAATAAACATGTGACTTCTTTAGGCAAAAGAAGTTGCTGAAGTATAATCATTTTCTGCTTAGGTATGATGTTCAGCATAAAGGTAAAGGCTGAGTGCTGTCAGCCAGTTAGCTATATCATTATTTCTACACAACAGAACATGATCTGTCATGCTTTATTACTTTAATTAAAGTCCATATGAGAGCATCAGTACTTACGCCATTGACAGAAAATGTAATATCATCTACTTGGCAGTACATTCACATTTAATTTTTGGAAATCAGAGCAGCTCACATTTGGGTTCAATGGAATAACAGCCATGTTTTCATCATCTTTTTGTTACATTTAAATGTTTATAATTTTACAAAATAAAGTCAGTGATCAGCCGAACCATAAAAAGAGATGGACACAAAACAGAGCCCACAGAGTTACCTACCATGTCTTGTACACCTAATCAGAAGACTAGATTGTGCCTTGTCCATACATGGATGAGCAGTCATCAGGGAGGTATAAGAGCCAGGCCCTTACAAGCCCTCTGTACAAATGGGGAGGGTGTGGTCCTGTCTCTTCCTCCACCTCTGTGACATGCACAGACCATTTTGCTCACCAGGGCGCTCCTTCAGGGATTGTGCCAGGTCACCCGCGTAGTTCCAGGTGGCCCTACCTCACTATAAACACAAGCCTGTGTGCAAAGACACAGAGTTTGGTTGCTGAAAGTACACCATATGTGACAGTGAAACTCAGTATCTGATATATGTGGTTCAGTGTGAAAGGACTAGTAACTGGAGAGTAGGCTTGAGGGATTTTGAATTAGGTATAGAGGAAAGATAATAAAGAAATGGAGTGAGTTCATGGACAAAAATAAAATAAACCTTATGAAATAAAACAACAGAAACTAGGCCTATTTTACCACAAGAGAATTCCAATGTCTACTGTGTTTGAGCTTTTTGACAGGTTAATAAAGTTTTACAAGTCAGTTTGTTTACTTGGTTCCAAATTTCTCAAGCTAAACACAGTAGCTAAACACAGTATTGTTATAGTTTGATCAACAATGTCAGTTACTGTGTGTGCTATTGAGTTGTTAGTGTGAAGCTTTTCTTATTGAATACAAATTAGTTTTGCAAACTCATTCACCCTAATGATGTCTGATAGTAAATAATTGTACTAGAACAGAAATACTGAAGTCCTTAATTACATTTCTTCTGTGAATGACTTTGGGGGGGGGATGTCTCTGTTGATTTTTTTCAGGATCAATACAAATTCTGCTATGAAGTGGCTTTGGAATACTTGAATTCTGGCTGATCGCACAAACAGCAGTGATAAAGCTCTTCTCACCACCACAAACAAAGCAAGTTGTTTCATGAAATTTGTGTATATGAGATGAAGACTTCTCAGTGTTATGCTTATATTGCTTTGTATAATTGGCTCTTTTTAAGAGCCTGAGAAAGTGTTTATAAAAACTGCTTGCACTGCCCAATTTCCACTGTAATGCCGCTGCTTGACACACATACATACAAACACACACACACACAAACACATGGTGGTTGTTAGATACTGCATTTATGCAAAACCATCAACTTGGTAGAGCAGCATAGTCATCTGGTAAATTAAAGAGCACAATTATATTCTTATGAAGGAATTTGTACTTTTTGGTTATATTTTGTTGCCTGTGATCCTCTGTTATTGTCACCGCCTAGTGTACATTTCTGTTTTGTGGTGAATGCTGTCTAACATTTTGATAATATATGATTTTAGTTATATTTGTATTCTAACACATGCATAATAAAAAAAGCATATGTAGCTTATTTGAACTAATGGATACACATGTAACAAACCACATAAACTTTGTTGAGTTGCAGTTTGTATCATTTCAGAGACAGTCTTGATAGAAATACAGTTAGAAAATGCAGGATGCTCAGATTAATATATCCAAAGCTTTTTTCATTTGTCTATATTGTAAATATTTTTTGATTTCATCAAATTATTTATTCATTAAAAGAAATTTTTGTGAAGCACGGTGAGTGACAATCATTTTTATTAAAGCCTTGGAAATGCTTACTGTATGATATTGTAAACATTTGTTTACCTTCTATGGATTCTCAGCTCAATAAATAATTACATACATGATAAAATCTTGTTTAATTTATAGTATCTCATGGCATGTAATTGCCTTCAGTTTGAACCCCATAAAAGGCTCAGCTCTCAAAAGTGCTGAGTCACCTTTAAAGGTAATTTGGCACATCAAGAAGCAGCAGCAGCAGCCATCAAGCCAGCAACTGTCACGCCCCGTACAAAATAAATAAAAATAAAACTGTTTTTAAAAGGCAGGTGCACACATTAGAGATCTGGATTTGGATTAGAGATCTGGATTAGAGAATCGGGTCACTTCTTAAGAAAAGGATGGTGTTGTGGTTCAATTCCCAGGCCTGCCACAAGCTTCTTATATGACCATGGGTAAGTCATATAATTTCACTGTGCCTCAGTTTCCCCACCTATAAAATGGAGATGATAATACATCCCTACCTGGGAACAATGAGTGTTGTGAGAATAAATAAATTCATGTTGGTGAAGTGCTCTCATACTATGATGATTATGGTTATGTAAGTAAAAAGGGCTTCCTTGTTCATTGGGCCACTGCCTGACCTGCCCCCTGACAGCTTATGTCATGGCGGGGGCTGTGTCAGGTTCCTGTTTGTCCCAAGTACCACCGGTGTTTTCAGGGGGACGGACTGTAGGGAGCTGCTGTGCATACATAAGTGACAACCACACATTAAGTGTAGTAGAGAGCCAGCAAGAGAGGCTAATTTAAGATGGAAAAGGTTCCACACTTGAATCATGAGTCTCTCCCTTCCTCGTCAGAAAAAGTAAGACATTCTAGAGTAACGTCCTGATTTATACAGAAGTCTTCCGAAAACCTAGGTTAGGCAACAGCTATATAGAAATCATGATAAAGGAAGCTGGCCAACCACCTTCAAGTGGTAACATTTTAGTACTTAGGAGAGTGGTCACTTCTAACGAGTTAGCCATCCTAAGGTCCCCCTGGGCCTGGGAAGCAAAATTGATTTTGCATCTTCTGATTCTAGGAGATTCATTTTGAATAGAATGAACACACAGGTGGTGAACACACAGACCAAAGCCCATGCAAAATTCAGGTCTAGAGACTGCGTGGGTGGTCCTACTCCCCATCTAAAATGAAATCTCTCATAAAGATCTCAGAGCAGCCAACACAACTTCCCTAAAGAAAATGTCTACAAAATATATGGTGGCACCGAAAAAACAGTAATAGAAAAACACACTCACGTTGTGAAGGATGATACCCAGGGCCTTCCCAGGGAGCTCTCTATTCTGATAGCTCTGAAGCTACTGAAGATTTGTGTGACAAAATGGAGCACCAGGTGTACTATATTTTAAGCTGTATACTATAGCTTTTGTATATTTTCATGTAGCCAGTATAATCTGCCATGAAATGATAACTTCATAGGAATTATCGTATACAAAATATGTGCTGATGATGTATATTCACTTCTTGCACACCAGCTGATTTCACCATATGTGCAGGCTAAGATAATATGCAAGCCAACGACATATGATCATAACACTTTGTTTCCATGGTCCATTCATCCCAAGGTACATGTGTGAATCCAGGTTTTACTGGACATTCAAGAGAAATGTAAGTAAGAAAAATGTGTGCTTAAAGGATCATAAAAGTTCAAAGGTGGTAAGGAACATTGGTCACAAATAAGAATCACCAAGAAGCAGGAGGGAGTTGATGGGAGGAGAGTTATACAATTCTAACTCCAATACCATTGCAGGATTTGTATACATATTAGTGCAAGTGGGGGGAGATGATTGCTCCAACTCCTAGCATATGAGATATATACACAGATAGAGAGCCAGTTAAAAGATTTAGTAACATTTTTTATCCATATTGCCAGAGTTATGGGATTCCTATGATGTGAGAGGTGGATGATATTGCTAAGCTTTCTGAAACTGGTGATGAGCTATAGAGACGAGGGTAATCAGTTGCAGGTAGCTACCAGGGCTCCTTTTCAGCAAAAAGGGGCTAGTCTATAGCATGTTTGTTTTGATATAGCACTTATCCAAAATCCAGGTGCTGCACAAAATTAACATAAGGTCAGACAGATATCCCTAATTTACATTCAAATATAAGGACGCCCATAATATAGCCCACAAAACCATATACCACAATAATCAGGACATCACGGTTCATACCTAATGTGTCCCTGAAGCTGGCTAAATCCCCCATTTTTTGTTTCAATTTTCTGCCTCAGTTGGGTGGGTTTTGGGCAGTATATTTGACAACCCTGCTTCTTATTTCACTGTGTGGGTAGTCCCCTCCTGCTAAAATATACATACTGTTGTGTCAACTGAAAATAAAATGGGCTGTACAAGTCCTTTAATAGAGTGAAATAAGAATTAAATGCATTTCATTCTTTTAATTTTGACAAGGTTTAAGAAGGACAAGTAGATTATTAATAAAGTTAGAGAATCTGGTACCCTGTTCAGCTTCATTATGTAACTCAAAAGCTTAGTTTTGAAATTGTGTAACTTTAAATATCAAACCAAAACCCTAACACTCAGACTTAGTCATCCTCAGAGGAAAACAATAACCAAACCAGACTCAATCATACCTTGTAATTACAGTTCAATGATTCCTATTGGTAAGAATATTTTGGGATGACTAAATAATAGAGTGAGAGAAAGAGAGAAATTTCAACTCTTATTTGTAACTTTACTTGAGGTTTAACAGCTATATTAGTTCAGTGATTCAAATGTGATTTAGCTGCTCTGCCTCCCATGAGTAATTCTCCAAGTGGCAGTATTTTTGTCCGTAGAAAATAGAAAGACATCTAGGCAGATCGCTGGGAGAGATTGACAGTGTCACTAGATTTTTCTTCAGCCTTAAACACAGTTTTACCTTTATAGCTGTTTTTAAGATTATTATATCAGACAGGAACATAGTTGAACATAAAAAAGCTTTACATATTTTAAAAAAACGCTTGTAGTACTCTAAAAAGGAATCTGATTGGTGCTTTTGAGGAGTAAATTCCCCAGGTGGGATTTCTGAGACCTACTTAAACGATTAAGCTAGACACAAACCTGTTTTAGGTAAACAAAAGATATTGGGCCTGATTCTACTCCCATTTACTCTAGTTTTACAGTGGTGGAACTCCACTGAATGGAGGTTATTCCTGATTTACACCAGCTGAGAGCAGTATCAGGTCTATTTGCTGTGGGTCTGGCTTTCACTGACACACACACAAGATCAGACTTTCTAAACAAAAAGAGTAAAGTCCAGGTTGTACATGCACAGACTAGTATTGTTGATTTGATACTTGTCACGGATTTATCAACCAACTAACTTTTGTACAGCGTAGCAGTGAAGAGAATATATAAGCCAGCAGAGCACATGGACAGCAACTGAAGAAGAATGCACAGGTCCATTTGCATTTGTTGAGCATTGGTTCATCAAGACTTGCACAGAGGCCTAATAGTCTCACCTCCAACCCCAGCCCTCTGCCAGGTAACTGCAATATCTTGATAAACACATCATGAATAGTTATGAGAGTCAAAAACAATACCACCACCACATGCAGCCCTGCTGTTTCAGAACCTGACCATTTCAAGCAGACTTTTATGTGGGGGAAAAAGACGAGTCATTTGTTTATGAGAAGGCAGTGGATCAGGTTTGTGGGGTTTGTAACTACAGCAGCATGATTTTTAGCTGGCTGTGACTTATTAAAGCATTAAAAAGGTTGGGTGTCAGTCATTAACAGAGACCCCAGTTCTGTCTTTCTATGCAGAGTATAACTGGAAATTAATATTTCAGGCTTACCAACAGCCTGTTAAAGCAATAGCATTTTAACTCCTGAAACTGTTACTGTCAGTTTGTTTAGCAGCAGACTGATGACAGCTAATTGTATTTATAAAATCATAATATTTCTGCTAATTGTTATTTATTATGTATAATAAATAGTGCAAAGCGGACACAACTGAGCTTAAAGCCCAGTTGTGCTAGGCACTGTACAGTCATATAGTAACAGCCATTTCCTGGCCAAAAGAGCTTACAGTCAAACCTTCCAATCCTGCAAACTCTTATACTCAACTTTGCACACTTAAGTAGTCCCACTGAAGTCAGTTTTACTACTCACATACAAAGAGTTAAGCACATATGTAACCCTGAAACACTTTGGCCCCAATTCAACAAGAATCAGAAGAGTACAGAACTGCGCTCAGCATTGTAATTGTATTACACTACTCATTAAAAGCCACTCGTTACTTTTAAATACATAAGTGAAGATATAATTAAAGGGAATTTGCGGCTGGGCTAGCAGAAAGCGTTTGGGGCAGGAATTTGTTGTATTCTATTTCTGTAAAGCATCCAGAATAGTTTAGGTGATATAAAAAATAAGAATTACTACAATTAAAAATTGTTTGTCATGTTGGTCCCAGGATACAACATGGGTGAGGTGATACTTTTTATTGCACCAACTTCTGTTGGGGAAAGAGAAAAGCTTTTTTTTGGTGATATTTTAGTGTCTAGCAAAGTTATGAATTTAAGATCCCAGGCTTGTCTTTTGAAGGTGGTGTTCAGGTTTCCTGTGAGGATGAGGTCTGAGAGTGAGCGCAGAGTTGGAGTGATTGATTTGTGAAAAGCGTTCCTCCACGGGTGATATGGTGTTTTGTCATTTATCATATCGCTGTGTGAATTCATTGATGATTATAGCAATTGTCTGGGTTCACCCACATAGTTATTACTGATGCAGTTAGTGCACTAGATGAGGTACACCATATGTTGTGATAGGCATGAGTAAGACCTAGTGCTCCTGAAAGGTGTGTTGTGGGGAGTATTAATTATTGCAGCAGTGGAGAGCTGGCTGCAGATTTTACGTCTGTTATGGCATGAGCTGGTTCCGCTTTGAGTTAGTGGGTCTATGGGGAACTTGCTACTGATGAAGCGCTTGGGAAGGCTGGGGCATTGCTTGAAGGGGTTTGGGAAAGCTTTCTTTCAGGATGGGGCCCCATCGAGCATGGGTGGTAGTTGATGATATCCCATGTGGGTTCCAGTTTAATGTGAGAGGTGACACCTAGGGATGCATGGTCAGAGGGGGTTTTATTTCCATATTGAAGCAGGTTCTCTCAGGGTATTTCAGTGGCCCATTCAAGGATGTGATCTACATCCCTGGTGGAGAATCCTTGTTTGGCAAAGGCAGTTTTAAGGTGTATATCCCAGACTTTCTCCTCGGAGCACAGTCTGTGATATCTGAGTGCCTGGCGGTAGACAGATTTCTTGGTGTGTTTGGGTTAGTTACTGGATCTGTGGTGATTTGTGGATAACAATTTTATATTCAAAAATAAACACTTTGTCCAAACCGTGGGAACAGCCATGGATACTAGGATTGCTCCCCAATACGCTAACCTCTTTATGTGCCAACTCAAAGAAGAATGTCTGGATCAATGAAATCAATGATATACCTGAGATATAGCTGATATTTACATCCTTTGTAAAGTTGACCTAAACTCCGTCATATATTTCCACCACAATGTCAACAACCACCACCCATCAATCACACTCTCTCTAGAACACTCCCGCACCAGCATCAACTTCCTGGACACCATGGTCAGCTTCAGCAAGGAAACCCTACAGACAACTATATGCATGAAACTCATGGATCACCACACTTACCTTCATAGATCCAGCAACCACCCCAAACACACCACGAAATCTGTTACTGACAGCCAGGCACTCAGATACCACAGAATGTACTCTGAGAAGACTATTAACTCCAGCGGGTGTTGGGTGGTTGCACACCTTGCAGGACTTGGGACTTGTGTTCCATTTGGTGTAAGAAATCATAGTCTCAGAATAGTTATGGGAGCATATCTGTTCCCAAGTTGCTGTGTTGGCAACCTTTTCAAGGCTCTGCAATCAAATTTTGGTCACATTTTTTTGGCAAGCTCTACTCAGATTGGACTAGTCCTTTGTGTTGTCCCTGAGCAATCCTGATTTATCACAATAAATATAAACTATACAGCCCACTGAGGCTGAGAAGTCTTGAGAGTGAATTATAGATACTGCCTTGCCTTGCCACATGAGAAGGGGAATGAAATTTGATGTAGGTCCTTGAAGACGTCATTATCTGCTACTCTTTCTTAGTGTTCTTTATTCTTTGCAATTCTGTGTGGATTCCTGTGAAACTCCTGCAAGCAAGACTTAAGGAGAATGACCTTTGTTGGTCATATACAGTAACTTTCTTAGGGTCACAAACAACATAAGACTAAATGTATCCCTGGGGTAGCCCCATTAACGTTACAAGAGGGATAGATTTGAATGCAGCCACTTCCATAGATGTTTTACATTAAGTAAGACCATTAGAACTAAGAAAATGTAAAATAAACGGACATATTGCAACGCTCCCGAGGCTAATTACATAGATGATAAACTACTGAGTTAAAATGATTCATTTGCTCTGTGTTAATAGTGAAACGTTAGCTTTAATATCAGATGGGACCCAGATCTTCAATCCTATTCTAATCAACTGTTGGTATCATCGTTATAAGACATTGAATAATACAGTCACAGGAATTCTGAGGTTGATGACTTTATTATGCAGGTTCAAAGTAATCACGTAACAGTAAAAAATTCTGTCAAACTTTACAAAGTCTATTCCCGATGAGCTTAAACTGAGTGAAAATCCACTAAAATGAAGATCTCTCTCTTTTGGTTTCAAACTTGTCAGTAAGTTTAAAGCCCTACTCTATTTCCCTATAAAATGTAAAAGAACAACATTTTCCTTTTTTAAGTCAGTGATACTCCTGTGCTGGAAACAATTAGCTCCCTGAATAATGCCAAATGTTAGCATTACTAAAAATGTCTGCTCTTTGCTTGTAACTCTTTTTGCATATTATATCAAATTTGTGCATACAGTGGTCTTGCCTCTGCTGAATGGGAACTAACAAAAGTTATTCCATTCTACAAAGTGGGAGGTTCTTCATCCAGATGTGTCTGAAATCACTGAGATGATAGCATTTGGACAAATGAATCCATAAAAATCTGGCTTCTGCCACCTTTATGCAATCAGGGTCGATCGCTGCTTTATTTCTACGGATAATATCCACTCAGTTTTTTTAAAAGATCACTATGTAAAAGCAGTCTTTATTGATCTGAAAAACAAAACTGTTGATACATTAAACAGTACCGTCTTACTGCCAGTACTCAAAGAGTACTGGTCCACATCATACTTCCATTTCATTTTTACCTTTCCACTATCAAGAGGTTTTCTGGCAACGTTGTTACTCTGAGTCTCTTTCTATATCACAATGATCACTTCTTGGCCATCGTTTCTTTGTTCTTTAATAGTAGTCTTGCCAAACGTTTGCACTCAGGCTAAGACTTTAATTCATGCTGATGGCATTTTTTTTATTCCTAACCTTTTTTCCTTTTTTCAGCACTATTCTGCACCAGATCTTCATCTGGAGTAAGCAGGCATGGCTTCAGGGGTGTTTATCCTCTTCATTGTTATATCGAGCATACACCTTGAAATATCCTGGGCCAGATCTTCATCTGGCATAAGTAGGCATGGCTTCAAGGGTGTTTATCCTCTTCATTGTTATATCGAGCATACACCTTGAAATCTTTCTTGCCAAAACTAGCTTTGAGCATTCATATTGATTACATGGGATTTCTGCTTACCTGACTCTCTTATGAAGAATGACACACTGTCTCATAACTGATATTGTTGATACAATTGTAAATTAATTTGCTACACTTCATCTAGACTAGTGGGATATAATTTGGTCAAACATTTCACATAATTAAATGCTCTTTATAACCAAGCAGTCAGAACAATACCACAATGTAATTTTCATGATCAGCACAGTAAAATGTATTAAGGCAATGCTGGTTACTGCTGAGAGGCAGACAGGCAAGAGCGGCATCTTCCCATTACAATTTATAAATGCTGACATAATTTGGCACCAAATTATTCAACAGACAAATTAACTTATAATATTCATAAGTCAACAGTAGGCCAAATAAACTGCATATTCTAATGCTCCAGAGTAAACATCGAAGGTTTGCTTTTGCTTTTAGGATACCCAATCTTTTGACAATTTTCAATACTTCCAGCAATTTGATAAACAATTAAGGTACTGACAGCATTTGAACAGGATCTTCATTCTTTGCTCAAACAAAAAGACATTGCCCCACCTCCAGCATGGGCTAATGCCTACCAAACACAATGGAGAATCTTGTTTTCAAATGAAACACACACACTTAGCGATGAGTAAATTTAAAGTATATCCATCATGATAATAACTTTAACTTTAACAGCTAGGGACACTGAATGATTACTTTTTTAAAAATATTAAATTACAAGGGCTCATCAATTAATGGGAATGAATATTCCTGGATAACATTAACTTTTACCAGATTTCCTAACTTTTGTCCATTAAGTTTTTAAACAGGAATGATCTTTGAGAGCTGCTTTTTTAAAGGGTATTAGTAACTTCAAACGTTTCATTCTTCCTGCAGAATGAATACAGAGTTGGAATCAAATCTATAGCTGCAGTGTTTCATGGGATCCAGTAGGCTAAAAGAATGGCATGAAATGATATTGCTTGGATAAGCTAATTTTAGGCCCTTTGTGCTCTCTCAGTTGTAGTTGTGATTTAGATTTGAAAACTTGTTCTAGAAAAGAAACGTGACAAGGAAGAAAGCCTTTGGTGGTGAGAATGCAACCCCCACAACCCCAAGGTGAAGGGTGACTATAGCTGGATTGGTGGGAAAAAGGGGAGTGACTCCTTAAACGGTCCAACCTCCCTTCAGGAGTTGTGATGGGGTGGTTGAGAGGGGGGTCGTGGGCTGGATGCTGGGACTCGGTAAACCACTGGCCCCAGTGCACCTGGGAGAGGGTATATAAATCCTGTATCTTCAGCCCGAGCCCCCTCACTCATGCCCGATTAGCAGTTCCCACCCTCCCATCCCTGGAATTAGTGTAATAGTTGATTTTTTGGTCTGCTGTGGGCATTGCATGAATCACCTTTTTTGGGATTAGGAAGGAATTTTTCGTTCACTGCTAGATTGATGAAGTGGGGGAGGGTTTTTTGCCTTCCCCACAGAAACTCACTAGTATCACAGTTTAGGCAGCAGCAAGTGTCCAGTGCAAGTATTTGTTCCAGAGAGGGTCCAGTTCCCTGATAAACTGGAATTGGAAGTGGATTTAGGGGGAAGGCATCTCCTAAAGAAGCTGGGGAATGGGGTCAAGGGCTCCTAATGTCTGGTACAGCAGGAAGACAATGCCCTTTCTCTGGTCCCTTAGTCCTTGTATGAGGGGAGGGTTGGTGGGGTCCTAGCCATGGAATGTGCTCCAGCTGTGGAGGGTTGGGGATCTAACAGCAGCCCTCTCCCAGGTGGAAATGATTAAGGAAGGAATCAGGACCTGCACCCTATGAGTTCTTGCTGAAGAGCTTCCAGATGAGTTACATTAATAAAGTTGCAGCCAAATTAAACAACGTCCCTTGCATCTTGTCTCTCTCTGCGTCCAGGACAACAGAAGTCAAGTTGACGAAGTAACACCTAGTGAGGTAAGATTGCTAATATAAATTCTTTGTTCAATAGGAAGAAGATGTTTGTAATTTCATCATTGTATTTTGAGTTTTCCCTTCACTGTGATACCCCAGTTGTATGTAAACACAACATATGGTACTGAATTTAGCCAGCCAGGAAGTGTCATTTGTGCTCAGAGTGTTTAAGTCATTTCATAATTATAATGCAATGTATTTTGCCGGTAAATGTACATATATGAAGGGCACTTACTTCACAAATCACACCATACTGCTGTGTATGTTAGCATATGTTTAATTAAAATTCACACGTGTGCATATGAATAGATTTTTCTTGATAATGGTGTATGGCCATGAACATTACTTTCTGTTTGATTCAACTGCCAGAAGAGAAGTTAAACCTTTCCTACTAAAAAAAAAAGGGCGCTAGTTTCCCCACTGACATGCATTCCTAGTGGTATCTGGCTTTTGGGTTTCCTTGGACTGCTCTGACCTATGACTTTCTGCACGGAGGATACAAGGTGGCCGAGCCTTGATTTGGAAAAGAGAAATATCTTTCTATCCCTGAATCTTTACTTATGCATAACTTTCTGTAACTTGCAACAACTATGTCAGATTACCTGGGGTTCTTTCTTGGACTGTGTGTGACCCGAGCTGCTCTGTATGCATGTTCTTTTAAGAGTATTTACCAAATGCTGGCCTTGGAAGAAAGAGATAGAGACAGACCTGTAGAGAGTAAGTGACAGTGATAGAATTTCAATGGGCAGCCAGTGCAGAATTTGGCCCAAGAACACAGAGTGAATTTCCAAGCAAGGAGAACACCTGTAAATCCTGATTCACCTGTTGCCATCCGGTTTTATGTCGTATAAATATAGTTTGTAAAGGATTAAAATGAGTTTCTGCTGTAGGCTACTTTGTAACTGTTATGATTTTGATTTCTATACTGCACCTTTTAATCTCTGTCTGCAAAGGGAGCTGCCATTTTGTGGGACAGAACTGATTCAGCATGATACAGAGGAGACACTCTTTGTCCTCTCTCATGAACACTTCAGATTCTAGCTGCACCACTGACCCCGTCGGTGGTCTTTGTCTGAATGAACCCCTTCCAGGTCTTGGGCCTTGAGCCTTTACCTCCCTGGGGTGGAGTCCCACAGTTCTTCTGCTCACAGACCAACTGCTGAGCTACTGTAGCCTGGGTATCAACTGTGACTACTCAGCAGGTCTGACCGATTTTGGCTACCTGCAGTTGTTTCCTTCAGGAGCAGTGACCAGTGGTGAATACGGTGACTCAAAACAACCTTTTAAAACAAAACATTGTTTAATCCCAACAGTAAGAACAAAGCTAACACAAGACCAGGTTTTTTTAATAAACAACAAAAGACCTACATGCAGGTTTATCTCACCTAGAGGTTTGTCATCCCTTGGCAGAGACCTGAGGCAGGCTAAGCTTCCTTGACACCACCCAAACTTTTCAGGTCTGAGGGACATTTTCCCCCGTAGTCCTCTGAGTTCTTGAAAGAATGTGTCTGTGTCTTTAAAGCCGAGTGAGTTTTTGGATCTCCCTGTCCTTTACAGCTCTCAGACGTTCCAGGAGAAATATGTTTAACCAGCCCATAGTGGGCCTAGCTAGCATATCACAGCAAGTGACTCCAACACTGTTCAAGTGTTTTCCTGAATGTGTGCATAGTTCCTGGGTACACTTCCTGACCATCCTGACAGCAAATTAGCCAATATACACATGCAGTGACACACACAATAACCCAATCAAGAAACTGAATTATTACAGGCAGCTCCAAATCCATCACACCCAAACTCTACAGCTTCAGTGGGGCCATGGAGTTCAACATGCTCTCCCCTTAGGCTGCATGAGACCAGTGCTGGTGTGTGGAGTGGGCAGGAGCTGGCACCAAAACAAAAATAACAATTGCAGGTGACCCTACCAGCCTTTGGTAGCTTTATGGCAGGACTGTCCAGCAGCCCCCTGCGACCAGGGATGCACATCAGAACCAGCAGCCGTGCCATTGACTAACTGCCCCCCCCCCACACCCGTATGCTGTGACGCCTCACAAAGCAGGTACTGGAGCGGGAATAAGGCCTTCGGCAGCACTAACTCTCAGTAAGTTTTCTTTCACTTTGTGTGGGACCGGATGCAGTGCACCCGAGGGTGCTGAGGGAGTTGGCAGAGGTGATTTCAGAGCCATTGGCTATTATCTTTGAAGGCTCGTGGCAACAGGGGGAGGTCCCTGAGGACTGGAAAAAAGCAAATATAGTGCCCATCTTCAAAAAAGGGAGGAAAGAGGATCCAGGGAACTACAGACCAGTAAGCCTCACCTCAATCCCTGGAAAAATCATGGAGCAGGTCCTTAAGGAATCCATTTTAAGGCACTTGGAAGAGAGGAAGGTGATCAGGAACAGTCAACACGGATTCACCAAGGGAAAGTCATGCCTGACCAACCTGATTGCTTTCTATGACGAGGTGACTGGCTCTGTGGATGTAGGGAAGGCGGTAGATGTGATATACCTTGACTTTAGCAAAGCTTTTGATACTGTCTCTCACAGTATTCTTATCGGCAAGTTAAAGAAGTATAGGTTGGATGAATGGACTATAAAATGGACAGAGAACTGGCTAGAGCATAGGGCTCAACCAGTAGTGATCAATGGCTCCATGTCTAGCTGGCAACCGGTCACAAGCGGAGTGTCCCAGGGGGTCGGTCCTGGGGCCGGTTTTGTTCAACATCTTCATTAATGATCTGGAAGATGGTGTAGATTGCACCCTCAGCAAGTTTGCGGATGACACTAAGCTGGGGGGAGTGGTAGATACCCTGGAAGGTAGGAATAGGATACAGGAGGACCTAAACAAGCTGGAGGATTGGGCCAAAAGAAATCTAATGAGGTTCAACAAAGAAAAGTGCAGAGTCCTCCACTTAGCAAGGAAGAATCCCATGCACAGCTATAGACTGGGGACCGATGAGCTAGGCAGCAGTTTTGCAGAAAAGGACCTGGGGGTAGATAAAAAGCTGGATATGAGTCAGCAGTGTGCCCTGGTTGTCAAGAAGGCTAATAGCATATTGGGCTGCATTAGGAGGAGCATTGCCAGCAGGTCACGGGAAGAGATTATTTCCCTCTATTTGGCATTGGTAAGGCCGCATTTAGAGTATTGTGTCCAGTTTTGGGTCCCCCACTACAAAAAGGATGTAGACAAGTTGGCGAGAGTCCAGCGGAGGGCAACAAAAATGATTAGGGGGCTGGAGCACAGGACTTATGAGGAGAGGCTAAGGAAACTGGGCTTGTTTAGTCTGCAAAAGAGAAGAATGAGGGGGGATTTGATAGCAGTCTTTAACTACCTGAAACGGGGTTCCAGGGAGGATGGGACTAGGCTGTTGTCGGTGGTGGCAGATGACAGAACAAGGAGCAACGGTCTCAAGTTGCAGTTGGGAGGTCTAGGTTGGACATTAGGAAAAAGTTTTTCACTAGGAGGGTGGTGAAGCACTGGAATGGGTTACCTAGGGAGGTGGTGGAATCTCCATCTTTAGAGGTTTTTAAGCTGAGGCTTGACAAATCCCTGGCTGGGATGATATAACTGAGGTTAGTCCTGCTTTGAGCAGGGGGTTGGACTAGATGACCTCCTGAGGTCCCTTCCAACTCTAATATTCTATAATTCTATGACATTAAGTGCAGCTCTTCCTGGCTCCGCCCCACCCACTTCTCTCTCTCAGCCCAGTAACTATGCAGATATTTTGCGGAAAGCAAGGACAGTATCCCACCTAAGCACTGCAAGGGACCACTTAAATTTCCTCTTAAAATTCCTCATATCCAGACTATGCAGCATTACTCCTTTGGGTTAAATTCCTTACATGCAGCCTCTATATAGGTGTACCGAGGCTATACCGTTAATATGCAACATGGATAGTTTAATTCTCTTCCATTATTAGCTGCCAATAAAGCTAGTGGTAGACTTGCTCAAAAAATTCCCTCAAAATGTTGGGGGTTTTTCAAACAAAAATTGCTTTTCCACAAAATTTTTGCCCCCAAAAAAGTCAATTTTTGTTTTAATTTTTCGTTGAAAAATAGGGTGATCTATCTTGATTTTATAGGGCAGACCCGATATGTAGGGCTTTGTCTTATATAGGTACCTACTACCCCTCACTCCCCATCCCGATTCTTCACACTTGCTCTCTGGTCACCTTACTGAAAAACCAAAACCCTGAAAATTACAAAATGTTCACCTTACAGTTTATCAATGAAAATTTTCAAAGAAAACTTTAATTTTCAGTGAAATTTTGCACAGGAAAAAAAATTCTTTGACCAGCTCTGGTGACTGGGCCAGAGTACCAAGATGGAGAGTCAAGCCTAGATTTCTGATATGGTTTGCTGTGAGCTGATGCAGACTGCCAATGATATGTTGATACGGCATATATAAACAGAACCAGCAGCATCTGTCCCACACATGTTCACTGCATTAAAGAGACTTAGAGAGCTGTCAAGCGCAAAAGTTCAGTCTTTATAGCTGAAAAGCATTTAAAGTTGTAGCCTCATCTCAAGCTTCTCACTTTGCGCAGCTTAAGACATTTTTGGGCATCAAGGGGTGAAAGGGAGGCCAAGCTCATCCAGGCTTTTTCATAAAATGACTTCCCCGCCCAGGCACTTGTAAATGAAGCCACGCCCCCTCTCCTCAGCTGGAACAATGAATGTCGTTAACTGAATGTTGTCGCTCAGTTGTAAGAACTCTTCAGTCTTCTAACAAAGCATCCCTGTCCATATCCCCTCCAGTGTGTTCCAGGGCTTCCATAAAATGCTTTCACTTTTTGTGGCATGGATGCGAGCTGAGGCGCTCGTTTTCTTTTACAGCAATCCAAAGAGTAGGACTCACTATTTCAAACTAAATCTATTGCAGAAGTTTTGTGAGTTTAAAAAAAAAAAATCACCATTAGTGAGTGGGGGCATGGCCTCCCTCTGAGACTGACAGGAAGGGACTGCCACTCAATGCCCTGGAGGGTGGAGCCAGGGAAGCCCAACCCAACACACCAGAAGCAGAGGGGTGGAGCCAGAACAGGAACCGGAAGTATAAAGGTGGGCCCTACAGCTCAGACAAGAGGCAGCCGCTGAAGGAGAAGGATGTTGCCTGCCCACTGCTGGAGAGAGGAGCTAGCGAGGACCCCGGCTGCTGCAAAGACTTACCCAACCCTCCTGAGTCATTGGATATACCAGATGGAGAGGATTTGCTTAGACTGTTAGCCCACCCCACCTGGCCTGAGGCACTGGGGCAATATACTGCTGGCCTGAGGGCCCAGGATGATAGACTATGGAGAGATAATCCCCTGCCTAAAGCTTGCCCACACAAGCTGTGCCTCTTTATTGGGAAGGTTCAGGTGATCCAAGAACCACCAATCCCAACCACCACGGAGCAAATCCGATAATCCTGGGACTGGTGATCTACTATAGAAGTTTTATCTCCAATTTTGCAACAATCACCACTCCCTTGACTGGACTGCTCCCGAAGGACCAACCCCTCCAGGTACAGTGGACCCCCGACTGCAAGGTCGCCTTTAGGGAACTGAAGCGCCACCTATGCCATGAACCATGCTCCAGAGCCCAAACTTTACATGCAGTTTCGTGGTCCAAACCAATCTGTCCACAGTGGGACTAAGGGCCATCCTCTCACAGAACATCGAGGGTGAAGAATACCTGGTCCTGTATATAAGCCAAAAGTTGTTCCCACGGGAGTGCAATTACTCAGTAATTGAAAAGAAAGCCATAGCGGTCAAGTGGGCACTAGAAGCCCTCCATTACTACCTCCTCAGGAGCCCCTTCATTGTGGTGACTGACCATTCCCTGCTGAAGTGGCTACAACAAATGAAGGACAGCAATGCCTGGCTGATACGCTGTTACCTGACTTTGCAACCCTTCGCCTTCACTTATAACATAGAGCTGGTAAGGAGCACACCGAGGTGGATGCATTATCCCGACTGGGGAAAGGGGACATGACCAGCCCCGGAGATCAGAAGCTGGGCTTTAGTAGGTGGGTATGTAGCAAGGGGGTGTGGACTCCCTCTGAGACTGACAGGGAGGGCCTGCCACTCAACCCCTGGAGGGAGGAGCCAGGGAAGCCCTGCCCACCATTCTGGATGCAGAGGGATGGAGCCAGAACAGGAACCAGAATTATAAAGAGTGGGCCCTACAGCTCAGACAGGAGGCAGCTGCTGAAGCAGAAGGACTTCTCCTGCCCACTGCTGGAGAGAGGAGCCAGTGAGGCCCCTGGCTGCTGCAAGGATTCACCCAACCCACCTGAGTTGTTGGACAGCCCACATGGCGAGGGAGTGGTTGGACTGCCACTGGCGATGTACACTGAGAAGGCAGATTATGACCCATGGCTGCAAGTGCACAGATACGGGTGGAGAAAGTAGCTGGGGGTAGCTGACTTAGGTCTGGCTGGGCTCACACTTGAGCACCCCAGTGAGTTGCGGCTGGAGCTCCGCTAACCCAGTGGTGGAACGCTCTGCCACTGCTCGGGCCCTGGGCTGGGACACAATGGAGTCAGGAGGGCCTGCGTCTCCCTCCCCCCTTGCTACCCCACCCCTGAGGTGGTAGCTTCACTCCGGCCTGAGAAGCCTTGTTGGGCTATAGACTACTTGTCTGCCCCGCCCAGCCTCAGGGTCTGTGGAGAGCTAATCCTCTGCCTAAAGCTTGCCCACACAGGTGTGGACGTGAGGGGGGGCCTCATTCCAGACTGACAGGGAGGGACACAAGACACCTCCTCTATATCACCACAAAAGTGTCCTGGATTTTTGATTTTGATATGGTCACTTTAATAATAACTTCATTCAACAACTATTTCAAACTGCCTAGAGTCCGTTCTTGTACTGTATTTTCTGTGGTGCCTGTGCTGATTATCTGTGTGCAACGCCTTTGCCGTGTTGTATTGGAGAGGAAGAGGCAGGGACTAGAAATTAAACCCATGTCTCTCACACAGCAGTGTAATAGGTACAGAGGTTGTGTCTCTGGATGGTAGCTCCAAATGCTGAACATTTTGAGCCAGAAAATTGTTGAGTTTAAAAGTTTAAAATATGCTGCTGCATAATTTTGTTGTTTCTACTATGCAGGTGTGACATTACTTATTTACTTAAAAACCAGAAGTGGTAAATCAGAGGAAGTAGATTTTAACCAGAGAAGAGCCACTGGAATCTTAAGAGAGCTCAGGTTAGCATCGTATTGACTGTGCAACCAGCACAGAACTCTCAGCCCCCCAGAGCAAGATGGCTGCCCAGAAAAAGCTGTATGTCTTTTTGACTTTGACGCCAGCTCATAAGTTTTTAACAGCCTAACTTTCCCTTAGAAGGTCTTAAATCATACACAGCCTTCATCCTCTCCCAACGTAAGAGCTGATCACTAATTCTCATCAGGAACTAGCAGACTTATTCAGCACCCTACAACTAACTGTTGAGTAAAGCACTTCAGGAGAGAGAAAGTGAACAGCAATCGGGAGCATTTTCCTCCCAGTATCATAGTAAAGTTCATCAACTAAGAGATTTCTTTTGTATCCAAAACAGAATCCCATTAATCTCTATAACAGAAGAAAATTAGTCCCTTTATGTGGCAAGGTTTTTCTCATCACTCATAGTTTGCTGCTCTACTTGCACAGTGATCTGTAGACACCTGAAAAATGAGCAGCAAAAGGTCCAAGGTCTCTAGAACACAAATTGCTAGGAGAGTTACACAAGAATAAAAGGCACTCTCCACATCTGCAAATGGCTGTAATCCACAAAATTGCAGGTTAAATGCTAACAAAAGTCAGGTTCTGTGTGAGAAAATTGTGTTTTAAAATAGACAAGAAAAAAGCTTGAGTAGCTTCATAGTTCAGTGGTTTGAGCCCAATAGGAGGAATCAGCAGACCTACCCTCTGCCCCTGGCTCTGCAACTGCCTTACTGTGGGGCCTTGGTCAAATGGCCTAACCTCTCTGCACCCATTCCTCCATTTGCAAATTGGGGCTAATAACACTGCCTCAGTTTGATAAAGTACTTTAAAATGTCCAGGTGAAAAAGCACTATAAGTGCTAGGAAGCAATATTTATTATTAAAACCAAAGGGAGAGAGTCAGAAGCTGTATTTGAATTGAAGTTTCATCAGAACTTACCACAGAGAAGCTCTTACCTTCCTGTTGCATATACAGAGGACCTGTGTTATATTACTTAAAGTCTCGTTTGTTTTTTGGTGCCAGGTGCATTGCATATGTAATTTATTCTCCATAATTCCCACCTCTTCAAATCTCTTTTGGTATCACAGCTTTTCAGTTATTATTATTAGTGACTCCCTCCCATTAAATGCTGTAGTCTTATTTTGAATTTTTTTTTCAAATATATTAGCTTGTGTTTGTTCAGGTTGATTTTAGTAATAATTTCTGCACCTATTTCTAATCCTACTAAGTCCCTTTCTAGTATTTCTTTATTCCTACAGTTTCTTATACCACCTACTACTTTAATATTATCTTCATTAACAGATCATTAATGAGATGTTAAATAAGACCAAAACAGACACCAGTCTTTGCAGAATCCCACACTAATTCTTTGCCAATTATCATTAGCTCTTGTTTATGGTCCTTAACTCCCATGTGAACTGAAGATGGATTGATCTCCAATCTAAACTGGTATTAATTTTTCAAATAAGAATTTGTGACACACCATAGCAAATGCTTTGCTAAAAGCAATATGTTTCAACAACTGAGTTCCTTTCATTTAGTAATTATATTAAAAACAACCAGTCTAGTTTATATGGTATAATTTGTTCTTTTTAACGCTGTGCTTTTTTCTCATAATTCTATTATCTTCCAGACATTTAGAGAAGTTTTTTTTACTGTTAGTATTACATTATTTTTCTAGGAATTGAAACGAGTCTTACCAGAGGGTATAGTCCTAGAGCTTAAAAATTCCAGTGGTCCAGTTGGAAGATGGCATCTTTCTTACTGGAATGTAACATTATTCGATGGAATTCGGTCTTCAAGGCAGGCAGTGTCCTGTGGGACTAGAACTACAACTGCCAGAATCATTCTTCCTACTTTTTTCCAAACACTGGTATCACCTACATTTTCTCCAATCTTCTTGTACCTCCCTAGTTCTTCCTCACTTTGCTAGTGCCTTCAAAAATCCCAGAGTGCTGTTTACCATGCCTCATTGTGCTTTTTTTTGCCTTGTGGGTCAATATGTAATGTTTCCAGAATGGTAATGTCTTTCAATAACGTACTGCAAATGAACAATCATAGCAGAGCTGGTGTGTTTCCAGTGGGGTCCCGCAGGGACTGCTTCTTGGCCCTAAGTTATTTAACATTTTAATCAATGATCTGGAGGAAAACATAAAATCATCACTGATACAATTTGCAGATAAGAGAAATATTGGGTGAATGGTAAATAATGAAAAGGACAGGTCACTGATACAGAGCGATCTAGACTGCAGGATAAACTGGGCGCGAGCAAACAATGTGTGTTTTAATACGAGTAAATGTATACATCTCAGAACAACAAATGTAGGCCAGGATTCTGGGCAGCAATGACTCTAAAAAAGATTTGGAAATCATTGTGGATAATCAACTGAACTTGAGCTCCCACTGTAATACTGTGGCCAAAAGAGCTCATATGATCCTGGGCTGCATAGACAGGAGAATCTCCGGTAGGAGTCGGGAGGTTATTTTATATCTCTATTTGGCACCGGTGCATCCGCTGCTGGAATACTGTGTCCTGTTCTCCTGCCCACAATTCAAGAAGGATGTTGATAAGTTGGAGAGGATTCAGAGAAAAGCCACAAGAATCTCTGTAGCTTAACAAAGAGAAAATTAAAGGATGACTTGATTACATTCGGTGAGTATCTTCATGGGAAGCAAATATTTAATCCTGGGCTCTTCAGTCTGGCAAGTATAATATGATCCAGTGGCTGGAAGTTGAATCTAGACAAATTCAGACTGGACATTAAGTAGAAATTTTTAATGGTGATAGTAATTAAGCACTGGGAAAAAATACCAAGGGTTAGTGTGGATTCTCCATCATGGGCAATTTTAAAATCAAAATTGGATGTTTTTCTAAAAGATCTGCTCCAGGAATTATTTTGCAGAAATTATATGGCCAGTGTTATGCAGGAGGTCAGGCTAGATAATCACAATGGTCCCTTTTGGCCTTGGAAATCTATGAATTGATTAACTTGATCAAACTTCAGTCTGCACTGGAATTCCAGCAGACAGCAATTTTTAATAAAAATATTTTTGAGAAAAAAGATTTCTTGTATCTTTCATCTGACAGTTGTTGCAATATGCAGCGATGTTTGTTTTGTAACTGGGTAGAATGAAGTTCAATCTTAATCAAGCTGTTTCCTCAATTTTTGCATTTGTATAATTGAAACAAACAATAAAAAGAATTGTATGGTGGCTGAAATCATCAATCAGTTCCAAATATACCATGCTTTTCAGTTCACATGACTGTAGCTTTTGCAATCTTAAGTGATCCTTTGTCTTTTAGTTCTTACTCAGGGCATTAGGAAGTTGGGTTGTTTTGCACATAAGGTTTTAGATTGTGTTTATCAGTTTGTAATTTTATCTGGTGTAGTTCAGTTTGATTTCACATGTGCTAACCATTGGGGCAATTTAACCTGCTGAAGATGATCACTGAGCATAGTTAATGGGCTATTTCCTTTGGAAGCCCATAGAGAACACAAAATGTGATTAACAATTTTCAAGCCCAGTTACTCAAATGGCAGGCCTGAAATACAGCTCTTTACATTTCCATTTAAGAACACTAGCAGATCACAGCTTTGCAGGTGGATGAACTCAAGGCTGGAGCGATATGTTTAGCATCTTGCCCATGGCGGTCTTTCGTGCAGGGAGAGAGAGGAACTTTGTAACAGGGGTGGCTGCCTCCTGATCTAGAGGTCAACCTGTATCACCCTGCCTCTGTTCCCCTCTTCAGTGCCATTTAAGAACTCACCCAGCTCAAAAAAGAGGTTCAAACAAGCCCCAGAAGGGAACTTTTAGTCTTCTGGGTACACACAGCCCCTCCAGCCCTCAACCCCAGTTCAGTCTCTTGCCCACTAGTCCAAAATAAAACAAAGTCTTTGGAAAAAACAAAACACAGACTCATACAGTCTTTATGCCAATTTCAGCTAGGTACCGCCCCCCCTCTCGGTTAGACTCTGTCCTACTTCTTGGGCAAGGTCCCTTCCTACCTTGAGAGCTTTCTCCTGCTTATTGTCAGGCTCAGTTACTCTCTCAATGAGCCACCCCTTGCAGCTTCCTGCTGCCTTTTGTATTAGACCAGATGATTCAACCCAGGTTTTCCAGTCCCTGGGACAAGCCTCCCTGTTACTAACTTTATTTGTGATGACTCCTATAATTTTGTCGGTATGGAGACTAGATCTCTTTAGTACCAGGAAAGAGCTTACCCAAAAACTGGGGAAGTAGAATGGGAGTGTTAGGAGAAAGATAAATGATTTAGCTCTTTAATGTGTGTTCTCAACCAGAGGATTGAAACAGATTTCAAGGTCTTGTGACGACCCTTCCTTTCTATATGACTGGATGGGGGGGGTCCCCAAAACCTTTGTATGTTGTAAAATGGGGTCACAATGTGGAAAACCTAGAGAACCACTGCTCTGTAACAATTTTGACCCCCTCTACTCTCTTCCTACCTGAGCTTGATCTCCATTTTCATTTAATTTCCTCAAATGGATGCCAGGCCCCTGACCAGAATACTTGTACTCCAGAGATCTTATTGCCTAAAATCTAGTCAGATCTAAGAGGTAGTCATGGATACTGACTAGAGATTGAAGCATTTGGAGGAACAGGAGGAGCAAATGTAATAGCAAGAGGAAAGAGAAAGGACTTGGAAAATGGAGATTTTTGTAGTTTTGTTGCTATAATAATATGAAAAGGGGATTGAAACTTCTCTTGAAAAGATCTGTCAGCAATATTTTTCCAGGTTAATTTTCTCTAAATTTTATTGTAACAAGACCTGGGATATTTCATGTGAACTGCAGGGTCTGTGATTACAAATTGGGATATTGTTCATGCGGAACACTGTGTTTTATTTCTACGTCTTATCTTCATACAGAGATATTATCAACACCTGTATACAGACCACAGGGCCCAGCACAGCTGGAATTCCAGAGATGTTAACAAATGTCATTTAACTTCCAATGTCTTTGGTAGAAAATTGTGAGTTTCCATGTAAATAGCATAATGGCTTATGTACATTAACTCTGAGGACAGTGATGCCATATCCCTGACTGATAACTAAATGTGATGTTCCCTGTGAGCTTCTGTAAATGATCCCAGTTGGACAAGACACTGAGAGCCTCTTCCCTGATACTGGACTGTCATGAATGCCAGCTCTTTGTCCCTTAGCCAGGCTCTCAATCTTTTACTTTGCAAAGTTTTTGAATGGAATCTTTCAGCATAATTATGTAGCATCACCGCAGCCATTTTGGGAATCTAAATCTATTGTCTGCCATCCTGCTTCTCCTTGCATCTTTCCCAGCTAAAATGTGCTCTTAGGGCAACAAAAGCCATCTTAGAGAGTTGTGAGAGTCCCAAAGAGTATGCACTTTTCCTGCTCCACTGCTTGAACTCTGTTTCCCCTGCAGGCCCTGTTCCTCAGTACATGGCTTTCATTAGTGCTGTCCACTGCGCTAAGGATTTTGCCCAGAATGTACAAAAAAGATAGAAGGTGCTGGGTGCAAAGGCAGCAAACCATGAGTGTGTAAATCTTCCTCTTGTGTTTGCATGGCTAGGGTTGGCACTTGAAATGATTAAATATGATTAGTCCGTCCACTAAAGCATTTACTACAGGGTTTCCCTCTGGATTTCATCTGATTTTATTTAAGAAAAATAAAATAAGATGAAAAAACCCCATGATTTGGATGGCTTAGAATGAGGTGCTGATTTATATTTATTTTAATAGCAAAATCCAAGGCTTTAGGAAGGGAATAAAATCCTACTGAGAATGAGTGACAGAGTCTCATGTAAGAGGCTTTAACATTTTATTCATTTATAAGTATGTATTTGTATTCACTGTAATGCCAAACAATTCCAAATAACCATGGTGATTTAAAATATGCCATTAGTAAAATAGAGGAATATGTTAATAGAAGCCAGTGTGTACAAATACAGTATTTGGAACATTATCTATGCAAATGACTATCTTCCAGGGTTATTGTATAACCTGTCATTCTCCGAAAGGGGATGGTTGTTGGCTGGCTACCCACAGATTGAACACCTAATCCGAAATGAACTGGAAAGTTGAGGCTATTTCGGTACAATTCGTATATGAAAACCAAGTTTGGAGATAGCCTTGTTGTTAGTCCATTGACGTCAGTGGAGATGCAACCAGTTACATTATATCAGGTTTGAATTTGGCTCATAGCACTATGAAAGTTTCTCCATGAATCTGTATCCCAGCTTTCAGTAGCTCTGCTATTACAATCCTGGTCTGCTTTTTGTTTAGTGATTGCCATTTGTGCAATTAGTTTCATAATTAAATAAATATTAAGGACTAGGATAAGAGACCATAATCCTAAATTTAGGTCTTCAGGGATGAGAGACTAATGCACTAATTTGCTCTCCTCCTAATGTGTTGAGTAGGGTAAATGTGAAAAAAATGACTGGAATAAAATCAGAACAACCCAACATTTTGAAAAATTGCCCATGTTTTCAAAAGTTTGTATACCTGACTGGAACTTGCATAACAACTGATGTGTCCTTGCCAGTCGAGTATTTATGCATATTCATATGCATGCATAAGCACTGGGTTGCATGCATGCATTGCATGTTTGTGATATGCAATAGTACAGGTGTGCTTTTCACACGCACTTTTGAAAATTTGAGCCAATGTGGGGTTATTTTATTCCTTTTCTTGCCTTGATTCATGTTTTCCATTGCTTGGTGCTTTGTGAAACAGGTTTTAGGATGTTCAAGGAAGCTGCAAGTGGCTTTAATTTAGGTAGGTTTTATAAGTCCAAGGGAAGAATACTGTATAACAGCTCTTCCACAATCAACTCAGATTTTGTCCCCTTCTATTTCACAAAGCAGCCTGAAAGCCATCTTAACCCTCAGTCTATTCTAAGTTGCTCCTTGGGACTGACCCAATTCCTGGCAGCCGAAGGATGAGGCTTCAACCAACTCTAATGCTGCAGGACATGGGTAGATGGCAGGACATGAGGCTCCAACAAAAAGAAGAGACTACAGGGCCAGGGTAGCTACCTTTCACAGTGAATTGCTTGTGACAAGGAGAGAGAGGATGTGGATACTTGACAAGACCTTCTTGCTCCAGTGGTGGGACTTTTAAAAAGTGATTGGCACTGGGCTAATTCTACTTCCATTGAAAATCCCATCCCAAATCTCTTTCTCTTCATATTTACATTCTTAATTGACATTTACATGAATCTGTGATTCCCGATGACAACATGGGCTGGATTAATCAAAGATAACAAGTAATTTTAAATAGTGAGTAAATGGAATTCTTATGTATCTCTTTTAAAAAAGGCAATCAATAGTTACAGTGGCAATTTGCTAGTATTTTTCTATATAGAAAACTAGCACATGTGAATATTGAATTGTCCTCTTAACCACTATACATATGTGTCAATTTATTTTTTATAAATGTGAAAAATTTAGTAATTATCACTAAAATTGTTTGTTAAAGTTTGAAAGGAGATAAATGATTAATAGGAATGTCATTTATTCATTACAGTTAAGATATATATATATATATATCTCTACTTGTCACTTTGATGAATTCATTTCCTTGTCTCATCTCAGCTTATTGACATCACAGATGAAAAGACCTTGCTCACTACATTCCTATTTGAGTTTTAAAACCTTTACAATAGTTTTCTGATGAATTAAATATTTTTAAAATTAAGAGTTTTGATGCTTAATGCTGTAGTGACAATAACATTTTGTTTTGTTGTTAAGCTAACAATTTGCTTGGCATTTTTGATATTTCCACTTTAAGCAAATCAAATATAGTTTTACTATTACAATTTAGGATAGAATTTTGCTGAAAACAAACCTATGGACTCAGGGCACAGTTTTCCACTAATGTAGTAGCAGTGATGTAGACTCCATTCTGTTCAAGGCAGAATTTTCCACTGATGTCCCAGAAACCTGGCCTTTACTGCTGTATGGCACAAATATAGGCCTTAAGGCTGCAAACTGTGAGTAACTTCATCTGTGTGAATAATCCCACCGAGGATTGTTTATCTGCGTGAAGTTACTCGTGTGCCTAATTGTCTTCAGGATTGGCACTGTTGGACATGCTATAACCATACAATATAGAATACTACTACAGTTAGATGAAGAGATTTTTCAGGTGTTAAGACTGCTGCCTGAAATGCATCTCCATTGGAAAACAAATGCAAAGCTGTTGAATATACTGTGTATATTGTGGTATTCCATTGATTTCAGTAGAATATCTGAAAAATGTAGCAGAACAGCCATGAACTTGCTAAGTCATTCCTCCTGGAATACCAGATATCAGTAGTTTAATAACACTGCATTGAAGTTAGGTCTAAAAAGCAGATGTAAGTCAGTCTATGGCAGGGCCCAAGCATAATTTTTTCAGGCACAGTACAAACTTGTAACACGGGCCCCCTCCCACACACATACCACAATCCCTCATCCCATACATACAAATCTCATGAGCCATGAAAAATGTTTTCCTCATGGTAATGGGGGTTGCAGCCTGGGCCAGGTCCCCTAGGGTCTCCGGGCCCCAGCAAAGTGTATCCCCCCCCCTCCCCCATGTGGGGGTCCTGGTCTATAGATATGAAACCATAGAAGCAATTCTATTGATGGACATAAACTACCGAGTGTCAATATGGTGAAAGGGCTGAGAATTTTGACCCCCTAAAAATCCATGAATTCAAAATTATACTTCCCCCAGCAAATATTACTTTGGGCCTGTGTAAAAATTTCAGTGCTGATGAATTTACGTTGTATGTGCAATTAGCAGACTGCATTAATGTAGTTTTTTGCACTGCATTATGCTTGGTTTTTAATAATATACATCACTCCCAAAGTGCCTCATACACATTCAGGGCTAATTTGGGGCTTTTCCTTTGTGGATATATTAGGGAGAAAGATGGTGCAGGGAGCCTTTCCTCAGCCCACTATAGTGCGCTTGCTCAGGACCCAACGAGAATGCTGACACCCGCAGTTCCTGAGCACTTGGTTCAAAGGGTCAGTTGAGGACTTCTGTTGATGTGTCAAAATGGCATTTTGACCTTGGTATTTTACACCTTGATCTGAACACCATCAGGATGGGGCTTGCCAAATCTCTTCTGGAAAGGATTACCGGAGTCCCAATGCCCAGTATGGTTGGTTCCCTGTGCCTGATAGTCAGAACCTGGACCTGTCCAGTTGCATCATCTCTGTGAAGCTAAATTTTCCCTGTCAACTATTCCTTTGCATCACCAAAATTAACTGTGTGTTACATTCTCCAGTTACAACTTGGCATGTCTTGGTGAAACTTCTCAGCTGTAAAAATACAAACCCTCAAGGACAAAGATGGTTCTTTAGTCCTACACCAGCTGACTAGAAACATAACCTCACCACATGGAAAAAAAATGCCACCTCTCCTAGGATTGATGAGGGGTGCAATACCATACTAGAAATGGTCAGATGTGAGAGAGACTCAAAGTCGCTTTGACAATCCACACATACATACATAACCAAGTATGGCAGCCTTTTGGTGAGGTATATGTGAATTAATAACATTGCTCCATCAACATGAAATACACTGGCTGTTGCTTTGATGCCTTGAGAACATTATTCATTCCTTGTATGCTGACTAGGGGCTTGACTACAAGGGGACATCCAGGAAAAATAATCTGAATTAACTAATGGTGTAAATTTGAAGTGGATTATTTAAACCCCCATTAAATCCCGATGTGGACACTGTTGTTCAGAATTAATGTGGCCTCAATTTGGTTTAGTCCCAGGGCTGGAGGAGCTCTCAGCCCGCTGCTGCAGTGGCAGGGCTCCAGCTGGGATCCAGGGACCAGGTTTGCTATAGCCCAAGGTTTGTAATTGTGAAGGGCATCATAGGTGTACTACAGTATTTCATTTCCTGCTGTCTCACCTTGTGATATCAAACGTTGTATCTTTTTTGTGTAATTTTCATATAGGATAATGGCCACTCGTTAGTGCTTTATGAACAACTGTTGATATGTTTGAATCCCCAGAAGGGATTTCCTATTGCTTTATTTTACTTCACGTGCAGTTCACTAAAATTGCTAATTTTTGAGCATATCCAAGTTGTACTGTAATATTGTTGTTCACTATGTATTATTGTTTTGTGGTTAATTCCATCACAAATCAATCTATAAAAGATACCTGCTCTCCTTTTAGAACTGCAAAGATTTGTGCAGCATAACTTAGCATGGGATCATTACGCATGTACTGTGCCCTAACCTCTTCCAAAAGCCTCACTGACATACTAGATATAATGAAAATTTGACAGTCCAGAAGCCTCTCTTCCCTAAGTGGAAATAAGTAGATTAATTATGCTGAGTGGCCAATTCAGGTTATATGTTTTTAAGTGTAAATATATGTTGTCAAATATTGGAGCAAATGTTATTTTGTCTATTTAGATAATGGAAACCTTTGTTACTCTCTTTGAAAATTAAATATAATGTTTATAGTGCAGTAGCACGAACTTGTTGTGCATCCTGAGATGTACAGTTTGCAAAGTCTGCTGTGCCGGGAGATCTGGTGTGTTTTCTATAGATTTGGTGGGTTTTTTTCTGTTAGGTTTTGCCCTAGGGAAATTTTCCAACAACCTCCCACTCTTACTAACACACTGTTTCAGCTCCAAGGGCAGTTGCATTATTGGGAGCTCTGGTATTGACAGGCCACCAATGTTTCAAGCACTCTGTCAATTAGACCCGCTCTGAGCAGAGGTCAGTGACACACTAGTCCTTATACACTAGAGCTCTCAAGCAGTAATGGGAAATTTTTATAAAATTAGACAAGGCTTTTGTCTCACCCAGTGCTACTGAGGTTAGGAAGGAGTGCTGTATTGAGCCCACTGCTGCAGTGCTTCCTTCTAGCATGCAGGTATTGTTGTGTCCTCTGCTGAGATTGTGGCTGCCAAGGAATGAACATACGCAGGAGCTGGCGCCAGTGACAGTAATGCTTATCATGCAGGGTCGGTGAAAGGAGAAACAGACAGCCCCATCTCCTGATCTTCACACTCAAAATGAGGTCTAATGCAAAGGAACTTGTGCAGTCTAAAGAGTCCCACTCATCTTCTGAACGTGTGATGAAACTATTTCAGCAGAGCAGACACAGGGTTCTGCTATGGGCAGGGGTCACCACAACAAGAGGTTGCACTGACAGTCCTGGGACCTGCTGAGGAGGAAGTAGCGAGAACACATCACCTGATTTCATATAGGCCCCAAATGGCCAACAGGCACTTAAAAATTTCAGGAATTACCTACCTGATAGCAAATGTCTGTAATCTCAGTTTCAGGATTCTGTATCTTTAACATAAATAGTTTGCAGTAACTAGAGAGGAGCCCAAACCAAAACCTCTGATCCAAACACCCTAAATTTTGGAGAAGTCCAGATCCAAACTTTTTGCAGCTGGGACTCTCTCTACAGAAGATCAGTTCTAAATCTGAATCTAAAACAATGATCCTTCTTGTGTTTTCCATTACCATTAAGAGTGGTGTGCATCAGATCAATGACTCCCAGAAAAATGACCGCACAGTTCTAATGACGAGGAATTAAAATCTGAGAACTGAAGAATGCTTTTAAACTTTGATACCCGTATTTCCAATAAAGTGCTGAGCCCTGTTGTCATGCTACTTGCTAATTATCTCTAGGATGAAGAACAAAAAATGTTTTGTCAAGATAGAAAGTTTGTGCTTCATCCCCCAGCATGTCCAATTCATGTCTCTTGAGAGACAACTTTTATTTAACTGGGGAAGGAGAAGCAGGGCCTATTGAACATATTCTGTGGACCCTATTTTTATTGGACTTATTTTGTGCACATGCAAATTCTATCCCCACACTTATGCATGTATGCAAAACCTGCATTCATGAATGCAAATCTGGAAGTTAAGCACATAATTAATAGATTTCTATGCACAAACGTGGGTTTGGATCATGCCTATGTTCCTTTCAAACTTGTAGTAGAGAACAAGAAAAGTATAACCGAGCAATCACTTGATTGCTTTTTGCCATTTACTTGATACAGATTATTCTGAAAGGCTGTTTTAGCCAGAAATTTCAGGAAGTGTCTCTTATAGGATCCCTCTGCAATTTAAATAAAATGTATATTACATATATGCTGTAAAATATGGGTAGCTGTGATTCTTTAATATTGTACCTTTATAAGGAACTGCTTTACATTCTAATTTCTCCCTTAACATAGTAACTATCTAGTGAGATAATTGGTACTGTAAAGATATCTGAGATGAGTCAAACTCTCTTCAGTTCCAACAGCACCACATGCAGGTCTCACTGTGAACTATATCCAGCTACATTTCAAGACTTATTTTACCAGCTGTAGAGCTGACTGTAGTAGTTTATTTGTTGTTAGAGAGCCATCTTGTGGTACAATATATTACTACACATCATTAAAGTAGAAAGTTGCTGCTCAAAAATTGCAGGCTTGCCAATGGGGGGGCTCTGGTCTCTTTATCCTATATGTAGCAATTCTTCACAAAGCCCCTTTTGAAATGGAAATGACGTAATCTCAAACCGCATTTCTGAATGCCAGTAACATTTGTTTAGGAGTGGGGAAGAGGACTCATTTTTCTTTGACTGTATTATTATTATTATTAGTTATTATTGAATTGAAAGGGTTTGGAGTTCTAATGAATATATATAGTGTACATTTAGCAGATTCACCTGTTCCTTGACAATTAATTTATTGATCAAGACAGGTGGGAAGATGGCTAGCTCTGTCAGTGAGATAAATACAATTTTTCCAGAAGCAATAAGACCTTTTAAAATTTTGTAGCAATCACTTAAATTCAAGTAACACCTGCTGTCACTGGAGTTGTCTGGAAAATTGAGCTTTAAGAGGAACACCAAAATGTATCTTTGAATTCCAAGTGATTATGGAGATCACAGGAGTATTATGATAGCTGAGATTTTTAAAATGTGTTAAATCCCGTGAGTTGGTGTCAGCAGAACAATTCAGGAATTGGTATGATTTATCTGGGACAGAGATCCCTTCCCAAAAAACATGGATCCATGCTGCTGTAAAATAAATAAATAACACATAGTGCAAAATCTTCACAGCCTCTGGAAGACTGGGTTCTAGAGGGAAAACAAACTTTCCCACAAACCAAGACGAATCTTCATTTTAAAGAACTTTTTCCTAAAGGTTGAAATAATCCTCTAATATTTTTTTTCTTCAACTGCATATTACCATTTTCCTGCCCTTTTATAAGCTATCATTATCTATTGTCCTTTTACTGAAAAGAAAAAGAACAGCGTGTAGCCAAAGAATCATAATTGATCCATCCTCTGCCATCAGCTGAGTCAGAGAATATGAAAATGTAATTATAGGGGGGTCCTTACAGAAGCATACAATAATTAACATCTTTTCTTAAAGTTCAATTTTATATTTAAAGTCATTATATTTTTCAGTATAGTGATGTGCAAGAGTTTTGCTGGACTCATGAGGTAAATCAGAGCTTGTCTTTCTTACCTGAGGTTTGTTCCAGACGGACAATAGGTTTTCATAAAAAGAAAAGGGAGAGGATTCAGAGTTGCACATTGGGACCAGCCGGGAGGGGGAAGCGGCACTGTAGTAAGAGGAGGAAAAGCTTTAGAGGCAGTGCATAGAAAAGACACAAGGATACTAAACATGGGAGAATTAAATAAATAAATCCTGAGGGGAGCCAGAAGCAGTAGTCAGCACTCCTACTTTTATGCTGCCTGCCTTGAGCCACAACTAGCCAAGCATTCTCTCTTCCTCCATCCTCTGTCTAGGGGAAGACAATAACCCAGGCATACATCTTGTGGCCCTCCTCACCACCAGGGCTTTAGGTGGTAATAGTACCCAAAACCCACATAAGAACTGGGGGAAGAAACAGCTGGCTTGGCTTGGAAGGCCTCTGAGCCTCTAAAGGGGAGACCTTGGAGGAATAAAGGAGCTAGTTAGCTGCTGACAGTATCAAAGACTAGTGGATTACCCTTCTCCTCAAGGAGACAACTAAAGAGAAGGAGGAAAATCAAGAAACTGCTGACAGATCTTGTGGAGAATGAGTAGTCCTTCAGAATGGAAGATATTTGTAGTTGTGGTTTTGAATAGCCAAATACAGTGATCCCCAAATAGAGACATCACCCCAATCTGAATGCTGAGATTTTGCACATCATTAATGGAAACAGAGGGGCCATTTGGTCAAAGAAAGAAGCCGCAGAGGAAGTGGGGGAATGTTTGAAAAAAATGCATGTATGAGCTACCTTTCTGGATAGCTCAACAATGACACAAAGCTAAGGCCCTTCAATAAAGAGCCTTTCCCCGAAATACATGTGGTGAGAATCTGAGACAAGAATAGAATACCTTTTATTGGAGCTCAGGCACTACCCAGGATCTTCTATCAGCACAAGGAATATCAGAGGAAATCAAATTCAAGCAGGTCTCCCTGCTTCAGACTTCTCCCATTCATATATGATCAGCTTAACGGCCCATGGGCAGTGTGGTCCTACTACATGAGCTATAAACGAGCACTTTGGTTTGGAAAAAATGGCTATTTCTTTGATTTGTTCAAATGTTCACACAGCTCATTTTTTGTCTTAAGTGGATCTCAGTGTATTAAAAATACCTGCACATGAAGGTACTCAATAACTCAATCACAGATGGCACTTTGACGGGAGTAATGTAATGGAGTATATAGCTTTTCTCCACAAGAGAAAAGAGTTTAACTCTTCCCCTCTAGCTAGGGAACCATTACAGTTGCCTGCCCTGAGGGCAGGGATTAGCAGCTTTGTGTACTATTTGTAAGTCAGGAAGCAGCTTTGTGTACTATTTCACGGGACTACTAATAAGTGGGGGTCACAGGGTCAAACAAAGGGAACCAGAAAGGGACACCAAGCAGAGAACCCCAGACAGCGCCCACTGCTCCCGGAATGCTGCCCAGAGAAACTCTGCCCGGATGCATGAATGGACGGAGGAACGGAAATAGGCCCCACAGTCGCAGAGCGCCCCCTCAGCCAACCTCCTCTCCCTGGTCTTGTAGATGGCCACTAGGAGGAGGTTGATGAGGAGGTCCCATGACTTTGTGATGATGGACAGGTGCGGTGAGAAGTGCAGCCAGAACCTCTGCAGGAGGTTCTGGAGGACACGGAAGAGGGGCTGCAGCCTGGTGCACTCAAGGTAGACGTGCGCCAGGCTCTCCCTCCTGCCGCAGAAGAGGCAGGTGTCGGGGAGAGGGGTGAACCGTGCCAAGTACATGCCCATGCTCACGGCTTCAAGATGGAGCTGCCAACTGATGTCCCTGGCAGGTCGTGGGGTCAAGGTGGAATAGAGACTGGCCCACCGGGGCTCCTAGCCCTCCACAGGTAGTAGCAGGTCCCACCATTTGGTGTCAGGGCGGGACGCAAGGGCGAGGAAGTGGAGGGTGTATCTGGGTAAGTAAATCAATTCATTTTCAATAGCAAAGGAATGGTGCTGGAGAAATCTGGGGGTTGACTCTGGCAGTGGCAGTGCGGGACGGGTGAAAAAGCCTGGCGCTGAGAGATGAACCAGGCTGTTTTCCTCTTCCTCTCAGACATAGACTGAAAAGAGTTTCAATTTAGAACGTTGCTTTGTACTTGGTGGGAGCATGCTGCCTTTTATGTGCCTCAGCCATTCTTCTGGACTCCCGAGAGGGGCAGGGAAGCTGGGTTATGTGTCGGAGGTGGGGGTCAGATCACACAGCACTGATCCTCAGCCAGTAGAATGACCTATCTGGGACTGCTGCATAACTGGCATAACTTGGAGTAGAAATTACACTTGGAGCCATTTTGGTCCCTTCCAGCCCAAGCATCCAGACTTAAAATTACTTCCTTGCTCCTCATTCATCTGTCCCAGCTATATGAAGTGTGGCCAGCCAGCTAAGTTCTATGAGCCTGCTAAGTGTGGCTGTCTGCTGCCCTCATGTTTTTTATATTGAGGCAAAATACTTGAAGACGACAGCCCCTCATGTAATGTTCTGCCTTCACTTCAGTAGAAGCAAGTCAGCTTAAGACAGAGGCATTGCATGTTAACATTTATCAACTCCTCAAGTTGTGCCTTCAGTAAGAAGTTGGGTGCCTGCAGTCTACTCCATTTTAATGCAAATTAAATGCTGCCAGCAGATTCCTGAGATGTTGTCAATACAGCCCTCAGTTAAACAAACTCTAGGCACCTTGAGCATTGTGCAGCCCGTGTCTGAGGTAAAAGTAAAGGAATGAATCCATCACAATATGAGTGGTTATTTGCAGTGTGTGAAAAAAGCAATTGCAGAACTTCTGTTTTGCTTCAGTGCCATCAGAGGCGCATATTGTAAACTAGTGAAGCGGCCATAATTCAATAAAAACTAAAGATGTGAAAGCAAATGGAAAGTATAAACAAGGTTTTTCAGCAAAAGCAAATTAAATAATTCACAGAGTTATCTAAATTATTAGATGGGTTGCTTGTCCTTTTGCATGCTAACTTAGACATTTTCTCCAGCTCGCTAACCATTCTCGCTTTCTTTCATCATGATAAGTAGGTTTTATGCACCATTAGTTATCAGGCTTATTTCTCAGAGAATGAATATAGAAACCAAAGTAGGATTAACATGGGTACAGTAACTGCATGCTGATATTTTAAATACATTACTTTCTAAAATGCAACTAAAACCAAAATAGAGAAGAAAATTTCATTTACAAATGGGATAGTTAAAAAAATAAAATACTAATCAGCATACTAATCTCGTGTGTGAGCTAACTGCACTGGAATAGGGCCCAACCCTTCTCCACTGAAGAAAACGGGAGCAGGTCCAAGCACAACATTTTAAATTAAAACAGTCATTTCTGAGCCTGCTGCCAATGCAGGCCACCTGGCACTTGGACACTCCCACCAAGCGGGTCCCACTGTCAAACAAGCTCCAGTGTCTTACTGAAAAAATCATTCTATAGGTATAACCACGGTGCTTTCACGCATTTGGAATTCTAGCTTTCCACTCGGCAAAAAGATCTTCACTGCTATACACAACCAGATAACATTGTTATTTAATGCATCTTCTGGGCAGCCTCTGTCACCAGGGCTCCTAGGTACCTTTTAAAGTTGTCCTTCCTGGCATAACGTCTGGAGAGGGCAGTGATGCAGACAATTATTGCTTGTCCCAAAGCATGAATTCCTTTTAGGATGAAGCTTCCCCCCACTGGTGCTAGGAGGTGCATTTTGCACATCTCTGTGTATTTGGGGATGTGGGTGAACAGACCATTGTGTTAACTTGCCACCTTGGTTATTCCACATCCAACATATGTCATTATCCATTAGTCCACATTTGTATAAACGTTGGATGATCCAGTAGATCAGAGTGTTAGGATCCACTGCTCAAGTCTTGTCTTGCATAGGGATGGTATATCGGCAGTGCAGACCCTCTCTTGCCCCTAATGGTAGTTACTAACCCTAAGAAACCAGAAGTTTCAGAAGCATTAATATGAATGCTTTGCTTGTTCTGCACAACAGATACCTGCACTCGTTAACCACCCAGCACTTAAACTGAGGTACACCTCACAGAGGCTGTAGTTAAGTCCTGGCCTCATGGAAATCAATGTCAAAATGCTCAGTGACTTTAATGGAAATAAGATTTTGCATTGTAAGTCCCAACATGGAATGCTTTATTTTGAGTCAAGTGTCTTTCTCTGTTTGGATCATAGCATCTTTTTTAGTATGTGTAGGTTCCATGGCTTCCATCTTCTTGCTAAAGATGAGGGAGGCTGAAAACTCTTCTCTATGCTTCAGTGGGCTGCATGTGGACTCTAGTAACCGTTGGCTTAGGGTTACACAAGGGCAGTTACTTATTGTTAGTCTATTCCCTCAACCAGTTTGTGTCTTGTGCATATATTTCTTAAAGGAAGGTCCACCTTCCTTACAGCATTACTAGACAACTTTTTTTCACCGTTATTTCTATATGAAGACTACTAACGTGTATTTTATCATTTGCTTCAATAGTTTTTAACCGCTTAAGACACTGTGGGGCCAAATTAATCCCCAGGGTAATTCTATGTCAATGGCGTACATAAGGGAAGAATTTGGAAGTTTATAAAGAAGTTTGACTGCAGCAGATCCAGTGGCCCTAATTCTCGCCAATGTAAATGGGCTAAAGTTCGTTGACATCACTGGAGCTGTGCCCATTTACACAAGCAGATAATGTGACCCAGAATTCAGGGAGAGAGAGAAGAATTATAAATTTATTGTTATTTTGGTTAAGCTTTAGTGTACAATTTTTTTATCAAGCTCAGCCTCTCCTTTTGCATTACATTCTCATTTCTGTTTTTCCTGCAAATAGACAAAAATCATTGTTTCAATGTCTCCTTTAGCCAAACAGTCTGTTGGCATCATCATGGGCTAAAGTGTTAAAGCCAGATTTACATGTGTATTTCTGTGCCTAAAGATTCAGATAAGTGACTACTGGGAGCACCCAAGCAAGTTAGGCAGCCAACTTCCACTGATTTTCGATGGAAGATAGATGCCCAACTCACATAGGTGCTTAGTGGGATTTTAACAAGTGCCTAGCTGCATCTTCATGTGCCTAAATATCTTTGTAAATGTGGCCCTTTGGTTTTTCCATGTAGAGAAGAAAGAGCGCAAGTGTTTGTGTCTAAGTAATATACACCACTTCAGGAATTTAACTATCTTGAAGATTTTTTCAGAAAACATTTTTGCCAGAATAAAAAGTCAGGTCTTCTTTAGAAGTAGGGCAAAAAAGTGGTATCAGAACAATCTTCAGATGCATCTAACAGTGGGAATGTTCCTCTACTTACACCACATTTTATTTTAGTAACATTATCTATAGTCTGTGCGTCTAATATTGCCTGCCTGATTTTCATTCTTATCCTGCTCTATCTTTTTGGAAACAATAATACTGATTTGTCAATGGCTTCACAACATCACAATTACAAAAAATGTCAACCCATTAAGAATAAGTACTGCATTTTTTATTGTCTCTGGATAGTTTATTTGCATGCAACATTTACTCTTGGCTTCTGTCTACTAAGCATAACTTACAACTATTAGACAGACTTGTTTAAATCCACAATTTTAATTGCTTCTTCCTGTTGTAATCATGCAGAATAATTTCTTCTTCAATTCCTGCCTGTCCTTAATCTTCAACTGCATGCACAGAATTAGCAGGTAATTAAATGTATTAAGAAGGATTGAGTATTTAAAATCCCAACTCTTCACTTGCTATTTACAAAACAATGGGTGGCACATTTAAGGTAATAATGAATGGGAGAGCTAGATTTAAAAAATTGTCTTTTAAGTGAATCTTAATTAGATTTTTTAAATTTTTGGTAATCACCTAACACTAAATCCCTTTATATGACACTCGGGTCAGGATATTATAAGTTCCTCACAAGTTACATGAGGATGCAAAGGCTCTAAAAGTTAGCCTTGGAGCTATAATATTTCACATATCCCTCCTGACAAACTACAACTTAACATTCAAAGTACTGCACAGCTGTACATGATGCCACACCTATGTTTCCCCTAGTGGCCATCCATTACCATTTATGAATTTTCACATAAAACAAATACTGAAAACACACAGAAGATTTCATGCCACAATATATAGTTTTCTTCATCTCTACATATTAATGGAGCATTTAAAGAACGCATCATTTAATATTTCTGAGTCAAAGTGGGAGAAACTTTATGTTTTTAAAGGTTGTTGATTACACTGGAACAGAAAAATATTGCCATTCCAGATTTTATAAAAGGCCCATTACTTTTTGTTGGAGGAAATTAGTAAGAATGCCAGCATCTAATCATGCTCCTACATTTTTAAATTCAAGTTTTCAAAAGCAGTAATAATTAGTAATATTGCTTGTCAAAGCTTAGAGCAGTTCTGGATATATTTCTATTAAAATGAACAGAATTTGAATGGTTCTGACTACTTGGGCTAGCTGCCCATGCACAGCGATGACACTGCATGCATCTAGGAATAAGGTCATACTTACGGGATGGAGGAAATGCTATCCTGGGAAGCAGTGATTCTCAAAAAGATTTGGGAGTTGTGGCAGATAATCAGTTGAACATAAGCATCGAATGCGATGCTGTGGCCAAAAGGTCTAATGCGATCCTTGGATGCATAAACAAGGGAATCTCGAGTATGAGTCAAGAGGTTATTTTAACTCCGTATATAGCACTGGCTCAACTGCTGCTGGAATACTGTGTCCGTTTCTGGTGAGAACAATTCAAGTACGATATTGCTAAAGGGGAGAAGGTTCAGAGAAGAGATAAAAGAACAACTAAAGGATTAGAAAACATGCCTTATAGTGATAGACTCAAGGAGGTCAATCTATTTATTTTAACAAAGAGATGGCTAAGAGGTGACATGATTACAGTCTATAGCTTAGATACTTTTCTAAAAGATTTGCTCTCAGAATTATTTGGAGGAAGTTCTGTGGCCTGTGTTATACAGGAGGTCAGACTATCAGCAGTTCTCAAATTGTGGGTTGTAACCCAAAGCGGGTCTTGAGTTTGTTTTAATGGTGTTGCCACGGCCGGGCAGAAAGCCAAAGCCCAAGCCCTTCTGTGAGGGGCTGAAGCCAAAACCTGAGCAACTTAGCTTCATGGGGCCCCCTGTGGCAGGGGCCCCGGGCAATTGTCCTGCTTGCCACCCCGTAACACCGGCCCTGACTCGAGACTCTAGAGTAACACAGGGCCCTGGGATTGTGTAGTAATTTTTGTTGTCGTAAGGGAGTCACAGTGCAATGAAGTTTGAGAACCGCCAGACAAGATGATCACAATGGTCCCTTCTGTTCTTGAAATTTACGAATTTGAAAATCAATAAATAAACCTTATTTTAAAGAATGTGTACAATATAACTGTTGTATACCTTTAAGATACTCTTACCTCTTTTTGACCAGAGAGGCTAGTCAAAATAATTTGGGGCCCTGAGCATTTTCCAGCTGTGATTAGAAATTGATGATGGAGTCTGCTGTTTTCATTGATGCAGTTCATTTATTTATAAAGACTGTACAAAGTCCTCTTTCTCCAAATGCAGGAGGAATCAAAAATAGTGAATAGCTTCTTTGCTTATAGCCCCAAATCTCTTTTGACAGCACCTGAGCCAGACACTTTATCTCCAGCTTCTTTCAGAGTCACACACTGTGCTTGTGCTGTACCTCTGTCTCTCCTAATCTGCTTTCCTCCAGTTTGTCCTCTCTCTCTCTCACTCACACACACACACACACACACATTCACTCTCCAGTTCCCACCAATCAAAGACCAAGCCCCTCTGTTTTAAAACCATTGGTTTACATGATTTAGCTTCTACTTTGTGTTCCCATGTATCTGTGTCTTTGGGTGCCACTGCTATTGTTTGACACCTAAGGATAAAGACTTCTTTACATTTAGTCTGAAGAGAAGATGGCAGCCACGCCTGACCCATAAGAACATTTAGCCCAACCCATAACATCATGAATGCAGTTTCATTAAATTAATGTAGTGAAAGATCATACGATAATTAGTTTTAATATTCTTCCAGGAGTTTGCTTGCAGTTCCATCTGTTGTCAGGATTTTTTTTTCTCCGATTGCTGAATGAACATACAAAAAGCAAAGAGGTTATTTCTGAGTCTATTTGAAGCTCTGCTAGAAATAGGATTGAGGCAAATATGCTTACATCAGCAAAATCTCTCTTCAGAGTATTCAGTGCTTTTCTATCTGTTCCAGGGCTGTTCTAGCAGTTACAGATCTCAGTTACACCAGTATAAGTCCAGGCTGACTCCTCTGTTACCAGTGGAGAGAGTCTCTATGCCATTCCCACATAGGCTAGCGTGAAAGGCCATGATATAGATGGGCCAGGAAAAGGGCTATGGAATTCCCATTTAAAACTGGTGCATGGGAGCTGTAGAAACTGTTTGAAACATTACTTGCCCCAGCTTGGAGGAAGGATTTCAACTCTGCCCCAATTCAACTGCACGGAGCAAGATTAATCAAGCTTTCAGGGCAAGGAGAGGGTGGGATGAAAGGATTTCATTCAATATCTTATACACGTTAAAACCTTTTCAAACCATCCTTTTCTTCATATATGACTGTGTTATTACATTTAAACTAAATGCAAAATTGGAAAGTTCAATTTAAAGCATTGTTTCAGAGTTAAGGTATCATTCTGATCTCATTTACACCAGTGTAAATGTGAAACAATTCCATTACATTAATGGAAAGGTAGAGCCTGCTCCTACGTGATAACATCTGCACAGAGAATTCAGCAAAATCCCCTTCACAGAGTTTCCTCTTGGTCCTTTCATTAAGAGGCACAGTTTGCCCACCAGCAGAGCAACTAGAGCTCCAGCCACAAATCACACAGATCTCCATGTGGATGTCAGGGATTTAATGAGGGGGTATGAGGTTATCTGCAGCTCTGGACCTCCTGTAGCTCTTCCTAACCTCCCTGGCACAATAGCTCAAACAGAGCCGGACCTGCCAGGGCTTGCTCTTGGGAAGTCTTTCTGGGAGTTCCCCAGCATGCAGGCAGCTATTGTGTTAATGCTGGGTGCAGGAGAGGAGGGACACTGTGTGTCTGTTTGCCCTCTCGCTGTAGCTCAGACTACTCAGTTACTTACCCAGCCCACCACCTCCTTACTCATGAATCCTGGCATGCATGGAAATCCCTCCATGACCTCAGAGATGTTGGCTGCTGATCTTCCCCACCCTCTGCATAAGGAAAGTGTTATACACACAAGGTCTGTTTTGCATGTGGACCTGCAAGTCATGCTCTGTCCCAAAGGCACAGGTGTGACTGGGATCAGAACATGGGCCCACTCTTTCACACACCAACAGTAGAGATAAAGGGCAGCTACTCATTTCATTGTACGTGCACACTTTTTTAAAAAGTGCAGTCCAGGAGCCACCTCTGGGCACCGATTTTTTAAGCAGAACTCACCACTGAAATCAAGAAGGAGCTGTGCTTAAAAATCAGTAGCATATCCAAAAAAAAAAAAAAAAAAAAAAAAAAAAAAAAAATCTGCAGGTTTGTTTATAGTAGGACATTTTCTAATTTTTTTGTTTTGTTTTGTTTGGTGATTTAATCCTACTTGATCTGCCATGTTACAACTGGATGATAAATGTTCCATGGTGTACAGAATTTGCCAGTAATGTGAACACATTAGTATTGAATTTGAAAAAGAAAAAAAAGATATTGAAGTCCAAGAATGATGGCTTGATATGATCCAAGATTATTATCTCTTCAGGTCTGGATATGGGAGCTGCTGATGCTACTGGCTCAGGAAACTAGTTCTTTCAGACACAATAAGCAAAATATTCATGTCTGGAAACAAACAAATTAAAATTGTGGTTTTATTGCTCAGAATAAACACCAGCCAGAAAAAAAAACAGTCTCAAATTTACAAGGACATAATATTTGATAACCACAAAAGAAGAAGGAAAAATAGAGTGTTAATGACGTTTCTCAGCAAATGAAACTGACATTTGAAACCAGTGTATCCAGTTATGAAGGCGTCCAGTGTTTCATAACTACTGGTGTAATACGTAGCATAGAGATGGGAGAAAACCAGTAAGTGACACCAAAAGACTGTATTGCAGAAAATAATCAAGTTAACCTCATTTACTTTGGGGGAGCTATTTTCAGCTATTCAGAGTTTTCAGCTCATGCTGAAAGTGTGTTACACAGTAGTCATGTATTAGACTGTAAAAATATCTTCATCAATTCCAAATTCAAACTGCCACTTTAGGATGAACTGTATTTGAAAAATCTTATCAATCACACTGGACAATAGACACTAAGTAGACACTCTGTAAGAAAGCACTAATTGCCATATAAAAGTAGTCTGCAGTAGAGATTACCTGTGCAGAATGCAGAAATGGAGGGTTGACAATATCACAGCTGAAGAATATTGGCTTCAGAAGACATGTTTGGAATACAATTTAAGTGAGGGAAATGTGTATCTAGTGGAAGAGATACCAAAAAAAAAAAGAGAAATATCTATAAAAGATCATTCCTAATCCATTTACACAGTAACTATACTGAATTTAGACTTCAGTGGCTAAATGTTAATAGGCCTGAAAGGATTTTGCCATAATGCACAGTATTCAGAATACCAATCCTTTTATGAAAGAAACCACTACCACCTCACACAGAAAATGTAAAAATGATCAGCTCAGACTTAAAATCAATGTAACATTATGCATGATCAAATAGTTCCAGGCCAGATCCTCCCATATGTAATGCACTCCTGGTGAAAGGTTAAATATGGTAAGTGTTATTCACCAAAGTGAGGGGAAACGTGTATGATTCCCCTTCCCACTAAAGCTCATAAGAGCCCCATTTGTGGTTTTACAATTCTGGGGAGGCATAATGGAGGCAGGGCTGAAACCAGAGGCTTGCCATGCTCCACAAAATCATCTCTCTGACAGTTTGGCATACATCGTAAAATGCCCTATGGTTCCAACTTTTTGCTCAGTGGAGATCTAGAAAGGAGGAGAAGCGGTTCATTTAAGCAATAATGAGCAATCTACCACCTCCTATTTACCAGTGAGCAATTTATGGGCATGCAGTGAACTCTGGGACGCATACTACTTTAGATGTTCTACCTGTAATTTGCTGCTATTATAGTCGCACACTGCAGGTGGAATTGGTATCATTGTTTAAAGCACTGGACTTGAACTAGGGAGATCTAGGTTCCATTCTCAGTTCTGCCACTGACTTCCTGTATGAGTTTGGGCAAGTTACTGTGCTGCAGTTTCCCCTCTGTAAAATGGGGGGTGATAATAATACTCAACTGTTTCATAGGGGTTTTGCAAAGAGAAATCCATAAATGTTTGTTAGAAGCTCAAACACCATGGCGAGGAGAGTCACAGAAAAGCCTTAGCATATAAACCAACTACTATAGTTGTACTGGAAAGGTATAGGACAGAAATGGTGATTGGGGAATTGAACCTTGACAGGATTTCTGCCTTAAGGAATGGGCTATAATAGGAATATGTATGAAAGCTGTCGTTTGTCTCTTCATTTTCAAAAATTCTGCTGGCATTTTAAAAGCTCTGTAGTCCTTGTTCTGCTCTTCCAAACTGCTGCATAAATGCTGTCAGCTCTGCCCCCAAGCACTTATCTGCTGTTCAGAACTGATCTGATTTGAAATGACAATGGTGCCACTCACAGGGTCAGACACACTAACTTATTGATTTTTTTTCATCAAATAATTACAAAGAAATCAAAATTCCATCTCTTCCGCTGCATTTATTTGGTTTCGTGCTCCTTTTTTTCAGACTCTTTGTACTTTGGTTGTTGTATATATGAAATGTTTAAGGATTTTAAAGTGTATGTTATTGCCCTTGTCTACCCAGAATTTCAGCTGCTTTAACTATACTAGTATACTAAGGATATGTTTACACTGGCGGTGGCAAAATCGCCACCGCCAGATCGATCTTTCATGATCAATTGAGCGGTCAGTGAGACCCGCTCAATTGATGAGGGAATCGACTTAATAAGTCCACCTCCTCAACTAGCGTAGCGCTGAGCCGATAAGCACAATGTGAACAGCGTGCAGAAGCAGTCGACGGGAGTTACGCAAACTACTCTGCGTAGTTTGAGTAACTCCCGTCGACTGCCGCCGAATTTCCAGGTGTGAACAAGCTCTTAAAGTGGTACAACTCACCTTAGTATGGCTGCTATTATACCAATATAAAAGTGCTTACACCTGTTTAGCTTGTTTCCATATGCAAAGGGGAAAAAGCTAGACTAGTAAAAGGCATTTTTATACCAATATAGCTGTGTCCACATGAGGGGTTGAACTGGTATAATTATTTTGATAAAAAATTACATCCCTAACTGAAATAGTTATAATTGTACAAAAACTGTGTGTAGATCAGATCTTAATCCTTCATTCCTCCCATCAAGACAAATTTTAAAATGCTTAAAAGTCAGAAAAATTTTCGTGCGCTAACACGAATTGATTTAAACTCCACTCAGCACTGAGTTCTAATCCAAATTAATCTGTCTATCTTCTGGAGAAAAGCTTTATAGTTCCTTGACTCCATCCAAATATGGCTTAGCCAACCAGTTCCTTGTACCTTTCCATGTCTTTTTTTTTTAATCATTGTCTTCGCTTCCTGTGTGTGTGGTTTGTTTTAACCATTAAAACATCAGCCACCCTGTGCTCCCCTAGCCAGAAGAAATAAAGGGGCCAACCACCCCTAAAACCAAAAACTAGTATTTGGAAGTTCCTTATAAATTTTAGCGGGAAGCTGCCATGCTACAATCCTACTAACAGATGGTGCTGTGTCAGAATAAAAAAGCAGTAGCATGCAAAGCCTCTCCTTCTCTGGCTTCTAAAATTGTTTCCACCAGTAAGAACTGATAGCTTCTTCTCGTTTCAAACAAACAAAAAAACCTCAGCACATGGACATAAAGACAATTCTACCTCTGGGATAAGAATGCCTGTTCTGTTTTATAGTATAAGGAAGGATGAAACCACATCTGCAGTGTGCCTTCGCTGATGCTTTCTCCTTCTGGCTTACTGGGGGTTTGATGCTACTGATTTGAACATGAATGGGATACCTTCCTATGTTACTCCTAAAATAGCTTTTCCTATGGGGCTCACTCACCTGCAGTGTTGGATTGTTCCCTCACATGATAACCACACAAGCAGTCTTGACAGCTGTGAGCTGTTATCTTGCCTTTGGGCTGCTTCCTCCCTAACAATATTCAGCACTGGAGATCATAAAAAATGCAGACATTTTTCATAATTATTTATTAAATACTTTCATTGAAATGTCATATGTTTGAAAGATGTATATATATAAATATATATAAATCTTAAATAAATAATAATATATAAATCTTAAACTATATACCGCTTAACTACATAACCTGGATGCAAAACAGCAATTTTTTTTTTCTTTGCAAAAAAATTAAAAAATGTTGGTGAAAATTCAAAAATTTTCATCCAGTTCCATTCACTTCCTTTGTTCACCTCCGCCAAGCCCAACTACCAGGACTATCAACATGCTCTCCAAGAATCCTAGCTCTCAACTAGGGTGTTCCCTTGTCTGTCAACTATCTTATGATTGTATGCCCTGTTGTTGTAGTCGGTCTTGTGTTGGTCCCAGGATATTAGAGTGACAAGGCAGGTGAGGTAATATCTTTTATTGCATCAATTTCTGTTGGTGAGAGAGACAAGCTTTCGAACTACACAGAGCTCTTCCTCAGGTTTGGGAAAGGTACTCAAAGCATCAGAGTTAAATACAAAATCAAACAGATAGTTTAGTATATGTGTTTTACTGGATGTCAGATCTCTGACACCACTAGCGTGTTAACCACCCAAACAATCTTCTCAGGGCTCTGCCAGCCCTCACTTTGCTTTGCAGGTTAACAATAGGTACCCCAGACCCACTGAAAATGTCCTCCTATAGTATCCAGCCTCTGTCACTTTCCATGTAAGCTGTCCCAAAAGGAACAGTATACACACAGCTTGACTGGTACAACTCAATATCAGGTCCTTTATAACATCACAACATGGAGATATAGTTATAGTGAAGCAATCATAAGTTTATTATCAAATATTAAGATTTAAGAGATAGTGAGTAAAGTTAATAGGAAAAATAGATTACATACAAAACAAAACATAAAACACAAACCTCTGTCTACATTTATCGATAGTTACTTAACTAAAGTACTACAAAGGATTCAGTCTCTTGCAGAGCTGGATGGTTTTCAGTCAACTAGGATCCAACTGTTCATGAACAACCTCGCTCTTCAAGAGGTTCCGTCAATGAATGGATCACAAAAATGTCTCTCTCCTTATATTCCCCAAAATTAATTGTTTTTGTCCCCCATGTCAGGATGACCCCCTGCGCATCCCTTCCTGGTGTGTTGGCTTCAAGCTGCTTTCAAATCCTCATGTTGACTTCATATGAAAAACGTGACTTCCATTGTGTAGGCTTACAATGCTTAGAGAATGTCTTCACTACCACCCTAAATTGACATCAATGCAGCGGCATTGATTTAGTGGGTCTGGTGAAGATGCTCTAAGTCAATGGGAGCGCACTCTCCCGGCGATGTCTGTAATCCACCTCAATGAAAGCATCTCCTGTTGACGTAACATAGTGTGGACACCACAGTAGTTGATCTAAGGTATGTCGACTTAACTTAGTGTAACTTAGATTGAGTTAGCATGGTAGTGAAGACGTGCCCTTAGTCTGCATATGAATCAAAGCAGACAGCTGAATCTACATCCTTTTGTCTGGCAAAACCTGTTTGTGCATCTGCTTGGGACACAGATTTTAAAGTATCTTTTTCAGTACATATACACAACTACTTAAATACTATCTATACACACCTCACAAGGCTTATGAAACTCAGTATGACATAAGCTTTTATTAGATACCTCACTTGACCCTCTTAAGGTAAGTACTATGAAAGCAGTGTGTTGGGTGTAGTGAGTTTGTCAGGCCTGTCAGAGAACAGTGAACCCTTTATGAGTTGTCATTGAGGAGTTCTTAGGATCACAGGGGTGGGGGGAAAGGATCTGATCGAGAGACTAGGAATGCTTTCTAAGGAACGGAGACTTTCTCCTAAGGTCCTATTTTGTTCTGGGTTCCACACCTAAAGTTTCTGCACCATGTGTTGCATCAACTGGTGAGATGATGCCAGAATGGGCCAGTGGTGGTGGCAGTGCAGAGCTGGACTTTGCAATGAGACATGACCTGACCCAACCAGCAGCAATTCCTAGCTAAATTATGCAGTGCCTAACAGAGAGCCGCAGCACTAAGCTAACTTGGCAGTGCCAGGCCAGTGGAAGCTGAATTTGTATCATAGCACTGGACCATATAGCCCCATCAGCCTGGGGATGTGGCAAAACGGATTTCTGTGGACTGGAGCAGGCCAGCGGAGAAGAGCCAACCATGATGCTTCTCTACCATTGAGTCTAATAGGACTTGTAAGTGGAGTTTTAGGTGGGTGGTGTACAGGGAGCTTTTGATAGATCAGTATAAGGGTCAGGGACCACTTGATAGTGTAATGTTCATTATTCATTCACTTGTTGCTAACAGCAGCCAAAATTGGTAGGCCTATCTGACAGGCCTGTGCAGCCTTGGCATGACTAAGCCAGGAGGGGAGGGGAGCCCCTTTCTCAATCTTTGCCTGACCCTGCATCCCTCCCTGATACTCTTGTGGACGTGCTGGGATCTGTGTGTTCAGGAAAAGACCAATAAGCTTATTTATGCACGCCCTCTGGGGATGTTTGTCCAGGCCCCAAGATATGCAGATTCTGTAGGAACACCTCTAGCTAAAGAGTACTCTGGTGACCCTAGGTCTAGCTTGAAACTGTTGGCCCAACAAGTTGTTTTTTTTTTAATTGTTATTGTCTACGAACAAGAATAAATGGGGGGGGGGAGAGGCTTGGACTCTTCGGTATCTCTTCTTGGACACAGCTTCGGGATCCTCCAACGACAGCTGAAAGATCAGACTAGTCAGAAAGCCGTCACTGTTTCCACTTGAAAGTCACCCCCAACTTCAGTAATTATTGAGGGTTGAGGGTTGGGGTGTTTTACTAATCGGTCACGGACATGTGTGAGTGCTTGAGCTGAAGCAAAGTATAGCTTTAAAGTAAGAGCACTCTTGTGTTGTACTTGGGCCTAAATAAAATATAGCTTTAAAAGTAAAATGTACTAAAAGTAACGAAGAACCGCTTCATGTCTGTTTTCTTTTGAATTGCCTAGTTGGAGAATCTCTACCACTTCACTGAGTAGGTTTTTGTGTTCAATGACTGTGCACTGCAACATTACCACTACCCCGCTAGGAATGACAGCCTTCCATCATAGAACCATAGGGTTAGAAGAGACTGCGAAAGTCATCTAGTCTAACCCCCTGCCAAGATGCAGGATTTGTTGTGTCTGAACCATTCAAGACAGAATCACCTTTAAAAAACTACATTCTCCACCACAGGAATATACTGCACCAAACAGCCACAACTACTAGTATTGGGAGGGAAGGAGCTTGGTAAGCATGGACCAGAGTTAAGGTTGCACTGTGCATGGTAGGCAGTGTGCAGTAGTTGTGGGAAGGGTAAGTAAAGCGTAGATACTTTAAAGTGGCATTTCACTTAGTTACTTTTATGGGTTTGTGCCACATGTGTTGTGTGTAGTAATCTTAACTGATTCACAACTATCGTTTTAGTGTTTTAATTAAATTAAAAGCTATGAAAGCACAATTTGTAAGCCATCCCCAGGAGCTGTGCAGATGAATCAGATGTAGACTCCTTGTTTTATTGTATAAGTAAGAAAGAGGTACATATACATTTTTCCTTTACTGTTATAATAATGGTATAGTACTGTTTAGTGTGGCATAAGTGAATTCCAATCTGTTAGTTTCTCTTTCCTGAAACATGTACTATTGAACCTAAAAATATCTTAATAAATTCTCTTTGTGTGTATGAGTAAAAAATGTATGTGCAGGGCATAAATAGACGCCAACCTAAACTGCTCTGAAAGAAAAGTAAAGACGCGGACTGCCATCCTGACCCTGAAGGCCATAAAATGCATATCAATGACCCTAAAGTGCAGATAAACAATCCTAAAGTACAAAAGAATCCACCCTGGAAATGGACAAAGTACAGGAATAAGAGAATAGTCATGCTTGCAATTAGCTGGTGATTAACAACCATACTGAACCTGAAGGCAGCATAACACAGCAAGGCCTATAAACTTACATAAGAGTCAGTAACTATAAAAGATGGGGTAAAAACATGGAAACTTCAGGTTTCATTCTGCAATTGTCATCATGAAGCATCGGATTCACGACAGACAGAGGCCCAGCACCCTCCTCATGCCCAGCCTAGTTAGTCACTAGGTTGGCTCGAGCAACACACATAATTATATGGTAATTATATGACACCAGCTTGCAGAATTTCTTGGGTATAAATGTGTGTAAATGTAACTGCTTTTTTATATTCTTACATTTATAATAAATGCGGCATATTGCCTTGTCCCCCTAAATAAGATCCCGCTAGTTTTTTCTTTTATAAGTATAACAAATTAAGGACTTTAGGGGGCCGTGAACTCTGACTGGAGAAGATGAAGACAGCATTGAGAGCTCAGAAGCCACACTGAGCACTCTGGTTCAAAAAAAGCATCTTTACCACAAAACCCCAACTCACACACTGGCCTTTTGAAATACAATTCTCTGTCTAGAAGCAAGTGTGCTTGGGTTTAGGAGGGGCAGATCCCACAGGCTGCATTCTGCAGCCTGTTTTATGTAGCAGGTCACACCTAATAATCATGGTGGCCCTCTGAGGCCTTAAAATCTGTGCATCAGCCAGGAACTCGGTGGGATTTTAAAAGTTAGCCATGTGCAAATAGTCATGTGCACTTAAAGAGAAAAGGTGAGTGAGGTAATATCTTTTTACTGGATCAACTTCTGTTGGTGAGAAAGGCAAGCTTTCCAGTCACACAGAGCTCTTCTTCAGATTTGGGGAAAGTGAAACAGATTGGATAGCATAAGTAGTGAGCACATATTGTAAGGGCCCATTCAAGGTAGAGTGGCCCCTTAATGCCTCTTCAGTCCTAGCACAAAAAGGGGGTTAGTGGGTTACATGGTTGCAAATAATAAATCATAAATCCAATGTGTGGCTTTAAGAGCTGCATGGCTACAAAGCTTGTCACTCTCTTCCAACAGCAGTTGATCCAATGAAACCTCACCACCTTGTCACTTCAATAGCTTGGGACCCACTGGGCTACAACTACATTGAATGTGCACTTGAGGCAGATGGGAAATGCTGAGCCCCATCTGTGCCTGCTGTAAGTCCAGCCAGTGGCCTCACTTCCAGGCTCCATGGTTAGCTGAGTTTAGCACCAGTGATTAGGTGCAAGGCTGGCCCCACAGGTGCCCCACTGTTAGGGCAGGTCTATACTAGAGAGTTTTGTCAACCAATCAGCTTTGGTTGACAAAACAGAGATGGTATACACATTGTAATCAACCCCCCTGCAGATACAACTGCCCTGTTTTTTTGACAAAATAAAATCACTTCGATGAGAGATGTTGGGATTATGTCAGTTTAGTGAGAGCGACAGTGCCAATGTAGACACTGTGTCCTCTTACATTGGCTGTGAGGCTGTCATTCTTGTCAATTTCACCATTCCAGGGGAGAAAGCCCCCGGAGAGCTGAGCAGCTGGACCCATTCTCTGGTCCCAGCTCTCAGCTAGGGATGGGGTGAGAAGCTCAGTGCTTCTCTATGGCCTCCCATAGGGAGCCATGGCCGCCTTGTCAATTTAAGGGCTGAGCCATGAAATGGACAAGGATCCCCGGCTCCAGCGGAGAATGTGGAGGGGAGACACCCCAGGCAGCTTCCCCTGGCGAGCCCAGGAGCCTGTCCCCCAGTACCCCTCTTAGGTGGGTGGAAGTACTCCACCGCAGTGTGGATATCAGCCACCTACAGCAGTGGGTGTAAATCGGTGTTGCACCGAGGTGGGGTGGGGCCATGCCCCGGGGTGCAGGCCTGGGGAGGGGCATTGGCCAGGCCTTTGGTATCTGCTGCTGCCAAAGCGGGAGAGGCAGAGGGGGACCCTCCACAGGGTGCTGGAGAGTGGGGAGAGCAGTAAGTACGGCCGCTGGGCGCCGGAGACCCATGGTACGCCGCTGCTGTAAATCGACCTCTGTTAGGTGGACTTATTTTTCAAGTGTAGACAAGGCCTGAAGCTACACCCAGATAGGGGGGGCGGGGCGGGGGGAAAGCTGGTTTCCCAGTTTGAGTCCCCGTCCCCCAACCCCGTGGCCGGCAGGAGGGCGCTCGGCCCTCCCGCGCTCTAGGGGGCGCTGCTGCTCCCCCGGTTTGGGCTTGGGGTCCCCCCGCTGGCTGAGGCGCGGGCCGCTCGTTGTCCGGGCGGGCGAGGAGGCGCGCGCGCGCGGAGTTGCCGTTTATCCCGTTTTTTTCTCCCCCCCCCTCAGGCCTGGGGAGCCGGCGGCGGCGAGGCGGGGTCACGGGCGGCGGCGAGTGGCAGCGCAGGAGCCGGCGGCGGCGGTCATGGAGCCGGGCTCCGGGCTGCAGCGCAGGGCCGGCGCGGGGCGGGAGTTCGCGGCAGCGGCGGCGGGGGGTTCCCCGGCGCTGCCGTCCCGCCGCAGAAAGCAGCCGCCGCGCCCGGCCGACTTCAAGCTGCAGGTCATCATCATCGGCTCGCGGGGCGTGGGCAAGACCAGCCTGATGGAGCGCTTCACCGACGACACCTTCTGCGAGGCCTGCAAGTCAACCGTGGGTAAGAGCCACGGGCGAGGGCCGGGCTCCCGCCCCCCCCCCCCGAGAGAGCGGCCTGGCCTGGCCTGGCCGAGCCCCCGGGCTGGCGGCTTCTTGTCGCTCGTACTCGAGTGAGGAGCTGAGGCGCCCGCGCGTCCTGCATCCCCGCCCCGCGCCACCTGGAGTCGGGCTCTGGCAGTGCCGCCCGCCCCTCCGACCCGTGCCCTCTGCAGCAGCAGCGACCCCACCCCCCCTCCGCCCCGCCAACAACAACGGGCCCCCCCCCCCCCCGCAGCCCTTTTTGCCACCTCGCTCCTTCTCTGTCGACAGCTCGCTCCCCCCTCATCCCCCTCGGCGCCCCTGCAGCAGCGCTTCTCAGCCACACGCACAGGCAGGCTCGCGGGGATGCAGACGCTCTCCCTCTGCCCCAAGCCTCGCTCCTCGGGAACTTGGCTCTCAGGCACTTCACCTTCGGCCCCCCCCCGAAAACCTCACACGAGCTCTGCAGCTAGGAAGGCGAGGACCACGTTAGAAAACTCCCAGAGAATCCCTCCCCAGGCGAGATAAGGCTGGCACGTACGGCCCTCCACTCTGGACCGTTCGCTTGTAGTCTTAAAAGACACGCTCAGATCGTCAGTGATGCTCTTGTAATAGGAGGGGAATTGGCAGGGCCTCGGATGTTGCATGTAAGAAGCGCAAGTATTTTAAATGTTACAAGTAAAAAATGTAAAAAGGTGCCTGAGCACACAGCCAATTGAGTGTGGATTCAAATATTCATTCAGGGCCAGGGTTTTAAGTGTTTCCCCTGGAAAATGTAATGGGCATTCCGTATATGGTTCTAGATTTGTGGAAAGCTTTAGTTTGAGGTTAACAATTTGTAAAATCCCTTATGTTGCATGTTTAGTTCACTCTGACTTGTGCAGCAAATAGTAGAGCGGACAACTTGTGTTTATAGAAAATCTTTCTTCACTGTTAGAGTTTAGTCATCAGTACACACCCCTTCAGGTGGATTAGTGCCTGGTATTTTTGGGTACAGGAGGGCAGAGGATTAAAGGGAGGAAGAAAGTATCCATTCTAAAACAATTTTGTTAGTCTGCCTTGTCATTACAGACCTATTTTTGTAGCTGAACTTTCAGTATTGTGACAGGGTGGCTGTTATGTGAAGGCTATCTTTTTGTAAAATGTGTGGTTAATTGCAGCTTGGAGGCTGAAGAGTTCTAAACATCTGATGGAAAGTAATAGTGCTGCTTTTTAGAAATAAAGAGGTATCTTCCTCTGACAAATTAATTCTAAAATTGTTGTTATAGTTTATTTTGATAGTTTTAATTTTATTTTGACAGCTCTTTTATTTCTTGCTGATTTCTTTGAAAACTAAACTGGATAGTGCTTATGGTTTCTCTTGTTAACAACTGTAAATATCTATGTATAAAATATGTTGTTCTGAAGTTAGGAACATAGTTTTTGCTTTTTGTTATAAAATCTTAAATGTGCAATATAAAAGTGTCAGAGAGGTATCTTCATATCAAGAGGTGTTTAATATGGATTTGATTTTGGTGTTCTAATGAAGAAATGCTGACAGCTTCTATAACCCATGACAAGTTGTGAGACAAATGGGGCTAGAATTGGAATTATCCTCTGTAAATCTCCTCCAGTGATGAACAATGTATATACAAGCAAATTTTTGTTGGCCTCTGTTAAGCACTCTTTCAGGGTTGGATTATCAATCAAATTCTGTCAATCTTCCACAATGATTAGGGTGTGTAAATCCTGGAAAAGTGCTGCGGGGCAGGTGTGCTTTCGAAGTTGGTCAGTTTTTATCTGAGTAGTGAGCAAACCTGATTTGTTAGATTAAACCAGTGATTCAAGTGCACAAGTTTCCTAATTTTAGCAAAACAGGAAATAAGTGACATGGTATGGTATGGTGACAAAAGATTACAAAATATTTGATCTAAAAAGTATAGCAACATAAAATTAGCATAGGAAATCTACTTACACCAAAATACATGCGGAAATACTTGAAAATAAAAGCATTATTTTTGAGCCTTCATGATGAAATTTTGAAGTTGAGAACTCCAAAGTCCTTTAATTAGTGTTTTCATAACCCCAGATGAAGACTTGCTCCCTACTTCTTCATACCATATAGCACTGAGTCTTCCGTTTGGAAAGAAAATACAAGATAGAATATACTGGTGGTGTAAATCCAAAGTAACCCTATACATTCCACCAAAGTTAAACTGAGATCAGAATTTGTTCCTCAGTTGTAATCATCAAGCTCCTCCCTATTTATGACACTTTCCTATTACTACCTATCTGGGAAGAATGATTTTAAGTCATTACAGACAAGGAATGTAGTTGAAGCAGAAGTGAAAATCTTGTGACTGATACAGCAGGACATGCATCTCTGTTTTTTGGGGTGTTGGGGGTGGGGGAAAGTTCTGTACATTGAATGTGCTTTGAGCTCAAGTTTGGAAGGAGAAAGCTAGCTAGAAGGAACAGATAGATATACATTGGGGAAGGGATGTAATGATATCAATGTAAATCTTTATTTAACAGAGTTTGGACTCTAGAATAAAAATTCTCTCTTTTTTTAACTTGATATCGAAGGTCTCAGCCCAACTATGCACTAATTTTTATATTTAGCTGTACCAGTGTAAGCCAAACAGACCAAAGTTTAAAATGTTCTCTTTAGCTCCTTAATAATCCTTTAAGTGAGAACTTTTAGGCTGTTCAGGGCACCAGGCTGACACACAGGATTTCAAATGTGATGGGTAAAGTGGTTGGGTGTTCCAAGTCTGTAAGAGCCACTGGCTGCTCTCTGCCCCTACTGAGTGGTGTTATGGGCACACAAGGCTGGTGCATTGGAAAGGAAGGAAATGATTCATTTGGAAGATAAGGCATTTTAATACTTGTTTGCAAATTCCACAATGCAAAATTAGTTGACTAAATTATAAATTTCTGTTGTATAAATTATATAACAAATCTCACCTCAAAAGCATTCTGTGAAGACTTTCAAAAATGACCTGTCAGATTTCAACAGTGCATCCACATAGCAGAACATGATGTACTGTACATATATCGTGCTTCTCTGATTTAAATAGTAAATGCTTTAGATAGAGTATTGTTTCCTTAATTTTATATTTACATAGGAGGAATATACTAGATCTCAGATATTTACTAATATTAAATACTGTTGCCAAATGAGTAACAAATGTTGCTGTGTAGAGTTTTGTATGCTAGGTGTGAGGGTAGTGGCTCTGTAGCTTTCAATTTGCAGCCTAATCAGCCCACAGCTGCAGCCCATCTGACATCCTCAGGGCTGTACAGGTAGTATATATATTGAGTGGTGTGGCTCTCATAACACAGAGAGCTGTATTTGCAGCCCACAGTGGTAAATAGGTTGAGAACCATTGGTCTGTAGTTTTGCTGTTAGACTACAGCTTGTATTTGTACTTTCTAGTATTTTGACAAAGATGCTATTTTGTTTAGAAAAGTCATTTTATATATATATATATAAATGTGCATATATATGCACAAACTGATGGTATAGTCCTTGCTATCCTTTAGCATTGCCACTTTCCGTTTAAACCAGAGATTATTGTAACTGAAAGAAACTAGAGAATAAAAGTATTAATCTTTCATTATATTAGCACATTTGACAGCATGATGTAATTCAGGTTTCATTGTTTCCCTGTGTAATCAGTTACTTGTTTGGGATTCTTTCACATAACAAGAGAGGATTTTTTTAAATAGAAAATGTGATTGGAAAACTGAAAATTGTCAGGATTCAGGGGTAAGTCTTTTAGATCTTCTACATGAAACTACATTTAACTCTTGTGTAGATGTTTGGGTTTTTTTAAAATTTACTGGATTTTAAGTTTATATTATTCCTTTTACTTGGTATTATCCTGAGCTGAAATCTTCAGACACGGGTAGTTGATACAATATATTGATACTGTGTTTTAAATATTGGCATATAAGAGATTTCTCTTTATTTTTTCCCAGCATTTTGAGGCAGCAGGTGTTGAAAGATTCATATTTAAATCCCACTCCCGCAGTTTGGAGTTTTATGGAGGTGACTTTGTTTTCAGAGGTTTTCTGTCTGGTGGTGATAACTTCCTAGCTCATTTGTTGGGATTTTGTACGTGTGTATTGGGGGGAAGCAAAGTTCTAGTTCACCTGCTCTCAAATGGAAATTGGTGAGTTGATTGAGGACAGTCTTCTGTGAGACCTGTTGCTAACTGACAGGCAGAAGTGCAAAGGGTTCTTCAATAACTGATGTGATTATAGCTGTGAGCTAAGAGAGAAGACAGAGTAATTTTTTGAGTTCAAAGATGACTTACAATAGATGAGGAGTGCCTTTTCGATGGAAAATCAGCTCAGTTTACATGTAAAATTTATTCAGTTAAGTTTGATTGTAGAGATTCTTTATATTTCTGTAATGTGTTTGATTTTACTACATTAACACATTAATGTGGGTCTGTAATAACCAAGTGGTGTACCTGATAGTATGTTCAGGTAATAGTTAAAGAAGCCACTTGTGTTTGCATGCAGTCAGATTAGTGCCAGAAGAAACAGTGTTCTCAACTTTTCTTCCAGTAAAATGCAGACATCGAATAGGACAATTGTTCACAAAACAGAACTGGTGGCATGTTTACTGCAGAAAGTTTAATCAATATCAAGAGTTGTAACACTTGTGAAGCAAGTAGTCTACAGACAGATGATTGTGATGGTATTTAGGAATGTATAGTGCAAGGATTAAATGTTGTGGGTCCCCTAAATAAGTACACAGAATAATTTGTTCTCTTTAAAAAATTTTCTTGTGTTGGTTATGTTGGCACCGTGGGACAGTCTGAACAACTAGTAGCCCACAATGTGAGCGCATGTAAGTAAAGCAGCAAATCAAGTTTAGAGTTCATTCTAATGGCAGTAAATATAGGGGCTCTCGGTTAGCAAGTAGTGTGGAATGCAGCTGTCAAATTCAGTCAGGCTGTGAACAGCTGAGAGAGTGTCAGAAGCAACAAAACAAGCAGATGATACTCACTTATGGATTTGCATTTCTATCTCTGGAAGCTGAGAATTATATATAGTGGAATTTCTTTACACCTAACTGAAGTGTAATCATCTCTGGAGTGAAACCTGGTTGTTGCTTAACAGTATATGGCAACAATTCACAATTTAGGCCAAAAAGTGAATAAGAATATGATAACCAGTTGAAAGGAAAAATGTAGGTATCCAAATCCAAATGTGGCTAGCGTGGTAGGGCAAGTCCTCTGCCCCCCTACTCATGCCCAGAGTTTCTTGAGGTCATTCATGAGAAGTATTGCCCAGTTTAAAAAAAAATATATTTAAATGTTAGATTTCATAATCAAAGTATTGAATTTATGGTATGAATAGTTTCCACTATTTTAAAAGCTGGCAATGTAGTTGGTTTAAAAGTGTCTCAACAAGTTTTTGTTTGGTCTACATATTGATCACAGATGCAACTTCCTCCATTACAGGTCTTAGAAATATAAATATTCCTTCAAGTTAATCCATCAAATCTAGTTAATACAGGAAGTCTGCTGATCATCTTTTCCTATTCTCATTGCCAAAAATGTTGGTACATTTTTTAGCCTGAAGTAATGTAAATCTCCTTCTGCCCACTGTTCTCCCATTGCAAGTTTAAAATGTATTTGAAGGTTTACATCATTAAAAAGCTGTTTAATGATTATAACATTTTGGAAATCAATTATAACTTTTCGTTTAGTATATAATATCCTAGTGAATATATTTATTTACAAGGATGTTGGCCTAAATTTTCAAAAGTGGCTAATGATTTTGGGTAACCTCAATTTTTGGGTGCTCCACCCGACACCTTGTATTGCATAGAGACCAAGATTGGAACCTCGCTGTGCTAGGCACTGTACAAACTTTTAAGGGCTATTCATAATACCTGCCTCTAAACTGATGCCAAAACTGGCATGGGTAGTACATTAGTTTTCATCCATGAGTAGTAATTCTTGATCTTTAACTTGCATTGTGGTGCTTGAAAAAGGTGGTTTCACTTTGAATTTATTTTAAAAACAACTAATTAAAAGGATCTTGATAGAGCAACTTTCAAAAAAAAATGTATGGGCATATCCTTTTATTTCTTTCTAAAAGGTTTCCATATAAGTTTATCTCCTCTGATTATGATTACATTTGTCATTTCAGCAAGGAGAAAAGTAAGGGCCTGATTCAATGCCCATTGAAGTCAATGGGAGTCTTTCTATTGACCTCACTGCACATATAGAGGATCAAAGCCTACTAGTGGTATTTATTATTTTTATTGCAATAGTGCCTATAGATCCCTGTCATAGACCAGGATCTCATAACGCTAGGCAATACAGAAAGTCCCTGCCCCAAGAAGCTTAAAAGCTACATAATTGAATGTACAACTGAAACTGGCTACCCAGTACTGCCAAATGCCCAAGCTAAACAAATCATAATAAAAGATTTATTTTAATTTATTTTAGTTTTAGTAGTCTTGTGTTGTTTTTAACTATGGTAGTTACAAAACTTTTAAAGAAATGTGCATTTTAAAGTTGACTGCGTCCCTTTAAATGTTAATCTAATTATTATTTTGTACTCTTATTCAACCGCACTTGCTTTCAGATGGTTAGTTTAAAGGCTTTACATTTAATCTGTTCAAAACATTTTGAATTGGCCTGCTCTGTTTGTCCATATTTGTTGCTGCTTTCCTCTCCTTTTTAAGGTCACTTTTGTGCCCAAATGACTCTTACTGCCTCTTTCCTTCACTACGCTTTTTACCTGTCCTTTTTTAAATTGTTTTCAGTACACATTAAATAGTAAACATTTAACCAGAAGAGCTCCTCTTAGTCCTTTAAAAAACAAAACAAAACTAAACTAAGCAAACTGTTGTACTGTAACTAGGAAGCTATCCCAATTATATTTTTCCCAACTGTATTTTTCAGTTTGTGCCTTGCTTGGTAACACTCTTAACCCCAAGCCAGAATAATACATTTTAATTTGCTCTGGGCCAGGTTTGTCTTTAATTGATCTGTGTTACGTGCAACAGTATCAAATGATTTTCCAATAACCAGATACATCATACTCACTGACTTACCCTCATTTTGGCTCACTGATGCACTCAATGCTTTTCAGAAAATTTCACATGCATGCTATTACTTTTTTGATGTATTCAGTTACTTTTTAAAAGGATGCTGTCCGTTTTAGTTCCACACACAACATGCCCTATAAACATTGTATATTGAGGTATCCTAATATCACCTTATTAGTTCTTCTTAGAAATGTGATCGTTGCAAAAGGGTACATGAAAAAGGTTTTTTTTAAAATGCACATGTTGATCATTTATAGTAATTGCTTTAATTCAGAGTTCACAAGTTTATTCTATTGACAATAAACAATAAATCTGTTAGGTTTTGAAGATTTTACAGCATGACTTAATGCATAATATTCTTGTATTTCATATATCAAATATTTTTAATAAGGGATTGCACCAGCTTTCAATCATATTTTGACAAAAACATTCAACTTGAAGGAAAAATCGCTTGATTAATAGAATTATCCAGCATGTTAGGCAAGTTTGCAGAAAGAAAGAAAAATTTAATTAAGACAATGTGAGAACACTTAATAATTAATAAATATAAATCAGAGGCTCAACCCTGCACTCCTTACTTGTGCAAATCTCCCTTTTGAAGATCCTGGGAGTCTTGAATATTTATGGGATGCAGATTTGGACTCCCATGGGAGGCTTTAAGAGGGCAAAAGTGGTGTTAGTGTTTGTATAAAAAGCATATCCAAAATGCACAGCTCTGAACTCCAGCACACAAACAAGGAAAAGACATGTTGGGATTCTTCCTTTCAGTTTTCTCTGATGCTCACAGAGTGAGTAGCATGGTTTTATGCTGAACATACTTATTTTTCCTGGTACTTTGAAGACTTGGTATGGGAGGAGGATTTTTTTTTTTTTTTTTTTTTTGAGAGAGAGAGGTGAATTATAAAAGCTTATTGGTTCTTTCCAAAACATCATAAGCTGGCACAAAGTTCATGCCTCATTTCAAAATAAACATAAGCAGGTGCACCTGCCATCTCCTATCATAGCTTGTGTACATTTGTCCATTAGTTTATGACGACTAGCATGTTAGGCTTTTTTAAAATACAGATTTAGTAGAGTTTGTCTTCTGAATCTGTATTTGGGCATCTAAATGAGTATAAGTGGCCTGATTTTCAATAGTGCTGATGCCAAACAGCTCCCTCGGTGGAATTTAGATAAGTATAGTTAGTGGCAGAGAAAGCTACATGGCTTCCTTTTTAAATAAATAGTTCTTGTCCAGATTTAATACACTTTTCAATACTAACAGTTACCAAGTCTTCTGTTTTATTAGATTATAATCTGTGCAGTTCAGTTTTTGCAGCGTTTGCGTAATTAAGCGCCCAAGTAGCAAACAGTATATTACAGTTTTTGTTTGTCTTCTGAAAACAATTTCATAGACACGGGTCATGTTCTGATTTGCATGAAGTGAGACTGTTGCTGCCGTTTCCTCGGGTTTGTCTGCATTTGTCTCCTGTCTCTATTCCTCCAAATGTCATTTCTACTTACGGCCTTATTTGCACTTAGATGTTAAGGAAGCAATCATAATTATTCTAGATCCATTTTGCACAGCAGTTGCTTATGAATTACTGCCCACACAAAGCCATCTTGTGAAGCTAAAGAAAACTGATCATCATAGGGGTAAACTAGATGGCCTATCGAGGTCCATTCCAGTCCTACATTTCTATGATTCTGTGAGTCTATCCTCAAAAAAACTTGGCGCACGGTATTAGACTCAGCTAGAATTCCTAGGAAACACCTAGAATTCCTGAGAAATTGTGTTTTCGGTGAGGGCTGAAATTTTGTGCTATTTTTTAATTATGTGCAAACCACCAGCAAATTAGCATGGGAATGTGAATATTGTTCTTTTTAATTTTGTTCATTATACTAACCCAGAAGTGTCCCTAAATTTACTTCAGAATTTCTAGCTTAGCAGGGCTAGTGAAGTTCTTAAAAAAAATGTTCTGAGTTAGAGGGCTAATTAAAAATTCTTACTGTAGCTTTTGAAGTGCATGACGTTTCTAGGGCATTCTTCAGAGAGAAAAAACTAATTAAAGTGCCACACAACCAAAATATTTGCATCAGCTCACTGTTTCCTTTTTAGACCACTTTTAAAAACATAGTTAAGCAGTAGGAGTATAACATTAATCTGTCGTGTGTATATATTGCTTGAATTAATGTTTGTTAAAAGTGCTGTGACTTCTGTATGATTTGTTAGGATTTAGAAAGTTAGAGAGAGACGTCTTCCAGCCAAGTATCCTATAGCCCCATAAGGGATAGCAGTTACTCTAGTAGCTCAAGTGGAAAAAGCCTGAGCAGGGAATCTGAAGGTTCTAGGGATCAAACTCTGCACAGGGTAAATTTTATTAGACGCAATTATAAGATGTGTTTTTGAGTACTCTTGTATATATTGATTTAAATATATAAATCACACTATTTACAGGGTGTTGCAATTGCAAAATACAGTGGTGTACTGTTCACTTATTTTCAATAACTGTACAGTAAAATATTACAGCAGCAAAGACACAGGGCAGCCTTTCTTGTCCTTCAGGAGCATGGTTACAACCTGGAGGAGCAGCTTGAGCAGTACAGCTTCTCCCACTGATTCCCATGCAGGTGCAGATAACCCTTTTCTCTTTCTGGACCTGGGAAGCTAGTCATTGAGATGCACCAACGTTTTATTGTTTTTTAAAAGAAACTGACACACACATTCTCACTGGACAGTTAATTGCATACCTATCCAATCCTTCAAAGCATGAAAATAAGTTAAAAGAAGAGTCTTCAGTGTTTCTTGCCATCTTCACATTGCTTACAGTGTAGTTGGTAACACCCCACATAATGCATTCACATCTGTCTCCGACGGATACAGAAAAACAATATATCCTCTGGTTGTGAACTCATGTTGTAGTTCCTTAATGGCAACCTCTGTAAAGTTAAGGTAGAATAACTTTCCAAATGAATGGACTGAATGGCTGTCAGATTTGCTGAACTTTTGATATAAGATTATTAGGTTGCAATTAAAATTTTGCAGTAGAACACAAGCTTAGTGAAGTTGGGGTGCATAATGCTTTAGTTATCCGTAGGAGATGGTAGTGAATATGTTGTAGTATTATTAAAAACAATATAGGCGATATGAATGTGACAAGGAATGCTGAAGATTTCTCCTGCACTCTTTATTTTCATAAATGCTGATGGAACCTAAGTGTTCAATCAAAGTTTAGAGAGAGACGGTAGGTGAGGTAATATCTTTTATTGGACCAGCTTTTGTTGGTGAGAGACAAGCTTTCGAGCTTACACAGAGCTCTTCTTCAAGTCTGTTTGTCCTAATATAGATACTTTTGTCTTTTATCACTTAGCATTTGTGAATTATAACAAATAGTAGGAATAAGTAGCCTAAATTTGATCAGTCCTCAAATTAGGCTGTTTTAACAAATACACAAAATAATGTTGTCTGCCCTGCAAAACAAAAAGCTGGGAGCCAGTTCTTCTACACCCTTGCTACTTGGTGTAGTGGGACTACTCACAGTTGTTAAGTATTATACCTGGTAGTAAGTGTTTGCAAGATTGTTATAAAAGTTGATGGTGGCAATGCTATTATAAAACATTTAAAACCAACTCTCCCTGTAATTTTCTCTGATAAAGATCCTGGCAGCTCTCTATTCTGAGCCTCATGAAGGAGGGAAAAATAGGCAAGGAGAAAGCCAGAGGAAGGCAGGGAGTTCACAAGGACAGATTGTGACAACTTTGCTGCATATTCAGAGTTTTTCACCAGCTGGCCCAAATGACAAATTCTGCAACTGTAGATTCATGGAATTGTTAGGAGCTGTGCTTACGTTCAGTATGTATGAATGGAAAAATAAGTATGTTGGTTTTATTTGTGATGTGTTTGATGCTAAGAATAATAATGTATTTATATTTAGTAGTGCAGAACAGTATGAGTTTCCTTCTCTAAAACTATTAATATTTTTCTCTCTATTTTAATAGTAATTATTTTGCAGTGAAAATTGAATATATGGGTATTCCCCTTAAATGAAACAATACATTTAATCTTATTCAGAATAACATTTCTTTCCAAGTAACTTTATATATCTTTAGTAAAGGTAGCTCTGCTTCTTTGCATTGTGAGAATTCTGTAGATGGTTGACTGGTATACAACTGTTCGCGAACAGCCAACCTTTTCATTTATCTGATTTAATATGCCAGTGGTACCCTGTTAATTCTGGATAAAATTTGGAACATAGTCTGAGTTAATTACTTAATTTAAACTTTGATTCACAAAATTTTAGAAGGTAGCATTCTTTTGTATTTATATCTGAGAACTTGTATATCTTACAGGTATTCTGCATGTTCTTGTATCTGTTTTGTTGAACTCAGTCTATGTTGAAATTCTTCCAAGACTCCTTCCTCCTCTTTAGTAGTATTTTGACATTTAGGCTATAATTTAAAAAAAAAATAAAAAAAATGGATACACAGTGCATCTTTTCATATGAGTTGGGCTTTTTTAAGATTTAAAGAATTTTCTAACAACCTCATAACATCTGTGGTTAATTCTTCCTCTCCTGAGCTTGTCAGATGAGGACATCAGAAAGAGCCTGTAGAAATCAGAAGTTAATATTATATTTAAATTTTAATGCCTAAAATATGAAATCAATTAGTAAAGATGTCTTTGACTGATCTTTGAGGAGACTAAGAATGATTTATGTTGTATGATAACCTTGATCCCTTTTTGTCAAAATGAGGTACACATACATTGACAAGAGATTTTTAAACAACATTCTTGTAACAGTACTATTAACATGGAAAGCAGCCAAGAAAACACAGATCTTGATAGTTTTTTTCCCTGTTTTTGTTTACTCATTCAGAAATTTTGTCTGTTAGTTAAATTAAAACTTGCTGTAGTCAGTGATTTGTTATGCAAATTTGGTCAAAAACAAAGGATTCCTGAGGTTTTAATAACATTAAATGTAGTTTTAAGATAGTGTTAAAATTAAATGGAAAGCACTGGAGTTAATTAGAAATGGCAAAAGTTCTGTGGAAGACAGCTGTACTGCTAGCAATACTGATGCTGCATTTATGTGCTGTATAAAAAACAAAAAAATAAAACCTACCAAAACAAGACACTCCAAGAGCAACAAAATGATTAAAGGTCTAGAAAACATGACCTATGAGGCAAGACTGAAAAAACTGGGTTTGTTTAGCCTGGAGAAGAGAAGACTGAGGAGGGACGTAATAGTTTTCAAGTACATAAAAGGTTGTTACCTAAAAATACCAGGACTATCATGTCCTTTCTTTCCATATCTGCTGGAGGACAGCTTGGAGAATTAGAGAAATGTGTGGGAACTGTCTCAGCATTCCATTGGCTTTCAGAATGTTCATTTTCATGTAGATGTAAATCCCACATTGTACAGAAGCAGCACTAGAATCTGGTGGTAATACAGCTTTGCATGTTTATGGACTTGCATGTCCTTTTACCTATCTACACATCATTTTGGAGCCCACAGGAGTGAGCTTGCTAGCCCAAATTAGGTGAACAGACTTTGGCTAGTGGGGGTCCCACTGGCTATCTAAAAACAGCTGCAGAGACAATGCTTTGAAGTTGTAGCTCAGGCTTGAACTTTGGACTCTGAAGCTTAGGGCGGGCGTCCAACTAACTTTTAAATGTTAAACATTCAAATAGTTCTGAAGAAAAGTGGATTCTTCCACTGTGCACTTCTGCATCGTGTCACTTACAAAGTTCCTGCTTAGAAAATAAAATGCACTTCAGCAAACCTGCAGAGCTATGTTCTTTTTGCTGCCTTTGTGATTCAGATCAGCCCTTGCAACAGGTGTGGATGCTAGATGATAATCTGGCATTTGGCCTCTCACTTTGAGCTTCCTGGTCTCCTTTTCTACTCAAGCAAATGGGTAGATTCTTGTAGTGTTTAGGCAAAAAGAGTTGATGTACTGTTCCATTTCTCAGGATTGGGAAACACTGAATGTTGAAATTAAGAACGCGATTAAAAGAAAATTTATTAAATGATAAGTCATGAATAGACTGTTACACAATAGACATCATGGTTGGATTGGGAGTTATGTACTAGATAAATTAAATCCAAATTTCCTTGTTTTTTGAGTCAGACCTTTGTATGTTGCTGTAATATTTTAAAATGATTATTTCTGTAGCACCTTAATTGTCCTCTACTGACAAAACGATGATCCTTAGGATGCTTACATTTTGCAAATTAAAGGTTACTGTCGAGAGAAATTATATTTAAAAAAACAGCTTTTACCTGTGTTACTAACACTTGAAAATTAATGTTGTCCTTTTGTATTTCACATACTTGGACAGCATAGTCAGACTGATCTGATCACTTTCTTTTGCTTAGCTCTAGGACAGTGTTATAATTAAGCTTCCAGGAGTGCAGAAATAATTGGTTTTAAATTGTTTCATTAACATATTATGAGTTTTACATACTCTAGTTTAGAAGGTTTTTTTTTTAAAAAAATTGATTATCTAAAGTATTGACCACATTGGCTGAAATTTCAGACTGCATATTCTAATTCATCTTGTTTCGTAATGTTTGTATTGCAGTAGTGTCCTGAACCTCCAAAGATTTGGGGTCCATTTTGCTAAGTGTAATGTAAACATGAGAAGTCTCATTCTTTGCTCTGAAGAGCTTTAAAGTATAACTTAAGATGCATTGAGTGTTTGTCAAATATTTGGAAGGAGGTGGGAGGAAGTATAAGAGTAATAAGAATACTGTAGTCTAGTTATGTGTACAGTTTGATATGAAATTTTTTTAAAATGTCTATTCTTTGTTTAAGCAAATAGATATAATTCATCCCCCTGGTTCTCTGCCTAGACAGATTAAAGTAAAGTAAACTAAAATAGGGTTGAGGGGCTCCTTCTTGTTTCTTGATTAAAATTTAACTTTGTATATTAAAATTTGGTAACCCAATTATATATGGCCTCCCTGTTCTGCAGCAATATAACTAAATTAGCTAAGGCAAACTGCTGTACAAAACTAAAGCAAACTGCTTAACGAAGCTCCTCACTTTAGAACAGCGGTTCTCAACCTTTTTTTTCGGGGGGAAAAAACGGGGGGGGGGGGAGCTTTCGGCGGCGGCGGGGTTTCGCGGTGGGGGGGGGGTTACATGGGGGGAACAGTGCCCTCAGCCGTTTGCCCCTTTTCGGCAGCAGGGTTTCGCGAGGGTGGGTGGGTACTTCCGGCGGCGGATTTGGCGACGTGGTACGGCTCGCGTACCACCCAGCCTTCTTCGAAGTACCACCGGTTGAGAACTGCTGCTTTAGAATATATTCTAAATCTGCCATGTAACTGGTTTTAATGAATAATGGTGTAAAACTATGTTAAAGTATTTGGTGTGTGTAGAAGTTAAGTGTTGTAAAACGAAAGGACCAAATTCAGCTTTTTTTTTTTTTAAATATAAGTTTTATACTCCACTCTTCTATGTCACTCCTCATAGTCCAAGCACTATGAACTAGACGCTTGGCCATTAGCCAATGCAGTCTTTAGAAAAACAGCTTTCCAAAATATTTGATCTTCTCTTTCTGTTCTTTTATCCTACCAGTTTACACTGGTGTGTGAAATAATGGGGGAAAGGGGGAAATGGGAAGGAGAGAGTTTCCGACACAGTATACTTCTACATTTCTGTGTACGTTTATTTGTATTAGTCTGAGCCATCCCCGCCTGTCTTTTCTTTCTCTGAAATTTAGCAGTATTTTGTGGGGGTTTCAAGAATAAGATTTAAAGCAAAATACCTTCATGCAAAATTACATTAAAAGAATGGGACTGAAACTGGCAAACAAGAAAATGTGTAAAATATCTTGGAATACTTAAGTATATTGGCACTTAAAGTAGCTGACGAGGTTTCATTCTGTGATTGAGTTTTGTGGATTTATGGGGCATTTTTATGTTGTCAATTACCTGTGATTTTTCTATCAACTTAAATTTTATTTTGAAATATTACTTTGCATATGAATGTCTTGCATGGATTTATTGTTAAGTAATATTTAGTGTGCATTCTATAACTTGGCAAATGTCAGCCATATAACCAGTGTAAAATCAAAGTACTGTTCTTGGTAGTTGTAAAGCAACTGATTTATGAGAGATCACCCATAGAAATTGCTAATTAACCTCTTCACAATATAACATCAAAAAAATTGAAACTGGAGTATTTTCACTCATCAGAAGCAATATTTTTTCATATTTCAACCCCAAATATGTTCCTGCACAAAGAATATATAGGAAGCCATATTTCAGACATTAGTACATTTCTACAGAATATACATCAGTCAAATTTATAACAGAAGCACTGATATAAAAGCTGTTGATAATATTAAGCCAGGTACAACTCCAGGATAAAACCACAGAGCACTTTCATCTTCAGAGTGCTTTACAAACACTATCCATCAACAATTGGAAATAGTTACATATTAATCCCATTTTACAGACAGCAAAATTGAGGCAGAGAGATTGACTCTCTTCATGACATGGGAGGAGTCTGTAACAGATTCATAATTAGAACTCGGTTGTTCCTGATGATCACTATAAAACATTAATAGAGGGGAAGGAAGTAATCATATCCTATTTTTTCCTATTGTGTCGTTAGAGCTCCTAGTGACAGTATTGCGCATTGAAAAACATTTTCAACAGTAATAGCTCACTGTGTGAAGTAGCTCTATTCCCTCCCCTCCCCCTGCTGGCCCATGGTGGTGTAAATTCCTGTTTGTTCAAAGTGTTGTCAGCATATTAGTATAACACACATGCATAGGTAGAAAAAAGAATCATTTTAAATTACACCCTCATTGCTTTTGCTTCTTATTCCTCCTTTTCTTTTTGTTTACTGTATTTTATTTATAGGTGTTGATTTTAAAATCAAAACAGTAGAACTAAGAGGAAAGAAAATTAGATTACAAATCTGGTAAGTAAAACAAAAATGCAACCAGCAATATGTTTTAATTTTTGTGTTTATAGCATGGTTCAATATGCTTGTTTAATATGATTAATTGTTATAAGCTGGTTTAGCTCTTATCCTTCTGCTTCTTCCCTCCCTTCACCTCATATGACTTTTAAAAAATGGCTAATAGATTTGTAAGAGCAAGAGGAGGGATGATGGAATAAATGTAATATCACTGTACTGACACAAATATGAATGTGTTACAGAGGTGTCAAATCCTTTCTTTAGACAAACAAAATCAGCTAGCTAAGAAAATAGCATAGGAGTAAAACAAAAACAAAAAAAATTCTACAGATCCCAAAAACCAAAAGTTCTAAAGTTGACCACCCACTTTCATAGTAAATATGGGGTAGCTACTAGAAGGGAAGGAGGGAAAAAATACCTCTAGTTTCAATTTTGTTGACTCAGATGAAAATCACCTTAGTTATAACTGCCATTCTAGAGTAAATGAATCTATGTAGCATTTTCTGAACTCCTTATCAGAAATTTCATATAATAGGTGCTGTTTCTGTGACATTACATGTAACAATGTAATTAATACAAGTAAACTTTTACAAACAAAAAAGTATGTGTCAACAGTTATGGTATTCATGTCCTACTGTGTGAACTCAGTTTGGACTGCACATTTTTTCTGTTCCAGAGAAGGTTATATACTACTTGATAATGATTACTCAAGTGATATTATTTATTGATGATGATTAATACAGTGCATACTGCTATAAATTTAGTTTGTTCTGAGAGGTCCATTATGATGCACAGTAGCATGACACAAATCACGATTAGGAGAGAGTAAACCAGCTATGTTAATGTAGATTCTAATCCTATAAATTGTCTAATAGCTTTGGTGTATTAACAGTGCTTGATGCATAATTGGCATTAGAAATCAATTGCTATAGATGCTAACAACCCATAGAAAAAGCAGATCAGAGCACATTGGTTGTTGAAATGACGACATTGGGTTGTTCTGGTAATACTTCATTTTTGATTACATAGATGAAGTGAGTTTAGCTTACTAACGCCTCTTGGCAGGTCACCATCAACTCTGTTTGTTGCACCATGTGTTTGTCTTGCTTCCCTCTGAGTTAACTGCTGCTGCATCTTTGGTATCATCAGTCATCTAACACTTGAATGTTACTGGCATGTCTTCATCCCTCATCTGCGTCTCTGTTTGGAAACCTGTGACTGCAGAGCTGGTGGTTGAGCCAGCATTGTTAGCCAGGGCCTACTGAAGCTGATAGAGGTAATGCAATTTTTTTATTTTGAGATGTTATTTGTAGCACTGAATATGAAATGTATACACCTTGTCAGACGTGTTCTTAATGTTGAATAAGTGTTTTATAGCGTCATTTGTTTGTCAGAAAAGATATTCTTAAGTGGGAAAAATATGGAGTTTAAGGATATCTTTGTAGACTTTTGTTAGAATATATCATTTAAAAAAAAAAAAACTTGGAGGGATATTAAAGAGTGGCCTTTGCTCAGTTGCCGAGGCCTGCCTAAAATGGTAATTTAGCACGTAATTTAATGTATGAAAAAAGTACATAACAATTGGTTTTAAGTCTCTGAATTTATATACCAGTATATGTCAAATATTACAAGGAAGCATCAATACACATAGTCCCATGGTGTTGACTCTCACTATTAAAATGCCTTTGATATAATTAACCCTTATTTTAAAAAAAAAAAAAAAAAAAAAAATCTCTGGTCCTACCTATAAAATCATGTTGGGAAAACACATACTAGCAAAGAGGGAAGATAAATCTACAATTGTTTCCTACAACACATTCTTGAGTGCCTTGCCTGTCTGTTTATAAATTACATTAAAAAAATCTACATTGCAAGAACATTAAGGTTGCGAAGTCAAGCCCCCTTGTGTGTTTGCATATCATACAGTCTCTAATTATGTGATCACATCCTTTTTTTTTTCTTTTTTTCTTTTTTCATACGGACCCATGCCTTATTCAGTGAATTGGTAGTTTATTTTTTTATTCTCCTGGTACAGTGTGTGGCCACAGGCCTTAGTTAATGCACAGCATCCAAATCCTGTACTGATGAAAAAATTATTAATTTCCTCCTGGGTATTTCTATGGTACTCTCACTGTACTATCTAAGTGTCTCACATGTATTAATGAATTTGTCTTCACAATATCGGCAACCTTAACCAATTCCTAGCTTTTAAATGTTTTACAGTGCAACCTTACTGTTCTTTTAGCATAGGGTTTTTAATATAATTTCCTACATTTAAAAAAAAAAAAAACTGAAAAAACCAAAAGTTTTTTATCATGTGGAATCATATTGATCTCCATCGTGGGCTATCAGGAAATTCAGACCTTCAGACCTCTTCCACTTGACCTTATGGAGTAACTGCTGGCAGTAGCAGGTTGAGTATGTGGATCAGGCATAGGCAGACGACATGCACCCTTTGCCAGTGGGTTTCACAGCTCTTTGCTGACAGCAGAGCAATGTGGAAACTGAGGATGTCTCTATTTCTCCCTTCCCCTCATTCCTCACTCCTTTGCATCCCACTCCAACTGCCTCCTCTTCCTCCCTGTCTGGACAGGAGCAGAGGGCATTTGGAGCACAGGAGAGTGTGTCTCCCTGCTCTCAGTTCTGGTGCCTGAAGCCATAGTGGCCCTTTCAGCTGCCAGGAGGAGCAGTTGTCAGGGAAATTACTGCTCTTTCTATGCAATTCTGAACTGGAGCATGCTCAATTTATCTCTGGAGATGGCATGTGTGTAATCTAGTCAGTGCACAGATGCTCTGAGGAGATGAGCATGCCCAATGCAAATGGAATCTTCTGGGAATTTAGCTGTCAAATGATACAGTTCTCTACTGAACATATGCAAAAACTGAGACTTTTCAGAGGCTTAATTTGGGCAAATTTTTACCCATTCAGCAAAAGGCACATCCCTGACATCAGTACAACCCCTCTGCCAAATTTAGTTTCTGCTCCAATTAATGGAGGCTCTCTGGTTGCTCAGCAAAATAGTTATATGAATTTTTTAAATATGGGCACACATTTTCCTCCAACCTTGGTCTTTTAAGTCGCTGAACCATATTAACGGATTCCCCACCCCCTCCCCCCAATTCAGCCTTGGCAGATGTCCAGCATGGAAAATGTCAGCCCAGATGGTTGCTTTGGTAAAGCTATAAGCAACTGAAAGCAGTCTTATTATGGCAAGGGTCACACTATGAGCTCTGCCTATGACTGAATCAATAGGGCTTCTATCACTTCCCTTGGAAGACAAATCCAGAGACTGAGATTATGGGTACTGGAGGGGGTTATGGTAGTCACAAAATAGTCAGAATCAGGATCTCATATACAAACACAAGTTCCCCACTTCAAAGAGCTCACAGTCTAAATTGCTGTTAAGAAACTTTTCTTAATATATAGTCTAAATTTCTGTGTGCACAGTTTTACCATTACACCTATCTGTACATCCATATGTGCCAGATTGTACAGTTCCTTTTCATACTAGATGTAAATTTAAATGATTATCCTATCTTTTCACACAGCCCAAGTATATGTATTTAGTGAAAATGAATCATTATCACACTGTAACCAGCCATTTCATATTCCTTATTCTGCAAGTGTTGGCTTCAGCAGGTGAATGTATGGAATAGACAATAGGAGAAGTAGAACTGGCTGGAAGATGAAAATGAGAAATACCTTCCCATGAATTTTTTTTCCATCCCAAATCAGGACAAAAACCTCAAATGTGAAATTTTTTGTGGGAAGGGATTTTCAGAAAAATTCCTTTCAGGAGAATTGAAATGTAATTTTTCAGCTTTCTGCCCGCCATTTGGAGGGCAAGACACAGGCTTTCTGGGCTGCCTGGGAACCAGCGCAGCAGGTTGCCAGGCAGCCCAAGAAGAAGGAAATTTTGGGAGTTGGCCAAGGGTGGAGCAGTGAGCCAGGTAGGTGGGCAAGCAAGCTGGCAGGAAACCAAGCTGTTTTCCAACAGGTCAAATTCTGTAAGTTTTTGATTGAATTGACATGTTCAGTGTTGATTCTGTTGAATCAGCCTTTTTTGACTGGAAAACTGTTTTATCAGAAAACTTATAGCCAGCCCTAAAGAGAAATAATATGCTGAAAATACTTCAAAATGGTGCTCATAGAGTTTAGTAGTTATGAAAATGAACATGCTATAATGTAACATAATTAAAGCTTTTCAGCCTATTCTGGGTTTTGGAGTGGAAAAACAGTTTTCTTTGTTTTCATATGAACCCATTACACCATTTCAAAAATCTTCTCTAGCTAGAGATTTTTATTTTTCACTTCCAAAAAAGTATGAAGCCCATTTTTATTTTGGTTTTATTTACTTTCCTCTTTTACTGCCATCTGGTACCAACCCTCCAAAAAAAATTAACTTGGCTTCAACTCAAAAAGATGGTTGTTTTGAGTGTGTACATTCGTGTACATGAAGTGCATTTGTATTAAAACAAAAATAGTTGTCTGACCTAAACCATTCAATCCAAATTAAGACTTTCAGGGGTTTCCTTAATGCATAAGCAGAAAGACAGTGATGGTGGATTCTTTATTTGGAAAATAGTAAATATTTTAATAATAATTTTACAATACATGTTTGTGGCTGCAAGTTGGAAAAGAAATAACATTTTCCCTATTCACACAATTTCTTAGTTTGGGATGAGGAGTTGGGAGTGGAGAAAAAAGCATTATATAGACAACACACAACATTGAAAAGGGTTTTTAAAGTGTAAGTGAATTCCTTAAAAGTACAAAAAAAAAATTAAGAAATAGAGATACTGAAAGATTTACCTAGCTGGCTGCAATAGCTATACATGCTAGGTATAAAAGAACTGTAGATATAAAAGCAATATTTGACATCCAGAATGTCTCAGCACGTTCAACAAATTAGACTTAATTCAAGACTCAATTCTTTGTAGTGTAAAAACTGCATCCAGCAGTCATACTTTATTACATTAGACTATAAATAGGCTGTTTGGACTTTTGTTTAATTTTAATGCCGGAACCCTAGAATTACTCTATTTGGAATTTTAAGATACTGTATTTGAGGACTAGCAAGTCGTCTTATTGTTTGTCAAATAGCATAATATTAATACAGATCAGTAATCTCATGATTTGGGGATTGATCATGCTAGCGCATTATTGCGATTGTCCATGGGTGGTTTGATAGGTCTTCAAACTAAAATGATAAATATCTTATTATACCATGTGTTAATACTTCTTATGATTGGAGTATAATATGGATGAGAACAGCAAAACAAAACTGAATTGCTCCAGCATATCACAACTGACCTTTTATGATGAGTATCTCGATGGCAGAAATGCTATTCATTATAAATTAAGCATTATGGGTTATTTATGTACGCTTGTGGAATTTGTACACCCTGCACTTTTGGTTATACAGAGTATCCCTGGTATAACTGTATACCTTACAGAATTTTTTATAAAACCTCAGTTGTAGTAAGGGGGAAAACCCTGTTAATAGAAAACTTAGTACATTCTTTCATTAAGGAAACTGCAGAAATCCAGCACACTTTTAAAATCTGGATATCACTTAGATGGTTCCATCACTTGCATGTAAACTTATTCACCGTGCTGTTAGAGAGTAATTGTATGACTGTTTCTCTTCCACTGTACATGTTTTTCCTGTATATGGATGGAATCATGTCAGTACTTCAGAAGCTGCTCCTGACTTAAATGATTTGGTGTAACTTCCCCTTCTTTGTACTCAAATTATTAAACCTCTTTAGTGCTGTACATAATTAGATACTCCAGCAAGTACATTAGTTCACTTCTTTCTGTGCAGGATGAGAAGCACTGAAGGAAAAGGAGGAAAGAATTCTCTTGCAGTGTGCTTTAGAGACACAGGACCTATGGATATGTTACAAATGAACATTCCACTCAGGAATAGTTTTGCTATACTTGAAACTAGAAGTATTTTCCTGCATAATACTGCAAGCATAATAGAAGTACAGTAGATATTGTTAGTTTCCTTCTCCTTTACTGATTTTTGAATACTGACATCAAATTTTAGCAGTTACATTCTTGCTAATTATGGTAGTTATTCCTGAAAATAGGACCAAAATTCAATAAATAATTAAATGTCACTATTTTTTATTTTTATTGTTTAAAGCCTGATTCAGCAAGGTACTTACATGCCTTTAAACATCTGGAATTGTTTATATGCTTAAAGTTAGATGTGTGTAAATACCTTGTTGATTCAGGATCTTGGCCAGAATTGTGTTTGTGTTCCATCAGAGTGCTAATTATTAGAGTATCTGTTTCTTGGGGTCTTTGGGTTTTAATATTTCCACACTATATAACCACCTTCCTTCCTCTTCCCATCATTTTAGCCCTTTGGAGCTTGTCCTTCTGGATTATATTTATACGGTTGTCCTGGATCACCTTTTATCTAACTCTTCTGAATTTATAGAATTGAAGGATTGATAGAGCAGAAGATCTCACCACTCAGTGTTCAGTTAAATGAACAAATTCCTTTTGAGATAGCTAGAAGAGGACACTCATCGTCTTGGGTTTAAGGGATTCAGTGTAGTTTTCTACAAACTATGATTTAAAGAAACCCAGAATGTGTATTTTTAAAACCACTCAAGTCTAGTGGGACAGTGTTCTGCCACAAAAAACATACCTTAACTGATCTGGAAATCCTATCTTTTGCCAGCTATTATCAGTCACCAGCACTGATCACTTAAAATAACAATATTTCTCTATACCATTTCCTGCCCTCCCAACGCTATCATGTCTGGCATTTAAAGTGATGAAACTAAAGGGCTTCCCACCTACAATAAATATAAACTGTAGACTGGTTTATTGACATCAGATGATAGATGCAATTCTACAAGAGAGTCATTTGGAGGAGTCTCTTCATAGGCATTGAGATGATGTTTTTCATGTGTAGAAATTCAACAGTCTTGACTGGCATTTTAAAGTGTTTCCCGTAATGAAATATCACAGGGGCTTTGCGAAAAATAAATTTCACCCTGGCAAAAAGATAGGTGAAGAGAAAATAAACTGTAATGGTGAGTAAATATCTGTGCAATTTCAGCTGCAGAATATAGAGAACTTGTATTGCTTTAACTAAAATGCCTCATTAGTGAAAAGAAAGCAACCAATTAAATATATAGAGATAGTATCACATATCACTGGAACCAAACAGGCAATACATGTTTTTGCTTCTTGCAGGGTACCAAAGATTAGTATGTGTAAATTTAAGTGTGAATTTATTTTTTAAATCAGAAGATAGAAATAGAGACAGCAGAAGACAGAATTGAATTTATTCCCATCATCACTGTATGATAGTGCCATCCTCCAGCTGCAAAATACTGTGCTGGTCATGATAATGTAGCAGTTTTATTTTTTCACAATTCTTGGTGTAGCCTGTATGAAGCTGAAGCTTCAGTTCATTTTCCAATAGACAGTCATCTGCATCATGAAACCACCTGTACAGAGTTGATACTAACTGGTATCATTTTGGCAGTTAGAGAAGAAAGGCCAAAGATTGACATGACTGAGCATTAATGATAAATTACCTGTCAGCTATTGGCATGATCCAAGGAGGTTTTGTTTGAGTGGGCAGGATAGAGACCATTTTTCTCTACAACTGTATGTCCTGTGCATATGCTGTGGATAAATAAAAAAAATACTTTCTCCAAAAGACAGTCAGTTTGATCTTATGAACCTGACTCTTTTTTAAATACTCCAAAAAAGATCCACCCATATTATTAAAAATGTTTGCTCTCTAAGGTTTCTCATAATGAGGTCATACAGTGCCTGAGTTGGTCAAAGATTTTCATACTGGAAGTTCTCTCCTTCCTTGGAAAATACAGTTTAATCAACATTTAAATTTTTCACAGACGAAATGTCAATTTTTCCCCATGGGAAATTTCTAAATGAAGTGACATTTTATAAATTCATTTTTATATTTCAAATTGGTCAGATTTTAGTTTTCCCATGAGAAGTTTCTTTCTACAAAAAAATTCAAATAAAGGGTTTTAATTCAAAAACTTCTCACAGGAAGAGTTTGTTTTTGACTACCTCTAGTACTAAACTTTAAAAAATGTCCACCTAAATTTTGAATGAATTAGAGCATTTTGTAACCTTCTTTTCAGCAACAGCACTAGCAACCAAGAAAGTTCTGGGGTAGACAGGCCTCAGGCATTTTTATCAACTTGTCATAAAAAATCCACTCTAAGCAGGCTTTTGGGTGATATGGTTGAAAATGGCTCAGAGCAGGTTTTCATGTTACCATGAAAACCGCTGGAGTCTTGACTACACCAAGCACATAAAGTATTGCTAGAAGAAGTACAGCTGTACTATTGCTGGTAAATGCACCCTAATTGAAGCCCCCATCACTGTTAAGAGCCAGGCCATAGTTGTGTCAAGGTGGGCACCTTGTTGGGCACCGTGTAGGGTATTCAAACACCACACTTGAGAGCAGGGGATTAAGGAACAGCTCTGGGCCCAGGCAGCCCCACCCAGACACACCTGCAAAGCCTGCATAAACTGGAGGCAGGGCTTTAAAAAGAGGAGTGGAGCAGCTCAGAGGCAGACAGTGGAAGGGAACAGGCAGCTGCTCTGATGGAAAAGTACTGCCCAGGAGCTCATTGCCTGAGACCTGACAATACAGACCTGTGCAAATCTACAGAGGATTGTCAGGTGACTGAGTGTGCAGGTCAGAGACTAGATTGAAGTGATTTATTCCATGAAGCTAAAGGAGACTCGGGTAGGAAGTGATCCTGGAAGGGTGGGGCGGTGCTGCTGCTTTACAACCCAAGGTGCCGAGTGCTGCCCTGGACTGGAGCCTAGTGATAAGGGTGGGCCCGGGCTCCCATGCCCACTCTGAGAGGACATTATAATGAAAGCCTTCAGATGTGAGAGGCCAGCTAGAAAAGAACTTTACTGTTCAAGAGCCTGGTCTCCAATATCCCATGCTAAAGAAGAGGACTGGAAATCCTTGGGGTAGGGGTGTTAGAGGACAGGACTGTGCTTCAATGGGGAGATGACCTGCGAACCCTCTCCTTACCAATAAGTGGTGCTGTCAGTGGTTGTGAACCTTCTCTACACCCAGAATAAGTAGACACTTCAGAATTTAAAACTTGGCCTTCAGGTTCATGCTGTATTCAGCCATATGTATGCCTCAAAAAGTACTACTATACATACATCTTCGGGTTATTTGCCTACTTTTATCAATAATTTCTGCAATTATCTTCTGCATTAGTTTTAAAAATATGAAAGCTCTTGAATCTTGTTAATCTATGCATTGCTACTTTTATAGTGTAAAGTCCAAAGTGTTAGCTTAATGAGCATGCATCCTTTTTCTTTTTTCACTCTTCCAGGAAATATTATTTTTAATTTTTTCCATCTGTTGATCTGTTTTCATTGGACAACTCCATTCTCAAGGACATGTAAAACTGATTGGTGGCCTTGCCTTTCTCAGTGAAATTAGTGTAAGACAAATAGGTCTGAGATAGAATTCCTTACTTCTGATCCAATTGTTGTTTACCCGGTTTACCTGTTAGTGTCTGAAATTAGCATTCATAGAAGGAAACCAAAAATATGGAATATGCCTCTAAAATGCATGATGTGTTCTTTTATTAAAATTCAGGCTAGCCTATTCTGTGTTTTGTGAACTGATAAAATTCTTCCGCCAATGTTTGCTGCTACTCCTTAGGGACACAGCAGGTCAGGAGAGATTCAACAGCATTACCTCAGCTTACTACAGAAGTGCCAAGGGAATCATATTGGTGTATGATATCACCAAGAAGGAGACATTTGAGGATTTACCAAAATGGATGAAAATGATTGATAAGGTAGGCTTCAATTTCTCTGACAATAGAAAATACAATATATATAATGCTTTATGAAAAAGAGACAGTTAAATTACTGTTTTACGGTGTGGTTTCACAGTAACCCCTTAGAAGATTAAAAATTTAAATTCTTTTGCTACAGGCTTCCACTTTATTCTTGCAGACATTTAATTTTAGCATGCTTATTCTAATACAAAAATGGCTGTGAAGTAGAATTGCTGTCATCAGTATTGTTGTCTGAAATGTGCATAGATTTGGGCACCCAGCTGTGCACTGGAAAACCATGCATTCCATTTACTTTTTTTGCATTAAGGCAACAATTGTGCCACTATGGGAAACTCAAGTTTATTTCTCATTTAGTATTATGAAACGTGTTTAGAAGCAGAGAGAAATAAGGGTATATATCCTTGAGATAATGTTTGTACAGAGCTTTGATATGGAACTTAAGCAGGTACATAATTAGTGACTCAAGTGATTTTATCAACACAGATAAAAATCTTACATTTGTGGATATAGTTAATTAGAAATATCATATTTTTCTATATTCAGTATGCCTCAGAAGATGCAGAGCTTCTGCTGGTTGGAAATAAGTTGGACTGTGAAGTTGACAGAGAGATCACTCGACAGCAGGGAGAAAAGGTAAGAGCAGGTGGAATCAAATCATTAACATCCTTGAGTGATGGTGAGAGAAGGAGGTTGTGAGCTTATATTGGAATAGTGAAGAATGTACAACTGTAATTTTGGGCTGTGCTGAATTTTTTTCAAGATGGTTGAAATTCCAAGCCATGCAAACGCTGATTGGAATAACCTTGCCTCTTGAAAGCTACCTGACTATATGAAGGGAGGGAGGGAGAAGTTAATTAGATAAAAAGGGGAAACTTTTTTATAACCTAGGGTTTGATTAAAAATAACAGTTGTACTGCCTTTGCTATGAACAGATACCTGCAGCAGAGGTTCTGCTTGATGTTGCATCTGCAATACTACTCTCCTTCATACCCTTAGTTATAGAGGACATATGGTGTTATAAACATACATTATTCTACCAAAATCTCTGGCACTCATATAAATTAGAGCAATTTATGGGATGCTTCCACCTACACAAACTGTAACAGCTCCCAAAGGTCATACACTGGCCCAGCACACAAGATGTCACAGCCTTCCTCCCTCCCACCCATTCTGTGAAGATGTTTTAAGATTATAACCTGTATTACAGACCATGCGCATGTATGTTACTTTAATGTAAGGGTGTGTCTACACTGCTGCAGCGACATCAATCGAGCAAGTCTGTGTAGACCTGCTCAGTTGATGGGAGAGTGCTTTCCCATTGACTCAATTAATCCACCTCCCCGGAAGGCAGTGTCAATGAGAGAGACTTTCCTGTCAACATAGCATCATGACGATGCCGTGCTGTGTAGATGTAAGTATGTCAATGTGAAAAGCGCTAGTTACATAATGTAACTAGTGTATTTCACGTTGACCCAGTCCAGCACTGTAGACCAGGCGTAAGGAATATCATCTTGCCCTAAAGAAACAGGAGGAAATTACAAATCCAGTTACTAACTTGGGCTGGATCCTCAGGCTCCTGAAGTAGAATAAAGGGTTGGAAAGTTTCTCTGAGAGCAGCTGAAGATTCCCCTCACTTAGGGAAATCAACTGGTATAGATCTGACTATAGGCTGCCCTTTCCATTCCTTCACAGAAGGGGTGGGAGGGAGGAAAGCTGTGACATCTTGTGTGCTGGGCCAGTGTATGACCTCTGGGACCGTTACAATTTGTGTAGGTGGAAGCATCCCATAAACTGCTCTAATTTATATGAGGGCCAGAGTAACTTCTGACTGTCCTGGGATTAGGGAAGCACAAAATTGGCTTTAAGTCACTTCCTGCCACCTGCTCAATCCTCCAACACATCTCCTTGGATTCTGTACTGAGCACAGCAAAGTGATCATGAACAAGGTAATCCTGATCCGTTTCATGGCATGACTTCTCCAGGAATATTATTAAACTCCAGAAAGGAAGAGCATTTTCTTCTGTAAAAAGAAATGTAGGCGAACTCACCTAATTTCCACTCTAATGATTTTCCAAAGCAGATTTATCCATTGCTGGACTGCTGTTTAGTTTCAATCTGCTATTTCATCCTTTTCCAAATTGCTCCGGATCAGTTTAAGCTGCAAGAAAATCAGACCATGTCGTCAACCCTTGGCATCTCTTCCAGTAGGTTACTATCCTGGAAACTAACCATACGTGCCCACAATGCTCAGGATATGTAAGGTTTGTTTTGTGTAGAAGGGAAACTTTGGAATATCTCCTGAAATTCTAGAGACAGCACTTTTTGTTTTACCCCTCAAGAAAAATTTCAGAGTTAGCACACTGAGAGAGATGGAGGCAACTCAGAGTTCTATTGGGACAAATAATTCTTCCCCCTTGTTTGTAACAGAACAAGTACAGTTCTCTTGGGCAGGAGAAGTGGAGAGTCCAAGTAGGGGAATCACAATCCCTATGTGCTCTGGAGCCCAGTTTTGTGGAAACTCCCTCTGCACTGCAGCATAGTAAGGAGGTGGAGCAGGGCTAGTATTTCTCTACTAGTCACTTATCCCTGTAGACAGAACTCAAGTTATGTGGAAGCTACTCCAACCCAGAGGTTGTAGTCATAGCACTAAATACTGCAGAGTGACTAGTGTGAGGAGTAAAAGATTCTTGTCCTCATCTTCGGCAAGCTACCTAGTACTCAGTCTGCTGCTCTGGAATACTTTTACCATGATTTGGGCCTTAGAAAGCTCACAGTCCTATTGTTTCATGCTGTCTTGTCTACAGATTTAGGAAGGCCATACAGCTAGGTCTGCAGTCGTAAGGACCAGCATCTTTTGTTTTGAAATGATAACTTAAATCCTGTAGTAACTGGGTAAACTTCTGAGTCAACAGGGAAAGTTTTCTGCTTGATCATTGCTTCAACTGGGCTTGATCTGTCCTATAGTAACATAACCAAAAGGTTATTTGGATATAGTTCAGTCAGAGAAGGGGTACACCAATGTAGTAGTCACTCATTCTTAGAAAATGAAATGATTGTCTGATGATACCTACTCTTGGGGATAAGTCACTCTTGAGGCTTTTCTTTTCTATCTCTTCATCCTGGATCATATAACATTTCTTGGAATATGTCAAAGAAATATGTCTGTTCCGCTTCTGAGCCTGATTCTCCTTTGTACCTGCTTGCTTCTGGCAACTGTAAGTGTAAGCAAGTATTTCTATGCTCTTTACCTACCTGCTGGTGCACAGTGCTCCACATGTGAACATTTCATCTGCAGTGTTTGGATGTTGTGCTGGGTTCTGTAAGCATCGTTTGAGGAGCTGTCATTTGTTCATCCTTATACACAAATCACATTTGCCCAACATTGCTGCTTACAGAAACTTTATTTTATAGCCTGTCTTATAAATTGAATGTGATACACCCTCTGTCTTGGGATATAGGTGAAAAGAGATACCAGCACATGTTGATGGATTTCTCAATATTATATCCTAAGTGTCCTTATGTAGCAGAGATTATTAGAGAAAGAAAAGCCTCCCCATTAGAACAAGAACCACTTCATTTGATCAGACCAATCCGGGAAGATTTTGTGAATGTAAAGACAGCTTTTCAAAATCAAGGCTTTGACCATGCACAAAATAAAAATGATATAACCTGTCATGATATTCATGTGTTGGGAAATGAGCATGCAGGTGCTGCTGAAAGCTAGTGCAATGTTGACATAGGTTTCTCCACATTTGCCAGTGGTAAAAAAGACTTCTTGTCTATAATATGTAGAGTATTGTTATGGCATGAATTTTGGAGGATACTATGGACAGAGCACTGGAAGGAGAGAGATGCTTTTCAGACAGTGTGCAGTAACTTTAGGGGATATACAGATAGCTGATGGCTGTTTGATTTAAAAAAAATTTTTTTTCAGTTTGTTTTAATTTGAATAATTCTTCTACTATTCTGGAATTGTTTAGGTGCTAAGTATATAAGTGCAGCATGTGAAGGCATAAAGGGACTTATGAATAATCTGACCTTTGGAAAGAGTTAAATAGATGCACCAATTTTTCAGACAATAGTGGAGTATTAATGCATCAGACCATAAGTACTGGTTAGGTCAAGGCACTAAGATTGAAAACCTCTTTGTAGTTCATTACAAACTTATATAAAAACAAAGTAAAAAAAGTATTCTTAACTGAACACCTTCTAATTGCAGTTTTGAAAATGCTTTTTCTCATGTGCTTGAACCTGATTGTGTGATTGTGTGTGTGTTCTACACAGGTATGGCATAGAATTGATAGGCATGCTGTTAAGATGAGATCATATTAAGGTTCCAGTTTGTGGAGTCCCTGAGAGTTTTGCAGTTTTCCTTTTGAATTATTTAGAGATGGGTGAAGAGAGAGATTGATGGAGTACTTTTGCTATTTCAGAATCTGATTTCATTCCAATTCAGAACAAATTCCCACAATTTTGAAGTCCTCCGTGGAAGGAGATGGAGTCACAGCCTTGGGACAGTCTGCCTGACAGGCTGTTCCAAAGCCATGGAATATATATGCTTGCATTATGCCTGGCATTTTCTAGTGCTGCTATTTACTCATTTTCAAGAGCATCAACTTTATCTAAAAGCAAAGGAAAAAATAATAAAACAAATCAAACAAATATATGAACTGAAGTGTTCTCTGTATGATCTGTGTATTCAGCATACTGTCACATTTTTGTATGTCTGGTTTCATGGTTAAGCTAACATTTATCTTTTCATTGATGACATTTCATTATTTGGTTTTGAGTTATTTCTTGATTTCGTCTTGATGTGGTAGATTAAAGTAATGTATTAAAGACAATTTAAATTTGTACATACTGTTTACATTCTTCAAAACAGAATGGGAAGAGAAAAATAACTTGCAGAACTGAAGTTGACTCAAATGGATCTAATGTTCCACTATATTCAGTTTTGCTCAGATTTTGTCAAGTACAGTTTTTCTTTTCATCTCTTTAAAAAAAAAAAAAAAAATCCGACTTCATGCAGTTAATTTTTTACCCTCAGTTTGCACAGCAAATAACTGGGATGCGGTTCTGTGAAGCAAGCGCCAAGGATAATTTTAATGTGGATGAAATATTTCTGAAACTTGTGGATGACATCCTGAAAAAGGTAAAACGTATGAACTGTGGAGATTGGGACTTATAACATCTTCATAGGTCAAATATTTAACTACTGTAGGTACCAGTATTTGTTCAGAGCACACAATGGCAAGTAAAATTTTTAGTTAGCTTGGAGTGGCCAGGATGTAGCTTGAGGACCATCTGCTATCCTCCAGCTTTTCAGTTGCAGCTGAACACTGCACTGCAGTTGAAATTTTTGCGTGTGCTTCTCTGCATAGTAATTTCATTTTAGATCAAAGTTTAGTACCTGACTGTGCATTTGCCTTTTCCGTTTGTTGCCATAAATTAAATAGGATTGATTTGGGGAATTGTCTTAGGGCAAAGCAGAAATAAATGTTCATCCTTGCACTGAAATGAGAGAGAAGAATTACAAAGGACTGGGAAAACAAGTAGTCGGCAACTTGGCTACACAACATGTCAACTAGCAAGAGAGAGAAGCAGCCCAGGTATTTTTGCAGACCAGAGCTTCTGTCTACAGCACGGTCCAGGGGCTAGAGCACTGGAACAGAGAAAGGAGACAGTCTTCTGTTCCCTGCTGGCTTTGATATAGGATAAGTCTTTTAACCACTTTGTGCCTTTGTTTCCCTCTCTCTGTACAATGGTGATAACAGTTATCCATCTTTGTAAATGGCTATGCAAGCCCAGCTGAGCAGTGTTTTATGTAAGTGAGCATTATTAGAATCAGTGTAAATCACCTGTGAGCTGTATTTCAAAAAATCACGGTCACTCTGAGTTAGGTTGATTGAGTTGGTTCATTGCTTTTTTTTTTTTTTTTTAGTTAGACAATTATCTGGCAATGGTGGTTGAAGTTTGAAACTGTTTGAAATGGATAGAAATTTGCATAGTTTTATAGCATCTGAAAGTACTAAAAGTAAGTGGTTAGTCTTTCTCTGTGAGAGATAGTTCAACACAAATGAGGCTATTCTTTTAGACTGAACAACTACATTAACACAGAAGGCAACAACTTCATTTTATGTATATTGCTAATTAGTGTAACACTTTAAACTACAGGATTATTTGTGACCATGATTTTTGTCCATGCAAATCTGTCTCTCACACGTACTGTACTCCACCTGTAAGGACTACTTAGCACTTCTGAAAGAGCTATAGAAAAATAAATCCTTACCCTGAGAGGTTAGGCAAGTATTATCCCCATTTTACAGATGTGGAAACGGACACGGGAGACTAAATGATTTGCCCAAGGCCACCTGAATTTGAGGCAAAGTTAGGAATTCCTGAGGTTTAATTTTATCTCCCAGCATTGTGTTTAATTCAATAAATTGCACACTGCTTCACATAGATAAAGCTTCTAAAATATTAAAAAATGTTAAATACATTTCTCTGTAATTGACTAAATGCTACATGGAAACTTCTCCCCAAATGAAGTATCTTTCCTTCATAAGAGAAGCATGGAACATAGCTCTGTCAAATAACTTCATTCTTTCTCTTTGAAACACAACTTGCTCTCCTCTAAAATATTTTGATGTTGGGGGCCTTATCTGAATATTTTAACTGAGCATTAGCTGTGCAGCTTTTCTTTTCAATTTAAATAAACTAAAGAGTTCAGTGCAGGTAATCATTTATAGACTTGTGTTTTCTTTTTAAGATGCCTCTGGATGTTATGAGGAATGAGTTGTCCAACAGTATACTGTCCCTGCAACCAGAGCCAGAAATCCCACCTGAACTGCCTCCACCGAGACCACATGTCCGTTGTTGCTGACTTGTTGCTTCATACAGAATGAAAAAGATGAGTGGGAGAGAGAAGGAAGTGTCTGTACTACTCTGCACTACAATCATTTGGCAGTTTCATGTTGCACTTTGTTTTTCAAGTCAGAGCTACACACTAACTTGTAAATATGCAAATATGCAATCCTGTGTAGGATTAAGCTACAACAGTTAAATATTGCCCCTCTTCCTCAAAATAGTATATTTCATTCATTGCTGTAGTGTTATAAATATTGTACAGTATATGGGGAACTGCCACACTCCCAGTCTCAGAGGAGGAGAAATTAAATCTATACTTATTCTTGACATAAATATTGTAATAGTCCTTGTTATTATAAACAGGCAAGCAGAAGCTCTTCTGGTATGAAGATAAGTATATGGTGCTTTGCTAACTATTTTAAAGATGAATTTTTTTAAAACAGAAAACTTTATGTACAAAGCTTCCATGAGCAGCATTGTTTCCTTTAATATATTCAGAAGATTTTTTGGGGGGGGCCGAAGGGGAGGGAGCTGTAGTATCTTCAGCTGACTGGATCTACAGCAAAGCAACATGTAATTTCTAGCAGTCTATTTTATTATTTATTATGTTTAGTAGTAGACCATTATTTTGTGTATTAAGACATCACATTTGGTGCAATTCTAAGGGTGCAGTGTCAACTCACGCCGTTAATTTTCTGCTTAAAGCTAAGTTGCAAAGAATATGAAAATTCAGTAAAAAGTGGAGATGTATTGTGAATTCTAAAAGAAGGTATGAAAAGCAATGCTGCTGTCCTAGACAAATTCTTTTTAAAAGGAAATTAAATTAATACATTTTCCTGTGTTGAGGGAATATATATGTGTATTTGTCTGAACATCTTCTTGGGTGGGAGGGATTTATGGAAAAACACAATTTTTTCCTCATGGTGAAAATTATTCCCGTCAAGCATATACTGTGTTAGGTTTTTGTCTGATGATGAATTTGTGAACTATATCTTTGGTATATCTTTTATTAAAATGCACTGTTTAGTTTAGTTGTGGTAAATCAGTAGTTGCATATTCAAATAACTTGGCGTGTCCTGAATGTTGTGGTATTGAAAAACATCGTGGTCTTTCTAAACTAATGAAATGCAAATAAAATTTTGTATTTATGAATGACAGTGAAGCTGCACCTGTTATTAGAATGGCAAATATATTTAATGGTGGACAAAAGGTAAAAATCAGTGATACTGAACTTTTTTTTTAATTCTCCTTTAAAGATCTGATTCTGAGTCTTGACTTTCATTTTTCAAGGTAGGAAAAACAAGGCACATTAATAGTTTGCCTTGCACTACTGCACTACTGGGATGATCTAGCCACACTGGAATCCTGTGATGTCATATGACTGCTTGTCATGACATCTTGGCAGGCAGTAGCAAAACTATTTATGACCCCTGGGGACAAAAATCTAAACCAGTCTTTTGCAAAATATAGCTTATCACTACTTTTTTATTCTCTGATTTCTGAAACTCTTTTAGCAGTTTTGCCGTTGTTCCACCCTAAACATTTACACAGACAAATAATGTATACCACTGACTTCTCCAGTTTCTCATGAGTTTTCTGGAAGGAACTAAGCATTCAAAATAATTGGTGGCAATTTATACTTTGCCCAGTGGGTCTTAGAGCTGTCAGCTGCTGAATAAGTTATTGCATTCTGCACACAATACTGTTCAGGGTACACATCTTTGGCGCACACAGTTTCAACTAACAAACTAAGGAAGCCTGGTCGAAAATTGTACTTACATCTTCTGCCACTTTGTGCCTAAACAGTTAGCTATTTTTACATGGTGAACTTGTGGTTTACTCTAATATTAACAGATGAAATCCACCATTTTCTACAGCATTTGTAGGATTTCTGATAGTACTGTGGACAATAGCAAGGAAGAGAAAGTTATGGAAAAATAAGTTTTAACTTGACAACCATTTTTTTAGCTGACTGACTTTTACCTGTATTTAGAAATTTGATGTGAATTATTTCTGCCGGTTTTGAATTTAATAAAAATCAAGAAAACTGTCATATATAAACTTTTTTCTTACTTGCAATTATGTACTATTGTTTCTTTATATAATGGAGGTATTTGAATACAGAGCTGTCCCAGTTGTGACCCATGAAGATAGCTATAATAATTTTTATTTATTAATTGAAAATGTTTCCTGAGCCTTTGACTGTGATTTTTAAGCAGTCTGCATTAACCACATTGTTACAGGGAGACAAAAACAGACACTGCCTCCTACCACTTCCTCTGCAGCTCCAGAAACACCACTGTGAGTCAGGAGCCCTCTAAGCAGCTGCTGTCCCATCCCTGTTCTAGCTGCTCAGTAGATCCTCTGCTGGCTGGCTGTTGCATTGGAGGGGAGGGAGAATAGAATTGACAGGAGCTTAACTGGTTCTGCCTAAGCCTAGGTGAGCACCTGAAAGAGGATGGTTCCCCATCCCTACATAACTAACTGGATATTCTGATAGGGGAAGGGGGCAAAAGAAGCTGGGGACCAGTTACATCTCCCTGATTCTTTGCTTCAGCCCCCTCACTGGTTAGATCAGCTTTAATTGCATCAGCTGATTCATTTCTCAAGGGACCATACAGCAGCCTTGAATAATTGGGGTCATAGCACATGTTTCTGTTTCTGCTCTCTTCAGACACCTCTCCACCCCAATATGTGTTGTGTCTGCACTATGTGCTGTGGGGAGGGAGGAAAAGAAACCAGTTATGCTAGCTCCTATGGCCACTGGAGATTGCTCCATGCTGGGGGAGTCGACTAGTGCAAAGGTAGCAGAAACCACCCATGAGTGCCACAAAAGGAGGGGAACAGGGCAGATTTTGTGCCCTAAAATAGTAATTATGGCCCCTTGACCTCTTTGCAATAATGGGTTGAAATCCTGGGTCCATTGAAGTAAATGGGAGTTTTGTCACCCACTTCAGTGGAGTTAGGATTTTGCCTAACATGTTCTGCCTTCAGACTGAATCGAACGCTACTGTTCAAATAGATTTGTAGATCAAGTCTGTGATAACTAAACTGGAAAGCATGTTTTGAGTCTTGCAAAGAGATAGATGCAACATTTCATTGTATTTACTATAACGGATTTGCAAATTAGTTGCCTAGTAGGTGGTACTCAACCTGTGGCTTATGAATACATAATTCCTTAATAGCTATCTGGAAATGCAGTCCTGTAATTTCTTTGTTGTAACAAGGGTATGGAAAAGGTTCTGAATCAGTGGCCTATCAAATCTCTACTGACAATCACAGCAGTGCTATCTAGTCACAGACTGTTCTGCTATTGGAAATCTGCTGGAGGAGGAGCTATAACAATTGCTCCAATAGGACTGCACTGCCAGTTAAAATGGCAATATGCAGTGTAGCTGCGTCGGTCCCAGTGAGACAAGGTGGGTGTGGTAATATCTTTTATTAGACCAACTTCCGTTGGTGAGAGAGACCATCTTTCAAGCCACATAAAGCTCTTCAGGCTTGGGAAAGGAACTCCCGTCATCACAGCAAAAATGCAAGTTGGAATAGATTGTTTAGCAGTGTGGTTTTCAACCTTTTTTCACTTGTGAACCTCTAAAACATTTCAAATGAAGGTGTAGACCCCTTTCGAAATCTTAGACATAGTCTGCAGACCCCCCGGAGTCTGCAGAGCCTGGTTGAAAACCACTGTTCTATAGTAACAACCTTTTGCAGACCCCAGATCAGTGGTTCTTAACCTTTCCAAACTACTGTACCCCTGAAGCCTGAGTCCCACCCCCATGGGGCTGAGGCATGTAACTTAGTTTCATGGCGCCCCTGTGGCGCCAGGCAATTGCCTTTCTTGCCACCCCCAATACCAGCTCTGCACTTGCGACCCCTCTAAACCCCCAGGTTGAGAAACACTGCCCCAGATCAATGATACCCAGTGGTTCAGGAGCCAAATTAGCAGTCAGCATTACAATTGGTTGTTAATATAGTAAAAGTGTCCTGATTGGTTAATAATTAAATCAGTTTTAATATCGTGCTGCTGAGAGCTGCAGGACACACTTTGAAGAGCCTCTTGAGGTTCACTAGTCTGTCTTACTGCCTCAGGTCTTGTCTACACTATAGAGATAAGTCAGCCTATGTTAGGTTGATTTACAGCCACCACATTAATTACTATGGTGGCTGATGTCCACTCTACCTTCTTTGGGTCAGTGGTGTACGTCCTCAGCAGGAACACTTCCACCAACCGATGAGTGGTAGTGTGGGGAGCTGAGAACCTGGTCTCTCAGCTTTGCTGGCAACTCCCTGCTGGAAGTCCGGCTGTCCCACAGGCTCCTGGCAAGCTGTCCCCCCCCCACCCCTGTAACCCGCTGAGAGCCAAGGGAAGCCACCTGGGACTTCTTGCCCCTGGGAAGCAGGATCCAGCTGCACCGGCTTCTCCCCCAGCTCCCTGCGGGAGTCAGGCAGCCTTGTCCATTTCATGGCTCAGCCATGAAATTGACAAGAATGACAGCCAACAGCTGATGTAAGGAACAGGGTGTCTACACTGACACTGTCACCTTAACTACACCAACATAAGCCCTACATCTCTTGTTGAGGTGGTTTTATTACGTCGGCGTAGCAGCGGAGTTACATCAGTGGGAGGAGCATTTCAGTGTGTACACCTCCACTTTGGTCGACAAAACTCTATAGTATAGACTAGCCTTTAGAGTCTGCGGATCACAGGTTGAAAACCAATGGTGTAGCTTGAGTGTAAGTAGTTACGATTCAAGATAGTGGCCTGTTAACACCTCTGCAGTCATAGGACAAAAAGTGTTAATGCTGCCTTGAATGGTCCCTCAGTGCAGACTGTAACTACTTACGCTAAACTATCTGTTCTACCTTGTATTTTGCTGTGACGCTGGGAGTTCCTTTCCCAAACCTGAAGAAAAGCTCTGTGCGGCTTGAAAGCTTCTCTCTTACCAACAGAAGTTGGTCCAGTAAAATATATATTTATCTCACCCACCTTCTCATTTCAGTCTTCGTTCCTGCTTCCTACCTCTGGATCAACTCATCTGCAACTGAAGCTGTGAAATGAAGGACAGACTGAAACACAGTTAGGGGGCCATGTAATTTTTGTGTTTTAGTTTCTTGATAACCAGCATGGGGGATCAGAAGCACTGGTTGTAACTGGCTGGGGAATCCAACTGCAGTGATAGCCACCAATTTGGGAGAACCTGCTCTCCTTTTTGCAGCCTGCCCTGACTTTGGCATTTTCAGGTGGGCTACCCTAGGACAGATGGGTCACAATATCGACATACTGCCATGGCAGTAATTGAATCATTTTTACATGTCCACACTATGCTCCTTGTGTCAGCGGTCCACGTCTTCACCAGCGGCGCCTGCACCAATTTAACTGCCGTAGTAGGGCATTGTGCGGCTGTTTCTGAAAGGCAGCAACAGTTGATGTAAGCAACACCGTGTCTACACTGGAACTAACTACATTGATGTGACCTAATTGCATCGACCCAAGTGCTTTGCCTCTTGTGGAGTTAAGTGTATGTAGTGGGTGAGTTAAATTGGTGGGAGCTACATTTTAGTATAGATGCTTGCAGAGTTAGGTCGATGTCAGCTGCCTTACATTGACCTAACTCCAGTGTAGACCAGGCCTAATTTTAGATTGGGAACAGGAATCTGTTTGGATGTTCCTTGCTCTCCACCTTCCTCCCCCTGGAAAAAATGTGGCCACTGTAGATCCTCCTGCTCTAGCAGATCTTACGGTATACGGAAAGGCAGAGGCATTAGCTGAAAGGACCATGTTGCTGGCAGCAAGAGCTAGCTGGACAGTCCCACCAGACAACAGATAACTTGGCTAACTAATGCTAACTCCTAGATTCTAGGACATTTGACCTGACTGACTAAAAATCCTTGCTCAAGTCAGGGTTGCAAACTGGAGGGTGGCACTAAGTGTGGGATTTACTGTCTATTTAAAATTAACGTTTTCCATTTAGTAATCGGTCTAAAATCAAATTGTTGCACCTACAGCATGGACCCTCGCGCATCAAATTTCTCATTTTTACCACAGCTAGTTGTCAGTATACTATTGCATAAACTTGGGCCTTGTTCAAGAACACATTTATTCTTTGCTTGTGTTTGTAATTTCCTAAAATATACATGTCATGTTCTAATGACAAGTGTCCTGGATGAGTGGAAGGCTGGCATCTCAATCAGTTGCACTTCTTATGTCTTGAATGTGACCTATAAAAATAAAGTATACAGCTTTAACGAAATTTAATGGGACCAGGCATCATAATAGGTTAAAATGTAAAGCTTTGAACAGTACCGGGGTAACAAATTAACATCTTGATTCCAGAATCTCTGGATGGCATGTGCACTAAAGTACAATACCCATTAGGGGTCACTGAAGTGCTATGTGTAAAAATAGCATGTATAATGCACCATGTTGAACTAAGAGCTAGTTTGTACCTCCTTACTACTTTGAAAGCAAAAGTTCAGATGCTTTGAAAGAAGAATAATATTTGACAATTTTTTTTAAATGTCAAAGTAGTGAACATCTGCAAACTCTAAAGATACTGTGGAGAAAACAGTGCAAGGGGTGTAGTGATACAATAAATTATTTTTTTTTGAGGAACTGACAATGAAAGGATCCTTTCTATAAACAAAGAGTTGTATGTGCCCTTTAAAATATCTTCTCCTTCTGAATAGATGTTTTAAGCTAGTTTCCAGTGAGCTGTTTCCTAGATGCCATTATTTTAATACTAAATTCGTAATTCTACTTGCTGAAGAGTAATTTTTTGAACTTTTCTAAAATCTAAATTCATTGGTCTCTCTGGACCTCTTGCATTTCATAGTGCATGAATCTGTCGAAAGAGAACAATCCTGCAAGTGACTTAAGACTTGATTACAAAATACTAGGACACAAATTGTATTGGTGATATTTATTGTTCACTAAAGTCTTATTACATTTTTAGGATTGCTACTTAATCTGAGTTAGTTATTGATGGCTTTTTTGAAACAATGTTTTTTCTCTTGGCTCTAAACAAAACATGAATAATGTACTGAGGATGAAGGACACCATTCCAGAAGATCACAAAATTTAAATTTGCACTTTGCATTAATTATAGGTACAGTAGAACCCCATTCACCCAATCTAATTGGACCGGGACCAGATCAGATAATCAAAAATTCAGATAATCACGAGAATGGGCAAAAAGCTTTCTCTCTGTTACTTTAAGATGCGGAATTGCTTTTAAACTAGCTGATCCCTCCTGGAAAAGCATTAAAACATACCCCTCCCCCCTTCTTATCTACTTAACAGAATATACACACTGTTAGTTCTTGCAAACAGTGTTTTGATCACATGTTCACAGGAAAACCAACGTGAGTTTTTAACAAGTTTAACAAGTTATATTGATCATTTTTACACTCTTTATTCCTGAACATTATAGGGACCGTCTATGAAGTCTGTTTAATGTTGCACCATTTCTGCTTAGCTTGTTCACACACAAAATCAAGCAGTACAATTTTTTAAAAAATGCAAAGTTGATAATCATTACAAAGCATTAAAACATAGCCCCCTTCTTTATTTACAGCATACACAAACCATTACTTCGAGTACCAGCTTTTAAAAATGCAGAAAGATAAACTCAAGCATTAAACTGTAGCCCCCTTTACAGCATAAACAAACCACTGCTAATAAACTGTACCAGTTTTTTAAAATGCAGAAATGATCATTTTAAGTTGCAACAACAATACTAATGGTAATAACGAACAACACTAACAATATGTCATGTGCATAAAGTATTAAATGAAAACACTACGGGATACAGCGCAGTGGTTGGTACAGCAGCACTCGTTTATAATGGCTGTAAAAAATCTGATAGTTTGTGTTGTAGTTCTCTTTTTCATCGCTTAATCACAGAATCGCTTCATCAGCAATAACCATTCAGTTGGCATTGGGCTGTTGCTCCAAACAGTGGTGTACCGTGAGTCTCTGGCGCCCAGAGGCCAAGCCTGCATTTGCGCCCCCTCCGCAGGGCAGGAGCAGTCCCAACACCACCCCACAGCTGTCCCGGGGAGGAGGGAGGTCTACACCTGAGGGGGGCGCAAATGCAGGCTTGGCTCCACGCACCCCCCCCCTTCCCTGTCTGTCACGCAGCACCCACCTCTCCTGTTCCAGCCCCACAGCCCAGTGCCAGCTGGGGGGAGAGGTCCACTGGGCCAGTCCTCCGTGATGCGCAGGGAGGGGAAGTGGGAGCAGGAGCGGGAACAGCTGTCTCTCAGCTTCCTGCACTTCCTGCCCATCTGAAGGGCTGGCCTGGTGCCTTGCACTTAACCACAGCTCCAGCCCTGCAGTCCGGCGCTGGCTCGGACAGGGCAGCCTCACCACCTAGGCCTGGGGTGGGGGCACCGGGCCAGCCCTCCACAATGCCCCCCCCATGCCCTGCACATTGTGAAGGGCCAGCCCAGTGCCCCCCGCAGGCTGGTGCCTGGAGGCCTGGCCCCTCCACTTCCTTCCTCAGTATGTCACTGGCTCCAAATACTGATGGAAGAGGTTTCCTGCTGTTGCAGCATTGCAGTGAGCAATTTTTTCTGTCAATTCTTCCGCAGCAGAATCTTCAGCTTCATCATCGCTGTCAACAGTCTGTATGGCATCATCCAGTAACTGATGGCCGGGGTCATTAGCATCATTTTCAAGCCAATTTGCAACATCATCTTCAGCCACTTCTGTGCAGCCAGGAAGTCTGTGAAGGAGGTCAGCAAATGCACTGGTCTCTTCATCAGCTGCTAATGCTGCTCTTCCAACTGCAAGTTCTCTGTCAAGAGTGTCAGCAATAACTTAAGGCCACCAATTTTTCCATGATTTTTGTAAGATTGATTTGAGGATGTCTTCCCATGTTTCTGCAACCACATATATAGCATCTTTGATATTGATTTCTTTTTCCCCCAGCATGTCCACATGTTGCCTTCGTTCTCAGCTGCTTCATCAGACATCAATAGCCAAGAAAGCAGATGCTGTTTATAGCACCATTTTAGACTCTCCAGCACGCCTTGGTCCATAGGCTGCACAAGAGATGTTACATTTGGAAGGTGAAAAAAACAGAAGGTCAAGTCATCTTGGGAGGTAAGCCCTATGTTGTCAGGGTGGGCAGGCGCATTGTCCAGCAGTAAGATAGTTTTCCGTGGGATGTCGTTTTCATTCAGATGAGCCTGTACCCTTGATACAAAAGTTTTAAAAAACCAATCACAAAACAAAGCACTGTCCTGTCCATCCATGCTTTCCGCTGTGATTTGGAGATGACAGGCAAAGCATTCATGTTTGCATTTTTAAGCACACGTGGATTCATTTCTTTACCAATGACAGTTAAGGGGAGCTTGTGTGTGTGCCACTGGCATTCGCACAAGCCAGGATTATCAAAAGTTCTTTGCTCTGTTTGTAGCCAGGCACAGATCTTTCCGTTCCGGCAGCGTTTTTTATGACAACATCTTCCAATGCAAACTAGTCTCGTCAGAGTTGTAAACTTGTTCCAGTGCCAAGCTGTGCTCAGCTAAGATATCTTGCCATTTTTTTTTTTTTTTTGATAGTCAGAAATAACTCATGAATCAGCAGACAGCTTTTCCCTGGTGATTGCTAGTTGCTGGGTGTTGTGATACTTTTAAAACCAACTGAGCCATCCCTGACTAGCAGAGGAACGTGCGTCCCCTCCTGAAGTTTGATTAATGCTCTTAGTCTTCTTGCATACCAAAGGACCACGAATAGGAATGCCTTCCTCTCTCGCCTGTATAAACCACCAGCAAAGGGCTTCATCTAGACCAGTGTTCCTCAGTTGCTTCATGGTCTTCTGGGATGCAGAGTTATTCGTGTTGTATTTAAGCATTTGCTCAGCATTGTGTTTGATGTCCGATACTGTGCTTTTTCCAGTGTTATAATCTTGGGCTATTTTTGCCAGTGACTCTCCTTTTTTTAAAACATTTTATTAATAATCTCTATTTTAGCAGGCAATGACAATACTACATGTTTTCGCTTAGTAGTGGCAGTCATTTTACAAGGCCTAAAAGATGTGACGGTTACAGTAGTGTTGCCATGCAGGTGATAGCAATTTCCCATATTCCTGTGTGTGCGCTGGTTGGTTAATATGGAGAGCCAGATAATGGAGGCTCAGATAAACAGGGTTCCGCTGTATTTCCAGAAGTCCCATTCCGTACCTTCTTTTGTTGTACTGAGAGGCAGAATATTATATCCTCTTAGAAGTTAGAAAAAATATTTTGATATGAGGGCTGGTCTGGGTAGAAAAATATAAAATATAAATATGATCAGTCCCAGCTGAGAATCCAGTGCACTCTAGTCCCTATCAGGTAGAATAGCTATGGAATATTTAACTAATTTTTTCTGAATGTTAGTTTTACATTCTCATTTAAGATTTTTGTTTCTTTCAGAGGAGTTGGCTTGTTCACTCTATCTCCATTGTCTGTATCACTAGGGGGAGTGGAATCTATTTCTTTTTGGCATGAAAGTTACTGTTACTCTCTCTTCTGCTCATGAGGGGTTTCTTCTGCCAACATTGAAAGCAGTATTTAATCAGGGCATTGGCCGTCACTCTAAAGCTCCTTCCCCTGGTTCCTACAGCAAGGGTAAAATCAGCCATGGGTCCCTCTTGACGTGTCAGTGTGGACAATACTTAGAATAACAGGCCTAGTCAAGCTTCTCATTCTGGATATTCACCAGGCTGGTGTGTTTAGGTCCCTCTACACTGGAGCCATGTGTGCTTAAGCTCTGTCTCTTTCTTTGGCCTTTCTGGTGCACATATACCCATCCACAGAAGTGGGACCTTGCAATCCAACTACGCTAGGCCCTCAGGACTAGTGTTGCCCCATCACCAAAAGACATCCCAGCTGCTTATGCACAGCCTTTTCACTCTGATCCACAAGGACAGGCTAGTTAAAACACCTAAATAACACACAAGCTTTGCAAAAGGTTTAAAAAACAATCACACTTTACTTTAGACAGCATAAGAAATACACAGAACTAGACAAAACAATAAAACCCTTATGTGCCATTCTAGGTCTCCATTTCTTCACTGCTCTTGAATGTTCTTCAGAATTACAGGTCCCCTCTCCTGGACCTGTCTCCTCATGGCTTCTCATCTGGAACATGGAGACAAAACACTAGCAAAAGTAACATTGTTTTATAAAGAATAATACTTTTTACAATTACAAAATGGCAGAGAAGACATACCCGGATTTTTAAGGATATAAAATCTTGTCAAAATTGGTACGAATACAAAGATGGTTTAATGTAATGAAATACTCTATAAAGGACCATAAGCAAAAGGTTCCCCAAGTATTTTTCCATGTAGTGCCCCTGTCTGTTGTGGGGCTATAGGGGGTGCATGCACACCATTAGTGAGATCCAGATTGACCAAACATTACAAGGAATCAGTTCTGTAAGGCAAGTAACTATTCTTTGTGATAAATGACGAAGTATCGAGGAGGGAGATGATTCTGGGAATGCCATAGGCCCTTGTCCTGCAAAGACTTAAGTGTGTGTTTAACTTCATTGAAGTCAACTATTCACAGAGCATGAAGTTAAGTGCATGCCCTAAGTCTTTGCAGCATCTGGATCATTTTGACCAGCTGTAGGTTCAGTCTAATTAAATATAAGAGTAAAAAGCACACCAATAAACTGGAAGGAACTACTGTGAAGACTGATGAGATGTGAAGGTGATACCTGGAAAGGTGAGAAAGCTAAATGAGATACAAACTTGAGCAAATGCAAATAAACTTTGCCAAATAACATTTTCCAAAACACTATAAAAATAAACACTATTGATTCAGTGGGAGGGAGAAATTTGGAAAGTAACAATGTTGAGAGAGACGCAGGGATAAATTTCAAATTTAATCTTATTTTGTTCATTCCGGTCCTTATTTGTAATCTTCCTTGATCTCTTCCTAAGTCACACCTCCCAAGTTGGAATGATGTACTGACTTGCATAAAATGCTATTGAACATCTTCAGTGATGATCTAAAAATCAGGGGAAAAGAAAACAAGACCTAACTCTGCTACCCTGCTCAAAACACAATACATTTTAATGTAACAATAATCATTCACAGTCAATTAACAATAATTGTGGACTTTAATTTCTAAATTATGCAATATTGTGCTCATATTCTATAAGCTAGTCTATGTAACCTCATGTTCCTACCACTCTGATCATGTCCTCCATTTCTCCTACCCTTTATACATACACCCTCTCTCACTGGTTTGGTCAACCCACTTTTTGCATCCTGTCTTCATTCAGGTTGTAAGCTTTGTGTTTTCATAGTGCCTGGCACAATAGGGTCCTCCTCCACCTGACTGGAGCCATTGAGTGCTACTCTTATATAAGGTGTGTGAGAGGAAGTGTTTCTGTAGGATATGGGGAGAGAAAGTTCTACTCTATACAAATAATCTTATCCGGTGCCAACAGGGCAGTAATTGTCATTGAAGAGGCTGAGGCTAATGAGTGAATTTAGCTGTATGGCCTTTTTGGCCATAGGAGATAGAAGGGCAGCGCGTGTTTGGAAAGGGAAGAATTCAGTTACTCCATAGTTGTGCTAGTCCCTGCTGATGCATAACGTTGCAGCCTGCTAAAGTTCATGCTGGCACAGGTAATAAAAACCCCAAAGTGGGAAAGAGGTAGGAAAGCTACTGTGACCAATTACATTTCCCATTCCTTGGGCAGTGGGAACCCCACAAAGCTAGGCTAATAAGCCAAAGAAAAGACCCAGACTTCTTTGCAAAAACTTTCAGCATCGTACATAAAACTGATTTTTGAGACGTATAATTTCTTCTTTACCACTATGCAGGAAAGAAAGTGCTATCAAATATCTTCTTGAGTTGTTCTCCTGCCAATCCTATCTTTTGTCCGATCACTCAACAGGGGCGAACTCATTTTTTTTTAACTCTCTCAGATTGCATTTAATTTTGCCCATGCCCCTTTTAGAAATGGGTGTATGCACAAGTGACTGAGGCCTCTTGATGAAAACAGTTTTCTCCTAGGAGGGGTGTGGGACTGGATCACTTCTTGTGAATCCCAGTAAAAATTAGTGGGGACAATGACTACAGTACCCTGTACTAACTGCCGGCTGGTTGGAGTGCTGCGGTGTGCGCAGATGAACTATCGATGTAGCATCCAGCCACTGGGAGTGAGGCGGCTGTGCAGCGCATGAGCAAGAGTTGCAACGAGGGGGCTCACCATGGTGCCCAGCAAAGTGAGTTGCGCCGAGAGTTCCTTTGTGGCTGGTGGCCCTTGGAAGTATATGTCCTGGGGTGAGGAAGCAAAAGACAGGCAGCAGCAACCTAAAAGTCCTATGCAGTGGTAACAGCAGCCTCCAGAGCTCCCAGCAGAGCGCCAGAAGAGGTGGAGTGAAGCGCAGCAGGCCTGTGGGAGTGAGAGTTTCTTGGGTGTGGAATCGGAGATCAGCATAGCAATTCTGGGGAATGGTGGCAGAGAGGAGTGTGAGATTTCTGTAGGACATGGGGAGAGAAAGGTGGTGTGAGGGGCTTCCTGGGGAATATGGGGGGAGAAGGAGGCAATCCTGAGGAATGAAAGGATAGAGCAAATGTACTTGTACAGGGAAAAAATTACTGAAATGGGGGCAAAGCAAATGTAGAGAGGAAAGGGGCAGAGGCAATGAAGGGGGCGGGAAGAAGTGAATGGGGGGGGGGGGGAATGTTGAGGAAGAAAGGTGAGAACACAGAGAAAATGAAGAGTGAATGGTCTCAGGTTTGTCAGCAGATGTAGTGAACAGATGCTTCCAGCCCTTTGCTATTTACAATCCAGCCATTCTTGTTCTATTGTTGCTGAACTATAAATGCATGTGACAGGCTTTCACCCAGCCCTCTGCCACTGGAGCCCTAACTGAGGGGGAATTGGAGCCAGCTGAGTAAGCCTGCATGGAGTGGGCCAATGGGGAGCAGCTGCTGGGCTTTAGCCAGGCACTATAAAGGCTCACAGGACAGAAGTGTGAGGGAGGGGGAACTGCCTTAAAGGGAGAAACTACAACAGGATGGCGAGCGCCCCTTGGTCAGTGGCTGAGGCTCTGAGGTTCCTGCGGCTGTGAGGCCAGACTGTGTATAGATGGATGGATGGATGGTGGTGGGTAACAACCTGTAAATAAAGTGCACTGGTGGGAGCATGAAGCCAAAGTCTGTGAGTGGTTTGTGGGAGCAGAGGACCTGAACAGCAGGAAGACCCTGCACAAACCCGCTACAATGCAAAATAAAGATTGTGACGAGGAGCAAGAAACTCCATATTTACTTTTGATAAAATATGTCCGCACAAGACAGCTGCAGGGTTTTCCATCCTTAAGAGTAAAATATACAACTTGGCACCCTGTCATGAGGTACCAGACAACAGATTCAGAAGAGAGAGATGGCTTAATGTAGATCAGTATTTTCTGCATGGGATAAATCTGCCTAAAACCATTACATATCACCATCTTATTTCTCCCCCATGGATACACAAATACCTACGCCTATGTCAGATACTTTAGAAATGTGGCATCCAGTCAGAAGGAAACTGTCTTTGTGCAATCACCTCTAGTGTATAGCTATTCTTAAGGAATTCCTCTGAATCATAATAGCCAGAATTGGATCATAAGAGCTTATGCTTTTCCCAACTTATTTATACACCATGGTAACACAACACAATACATGAATTATCCTGGGGAGGCGTCTTTTGTTATTTCTTGTTTTACTTAATTATTATCCACTTTAGCTATCTCTGGTCTCAGTATGTGGTCAGAGTCAGACACAGAAGTGTTCTAACCTGGTGTCCAATAGTCATTTCCCCATTATGCTGACATTTCTAAAGCACAGATGGGCTCTCTCTGTGACTCTGACTAAATTAGTGCTTGTAATAGTGTCGGAAACAGTTCTCAAACATAGTGACAGCCAAACAGTGTTGCCTCTATGTTCAGAAACTGTGCCATAGTCTTGCTAGCATGCAGGCTGTGATATGGTTGTCTTTCAAACTATCTGTCCACAGTGGACACTGAAACTTTACTAAGCCATATAAAACATAAATCTTGCTGACAAGGTAACCGTGGATAATTGTCATTCTTCAAGTATGTAGAGAGTCTGAACTGTCACTTGAGAGATACTGAGCTAGACTAATCGCTCACCCATAAGAATGGGCAATAAGCCATAATAAGCACTATATTAAAAAATTTAGTCTGTTAGAGACCAAAACAAATAGCCTTAACTTACATAAGGTAACAACATTCCATGTATGACATACTCCAAATAACTGGGGCCAGGCATCACACCAGCAAGCCCCAAATGGATTGATTGCTCTTTTTTTCACAAGCTGGGAGAGTAGATTCTGGATCGTGGTGTTCGATCAGTGGATTCTGGATCAAAAGTTGAAGCTGAGATAAGTGAAGTGGTGGATGTGGAAGTCAAACTCAAACAACTTAATGGGACTAAATTGGGGGGGGGGAGGATGGATAATTGCCATCCAAAAATATTAAAGGAACTGGCACATGAAATTGCAAGCCCGATAACAAGGATTTAATGCATCTGTAAACTTGGGGGTCATACCCTATGTCTGGAGAATTCCTAGTATAGTACTTATTTTTAAGAAAGGGGAAAAAAGTGATCCAGGAAACTACAGGTCTGTTTGTTTGACCTCAGTTGTATGCAAGGTCTTGGGACAAATTTTGAAAGAGAAAGTAGTTAAGAATATAGAGGTAAATGGTAATTGGGATAAAATACAACATGATTTTACAAAAGGTAGATCGTGCCAAACCAACCTGCTCTCCTTCTTTGAGCAGACAACTGATTTTTTAGACAAAATGTAGTAGAGCTAATCTACCTGGATTTCAGTAAGGCATTTGATACAGTGTCACATGGGAAATTATTAGTTAAATTGGAGAAGATGGGGATTAATATGAGAATTGAAAGGTGGATAAGAAACTGGTTAACGAGGAGACTACAATGGGTCGTGTTGAAAGGTGAACTGTCAGGCTGGACGGAGGTTACTAGTGGAGTCCCTCAGGGATTGGTCTGGGGACCAATCTTATTTAACATTTTTATTACTGACCGTGGCCCAAAAAGTGTGCTAATAAAATTCATGGATGACACAAAATTGGGTGGTATTGCCAATACAGAGGAGGACTGGAATATCATAAAAGAAGATCTGGACAGCCTTGAAAACTGGAGTAATAGAAATGGGCTGAAATTTAATAGTGGGAATAGCAAGTTCATGTACTTACGGACTAACAACAATAATTTTTGTGATAAGCTGGGGACTTATCAATTGGAAATGACAGATGAGAAGGACCTGGATGGTTGATCACAGGATGACTATGAGCCACTAATGTGATGCAGCTGTGAAAAAGACTAATGTAGTCCTAGGATTCATCAGGCGAGGTATTTCCAGTAGAGATAGAGAGGTGTTAGTACCGTTATACAAGGCAGTGGTGAGACCTCATCTGGAATACTTTGTACAATTCTGGTCTCCCCTGCTTAAGAAAGATGAATTCAAACTGGAACAGGTGCAGAGAAGGGCTACTAAGATGATCAGAGGAATGGAAAACCTACCTTATGAGATGAGACTCAAAGCGCTTGACTTGTTTAGCCTAACCAAAAGAAGGCTGAGGGGAGTTTTGATTGCTCTCTATAAATACATCAGAGGGATAAATACCAGGGAGAGAGAGGAGTTATTTAAGTTAAGCACCATTGTGGACACAAGAACAAATGGATATAAACTGGCCATCAACAAGTTTAGGTTTGAAATCAGATGAAGGTTTCTAACCATTAGAGGAGTGAAGTTCTGGAACAGCCTTCCAAGGGGAGCAGTGGGGACAAAAAACCTAATTGGCTTGAAGACTGAGTTTGATAAGTTTATGGAGGGGATGGTATGATGAGACTGCTTATAATGGCATGTAGCCGATCTGTGACTGCTACCAGCAAGTATCTCCAACGGTCAGTGATGGGAAACTAGCTGGAGAGGGCTCTGAGTTACTATAGAGAATTCTTTCCCGGCTGTCTGATTGGTCAATATGAGATGATAAGAATCAGCAACCTCCCCGACGACACAGAGGAGAAAAGCCCCATTGTTTTTTCCCCCCCAGATATGGTGACCAGCTACACTGGGAATGAAAACTACAAATGATACTGTTAGAAATGAATGAACCCCACCACAACAGGCAAACAGCAACAGATCAAGGGCTACCATGATCCATTTTCATAATTGATTGGTCAGCAATGGATATTAATACCTTCAAGGATGAGGAAAGATGTCAGGAATGCAGGCTTGGGCCACCACTTTTTTGTCTTGCAAGTGAGTATCTCCTAAACACAAAATTAAGTTTCCAGCTACAAAATGTGATTCCAGTTTGTTCATTGACTGATCGCTTATTTACTAAAACGAATAAATAATTTTTAAAACGTATTACGATTCCTGTCAGCTGCACTCACGCACAAATACAGATATGGAATTAAAAGTTCTCTGTGGGTTTTTTTTTAAGGGCGTGTCTCCTGCTTTGTCTCCAGACACCAAGACAAGGCTCCCCTGTGCTCCCTTCCGACATATCGGCATACCGCCCCTCACAAACCCAAACAGGGCTCAGGGTGAGGTGATAATCGCTAACAAAAATACACAGTGGTCAAAGCAAATGTCACTTTTCAGTCACTGTTTGAGTCAAAGTTGGGTGTCCTGGTTCAATTCCAACCATGTGGGGCCTAGTCGTCTGACCCTCACTCAGTGGGTCTGATTTTGATTTGACATACACCTGGTTTTTAAACCAGTACAACTATATTGACTTCAGGGGAGTTATTCCTGATTTATCCCTGCGTAAGTGAAATCAAAATCAGGCCTAGTTGGACAGCCGTATTGATTACCTACATGCATAAGAGTTGTTGTCTTGGGCCCTATAGCTTACACTTAAGAGTTCATACTTGCTTTATAGAAAGGAAATATATAAACAGAAGCCCATCTTTCTTCTTCCATAGACGTCCTCTCTTTATGAACAGTCCCACACCATTCCTATGTCATAGCACAAATTAACTGGTTTATCAATGAGCCCTTTAAATTGGAAACATCCAAATTTTACAAAAAACTGTCTTAAATGAGCATGCTTGTGATGAAATAAACTCTGATTACATGTCCTATTCCATGATATTGATCTAATTGCTACCATACTTTAATTCTGGTACAAGTTCAGTGTCTACACAGAACTGAGAAGTGGCTCATTCAGCAGTTGGGTGAAAGCACAAATTCCAGTCAGCCTCTTCCAACTCCTAATGCAGTGTGAATAACCAATGAAGGGCAATCTGATTATCTGGTAGAGTAGATTACCAGAGCCCCCTGCTGCCGCCGCTGCATTATACAAGGAAGCAAAAACGATTAAAATTATAGAAAATGGATTAGAGATTGAGGAAAATACTGCATGAACAAGGGGGAAAACATTTCATGTAAAAGTAATGCTTAGTATATGGTGCAGTAGTACAGCTTTGTATTTCTCTTGCTGTTACATTTTAATGTTCTTTATCACAGCCTGAATCCCTGTGCCCCCATCCACTGGCATCATCTGGAAGAGACAGAGATTAAAACAAAGGTAATTTCTCCATGGTCTTCGCTTGGCAGTGTTTTTGCCTGAGTCAGCAGCAAATTGAAGTTTAAAGGATGCACTGTCACTCAAATTAATTTCCCCATCTACCCTTTCTTACCAAGGTTAAACACTCAGTCAGCTAAGAAACTAGCATCTCCCACTTCCTTGCTTGTGTCACTGGGTAGGCTCAGACTGAGAACGTTCACCATAATCTCATTAGGATTTTGAATTTGCAGATGGGTCCTGAATTTCCATCACAGAAGGGCAGAGGGCTAATGCAATCACGCAGAAATTAGCATCTTGAGCCACTGCATGCTATCCACCTAATATTCTGAAAACAGACTAGACAGCTTCCCTTCCTCCTGACCCCCATTATTTAAACCAAAAAAGAACACATACAGAATATGCAGAGATGGGGAAGCAATTCAGAGAGAGAAATACAGTAGTTCTTCCTCAACTGTGAAGATTTATTTTTCAAATGGAAAACTAATTGTTTACCTGGCTGAAACTTTATATTTCTGTTTTTTTCCCTCAGTGTGCTGACCTTGCCCTTTTTTCAATAATCCCATCACATATTGTTTTTCTATGATTATTTTATTTGTATAGCATGAACACTGTTCTAAGGGTTTGACAGACAAGTGCGAAGCAAAGAGCCCCAAAGAGTTTACAATCTATTTTGAACTCTACAAATTAAATAGGTCGGCTAGCTTTCATTCACTCTGTTGTACCCATGCAGATCCTACCTATACCATACATTATAATGTTTTTGTGATTAGAAGAAGGCACACAGAAGGACTCAGAACGAATCCTCTGTTTCAAGTTCAAAGATTTGGAGCATTCAGAGCCAACAGTGTAACTACACATATCACACCAGGCAAGCAAGTTCAATGATGCAGTGGTGTAGAATTTTCTGAGTAATATACTGAATATTTACTGTACTCTCGGTGATTGTGTCTGTTCAGTAACTGTGGTGATGGCCTTCCACTTCTGGTTTAAAGGTTGTGTTGTAGAGTCTCTGTGGAAGCTGGAGGCCTCAAGAGGATCAAAGGAGAGTGTGTGCCTGAGACAAACCGGACTAAAATACTAGCTGTAAGTAAAAGGTAAATAGTAAGTGTATCAGATGAGGGTGAGGTATTGCTACAAACAGAAGCTGTATTGAAATGGAATAATTTTCAAAACCCCTCTCCCACTATAAAAACGAGGAAATTAAGCTAACCTCCTGAAAGATTTGTTGCAGTTACATGCTATTTAATGCAAAATGCCGTATTCCAGAGGGGGAAAAATTGCCTTTCGTTGTCTTTAGGGTCCAGGGATAAAAGTCAGCTTGGGAAAGGATGGTTTCTCAATATTATTATTACAGTATTGACAATCCATTCAAAAGCCATGAGTTCAAAAAAATAATTAACTTGGAGTTCTATTTATTAGCCTTCTGGGTTTTTTTAGTCTTTGGGGGTACACTTGGATCATGTTTTCGAGTCTCTTACAGTAGCTGCAAAGGCTAGAAATATTGTTGTTAAAATTACATTCACCTAACCACAGGCCTCCAGGAAGTAGAGCTTCAAAAGAAAGACCAAATATAATGAGACTTGCAATAAAATTAGAAGAGTGGCAACACTGTATAATTATTTGTACTGTGGTTAGCACCTAAAGGCCTGGCAAGAGCCACAGGTCTTGAACGCTGGGACACAAGGCTTTTCAGAACTAGTACATGCCAATCTGCCATGCAGTGACCTCCTAATTGTCCTCAGAAGAGGAGCTGAATTCTGATAGAGGATCCCTGTCCTGGGAGCTGATTGGCTGAACACTAGGGGTCCTGATTGGTTCACAGCCCATACTTAAACCCAGCACAAGCAGAGGAAATTGTCCATGTGGTTGGGTTTACTCTGTTTAGGACTGCTTCCCCTACAATACCTGTTCCTGTTCTCCTGGTAACCTGACTGGCCAGCTGGCCTGCCTCTGGACACCTGACTCTCAGGGTATGTCTATACTGACGGCGGCAAAGTCGCCGCTGCCAGATTGACCTATCTGGATCGATTGAGCGGTCAGTGTAGACCCGCTCAATCAATCAGGAAGTCGACTGAGTAAAACCAGCCCCTCAAGTAGCGTAGCGCTGCGTCAACAAGAAGACAGTTTCTGTTGGCGCAGTGTAGTGAAGACACCACACAGAAGGGAAGCACAGCAGTCGACGGGAGTTACACAAGCTACTCTGTGTAGCTTGCGTAACTCCCATCGATGGCCGCCGAATCGCCAGGTCAGTGTAGACCAGGGCTCAGTTTTGCCCTCTTATCTGCCTTGGACTCTGACACCCTGATATCTGACCCAGCCTGATACCTGCTCTGACCCCTAGCTCAGACTGCTTCATCCTGGTTATGACCAGGCCTGAGCCTCACTGCATTGGGCTAGGTCCGTGCAAACACAGAGATGTCCTTGCCCCAAAGAGCTTAAGTGAAAGATGAGAGGCAACAGATGGAGACAACAAACAGACGTGCGGAACACAAGAAAACAGTGAAAGGGCAGCATCCAGAAAGGGAAATGAATTCCCCCAGAGCCAGAAGAATTCTCCCATCTCTGCCCTCAGACTGAGCAGAGTGGGTGATGCATCATAAAAAATCAAGTGAATTGAGTGAAAGATAAATATGTCTAGAATCCCAACTGACATCCCTGATTTTATTTTACTTACAATGAAGCCGTTACTAAAGATCACCTCCAGTAGACAGCCTTCTGTCTTAAGAGATTTCCAGTTCAGCTTTGTTTGACCTGTGATTAAAGGCAATTGAATTTTGCTGGGCCCTTGGGTGATCGTTTAAGACAGGTTCCCTGTACGGAGGTTAAGCTTTGCTATATGTAAGCAATAACATCACAAGTGATTCAATTTACCAGGATATCCACATGTCTCTAGTACATTTGGCCTTGTGGCCTTGTCACTCCAGGAACTGGAGTTATTCCTAGTGGAATGATTGTGGTTGCCGGGTACTCCGAACCTGAGCCAGGACGTACCACATTTACTGCAACTTGGAGGGAGCACTGCAGATGCTTCAGCAGGCAGGCCTTGTAGGCACTAGCCCTAGTGGGTCCTAATAACCATTCAGACACATGGCTATTTTACTAGGGCTTGCAGGAAAGGGAAATTTTACAGATAAACTAGATACAGAGGCTTAAACCGTTACAGTTCAAAGTGAGCAGTAGCGGTTCCTGTGCGGGTCCCTGGGGTAGTCCAGTGGAGAATCCGGGATCTTGGCCACCCTCTCCAGTCTAGTTTCTAGTCCAGCAAATAGGTATTTGCAGGTTTCTAGGCCAGGCTCAGTGAGTGTCCCTCCTTGGGGCCCCTCTTCACGGGCTCCCTGCCCAGCAGCTGCTTCCACATAAGTCTCACAGAGATCTGCACCCAGCTGTAACATCCAGCAGTCACAGTCTGTTCCACAAGTGGCTCTGTCCACCATTCAGGGGTTTCTCTGCATCTTCCTGCCTGATGTCATGTGGCCTCCGCTGCCAAACAGTGCCCAAACACTTCCTGATTCAGGAACTTTCCTTTTTCCTGGCCAGGGCCAGGGGAAAGTGATGTGCAGTGGGGAGGGGCCTGAAAAGAGTTCAAGTTCCCTCCTTTGCAGATGCATCACATGAGTAGGTAACTCTACTTTCTGAAGAGCTGTTTTTTTATGGTGGTTTATTTCTCGGAGAAGAGCCTAATGTGGTTAGTAAGTCTGACCCCTTTGGTCACTGGAGGCCTGCACAGTTTGGAACCCCTGTTAGCCAGATTCTCTTATTTTTGTAGTAAATAAGTGCAATGATTTTAAAATGTTCCAAATTTTCTGGAAATAATTCAGACGTATCCAGTGATTCCCTGCCACTGTAAGTCAATGGAAATACTTCTGTTGACTTAAATGAGGCAGGATTTCACCCCTGAACTCTGTCCTCTGGTGATGCCATAAAGGGAAAACTATGAAAAATATCTAACTTGTTTTTTAAAAATCAGTTTCACCTAATCTGGGACCACAAATACTGAAATGCCTAGCTATAATCATACAATTATTTTATGACATCACTGCAGGTCAGATTTAAGGTTGTTGAGGTACCTTTACTGTGCATGTTTTGCTTTAACATGTTTGGATTTTTTTAACGTGTAGCCTGAATTCTGAATATCCTGGTTTGTAATACTTGGGTTTAGAATAATAACATCTCTAACGTATGCTACCCTTAAGTCACAGATACATAACTCCATTTTAATGTTGTTTTGTCGGAGAATGTCCTTAGTTTTTAAAAATTGTTTAAAAGTTCATGTATGAACACTAAAAAAGAAGCCCAAGACCCTACTGCCATTTGGTATTTCTAATGATATGAAAATATATAGTATCAATCTTCAATAGATTTTTTTTTTAACTTTTAAGGGCAAATTCTCCAGTATACCAGAGCAGCATGAAGCAGTCAGAGCTCACCAGACAGTGAAGCTGGGTTTACATCTGCTTTTCACAGGCAGAGCATTGCAAAGTAGCTGAAACATACTGGTGAATCTGACCTTTAACTTACGGTACAATCCATGTACTGAGCTCCAAGGCTGTGTTAGTGAGACAAACAATCTGTGAAGTGTGGAGCAGGGAGACCTGAGTTCAATGCCTTTGTACTTTAAGGGTTCCCCCTACACTTCCCCAACAGTACTGCCTCAATAACAGAGAAGCCAAGATAGCAATGCTGAAGTAGGTATGTTGTGACAGCTGGGCCAAGTAATCCACCAATGAGAACCCGACTCCTCTGACTAGTCTCCCTCATATAATTGAGTCACTACAAACAACAGAAATGTTGCCTGCAAATTAGCCATAAAGGGAGGTGATTAGTGGAGTTATCTCCGATGTCACAATGAGCCTGCTTAAGAGTTACCTGAGCTGCTGACTTAAACCTTTCTGTAGCTTATCTAACCATAGCAATTAGATAGAACAATGATTAATAACTTAGCTGAATTACAACCTAACTTCTGCAAATACAGCCTATGTACAAGATGTCACTTAATTTGAACTATTTGGAAAGCTCTGCATTCCATTGTTAAACTCATTTGGGATGCAGAAAGACTGATACAGATGCTACGTTTCTTAAATTAATTTTAAATCTAATTTTTAACTTTAACAGATTTACTTAAAAATTCTCAGAAAATTGATTCAAAGCCTAAGTACTATAAGTTGGAGGGGAGGTATGATATATTGTATTTTTCATACAAAACAAAGAGGCAGAATTTCTATTTTAAGTCCAACACACAACTCAACCTTAACTATGGCGTCATGACCATTGCCTCCATAATGGAGAGATCACAGCTGTCCTATTGGTAGAAAAAGTAAGCACTGAAGATGGATTTGAAGAGAGAGGGTGAATCTGCTCCATTGCCTAAGATGGAGAGAGTTTCGTGCATAGGAAGGAGGCAGCATGGAAGATGATATGAGGATGAGCGATCAGAAGAAATTCATTGCTAATTGAAGGAAGTAGTAAGAAATGAGAGCAAGGATGCAGAGAGGGAGTTCATCTGCTCCCTCTTCTGTGTGCTTAGAGTCCACCCAGCAGCACTATGCTTCATAATGCAGCTGCTGGCAACCACCTGAGAGCAGTTGGGGCCAGAGTCAGCTGAGGGAAGAAGCTGTAAGTCAGGGATTGAGAGCAAAATGAGAAAGGGAAATTCCTGCAGCACTGCTAACTCCCTGTCTTGCCACTTTCCCAGTCTCTATGGCAGAGCCAGCCCTTCTGGATCCAAATTTTGTTGGTTGATGGGCACCTTTCCAGTCCCAGGTCCCAGCTCTAAGAAATCTGCTTAATTCACCTTTGGTGGGTAGAGAAGTAGGAAGTGCAAAATTACTTTGAATCTACCAAAAAGAAATTACCAAAATAACCTTGAAGGTGAGGAAGATGCAAAGCTTCAATTTGACAGGGAAGGATGGGGGAAGCCAGTGTAAGGGTTCTGAAGATGGTAGTAACGTGGTCCAAGTAGTGCATGGGGAAGAAGATTTCTTGATGCAATTTTCTGAATAGACTGGAGTTAAACAAGATGGAGATCAGGGATGCAAGAGAGGATCAGGAAGAGGAAGAGATTGCAGTAGTAGCAATGAAGATATAACCAAGGCATTGACCAATGTTTGAGCTATAGAAACAGAGTAACAAAGTAACACAAACTTGCATCTGCCAGTGATGCTTTTTTTCTTTTTTTAGTTATGAATGTTGAGAAGAGAATTTAATTTCCCTGATGTAATCACACAAGATAGATCGCTATTAGGCTAGCATGCAGGATACATTTCAGATCTTTTTAATATATGTCTCTGTTTCTTGAAATTAAAAACTCTATTTTTGTTGTTAAAAAGGTCTGACATACAGACTCTACAATTAAAGCAAACAAACAAGGCTTTTAAGTTACAAATGATAGACTTAAAAAACATTAGTGACAAGTTGCAATTTTAGTATATGCTGAAGATTTTTCTTGCCCTTCAAAGACAAGAAGAAGCTATTACAAAAATTGATGCACTTCTCTGGAGTGTGGAGATATGGAAGTTTTCTGCTTATCATGATTGCCATTCTTGGCCAGAAGAAATGAGAACTCACCTTTCCCATGGTATCCAGGAACAGTACAAGGAACATTGACAATGTACAGTTGACGGATGGTAATAATAGCTCAGGCAAGTACTGTTCTTTGTTCCTACAATTGTTGTCATAAGAAATTATTCATATTGTTGCACTTTCAATTCTTGCACTGTGTTTGTCACTAAAAGGAAGCATTTGAATTTTAATATCAGCACTTTGGATGGTCCCACTCTCCTCTGTTAACAACATCAGTAGTAATTTATGTGGAAGTAGAAATGACTAATATTCAAAATAGAGAAGAAAAAAGGTCATGGTTGGACCACTACTATTTCTTGTGTACAAAAATATTATGCATTATTAACATGCATACTGTAACAAAACCAGAAATGGTACAAAATCAATCCATTTGTGATAGTGAATTAAAAATGAGAAATAGTACAAACTTAACTTGTTATTAGAATCAGACTGTAGTACTATGATCCTCCTCATATACCACATTATGCAGCCATACTCAGGAATGGTGCTACTCACCATACAGGAGCCGAAGAGCCCCCTTTTTAGCTAATGGGAGACAGAGAGCCACAAAATACTAGTGCCACAAAGGCCTGTATTGTGATGGGTGCATCTGTATATCATGAGGATGTGTTGTTCCAATATATTACAACAGGTATTGATGCAGCATCATGACTTAACATCCTCCTACTTTCTTGTTCTCTTCCTCCCCGCATTCCACTTAAAAGGGGCATTGTGACAGGTGGATTTACCCTGAATGGGTCAAGAAAGGGCTAACCGTACTCTGGGTAGAGGAGGCCACACCCCCTCGCTCCTGGAGCCTCAGTATAAAAGAGAGCAGCCCAGCTCAGTCAGGGCAGACTGCCAAAGAGGGAGGATGCACATTGCAGGCTCCCACCCGAGAGCTGTCAGAGCCCCAGACCCGGGAGGCCAGGCACACCGAGACCCAGGAGGATACCCGGCTGCCCATGGAAGCCCAGTGGGAGATGAAGCCATTGGGAGCTGTGCCAGCCAATGACTCAAGAGACCTGTGGATTGTGGTACTGTGAGACGGTAAGAAGTAACCCCAGGAGACTAAACATTGATCCAGTTGTGGAACCAGGAACCAAGTCAGCACGTTTCATTTGGATCCCCACTGACCCAAATACACATGCCACTGACAGGGTGTGTGCTGGGATCTGGTGGAGTAGGTGGGGCCCAGATTTCCCTACCCCAGCAGCCACTCACCCCTCGGTTGCAGCCCATCCCCCCCAGCCATTGGGCCACACAGCCCCACAAGAGAGGGCAGCCATATTGACACAGGCCATTCAGCCATACCGCCCTGTGACAGAGGGCTGTCACATTGACTTTGCCACTGGGCTTCACAGCTCTGCGAGGAAACACAGATATACTGACACAAGCCACTAGATCTTACCACCTGAGGCTATGGGTGGTCAGGTGGACTTATCCGTGAGGATACACCACCTTGTGCCCTGCCCAAACAGGGAACAGGTTGGATTTATCCCATGACAGGCATATATATTGAATTGTCTCTGGTTACTAAAGCTGCAAAGCAAGAACTTCTCATCCATGCTATACTGCAAGGGGCATCCTGGTGATGAAGGACTTAACGATTGTTAGAGGTGTTTGTTTTGAAGGCATGAATAACCCAGATAGGATTTGCTTCATTTTGTCTTCAGCCAGGTACCGTTTGTGTTTCATGCAAAGCTGGTACTGCCCACCAGCATGGGTGCAGGGTATGTAAGGCCTGGGAAGGCTTAACCTTCCCTGACAGCCAGGTGTAGCCCCACCCACGCTCCACCTCAAGGCCTCGCCTCCCACCTTCTGCATCCCACTAGCATGGGCCAGTGGGATAGTTGGCTCAGCCATCCGGCTGCCTCTCCCCTGAAGCAGGTGGGACCTGAGGTGCAGGTGGTGCCCACCCAGAGGGATTTGGGGTGATTGGGGCTGGTGCTCGGGGCTGGGGCATTGCAGCACTGGGGCAGGCCGGATGAGCACTCTGGCAGTGGTGGGGGGGCTGTCTGGTGCTCGGCACTTGGGTGGGGCAGTGCTGGGGTGTGGGCTGGCCATCCTGGGACTGGGGTGGATTGGGGCGGGGCTTGGCACTGGAGCAGACCAGCACTCTGAGGTCTGGGGGCACTGGGACCGGTCCTGGGGCCGAGGTGGGCTGGTGGTCCAGGGGCACTTGGGCCAGTTGTAGTCCTGGGGCCGCTCAGGCTGGCGGTGCTTGGGGGCATGGGGGTGCTCGAGCTGGCACTCCAGGGGCCAGGGTGGGCCAGTGTTCCGGGGGCACTCGGGCTGGTGGCGCTCCAGGGGCTGGGGTGGGTTGGCACTTCCAGCAGTGGGGGAGAGGGTAGGCTGGGGCGCGGCTGGCCAGCCAGGGGTTTGGACAGTGCGGGACAGCGCTGGGGCATGGGCTCCGGGGCTGGGGGTGTTCTGGCACTGGGAGCCCACCTGGCCAGCCTAGCTGGAGCTCAGGCCGCCCGGGGCAGGGCTCTGGTGGGAGAAGGGTGGAAGGGGTGGGGCTTTGGGCGGAAGAGGCAGGGCCAGGCCTAGCCTCCCCATACTAACTGTTCACCAGCCACCCATGGAGACCTTCAGAAATTCAGATGTTGCATGGTTTTACTTACACTGTTCTGTAAATTTTGCCTAATTTTACCATGACAAAATCATATCCATGCTTATGATACAAGACTACTTAGTCACAATGGCGCCCCAAACTGTCATTTCCCATCCAGACCAGGTTCTCTGCTTATAACTCACAGCATGCTTTCTTTTTTAAATGAGGCTAAAACTTGTGTCATTAACCAATAACTTCCTGCCAAAACTACTGAAGTTACTGCTGTATTCCTTCAGGTTTAATTTTGGATCTTACAAACCATTCAGCTTTCTTTCTTTAAACTTCCATATGTTTTCTGTTTCAATTTTCTTCAAGAATTGTATTTCTACTGTGAACCACCTTTTTTTTTTTTAACTTTTCCTATATGCTATTTTTAGTCACATCAATTTTAATCCTTTATAAATCTTAATTAATTATTTGTCTCAATAATATCCAGGTTAATTATATGATTCATAGTATTTCATTTTTATATTTTAACATATTTTTGTTGCCTTTTTAAATTACTTTGAGTTCCCTCTTGCATAATGGGGGAAGGGAACAGAAAGGTTCATTACTATTCTGTTATCTCTTATTATTCATTATACTTCTATCATATCTCCTCTTACACTTTTCCAAACTTGACTAGACCTAAACTTTTTAAATGTGCAAGTCTGTGCTTAGAAAGGAAATGTGGGCTTTATGGTTAGAGCATGGAAATCAGTCCTCATTTCTGTTCTCAGGTTTGCAACTCTACCAACCTGGGATTAGAAGCAATGCAATTTTGATTTATGTGTCTATCAAAACCAAAAACAGCTTGAATTTCAGATATTGGGTGTTTGCCACAAACAATCTATGAATGAAGAATGGTTCAGATAAATTATTTGGTGAATAATTTTGAATAACTAATGAATTCTAGAAAACCATAAGCTGCTCTTTGACAATTTGCAAACATATATAAAGAAACTAAATGTGTTGAATGCATTATTTATAATGAGTTATTCACTCAGTTCTAGTGCAGTATCTTTCATGAGTCAATAAAGAATTTCATCTACCACAGTGTTGCCTATTACCTAATTTCATTAGCCATTGTAGTTTGTCACAAACATCCCTAGTCTTGAGCAATCTAAATAGTTTTTTGTCATTAATAAATTTGCTGCTTCATTATTTATCCCCCTTCTAATTTGTTAATAAATAAATTTAACAACAGCAGTCCTAATACAGCTTCATGGGGCACTCCCCTACTAGCCTGTTTCCATGCTGAGACATAGATTCATAGAACCATAGGGTTAGAAGGGACTGCAAGGGTCATCTAGTCTAACCCCCTGCCGAGATGCAGGATTTGTTGTGTCTAAAACCATTCAAGACAGATGGCTATCCAGCCTCCTTTTGAAAACCTCCTGTGAAAGAGTTTCCACAAAGTCCATAGTCAGTCTGTTTCATTGTCCTACTGTTTTTACAGTTAGGAAGCTTTTCCTGCGATTTCATCTAAATCTGCTCTGCTGTAGTTTGAACCCATTGACTCTTGTCCTGCCCTCTGTGGCAAGCAAGAACAACTTTTCTCCATCTTTTTTATGGCAGCCTTTCAAGTATTTGATGGGCACTTATTCCTATGCATTTCCTATCAGCCAGTTTTTAATCCATTACAGGACTTTACCTCTCACCCTTTGTTTATCAGACTTTCTTTAGAGCCTCTTATAGAATCATAGAAGAAATGGGTTGGAAGAGACCTCTGGAGATCATCTAGTCCATCCCCTGCTCAAAGTAGGATCAACCCCAACTAAATCATCCCAGCCAGGGCTTCTCGTATGAAGGATTTTATCTAAACTCTTTTGAAAATCTAAAAAAATTATATCCACTGGTGGTTCCTGCTATTTTGTTAACTCATACATATAAGCAGTTTAGCAAGGCATAAATTATGCCTACAGAAGTTATGCCGATTTAATTTTATTATATCTTCTTAGCCTCTACAATTCTATAATTAAGTAAACTCTGAGAGAACTAGTGATCAGCCTGCTACTTGAATCATAATTAGTGTGTGATTTCAACTCCCAGTAGATGTTTCCACGGATAGGCTGGCCCAGAACCTCACTTCCACCCTTGCACAACCTTAGGTCCTATTCAAGCAGTTACCAATCCTGCCCATTCAGTTAGTATTACAATGGATCTGATCTTCTGTAGTGGAATAGGCAGTGGTGCTGGAACTGGGGGTACTGGGGTTGTTGCTGCACTCCTGGCTTGAAGTAGCAATAACAAACACTAAATACATGGTTTCCCTCAGCACCCCCACTATAAAAGATATTCCAGCATCCCTACATCCAGGCCACCCACATCCATCTACCACAACCTCCAGACAGAAGTCAGAACACGACTCCTTTCTTTTTGTTGGAGGAATAAAGTCCACCAGCTGCAATCATGGGATCCCAGTCCTAATTTATTTTGTCTTTTGAAATAAGATAGAACTGTGTCCTTATTAGTGCTGAACACATTAGACACAAAACTAAAATTCTCCTGTCACTTACACTTTTGTAACTTGGTTGACTCCCGTGGAGCTGCAGTTGTGTTACTGAGAGATGAATTTGCCCGAAGAGACACAACCAGGGATAAGTGTCTGATGTTGGTAGCACTTCTAGTATCTTGTGTGCATAACTTGCTACTAGTAACTAGCACAAGATGCTAGAATTGCTACCAATATATATATCTGCCTTGCTAGAATTGCTGTGGGGCAAGGTGGGAGCAAAATTAAAGTAGCAAGGAGGGGGAGGAAGAAAGGAGAGTGGTAAATGGGAGGCAGGAAGAGGAGGAAGAATAACAAGGGGTAAAAGACGGATGTCAGAGACAACAAGCAAGGAATGAAAGCAAAAAGCCCAGATAAGACAAAGAAAATACTTCCTACCTGAGACAGTGCATCTTAATAGATACAAAAAAGAAGCATTGCCCATCAAAAAGTTTTATCGAAGTGCTGCCTCCCAGATAGTTATGCATTTATGCTCATGACAGCCAATTTTGCAGAGGAGGAAACTGAGGCACAGATTTATGTGCATTTCCCAAGGTGTCTCAGTCTGTTGCAGAGCTGGAAACTAAACCCAGATCATTTCAGTCCTAGTCCTGAGCTTTATAGTTGCTATAAGATTAAAAAAAGAATCTGGGATATATGACCCTCTAAATGTATTGCTGCTCCTCCCCACCCCGTTCCTTCCTCTGTTGTCAGTGTGGGACACTATCACACTTCAACAAATTTCTTAAACCCTAACAGCTGAAATATGAAGTTCCGATTAGTAGTCCGATGTTGTATCCTATTCCTTTTAAAAATACATCCATTTTGAGTACTAAATGATGCAAACAGTTGGTACAAATCAACCTCAGATATGAAGAGCTCCAAACTTTGGAGAAGCCTAGCTCAGGACCCAAAATATGCATTTTGCACTAATCTCCAGTTCTTGTTACAGAATTGTAATCATTTGGTGCTAAGTCTGACATTTTTTCAGTGTATCCTTTTCCTGATATGGTACTGTACACAGTGTTTTGTTGATCTGACAAAATATTTCTGTTGAACTTTAACTGTCTTTTTATAAATAACTCCTTTGTTGGACCATTCATTACAGAAGCAGGAAAGATTGCATATAATGTTTGGGTCATTAGTACTGCTGCAGAACACAAACTACTGTCTAACGAAAACTGCATTAAAAGCCAATAAAGCCAAGTAAAACTTGAGCTACCATTGTGCCCTTTCCTCATGGAGACAATGAGATAATGGTACCATGTTTGAATTTACAAATAGGTGCATGTGACTTAAATTCCTTGCTGGAATAATGTGGACCACTGTCCATATATCACTGATGCTAACTATCCTGTGAATTATATGTCTCTGTACTCATATGACCCGTATCACCATAGTACTTGAGCACCTCATAAACAATGCATTTGTCCTCCCAGAAGAAGATGGAAGGCAAAGTTACTTACCTGTAATGCTGCTGATGTGGGGAGGTGTAAGTTGGATATCAGGAAAAACTTTTTCAAAGTTATTTACCTGTAATGCTGCTTGAGTGGGGGAGGTCTAGGTTGGATATTAGAAAAAAACTTTTTCACTAGGAGAGTGGTGAAGCACTGGAATGGGTTACGTAGGGAGGTGGTGGAATCTCCATCCTTAGAAGTTTTTAAGGCCCAGCTTGACAAAGCCCTGGCTGGGATGATTTAGTTGGGGTTGGTCCTGCTTTAAGAAAGGGATTGGACAAGGTGACCTCCTGAGGTCTCTTTCAACCCTAATATTCTATGATTCTAAGATGGTATCATACTGGATTTCCACTGTTGGTTTTCCACTTCTTAGTGTGAGACAGATTGGAACTCCTAAAGGTCTTAGATTTTTGGTACTGAGAGGCACTTACAATTTGGCCTGAGTTCCCATGTTCCAGTCTAACCACGTCAGCTCCTCCTAGAACCTTCTCAGACAGCTCTGGAATGAGCAGGAAGCAAGAGCTCCCCTGAAAAAGCCAGCTGCGCAAGTCACAAGTATGAAATCTCCAGTATTCACACTGTGACAACCATCTCAAGGATGGGAATAATCCAGGGCTTGGCAGCAACACACCATTGTAGTACACAACCCTAAACTCTGATGTGGGAGATGGAACTGCATGTGAGGATATCATCAAAGAACCAGCAACTTTCCTCAGCCCCAACAGAATAACAGTTGTATTGAGAACTAAACCACTTTCCTAAGCCGTCAGTCAGAATACTTGGAAGAAGCAATTGTTCTGGACTTGCATCACAGGCAAACTAGGGATCAGCTGCCTCTAAACCCAGACAACTCAACACTGGGAAGAAAAACCCCACATCTCACACATAAAACTAAGGCTTCAAAGGAAGCTGCCACTAAAGCCTGAGACCAAAAGCTTAGCAGCAACTGCAAATGGATTAATTGGAACTATAAAGAGGGAAAGACAGATAAATAATGTGGAAAAGCTTCCTGAAGTAAGACAGCCTCCTAGAAGGAGCTGAAGCAAGAATGAAAAAAATCCAGCTACAGTCTGTGCAGAGCACCTTCCCAAACTTTGGTCAGAGGAATTGATTGAAAAGATTTTAGGGTGAGATGAGGCAGTGGTAGCTGGAAGGAAACATTAAGGGAGATACTAAGATGTTTGCTGCCAAATATAGCACAAATTTAACCAGGGAATTAATCATATTGAATGCTTTTTATATATCTTTTGTTTATTAGGCTTGGAAATATATTTTCTGCAGCAGCAGCTTTCTTCAGTCCAACTGCACACCAGGATAATTTATTATGTCCTAAGAATGTTTTGCTCACTGAGAACTGACACTTATCCCTGTTGATTATCCAAACCAACAACACTGCTGCTAGGTTTTTAAACATATGTTCCATAGATCTGTGAAATATTTCAGGTGCTGATTTCCAGATTATAATAGCCAAAAACAAAACTTTCCAAACAGTGCGTTCAATATGCATATCTTGGCACCCTCATTGTGAAATTTCAACTGCCAGACTCTGTGAAAAGTGCTGTCTTCAATCACCTGACCTCTTAATCTTTCTCCTCATTTGAGTATCTAATAAATTAACTCTGTCTCTCTGAGCATTCAGCTCCGTAGCATCCATGAATACATAAAGTGCACCGTTTTTCATTCTGACATGCCAGATTTAACCCAGTCTGTGACTGCCTCAGTGATTCTTAAATTGCATTCAGTCTCTCCATTCTAAATGCAGCCAAAAACAACAGATAGCATATTTGTGCCAGTAAGTATTTGGGGTTATGCACTTCCTCACACGTTGCTTACTATTTGTTGTAGAGCTGAAGGCTTGAACGCATCTGTTGTAGTATAGATATGTATTTTTTGCATTGCACTTACAGTGGCATTTAAAAAAAATACCCCATACCCTGCAAAATAATGTTAACAGAACCACTAAATGACCAGTTCAGATATTTAATGTTTGTTGAATGATATATATGAAATGAAATTTGTGTTGTCACTCTAGTTTCCAGTGAATACTATTTATTTGAAATTATACAACAATCTTTTTATTTGTGATATATTTTAACACTAAGGATTGATCATGAACACTATGGATTGAGCATTCAGCTGTCTGAAAATTGAACTGTTGTTCTTCTTCGAGTGCTTGCTCATGTCCATTCCACTATAGGTGTGTGCACGCCTCCATGCACTGTTACCCGGAACTTTTTTCCCCTTAGCAGATCTCTTAGGGCCGGCTCCGGCGCCCCCTGGAGCCCCATGCACATGCCGTAGTATATGAGGCACTGCCAGCCCTATACCCCCTCAGTTCCTTCTTTCCACCCATGACGGTTGCTGGAACTAGCCTTGCTCTCAGCAAGTACTATTCCCCTTGTTTGGACTTGTTTGATATTCTAAGTTACTTTTAGTTAGTTAAGTAGTTGTTAAGTGTTGTTAAGAGTAGTTAGAGATAAGGCAAGTCCCTGCTGGGACTTCGAGCGGCAGGCCATGCCCCGGTCGCTGGGATTCAAGCCATGTGCCTCTTGCGACCCCCACGACCACTGCCTTAAGTGCTTGGGGGAAGCCCACAGAAAAGAGAAGTGCAAGATCTGCAGGGCTTTCAAGCCGAGGACTCAAAAGGACCGAGAAATCCGATTGAAAGCCCTATTGATGGAGGTAGCGCTCCGCCCAGCGTCCGAGCCAACCCACTCCACCTCAGTACTGAGCGTGACCTTAGTACGGAGCACACAGTCAGCGCCACCCTCCACTCGGCAATGCGCAACATCATCGGCAGTGAGGAAGAAAAAGCAGTGTGTGGAGCGCGGACACTCCCCTGCGCCATCGGTACGGGCAGATGCACCGGACCCGGCCCATCGAGACTTCTCCAGTGCCTGCATCTCCGGTCAGGGAGCCTCCCCCAACTCTTGGGAGTGGGAGAGTGCCGCTGCCAACGCCGTCGACACCGGAGGCATTTCAGGTGGCAAGAGCCTTGTTGGCCTTGCCTACGCCACCTCTGTCCCCCCCCCCCCCTCTGCTGAGGGGAGAAGGGGCCATTGTCACGGGAAACCCGCGTTGGGTCCCCCTGAATGGTGGTGGAGATCACCAGTATGGGGAGGAAGATCTCCCGCCGGATGGTCTCCGAGGGTAGAGCAAAGCCGCTCCCCCAGCAGTTGCTCCAGGTTGGCGGCATCGAGCCAACCTGCTCCGGCACAGGATGTGGAGTCTCCTTCTCGGCACCAACATAGATCCCCAGCACCGGAGGCAGCGTATGCCAGGAGGCGGCATTGGTCGAGGTGTGACAAGCGACGCTCGGCAGCTCCCGTTCAAGATTCCCGGCACCAAGGAGTTCGCCCGTACCTAGACGGTGCAGAACCCGGTCGCCATCGGAGGGCCCGGTGCCAAGGAGTTTGCCCGCACCGAGACAGCGCGGAACCTGGTCGTCGGAGGAAGACCCGGCACCACGCAGTCCACAACGCGGAACCAGGTCGCCTGAGTCCAGCTCGGCACTGAGGAGTTCGGAGCGGCGCCAACCTCGGGCCTCTGACTATGAGGGTGACTCGGGGTCTCCCAGCGGGGGACAGTCGTCAGACGAGCTGACGCCCCCAGAAAGCGTCACAGCCTGTGGCACAGTCAGCCCCTGGTTGGCCCCCAGAGACACTGGCCACAGCAATGGCCTTATTGGGCCCCATGGGGTATCCAGGTGGGGCTGGGGCCCCAATCCATTATGTCATTGGGGGTGCAGTCCGTGCCTCCGGCACAGGAGAAGGCCCTTAGACACCCCTCCTCGGACAATGAGTCAGATGTCATGGAGGGACCCTCAACGCCCCGCCCCTTCCTAAACAGGTTAAGGCCCTTCTATCCCGAATGAGCAAAAATCACTTCGGATCATTGGGTCCTTGGGATAGTCTCGGGGGCTATGCCCTACAGTTTACATCCACCAACAACCCTCCTCCGTCCCTCTTCAGGGACCCCTCTCATGAGCAACTCCTCTTGCAGGAGGTGGACACCCTCCTCAACATGGGAGCGGTGGAAATGGTCCCTCAAGGCAGAAGAGGGAAGAAGTTCTATTCAAGATACTTCCTCATCCCCAAGGTGAAGAGGGGTCTAAGACCCATATTCACATGGTCTCCCTAGCCTCCATAATCCCTTCCCTGGATCCAGGAGACTGATATGCTGCCCTCGATTTCAAGGACGCATACTTTCATGTGTCTATCCTCCCCAGCTACAGACGTTTTCTCCATTTCATGGTGGTTGGCTCCCACTACCAGTTTACAGCCCTACCCTTTGGCCTATCTTCGGCTGCAAGGGTGTTCACCAAGTGCATGGTGGTAGTGGCTACCTACCTAAGATGAAAGGGTATGCAGATTTTTCCTTACCTGGACAATTGGCTGATCAGGGGCAGGACCAGGTCCCAAGTGCAGGAAATCGTGACCCTCACTTGCTCCATGTGAAGCAGGCTGGGACCACTCATAAACGAACAGAAGTCCACACTAATCCCAGTGCAATGCATAGAATTCATTGGGGTCACCCTGGACGCTTCCCAGGCCAGAGCCTTCCTGCCTCAGTCACGTTTCGAGACGATGGTCTCTATCATCTCCCAGCTGCACCAATGCCCCACAACAACAGCCAGGCACGGCCTACAGCTCTTAGGCCACATGGCGGCCTGCACATACGTAGTGAGACTAACTCGCCTGCGACTCAGGCTGCTTCAGGCATGGTTAGCCTCGGTATATGTGCCGAGCAGACACCCATTAGACCGGGTGGTCACAGTCCCCCGCCTGTCTTAGCCTCCCTAAACTGGTGGTGGACTCCCAGGGCAGCAACGAAGGGCATTCCATTCAGGGAGCTTGTCCCGTCGGTCGCCCTAATTTCTGATGCGTCGGACTTAGGATGGGGAGCCCACATCAGCGCCAACCAAGGCACTCAGGGGCTCTGGTCGGGGGAGCAGAGGCGCCTGCACATCAACGTGAAGGAACTGAGGGCCATTCGCCTCGTGTGCAGGATGTTCCTCTGATTCCTCAGTCAGTGGTGCAGGTGCTGACGGACAACACCGCAGCCATGTTTTACATAAACAGGCAGCGGGGAGCACACTCCTTGGCCCTCTGAGAGGAAGCTCTCCATCTGTGGGACTTTACCGTGAGGCACGATTTCCACTTGACTGCCTCTCACCTCCCGGGAGTGAGGAACGACAAGGCAGATCAGGTGCCTCCCTGGGATCTCAACTTGGTCCTCTGCTCATCCTTTCATGGAAGGTAGCCTTCCTGGTGGCCATTACCTCAGTCAGGAGGATCTCTGAGATTAGGGCCCTGACCTCGGAGCCCCCTTATACAGTATTCTATAAGTACAAGGTTCAGCTGAGGCCACATCCGGCCTTCCTGCCTAAGGTGGTTTCCCAATTTCATTATAATTATGATATTTTTCTCCCTGTGTTTTTTCCCAAACCTCACGGTTCAGAGGAGGAGAGGAGATGGCATTCGCTGGACATGAGACGAGCCCTGGTCTTCTACATTGAGTGTGCAAAGCTGTTCCGGAAATTGACGCAGCTCTTCGTCACAGTGGCCGACTGGATGAAAGGCTCACCTGTCTCCACCCAGCGCATCTCCTCATGGATTACATCTTGCATCAAGTTCTGCTATGAGCAGGCGAGGGTGCCGCTTCCGGGAACCATCACAGCGCACTCAACCAGAGCTCAAGCCTTGTCTGTGGTCTTCCTGGAGAGAGTGCCCCTGCCAGACATCTGCAAAGCTGCCACCTGATTGTTGGTGCATACCTTCACGTCCCACTACGCCATCGTCCAGCAGGCAAGAGAGGACGCGGGATTTGGCAGAGTGGTGCTGAGGGCAGCTCACCGGTATCTCCTACCTACTTCCAAGGTATTGCTTGTTAGTCACCTATAATGGAATGGACATGAGCAAGCACTTGAAGAAGAAAACAAGGTTACTTACCAGTAACTGATGTTCTTCGAGATGTGTTGCTCATGTCCATTCCACAACCCACCCCCCGTCCCCGCTGCCGGAGTTGGCGGAAAGAAGGGACTGAGGGGGGTAGGGCCGGCAGCGCCTCATATACCATGGCATGTGCGTGGGGCTCCAAGGGGCACCGGAGTGGGATCTGCTATGGGGAAAAAGTTCCAGGTAACCGTGCACAGAGGCGTGCACACACCTACAGTGGAATGGACATGAGCAACACATCTCAAAGAACATCAGTTACTGGTAAGTAACCTTGTTTTTTGACTGGACATACAGTATTTGTTCCTTTATTGAATTATTGTTGTTTGTTTGCATTATTGTAGAACCCAGAGGTCCTAATCAAAGAGCAGGGCCTTTTTGTGCTTGTCCTTGTAAAACCAAGTAAGAAGACACTCCCTGTCCCTGGGAAATGGATCTCAGTATAACTTCTACCATCCAGATGAAGGCTTGAAGTCATTGGGTCTTTGAATTCCTCGGGAAGAGGTAGTTGTTTAGGGAGAGACTGTACAAAAACTGGATTAGAGAACTTTAGAAAATGTTAAACTTTCCTTTTTGAGCTACACACACATTATTAGTATTATTTATTATTTATTTAATGTTTATATTATTGTAGCACCCAGATGCCTTCATTGGGATTGATATGCTTTTCTGCTAGACAATACAATTGGCCCTGGCTCTGAAGAGTTTACCATCTGTGAAGAACAGCAACATATAGAAGGTGGGTGATAGATTAAAAAATTAGCATATTTGATTGTCTGTCAATCTCTCTCTCTATATATATATATATATACACACACATACACACACATTTACTGTTTTGTAAATATTGATATTCCCCAACTAACTCTTACCCTCATTATACATTGGCTGGCTGGCTGATTTCTTGCATTATGGCAGAAGTGGATCTTAAGTAGAGATTTGAAACAGGAGAAGGTAATAGCCTTGTCTTACATTACTGTAAGATGTACTGGCCCGGTGCAGAATTTACACTTAGTTTTGTCTCATTGTATCCATTCCCTCAGGTATGAGGCTTCTTGTCTTTACCTCTCCTGGGGTGGAATTCTGCAAGTTTCACATTCTTAGAGTAGGTATTAGGCCCTGCAGTTCTTCTTTCCAGGAGTCTGTGACAGCAGTGAATAAAAACTACTTACTTACAAAATCAGACATAAAAATACAAGTGTCACAGCACACTCTAACTGAAAAAATTGCTTCTGTTCTCATTTTTACTATATAAAATGAACTGGAATATAAATATTATACTTACATTTCAGGACAGTATATAAAGCAGTATAAACAAATCATTGTGTGTATGGAATTTTAGTTTGTACCGACTGCACTAGTGCTTTTTATGTAGCCTGTTGTAAAACTAAGCAAATATCTAGATGGGCTTATGTACCCTCTGGAAGACCTCTGTGTACTCCCAGAGGTACATGTTGAGATCTACTGACCTAGGAAGGCCTAACTTCTTCAGAGATGCCAGCAAGTGCCTATTTCTCAGTCTGGCTTCCCTGACAACTCCCTCTTCTCTTGAGTATGTGTTCCTCTTTAATCCTGGCACAGTCCTTTTGAATTCTGGCGTGGGCAGGCCTTTTCCTGTCCTGGCGCTCTCTTAACAACCTGCAAGTGTTTGCAGAGAATTGAGTCATTTTTTTCCCTTGCATGCTTGTTTTTCCTTCCATCACCCTATTACACTAACTCAATATATTCATACAGTAAATAGTGCACTAACCAGGTCAACATACAGTATTCTTCAACTAGTGCAGAGCAGCTCCACTTCTGTCATGAGACACTTAATTAAAAACAGGGAGTGGTGGTGGAGAGGTTCATAGAGTTCCATTCTGCCCTTAAAACAACAAAAAGCTGAGTGGTGGTGACAACATATATGGAGCAAAGGAAACCCTCTGAGATCTGACTTATGGGCAGATCCATGGGCAGTTTTCAAGATAATTAACATTACTTTTAGGGTGAGAGAGAACAATGGCTATCTACACAACTCTAATGTTTTAGAAAAATTGAACAGGTGCATTGTGTACATGTACCATTCAAGTCATCTACTGATAAGTAACAATGTTAACAAGAAAGCAACACTACAGCTGCCTGTTAGAAAAGATTGATATATGTAATGGTATGTTACAAAGGCTACTACAGTAAAGTACTGCTATAAACCATTCTGCTAAATAGAGGTCAAGCAGTCACTTCGTGTTGCTCCTGCTGACACATGGCTATCTTGTGTGATTAGCAATCACTGATTACTGATCCTATGTGCTAGAATAGAAGGGCTGTCTTAAAGCTAAAAACATGGGGGAGGGTTTGAGGGGGAGGGGTTTGGAATATTGTGTGGGAATTGTAATGCTTACAAAAGGAGTTGGCTTGATGTCCCTAGAGACCAGTCTTCTCTTTTTGTACAGGACATGCATAGACAGGCAGCAGCAAATCTAAGTTTTCTCACACTTCTCAAAAATGCCTCCTAACATGACTTAGAAGAAATGCCTATAGAGGCAAAAGCGGTTCATTTTTCTATAGCTGAAGCTACCAATGGTGATCTCAACTGAGGACATTGTAAGCAGAAAAAGAACCTAAATTTCTCAAGTAAAAAAATATTCTCTACCTCGTATTAAGGATCTGATCTAATGCCTATTGAAATGATTGAAAATACTCCCATTCACTTCCGTAGGTATTGGACCTGGCCCTAACAGCAGAAGAGAGAAATTCACCCAGGGACCCTCCATGATTTTCTCAGATCTTTAAATCAGGACTTCTCCAAAGTGCTCTTGCCTTATGGAGACTCTTCAGGCCCCCTTTTTTATTTTTTATTTATTTATTTATTTATTTGGATCTGAGCAAAAGAAACAACATAACTGAGCCAAAAGCAAAGCACAAACTGCTCTGGCTGCAGATAAACTGTTACCATTCCACTGGAGATTAAGACCGTCATTTAAGCAAGCTCTTCATTCCAGAATTTACTTACCCAAACATATATAAGATACCAATCTGGGGATTTACTGCAGTGATGCCTGAAAATCATTGTAGAGACCAGTTTTATTACAAGTGATATAATTCTGTTTTATACAGTCTTTCATGATTACATGCTTTACAAAATAATACATATTGCATACATGGGCAGCAGTGTCTGTGTAGGCACAAGCAACAGATTATATACTCAGCAAAAGCTCATATCCTTGGCCATAAAAACCTCTTCTACTGCAAGAGGAAACTTTCCTCAGCATACCAGTTATCACAGTTCTTAAATAAAAGTGCCAGTGGTTCTTTAAAGCCATAAATTACCTCAATGTCTTGAATCTCTCATCCAGAGAATGGTACCAGTACTGCAACACCCTCTCTACTGCACTGCACTGCAGCAGATATGGATATAAATCCAAATTCTAGTGTGGCACTTGAACCCAGAGGCAGGTGCTATCACCTGGTTAGCATACACTGACTTTTTGGGAAGGAGGAGTGGTTATCTGGCTTTCCTACATTCAACAAGCCCTGGTGGCTCCCACCTTTCACAGTAATACACTGAATGTCTAGTATTATAAAGTCAGAATTTCAAAAGTGCTAGAAGAATGTTAGGCATCCAACTTCCAATGACTTGAGAGCTGGACCACTAACTCCCACAGGCACTTTTGAGCGAGCCTTCTATTCAGAGCTTTACACAGGAATGAATTAAGCCTCACGACACCTTTGTGAGATAAGTATTTATTTATTATCTTCTTTTGACAGATGAGGATACTGAGCCACTGTGAGTCAGCGGAAGAGCCACAAATCTCCTGACGCTCACTGCTGTGTTTTAACCACTAGATTGCGCAGGTCCCGTCTGTGCTTTAATTCCTCCTTCCTTTCATTTACTATGTAGATGCCTTCCAAATTTTACTACCGTTTTATACCACTGTACCCAGCTGGCACTAAAGTGACTGTTCCATGCCTTTTTGATTTCAGCATGGAGCCAGCTACTTACTTGTCCTCTAGATTTCCAGATCGGGGTTAATTGCATCTTCAGCAAAGAGAGAAAGCAGGTGGGCAGGTTGTTGTTTTGCTGTGGCAAATCTATCTAGGGGAAAGATTCTTTGCAAAGCAGTGAAGGCTAAAAAAAAGTGTTTAACCTGAAATAGTACATAGCTAATGGTTGAGGAATTAAATTTCCCCAAATCAGGGTTTATTATAGGATGTAACTGGTCCAGGAGCCCTTATAAAAATGCATACAGGGAGCTCTGGGAAAAAGTGGCTTGCACAGAGCGGTTTGGCTGGGTGACAGAGGAGGGAGGATCATGCGCACAGACCAGGGAAGCGTCAGGACTGGAGAGACAGACAGCAGCGTTTGCAGTTTCTCTATTTCAGGAGGAGGAGGAGGAAGGACCCTGGGAAGATGGTAGGGTGCCGGAGACAGAGGAGGAGGGATGGGGAAGAGATGGGGGTAGCCGCTGCAGTCTGATGGATAATGGTTTGCAAGCTAAGGGAAAAGAAGAGAAGAAACCTGGAAATCAGTCACTTGCATCGGATCAAAGGAAAAAGCAGTCGCTCTTCCGGGCTGCAAAATAACTTGAGCTGCATCAAGCGAGGGGAAGGAGGAGGATAAGGCTGCCACCGAGGAATTTGCCGTCATTTCATTGAAACAAATCTGCGCTGAAAAGGAGACCGGAGAGGCTGGGGGCTGGGTGGGGGGTCAAAGAAGAAAAGTGTGAGGCTTGTGGCTGGGGAGAAGCAGAAGTGATGAGAGAGCAAACGGCAAGGCTGGGGCAGGCTGCTGGGGCTGCTGCTGCGCTCTGCCGGGAGGCTCGCTGCTGCTATTTCTGTGGGTGGAAGAGATTAAAGAGCCTCAAGTCGAGCCCGACAGCCCCGCGGCTGCTTCTTCCTCTGCCTGGGCCATGGAGACTTTAAACGGCACCAGCCCCAGTGATAACCTCAAGCAGCAGCAGCAGAGCCACCCCCACCCCCACGCGGAGAAGAAGAGGCTGAACCGAGCCCCTTCCCCTGCCAGACCCTTCCTCAAGGATCTCCACGCCCGGGCATCCTCCACCAAGCCCCCGCCGGTGCCTCCCAAGTCCCCCAGCCTCTCGGGCAAGCCGCAGCAGCCGGGCCCCCCGCCCCAATCGGCCGGGCTGCTGGCCACCCAGAGCCGCCTGTCCAGGCGCAGCAGCTGCCCGGCGGCAAAGGCAGCGGGGGCGGGCGGCCGAGCGGGCAGCGCCAAAGCCTCCCTCTGGAGCAAGAAGGCGGCCCGAGGCCACGAGCCGGGGGGCGGCAAGGCCGGGGGGGAGCCGGGCCACGCGCCCGGCAAAGGCAGGAAGGGCAAGAGAGGCGCCCCCCCGCCGCATGCAAGCTCCGCGCCCGCCGCGCCCGGGCTGGGCAGCGGCCATGCGGCCGGCGGGGCGGCTCCGGCCCGGCTCAGCCACACCGACAGCAGCTCCGACCTCTCCGACTGCCCCTCCGAGCCGCTCTCCGACGAGCAGCGGCCGGCCCAGGCCGCCAGCAGCGACGCCGAGTCCGGCACGGGATCCAGCGACCGGGAGCAGCCGCCGCCGCCTCCCGCTCCGGGCCGAGGGGGCAGCCTGGTGCCCGGGGTCGGCAACCACCCGCAGCCGCTGGGCGCCCAGCCCCAGCCTTCCTCGGAGACGGAGAGCGCCGGCCACCGGGCGGTGCAGCCAGCTCCGCCCTGCTGCAGCGAGCCGCTGGGTGAAGAGGCGAGCCGGGGGCGAGCCTCGGAGAAGGCGGCCGGCAAAGGGGACATGCGGCTGGGCAGCAAAGCGCCCGCCCCCTGCCTGCAGCCGCCGGTGGAGGAGGAGGAGGAGAAGGAGGAGCTGCTGCTGCGGGAGATCGAGGAGCTGCGCTCGGAAAATGACTATCTCAAGGTAAACAGCGCCGTGGAGGAGGGAAGCAGGAGCCTGTGCCTGGGGGAGGGGGAGAGGTGTGGGGGGAGGGCACCTGCCGAGCGCCTCCCCCCACCCCCCCTCCAGGGGCCTGGGAATGAGCAGGTGCGCGTGGCTGGGTGGGGGTGGAGTTGGTGTGTTTTGGAGGGGGGAGGGTAGGTGCGTGCACAGGAGAGGGGGAGGTGGCACTTGCTGGGTTCTTTCTTCTCCAGGTAACTGGGGTGGGAGTTGTGGTCATGTGTAGAGCTCTGGAGCACGCTGGGGGAAGGGGTGTGTTCATGGAGTGTATGGACGTCAATTGCGGGGTCACTTTCCCTTCCACTATTTGACAGTGCAATAAAAACTGGCATTTAGGGCTAGGCAGTGGCTCTCAAGGATGTGAGCTTTAGTCTCTACAAAAGGCGGGATGCAACTTTTGGAAGGGTGTTGACGGCTCAGTTTTGATTCTCAAAAAAAAAAAAAAAAAAAAAGTCTTCCATAAAAGGGCTGCTGTACTGGGAAATCTGCTGAAAGGAATCCACTACATTTCTCCAAGCCAGAATGCTGCCATAGAAAGAGTAAGGGTTGGATTCTTTAATTAACATGCAGTAATTGCGACAATCTGAATTTGGCAGCTATGTTTCTGAAACAGACCTTAGTATTTTTAAAGTAAGCATCTCTTGGGAGTAACACCCACCAAAACCAATGTTTCAGTTTTACTTGTTATATTCACTAAGCCTTGTAAAATAAATACCGACACACAATGTAAGTACATAAACATTTGACCTTCTGTCAACGGTGTGAAGATCTCCTACAAAACAGTGCCATGGCAAAAGCTAAAAAGGGCAGCTAAGGGACTAATGCATGTGATCCAGTTTCTCCATAAAAACCTGATTTATGGCATCTAAGTCCAGTGCAGTGTGCACTGAAGGCTGTTATGCTTAGCTGGTGTGTGATATTTCAACAATCCCTAAACTTTCTTTCTGCCCAAAGCATTATGCTTTCTCTGTTGAATACAAATACTATGCTTTCCAGGGAATATCTTCCTCACATTAGCTTTGTTAAACTTTTTTCTCTCTCACTTGAAATGGAAACAATGACTTCATGTTATTACTGTCTATTGTTATATTTATTATAGCAAACCCCAGTCATTAATTGTGAAGTACTGACAGATTCTGGCTGAAATCAAGATCAATAACTAAAGAAATATTAGTAGTATTATCCTAGTGTAAAAATACATTTTTCTGTATGTATTCTGTCCCCTCATCACTTTGTATTTTGGAGCGAAAATATAGAAGGTTTGCCTAGTAGGGAATGCTACTGGCTGAACTGATCCACTGGAAACTTAACTGGACATGTACATACAAAATGATCTTTTGGCCTGGCAAAGAGACTGCATTCATAAAGATCTATAAATAAAATAAACAGAGCCAATTGGGTAACCACACATACTGTACATGGCTTCTGGTGGATACAATTTTGTGCTCTGATTTTGCAAATGCAGGGCTTCATTCTGTAGGCTTTACTCAAACAAAACTTCCATTGAAGCCAGTAGGAGTTTTACCTGAGTAAGGACTGCACAAGAACAGGGCCCAAAGAACAAGTGAGTTGGGTAACCTTGAAGGAGAGAAGTGGCAGAAAGAGAGAAAGGGATTATGAAACTAGTGATTTGACTAAAGGCAAGCCTACATTTAAAATGCTGCATCGGCGCAGTGGCACTGATGCAGCGCTTTAATGAAAACAACGAGAGTCCTGTAGCACCTTAAAGACTAACAAATTTCTGCAGGCATAAGCTTTCGTGGGCTGCAACCCACTTCGTCAGATGCATGAAATGGAAACAACAGATAGGAGGTATATCTATACATCCAAGGGTAAGAAACATAACAATGGGGAGGGCAAGTGCTAACAAAGTCAATTCAGTTAGGGTAGATGAGACCTATTCACAACCATTGATTAAAAGGTGAGAATGTGTGAACAGTGACCATTACTTCTTGTAATGAGATAACCATTCCAAGCCCCTATTCAGACCCAGTCTGATTGTGTCTAGTTTGCATATGAGTTCCAGCGCTACAGTTTCTCACTGAAGTCTGTTTTTGAAGTTTTTTTTTGTTGAAGTATGGCAACTTTCAAGTCAGCTACAGAGTGTCCTGGGAGATTGAAGTGCTCTCCTACTGGTTTATGGATGTTACCATTTTTTATGTCTGATTTGTGTCCATTTATTCTTTTGCATAGTGGCAGTCCGGTTTGGCCAATGTACATGGCAGACGGGCATTGCTAGCACATGATGGCATATATTCCATTAGTAGATGTGCAGGTGAATAAGCTCTTGATGGTGTGGCTGATGTGGTTAGGACATATGATGGTGTCACTAGAGTCGATGTGGGCAGAGAGTGTTTCTGCCAATGTGCACACGCTTTAATGAAGACACTCTATGGTCTACGCCAATGGTAGAGAGCTCTATTGGTGTAAATAAACCATCTCCCTGAGTCGTGGTAGCTATGATGATGGGAGAAGCTCTCCCGTCGACAAAGTGCTGTCTAAATAACTTGACACACAGTGGGATAGATCTTCAGCTGGTGTAAAGTGGCATAGCACCACTGACTTCAGTTTAGCTTTGCCAGTTTATACCAGTTTAGGATTTGGCCCCAGGAATATTGACCTATCCACAGCATGTGTGTAAATCTTTGCAGGATGAAGATCTAGCTGCATAATCTCACTGCTGTAACTTCCATCTTTACCTCTTCCCCAACCTTTGAACTATGTCTAAAACTTGATTGTAAATTCTTCAGGTCTTCTTGGTATTCTTAGCTTGTCTACATAGTGGAGTGCACAAAGGGTGTGTGATTTCTAAAGTGTACTAATGTGTTGTGCATTAATTGGTTCATGTAGACCCCGCTGGTGCTCACTAAAGATTCCCTAGTGCACATTAACATACCACTGTTTCTAACAGCATGCATTAAAGACAAATGCACTAGTGAATCTTTAGTGTGCACCAGTGGGGGTCTACATGGACTTATTAATGCACAATATGTTAGTGCACTTTAGAAATCACTCCCCTCCCTGAGAGTACCTTACTCGACCATTTAGACAAACCCTATGTTATCTGTCACGCTTCCGGGTGTTATAAACCAATAAATAATAATAATTAGAAAAATTATCTAGAATAGCAGATTTTAAAATTACAATGTAAAAACACACAAACAGGAACATTATATTTAATTGTTTCTACAATGTATTATCCTTCACATAAGCATATGAAGAAGTGCAAACTGTAAGATTAAAAAATAAAGCAGAAGATTTTTGTCTAGTATTTTAAATACAGTTAGGTCTCAAGCAAATTAATTCCAGCTAGTTTATTACACTAACAGGCCTTAGGACCAGGTTTAAAACCCCTAGCATACCAGGACATCATCATCCAGTTCTTATGTTGAGATGACATTTCATAATTGACTCATTTTCATGTGTTTTAACTAGCCTCTTTGCCTAGGTAGTTTTATTTAATATAGACAAGAAGAATAGAACTTTCCAATAGCATATATAAGATATCACATTCTTTTCTGAGGCAAAAATGTTACATCCACTATGAAATGTCATGATTGCTGATATAGTGAAACCACAAAGTATGCAGGCAGAAGGAGAATAAAAGCAAAGAGTACAAATCGTAATAAATGAGTAAGTCCTAGAAGAAGCTAAGTTTTAAATGTAACAAAATATTTTTAAACCAACCTTGTTTAGAATATTAACGAGTGCATATGTAAATTATTATTACTACTAATAAGGGCCCACATTTTAGTAATTCAAAATCTCTTTGCTTTCTCTCGATATCAGATTAATTCAAATCAAATAAATTAAGGAAATGCTTATTTTAAGTAAACAAATTTATTGGGAATAGTGATAATGCTAAATAATTAAACTCTTTTGCTACTGAAAAATAAATTTGGGCCTTTTAAAATATTTATCTTGATAATAATCGATGCTTTACAAATCCTCCCCTCCCCCCAGCTTAAACACTGCATGCTTCATGTGCAGTGTATGCAAAAAGGTCCTAAGCAAAGTTTGAGCACTTATTACAATCATTACATTCAACTAGTGCTTTCTCACATGTACTTTATTGGTCAGTTTCACTGTGTATCTAGTAGCATAGCTTGAAAAAGTCATGAATGTTGCTAAACTGTAGGCTAGCACAAACTGCTCTGACAAATAGCGTATGCCCTAAAATAACACTTAAATGATTTGAATGTCTTATTTTGTCTTTATATTCTTACTGTTTCTTAATGGTGACTTGTGCTGGATATCACTGGAAGAGGGAACATTCCAGGGTGGGAGTATTCATTTTTGTTTAAAATCACAATATGTATGACTTGGTTATGATACACTTCACAACTTTTATCTTCTTTTACATTGTAGCCTTCTTAAATTCAATGCTTCTGGATCCTGTGTTTTAAAATTACATATAAAGGTGTTTTCAATATATTTCACGTGTACTATATCATGGTTTCAATCTGTGACCTACAATAACTTGGTGTGTATCTGCATGGCAAGAATGATCAGAACTGATGTGACTAATATTTTTCATTTAGCAAGGGTTATAGGGGTTAGTCAAGCAAAGGTTATTGTGGTCTCTCTTTGACATGTTCCTTTCCACACCTAATATGCATTAGTCATATGGAAGAATAGAGGTAATAACCCTAGGCATCAAAATAATGTGGATCATTTCAGACACAGGGTCAGTCAGCTGTTAGAATGAAATGTCAGTTTGGTAAACAATGGCAGTAGGTCCATGTGCCTTGTTAGCCACAGCTGTGGCTCTGCTGAAAACATTTCATTGTCCAGGGGGCAGCAGGGTGGATTATTTGTATAATGTGATAGACAATAGTTTCCGTCTGTAGGTTTTAATAGATTATATTAACATTGCACTAGACAGATGACTACTCCAACTGTTCAAATGGTAGCAGTTAAGGAAATGTACTGAAACATTAACAGCTCTGATTATTTGAATAAAATACATAAGCTCACAATGCTTAATTCTGCTTTCTGTTTTCCACTGTGGATAAGCAAAACTGCCCTAAAATCACAGGTATTAATCACATTAGAATTGTCAGAGGTCTAAAACTGTTTTGTGCAACCAACATACAGAATGATAATGTAATACTGCCTCCTGACAATTGATATCAAAATTTGAAGATCAATTAAGGATTTTTAAACTTGTTTGACAGTTTGAAAGCTGAATAATAATTTGAGGTGCTCAGGGAACTTGCAGTTCATTGGCACGTTTTGCAAAAGGCAAGAATACTACTGTTTGATTAAATCAAAAACAGCCTTCTTGGGGCATATTCAACTCTTATGTAAGTCTGCTGAAGTTATTGGAGTTACATCAGGGATGAATTTGATCCTCAATTGTAACATGGTAACCTACATAATGTTTGCAATGCAGTTGTAGACACGTTGGTCCCAGAATGAGAGATAGGTAATAGGTACAGGTTTTGAACTACGCAGATCTGGTGAAGGAAGCCGTCTGAGCAAAATACAAGTTGGAACAGATTATTAAGCGGAATGGATAATGCATGTTGGTTATTTGAAATATGTTGGGAATTGGAGGTTAGATTGTTATGCCTAAAGGGTTTGAAGTGGGCAATTAAGGGTAATAGGCAGTGTAGTGTGTTACAAATTGTTGTAATGAGCCATAAAACCAGTGTCCCTGTTAAGTCCATGGTTTTTTGGTGTCAAGCAGAGTTATAAGTTTACGTTTCCAGGCTTGCCTTTTGAAGGTGTGGTACAGATGTCTTTGAGGACAAGTATTGTAATATCAGATATAGATAAGATCAGATATAGAGTGATTGCTTTGTGAAAAACTTTCGACCCTGGGTGCTGTGGTGTTTTTGTCTTCTATCACTCTCCTGTGTAAATTCATTCAAGAGCACAGTGACTGCTTGTGTAGCTTGAAAGCTTGTGACTTCCACCAACAGAAGTTGGTCCAATAAAAGATTAGGTTGAGACAAAGTAGTTGAGGTACACAAAGACATTATGAGGTAAAATATGAAAATGGGAATGACATAAAATTGCAACTCATGGTCTTTTTAAAAAAATTGACATTTATCAGAGACTACCTAGAACTTGTGCAGTCACAAGAACCTTGGCAGTTAGTGTTCTCTTTTTTCATTGATTTAACATATAATCTCCAAACAACATATAATCTCCAAAACACATATTGTTATACGTTTTAAGCATAAATTGTGATCCATTTTGCTGGATATTTAAAAAGTTGCTTGTATGTTTTTCTATATGTGTAATTAGATGTTATGCTTTAATTTTGCTTATATTATACCATTTAAATTATATCTTTTTGTCTGTTTAATGTACAGGTATTGCTAAATTATAACATAACATAGCTTTTGAACACTGATATTTTTGTTTGTTCAAGGAAACCTAAATTTTAAATTTGCCTTAATTAGCAAGAGTGTTGTATGCAAGATACGAAGTAATTCTTCCACTCTACTCTGTGCTGATAAGGCTTCAGATGGAATTTTGCATCCAGTTCTGGGCACCACATTTCAAGAAAGATGTGGACAAATGGGAGAGAGTCCAGAGGAGAGCAACTTAAATGATTAAAGGTCTAGAAAACATGACCTGTGAGGAAACACTAAAAAAAATGGGTTTGTTTAGTCTGGAGAAGAGAAGACTGAGGGGGGACATAATAGTTTTCAAGTACACAAAAGGTTGTTACAAGGAGGAGGGAGAAAAATTGTTCTCATTAACCTCTGAGGATAGGACACGAAGCAATGGGCTTAAATTGCAGCACGGGTGGTTTAGATTGGACATTCCTAACTGTCAGGGTAGTTGAGCACTGGAAGAAATTGCCTAGGGAGGTTGTGGAATCTCTGTCATTGGAGGTTTGTAAGAACAGGGTAGACAAACACCTGTCAGAAATGATCTACTTATTACGTAGTCCTGCCTTGAATACAGGGGACTGGACTAGATAATCTACTGAGGTCCCTTCCAGTCCTACACATCTATAATTCTATGACATGGAATTGTAAGTTCATAGTAAAGCGTTTGGTACAGCTGTCTGTTTTCTGCATGTGATCTTTCCCTAGTGGTCATTCCCCAAACTTCCAATTTTTTTACTCATATTTAGGGTCCAAGGCCCAAATCCTCAGACATTTAGGCCCCTACATTCCATTGAAATCAATGAGGGTGTGGGCTCAATTCTTTAGTCTTTATTCACTTTAAATTCAAGCTACTTATGCAAGTAATTCTGTTGACTGCAATAGGGATGATTCAACATAAAGGTTGCAGAATTGGACACCTTGTGTTCGAAATGGTAAATAACACCTGTTCTCCCTATAATCTACTCTAATTATATATCAGCATAAATTAAATCAACAACAAAGTAGTAATACAATTATGAAGGTATTAATGTGTGTGACATTCCCCTCTGCAATCTGGACTGGTATATCACTGTCATCCCAATCCCTCACTCCTGGAGCCCGTCTTGCCCTTCCCCTACTATGTGAACCGCCCACTCCTGGGTCAGTTCACTCACAGTCTGCTGCAGATAAGTGGCTCCTATTTTAGTGAGTGAGTGCTTTTGGCCAGCCACTCATGGGATTCTGCAATAGAATGACTCCCAACCGCTATCCCCAGTCCCAGATGCAACCATAGGGACTGCTGTCTTACAGAGTTCAGTGCTGCCCACTGGATTCTGCAAGATCATTAGTAAGTCAGTTTATCAAAAAAATTTATATGCACGAGTTCTGCCACTATAAATGAAGTCTCTATACACACTCAAACCAGATGCACTGCTTTAGATAAAACAAAACAAATACGTTTACTAAGTACAGAAAGATTTTAAGTAATTATAAGCCTGAATAATATGAGTCAGATTTGTTTTATTTCTTCCTGATCAATCTCAACCTAAGCTAAACTTAACATTTCAGTAACCTTTCAGTCTTTGATGTTATCTTACCACACAGGCTGGCTGAGTTGACTCCTTCACCCAGTTCTCCCCCCACCCCTCCTGCCAGGCAGTCTGTCAGTTGCTTGATGTTGCTTTGTAAATGGTTTGCAAGGAAGAGCTCCCAAGACAAATGCCTCTGGCTTTAACATGTTTCCTCGTCACCCCCTAGGCCCAGGTGATCGGCCTTCTCCAGCGTGGTTTCCTCTACTTGAGTCAAATGAGTGTCGCTTTATGTGAACTCTCCACTGTTTTGTGTTTGCCCGGATCTATTCAAGCCATGTGAGAGACACATTTGGGAATATTACATAGCAGAGTTTCATATCTATATATATGACATTGCAGGAAACATACTACCATAACAGTAATGTTCAGTATGTCCTGACATTCAAAAACACCTTGTGTGACATAGCTTGCATTAAACAATACACAGTTGTACTATAAGGGTGAACATGAATGTAACACAATCACACCATAAGGATGTACATGGGGTACCGTGTGTCACAATGTGATAATGGCCTCTCTTCCGAACATGGAAGTCTTCATTTTGTGTAATTTGTATGGTAAATGAATTAATCTGTCTGTTTTGCTTATACTAGAATATAAAATAGTACACATGTTTTGCCCCTCTTACTGTGATCCAGTAGATTGACCTGGTAACTAAAAATTCCCAGGGCTAGGAGCCAAAAATTCCTGAACATTAGTCTTGGTTCTTGCTTGCTCACTTGAGTCTAGATCTTGCAAATGGATCCACAACTGTGTACCCTCTGCCTGAGCAGTGCCCTGTTGACTTTGGGCTCTGCATAGGTGTAGGGGTGCTCCCAGTTGTATCCAATTGCAGGAACAAGCCTTTGGATGGTCATGGGAAAGTCATTTAGGCAGATTTTTTTAAATCAGTGGAAAACTTAGGCACCTACTGTAAATCTATACTTAGGAATCTTAAAAAAAACTCATGATTTTTTTCCAGGGGTGCTAAGTACCCATATGTGCCATTGACTTCATTGGGATTTATGGATAATCAGTATCTTTGGCGGGGATGCCACTTGATAGCAGAATGTGAGAAGAAACTGGCTAATACCATTGCAATAAGAATTCTGAAGCTTTGTGCTTCTCCATGCTGCCTGGAGGAGAGCAAAAGAGGACGTTAGCCACTCAAAGTCAGGCTTCAAGTACCTTGATGTGATGGGATCAGGAAACTTGCATAGCAACTGCCTGTAGTGTATATGTTCTGCAGGTAACTACTAACAACTTATTTTTTCATCTATAGATGTCAAAGCATCTTACAAAAGAGGCTACAAATCCCTATCCCCACTGTACACATGGGGTCACTGGGGCCAATATTTTCAAATGTGTGTGGCTAAAATTAGACACACAAGCTAACAGATGCTGTAGGCATCTAAATAAAAGAGACCTGATTATCTCATAATTTCCTCCAATGCTCTCCCCATCTGCAATGTGACCACAGTGTGACTGGAGAGTGTCATAACCAGCCATAAGGAAGAAGAGTTAGATAACAGGTGCTGTATGGTCATGTTCCTGTATTAAGATGGTATAAATTATAATGCAATATGCATTATATGTGCAATAAGTTCCCCTTGCAATTTTGAGGGATATCGATGTAGAGAAAATAGCAATGCTAGGGAAATAGCGCTGTGTTCACCTTGAACCTTAGTCTTGAATGAGAATTGACTACCATGCTTGCACTTTGCCAACTTCATGGAGTAATGCTATTATTAATAATAAGTGACGCTGTACAAAGCACAAATATCAAGATAGTCCTCACACAAAGCCTACAATCTAGAAGGCAGAGAAAAGAATGACTTGCAGGGAAACGCAGAGGAAGGCACTACCTTAGATTTTCCCTCTCCACCTCTTCTAGTATTTTTTATTTTCTTCTTATTTTATTTGTGTGGGTGGAAAAAAGGGTCAGAATGAAGAGCTGGGAGCTGGTCACACTGAGACAGGGAGGATGGCTCTGACTCTTCTCTTGCCTTCACCAATGTAAATCAGGAGTAACTGCTAAAATCAGTGGAGTTAGGTTGCTGTACATAACAGGAGAATCAAGCCCAGAGACTCAGAATAATGAAGCAACGTGTAAGGAAAAGGCTATTTGTCTAATACCTAATATGGGCCAATTGTGTATGTCTTCCATTTGAAGGGTGGTGGAAGAACATAAGACAGTATGTGTCAGCGGATGGTTACTCTTTCAAATTCTACAGTACACATAACTGTTAAACATCAACAACAGTTACTTATGTTGTAAGTAAATACGACATGTGAGTTTTAAGAAATGTTTAATAAATGTGGTGGTGGTGACTGGAGCCCATCAATTTATATAGGTTTGGGTTTACTAAACTAGAGCAGTAATGCAGTGGTACCATTCATATTAAAATGTATGACCACCTGGGGAGCTACAGAGTTGGTCAGATGTCGAAGACGTAAACGTTGTCCATGCTTAACCAGTGTTGTTATCACGAGCTGAGTATGGCAAATAGGTTGAGTGATATGATCTGATTCTCCTCTCATACAAGTATAAATCAGGAGTAATTCCCTTATAGTCAGTGGAGTTAAACTGGTGCATGAGCGAGGCCCTCTTCAGGGACCATCACCTTGCTGGGGTGAAGGGGCTCACATGTTCCAGTGATCCTCAGAGCTATGTTGTCAGGAGCTTCATGCTCCTGTTAGGGTCACCCAAAGCGAACAGGTCTGGGAGAGGTCCCAAACAAAGCACAATCTAAATCCCTCCAACCCCTTGCAAGTCCTCAACAGTGGATGAGGCAGAAGAGATACCTCTTGCATCTCAACGGCTGTGAAAGCAGGTGAAGGCTGATGCAAGTTGGAGATCTCCAGTCATCTCGGATCTTCCCCTGCCCCTGAATTCCAGTCCTCCAGCTGATCATGTGGTTGCTATAGGCATATCAGCCTTCCTTTGTTAAAAGAAATCACATTCAGGCTTCTACCACAGGAAATAAAATTCTCGTGGTAGAGATCATCCTCAAATCGAGGGATTGCCGCCAATGTGAGAGGAGAATCAGGCCCACAGACTTGGCGCCTTGGAAGAGACAAGCCTGGACTTCCACATCAGGCTGTAATCAGCTTCATGTGACAATACCTAAAGGCCTTGTAGTATCACAGAAGGAGATGTTACATCTGAGGGTATATCTATACTAGAAAGAAAAACACATGGCACCGAATCTGGTTTGCGAGGTTCGGGCCAAAGATAACAAATTAGACATTCCTGCTTAGTCTGAAACCTGGGCTTCGAGACTTTCTCCCTACACCAAATTTCAGAGTCTGGACTCTAGCCCGAGTGGGAATGTCTACACTGCTATGTTTAGCTCCCTAGTCTGAGCCCCATGAGCCCGAGTCAACTGATCAGGACTTGGAGACTGTGCCATGGATTTTTTTTTTCCAGTGTAGACATACCCTAAGACTGCAAAGACTGGAAAACTTGCAGTTTTCACTGAGGCACTTTGGGACTGGATAAACTATAATCCTCTCTAGGAACAGAATAATAAAATTAAAGAGAAAGAAAGAGTACATTAAGTTCTTGGTTTTTAAAATTGTGCCTGGCTCGCTACACTCGGAAAAGTTCAATTACTGAATCTTTGGCTTCCTGAGTTTGTTGCTACTGAATTTTCTTTACAGTCTTCTCATTCCAGAACAAATATTGTCAAACATTGTAAGCATAAATTATATTCCATTTAGCTGAATTTATAAAAAGTTACTTGTATGTTTTCTAGTTAAGAATCTTTACTTTAACTCCATTAATTCCCCCTTTGTTTGTGTAACTAGGCTGATATCTGGGAAGAGGCACTGTTTAACCTTTCCCTAAGCAATATTCTTGTTAGAAATAATTAAACAGGTTGTCCCGGAGGTGGATTGGGGAGACGGAACCCTTTATTGCCTGCTCGTTCCACCTCGCCGCCGCGAGTGAGTAACGAGGGGGTTACTTTACAATTCTTTTATCCATAACAGTATGTAAATGTATACATTTCCAGCAACTCCTCATAGACCCTTATTTGGTTACATTGACACCTATAAAATGAATATTAACAACTACATAATGAATATAATTATATCCGCCCCTGTTTGTTGTTTACAGGATTACGATACAGAGGTCAGGCACATCACCTGAAAACCTATACATTTTACACTAACATTCTTTGAAGTAAAGGCATGCCAGAGGGAGAAGGAAGATAATACTGTTTTCCCCACCAAAAAGCCTTGCACAGGAATGGCAATAGACTCATCCCCTGCGCAGATGGCCACGAAGGAAGGAAGGAAGAAGAGAGATAACATACTCTAACTAAAATTCACACCAATTAACAGAAACAAGATTTGCCCTTGCCTTGACCCCATTCCCTGTAATTTAGGCCTGATCACTTGTCCAGTTTTTAACTCTTTACTCTCCTACAATTCTCTCTTCCACAACTTCAGTGGGAGTAGGATCAGGCTTTTGTCTTCTTTCAGAGAAATACAGTGAAGCAAAGATCATCATGCTCCCCACCTTTGTCTTGCAAATTCAGTTGCCACTTTGGCATCTTGGAGCAGAATGTATATACTCATCAGGCCCTATTTAAGTATAGATCCATCATCTCAGTAATAAGTTCTTCTACAAACCAGATTAGATCAGTTCTCCTTTACTAGATGAACAAACAGACATTTCATTTATGTATTTGTTTACTTAGTAGAAGTCAAAGTGCTTATTCCACGTTCTCTATGCATTTTTACAAAATTAAAATATATGAAAGGTCAGACTCATATTACACATAATAAGTAATATTATAATAATGTTTGTTCATCCACAATAATAATGAAAGCAAACCTTAATGAAGTCCTGGGTTTAATCTGTCCATTTCCAACTCTCTCTCAACCAGAAAGAAGCTTAAGAAAAAGATTCAGAGTTTGAGAACTATTAATGTTCTGCCTCTCCTGTGCCTATAATTTAATTTTGATGATGACTGACATGTTTTCCTCCACTGTGGCTTGATTAGCATGTTTAAAACACGGGGCCACCATAGTTTCAACTGTAATTTTCACTTTTCTGAGTCTTTTCTCCATGTCCTGTGTGAAGACTGCAAATTGTCACTTTTAGTATTCTCTTCTTCTAAGAGGCTTCAAATGAGAGGACTGGCCTAGGCCCTGCTGTGTGCTCCCCCTCCCCTGGATATACCTCCGCACCCCTCTGGGGGGAATGCCCCATGGTTTAGAGACCACTGCATTACGTGATCAGAAATGTTTGTGCTGTCATTTGAAATCTGCAGTCAAGTGCATTGTTGTCCAACTCTGAAACTCACCCATGTGCTGATGTGCTGAAGAACAGCCCCTTTTCCATCAAAAAGATTAAGAGGGTGGGATCTTGTTCATTAAGAGGGTGGATTCTAGTTCATCCCCAAAGTTATATTTGAAAGAAATGAAATGGTGTGAATTTATAAGAGAGTCCAGAGGCAAGCATAACAAATGATGACAGGCTCGCAACCTAACCGCTATGAGCAGAAAGGTTAAGCGAATTTAACATGTGTACTCTAGAGTAAAAACAAAGGGCAGAGATGACTGTCTACAGAAATATAATTCATACCAGCTTGAGCAGCTTTGCTGGGAATCATTAGGATGGAGTGCCTGAGGGAGGGGAATGGAGTCAACTGTCCAGCTAATAGTGGCCCCAAGATGAGAGCTGGGTGACAACTGGCAGGAGGTTCTAGATCTGAGAGTCTAGAGACTGGGTTGGCTGAGCGTTTGAGACAGGGAAGTAGTTGAGGGTGGGCCATTCAGAGATTCTTAAACAGCAAAGTAGGTCCAATTCTTCTTGGTGTCACTGTTCATTAAGGTCAAGTTCACCTGTCCACGTATGTTGGCAGGCAGTTTAATCTGGAGTTGATGCATGTTATGCTCTAAGGATATTGGGGGCTTTTTAGTTTGACTGGGATGGTTGTTTCAACAGTTGGGGTTGTTAGGTGGGATGATGAGATAGATTTTCCAATTTGGGTTGCAATCAGTAGTTTTTGATATGTGCATAATCCTTATAGCCATATTGAGTTCAACCACTTCACTGGATTATTTGCTTCTGGGAATCAACCTGATTACCTAGATGTAAGTACTAGAATGGATGAGAAGGAAGAGTAACAGGTGTTAGAACTGTTATCTGCAGGCACTGCTTGGGGTTCGTACCTGAAGGATGAGCATTTGCTCTTGGCATGTAGAGTTAGGACAAGGAGTCATAAGCAGTGCCTCATGTATTCTGCAGCAATGGATGCCATCCATTGCTGTGAAATTGTGCTTCAGAATCTTTCATTTAAACACAAATGAAGTTTCTGACCCTTATGGTTGTGAAGATAATTTTTAAAATGTGAACTGATTCTACACCTAACCAGTATAGTCTTTCTGAGTCAGCGAAGAGCCTTAAACAATAGCTCTCACAGGTCTGAATGCCCCCATTCATCTCAATGCCTTGTTAACTCTGAAATCTAAAGATGCCAATTTCAAAGTCAACACTTTAGCTAGATATTTCTGCTAATGTGCTTATAACACATCACTAAGCAGTCATCCTCAGGTTCCAAAGCCACAACTGTCCCCTACCCTGCAGCCAAAACCTCCAGCTTCCCTCCCCCTTAAATGTAAAGCACTGCTATGCATTATTTATACAGAAATGTACAGCATAGCCAAAAGTGGGGGCATCAAAAAAACCAAACAACCTAAAAATAAAAACAGAACTTATTAAAATAAACAACACAGGGCTACATTATATTTTTCATTTTCATATTTAATTCATTAAAAAGCTTCTTTTAAAACAAATATTCTTGGCAGTTTTATTTATTTTCAGTCTCCTACACAAGAGGGCTATAGAAACCAGGGAACTTGCTGCACTCCTTAGATTCAGTTTCCCACGGTGTACACAGGGCCTGGATCATAAATAGTATTTTGAAAGAATTCTGTTCAGTTTGGTGTGTGTAGGGTGTTATGCTATGCTATTCTTGGTTAATTTAATTGAGTTGCAACTTAACGGTATATCTTCACTGCAGAGTTAACTCACGTTATTTACACTCAAGTTACTACGCCTGAGTTAGCTTAATTTGAATGAGAGCAGCCACACTGAAATAACTCTAATTGCTCTGTCCACACTGGCATTGCGCTCATTTGTGTTTTTTCCCTAAGGCTTCTGAGGGTACATCCCATGATTCTTAATGCTGCAGTATGTTGAGCCATGTTATGAGTTCGTTCACAGTGAATTGTGTGAGAACTTGTCTGTCGTTTCGGAGCACACAGGGAGGACTGTGGGAAAGCATTGGAGGACTGGAGGTAGTCAAGTGGAACTAGCCGGCATCCACACTGCAGCTAGCTCTGCTAGCAGCTGATGAGTTGTGCGCATTCAAGCGTTAGCCTATATCCCCGTGATGGGCTAGCTAATTCAAGTTGAAAAACACTCACGGTGAGGTATTTGTGTGAGAGACATTATTATAATGTGGCAACACCCAAGTTATAACTCAAGTTAACTTTTCAGTGAAGGCAAGCCCTTGTTTTTAATAAACTTAAGCAAAGTTGGATGTATCTTCTTTTGGCCAGGATATCGTAAAGAGAACAAGCATTAGTACTCATTTGTGAACAAAGACAAAACAGGAGATAATAAGCTTAAGATGGAACAAGATAAATTTAGGTTAAATAACTACATATACAGTTGAGCCAAGGGAAGTTGTGAAATCATTATAATTGGATATAGTCAAGGCTAAATTAAATCATGTCTAATAGTTGTGTGTTTAGAAATAAATACCTTCATCTTGCTTCAGGGGACTGGCATTGAATGATGTATCCAGAGTGATTCAGGACAAGTATGAAAGTCCCACATAAGTGTATCTTTCACTTGTTAGGGTAATTTAATAACTTTCAGTTACGTTTGAGTTTAAAGCGACATTGCCAACTAAAAATCATATACTGGGCCAGAGTGTGGCTAGCCCCCTGCATAGGCATCTAGTTTGGTGGTGGAGGTAAGGACAAAGGGAGTTCTGTGGTGAGGCAAGCATGCCCATCCCATTTGGGACAGGTAGGGGTCGCGATAGCCCCACAACTGTGTGTGTCTCAACCCCTTTAGCCTCAGGATGTACAGCTTAGTGGCCAAGTCAATGTGGCTGTTCTCTCTCTCAGAACTGTATGGCCTAATGGCCTGAGTCAATATGTCTGTCCCTTCCCTCCCCTCCCCTCAAGGTGGAATGGCCAAAGCCAGTAGGATGGCCCTGGTTTACGGGGGGTGTGGCCTAAGGGGCCAAAGCCAGTAGGATGGCCCTGGTTCACAGGGGTGTGTGGCCTGAGTCACCCAACTCTGTGGGATAATGTGGCCTATTGACACGTTGGGGAAGTGAGGCACCACCTAGGGGTGTGTGGCACCCAGAATAGGGAGGCTCAGGCCCTCCCTGCCCCTCTAAGCTCCAGCCCAGGGCCCTGGCAGTGGCTGGTGGGAGTATTTACCACAGAGTCAGCATTGCTCCTCCCAAAACACGCTGACCGGTTTCCCAGTTCTCTCACCATAATAATGTTTAAGTCCCCTGGGCTATCTCCTACCCTGTTTTCTTCAGCGGTGATCCACAATTCCCCAGGCCTCCAGGGTCCTCAGCTGGTGCAGCTCCTGACAGCTCAGTCCCTTCTCTGGGTCCATCCGACAGCCTGGAATCTGTCTGGGGCTCTGCGTGCCTTAGCTCTGGGTTCAGAGCCTGTCATAGCTCCCTGGAGAGAGCTGGCAGTCTGCATCCTCCCCCTTCAGCAGTCATACCCAGTCTCCAGCCACAGGGTAGAGTTAACCCTTGGTGAACCAGTGTGGGGCAAGCGTGTCCTGTTACAAGTTACCCCCTCTTTTCTTTTGCACATGGGCTGGTCACCCATTGATGAGTATGTTCCCTGCTCCTTCTAGTATTCTTGTGGGTATTAGGTAAGTGAAAGGAGATGGGGAGGAGAACATAGTGGGAAGAGTTGGGCAACAACCCTACCTTCCTACTCTCATTCTAGTTTGCATTTGAAAGAACATTTACACCCCTTTCAGGGGTGGGATAACTGTCATACCAGTGAGCACTGCCTCAGAATTCCTGGAAGAATTTGAGATAGACATGAATAATATTATAGTTGTTGATAAAACAGCGAGAGTTCTGTGGCACCTTAAAGACAAACAAATTTATTTGGGCATAAGCTTTCGTGGGCAAACCCACTTCGTCAAATGCATGAAGTGGAAATTTCAGTTTGGTAGGTATATATGCACATTCAAGGATGGGTGAGTTATATCATGGTGAGGAGGGCGAGCGTTAACGAGGTTAATACAGTCAGGTTGGATGAGGCCATTCACATCAGTTGATGAGAAGGTGTGAATGTCAAAAGAGGGAACGTTATTTTTTGTAGTGGGCAAGCCACTCCCAGTCTCTATTCAGGCCTAGTCTGATAGTGTCAAGATAGTTATTGATGTTTATAGTTACAGAGGGGTAGCCCGTGTTAGTCTATATACAGCAAAAACAACGAGAGTCCTGTAGCACTTTAAAGACTAACAAATTTAATTTCTGCAGGCATAAGTTTTTGTGGGCTGTAACCCACTTCAGTTGTCATCTGACGAAGTGGGTTACAGCCCACGAAAGCTTATGCCTGCAGAAATTAAATTTGTTAGTCTTTAAAGTGCTACAGGACTCTCGTTGTTTTTATTGATGTTTATGTTACTGTAGCACACAGAAGTCCCAATCCTAGTTGGAGCACCATTGTGATTGACACTGTACAAATACATATATAGACAAGGTCCCTGTCCAAGGGAGCTTACAGTCTAAGACCCCAATCCAGCAAACACTTATGCACTTGCTCAACTTTACATATGTGAGTAGTTCCATTGCAGTGAATAGGACTACCCATGTGTACAATTAAGCTTCTGCAATAGTGTTTGCAGGATAGGGCATAAAAAGACAAGTCGCATAAGAATTATATGTGGTGGGGGGTGGACGGAAAAAGAGTAGGAACTGAAAACTTAGAAAGGGGAACAAGAAGGATGTCATCTGCTTAGCCTGTGCGTGTTTTAGGAGCAAGAAATTCAATTAATAGTTAAAAGTAGATAGGAGACAAAAAACTATGAAAATGCTGCAAACATATTATGTAACTCTTTTCTTCTGTGAATATCGCTAATGCTTGATTCTGTTGTTCATTAAAATACATAACTATTAGCCTAATGAAAAAGGCATAATATACTGCACCTGTATCAGTCATTCTGGAGGATTCTATGGTGGAGAATAGCTCTTGTCCTTGTTCTTTGCCTTGGCATGAATCCTTTCTCATTTTAAACTTAGTTAAAAATAGAGCCGCAGAGATCCCCTCAGCCACCATGTAGTAATTTAATGGTCTATATCTCTGAGCTGGAAGGCCTGTGTAAGAGTTTTAGCTCAAGAACATCAATAGTGCACAGATTAAACGAATGGGAATGATAGAGCTTACCCTCCTCCAGAAGCGGTTTACCGTGCTATAAACCTTAATATCTGACGTTAGAGAGCATGTGCCACTCCTGGTATAATTTAGAATTGGGACAATTAAAAGATTTGAGGGAAGGCATGACCTATTTACATTCCTGTTGCCACAGATGTTTTTCTCCCCACGTGATTCTGGGATTGGCAAGTGTGTTTGTGCACACACACTGTATAGGTATGGAAGGGGGTTTTCAACTAACTGGGAATTCAATGTGCATGCACTAATAGACTTGGACATAAAACTTTCTGATGTGAAAACAGTTGATTATGTGGCTAAAAGTTGAAAAGTTCATGTTGCAAAGATTTATTGAAGGTATTAAAGGGGGAAAGAATCATTTTATTTCTTCAAAGGACTCTATTATAAAGACATCACACAGAAGTTCAGGCGCTTAAGTAGGTTTGCTATAATTTTGATGAAATAAACGATCAGCTAAGATAATGGCTAATTATTATGTACATTTCATTATAATTCATTAGGGGAAGGAAAATATTATGATGTTATCAGTTTCAGGAGATAGATAAACATCCTTGTGACCCTGGTCCCTTCTTAATTACCATGGAAATGAAAACAAATAGAACAGGCATTCATTTATGTAATTTAACATAACTATCCTAGTGAGGGATCATATTGATAGGCCCATGATGTCTGGAGCTGCATATTGCAATCTGTATCACCTTTCTGATATTGTATCTTGGTAAGCATGTTTCTTTTTTATTCTCCTGGATGAGATTTAGAGATATGATGGAGACATGTTTTGGCTTTTCACAGGATGAGCTGGATGAACTTAGGGCTGAAATGGAGGAGATGCGTGACAGTTATTTAGAGGAAGATGTTTATCAGCTGCAGGAACTCCGGAGAGAGCTGGACCGTGCAAACAAGAACTGTCGCATCCTGCAGTATCGTCTCAGGAAAGCAGAACAGAAAAGTTTGAAAGTTGCACAGACAGGCCAAGTGGATGGAGAGCTCATTAGAAGTTTGGAGCAAGATTTAAAGGTGGGTAAGGTACTTGTACAGAATATATTTGTAGCAGTAAGTGACACAATCTTAGACTCTTGTCAAAGTAATAGAAATAAAAGTAACAAAAAATAATTATTTGTATTTCTCAAAATGTCAGACACAGTTTCCTTATTTCTTGGCAGAAGGCAAATGTGCAACATAATGTCATAGAAAAAGGAACTTAATTAAATCAAAACAATATACACAAATTGAAATGAAAGGAACGCTATCGAATTACATTGATATCTTCTTCACCTTTGCCTTATCCTGTCAGTTGGGGTCGGTGGCTTTTGTTCATCTCCAAGCATTATTGTCAAGAGCATCTTCTGAACTGACACCAATCTCCTCCGTATCCTTCTTCAGCATCTCAAACTTCCTTTCTCTGGGTTTCCCTCATAGTCTTGTCCTGTGACTACTAGCTCTTGTTCTCTCTGGCCAGCGTATCTCAGATCTTGTCATCTGACGTGACACAGCCATCTCAGTCAATGCTCCCTCAGCTGCATCTGGCCAGAACACAGTAGCCTTTGCTCATTTTTCATGGCGAAGCAGTTGCATGCTGCTTCTGGTGGATGCCCTACCATTGTACTGATATACTCCCTGAAGATGAAGACCATAGAGCATGTGTGATTTGGAACAGCTTTTACAAAGCAGCTGGCCAGGTCTGATGTTCTTGATTTGAAATTGAAGTTCCCTCTCCTGTCTGCCACAGCTAATCACCCGCATCCTCCCAGAGCAATGTGGTTATAAGGTGCCAGACACGCACCTTTCACACCCCCACTTCTAATTAAGAACACCTCTGCTATCAGTAGGCAAGTGGTGGTTGTTTAGCAGTTGGAGGCTTTATATTGTGCCTGCTGTATGAGACATTTTCTAGGGAGAGAGAGATCATCCTCAAACCTACCTCAGCCACAATAGCTCTTTTGGAGTTACATTCATATATTCTTTGTAAAAATGATTTTCTTTCCTGGGTTACCAAAAATCTTAGATTATTGTAACAAAATGTAATATATTTTAATCACTTATGCTGTTTCTTTCCTTTTTTTTTTTTTAGTATTTCACTTAACTTGGAAAACTGAAAATAGATTAGTCAAAATCACTGTTCATTTTAGTGAGTTTCACTTCATGGTGATCATACATTAGCAATATGGTACAATGTTTGGGTTGCAAACACTGTCAAAAAATTCCATTCCTATAAAAATAAACAGTTTATATTGAAATAATACATTTTATGGAAATGTTTCCATTTATGCTAAGCTTTGTAAAAATAGCATACAGTTATTCTACAGGGAGTGCTAATCGCTTTGGAACTAGAATTTGCAAAACAAAAAGCTGCCTGCAACTGTTGTTGTATTGCAGTTCAAAATCAGCTTCACTTTTTTAAATGTGTTTGAGGGAAATACTCATTCTGGCCCATGTTAAGTTGCACATAGCAAACCTGCATAATCTTCTTTGTTTTTTGGCTTTCTTATCACTTTTATCTAGTACTGACTGCTGGTGATGTAATAAGAAATGATAGATGAGGCTGCACAGCTGCTGTTTTGATCAAAACTCTGATTTGTCAATTTTAACAGCAGTATAACTCCTGCATTTTTATTATTTATTGTTTTTGTGCTATCCCTGCAGTTTTCTGAGCTTGATGTATCGAGGGAAATACTTTGATCACTCTAAATTTCCCATCCTGATTTTCTCCGTTGGAAACATGAATGTAAATTTTCCTATGGTCTGAGTATTCAAAACTGGGCATAATAATTTAAAGTGAAGATCCCTCGATTATGTCTATGTACTGCATGTTCAGGTAATACAGCCTGTTAGAATTCTTATGTGGTGTTTGTGCTTATCTAACCAGGTAGCCAAGGATGTATCTGTCAGACTGCACCATGAACTGGAGAATGTGGAGGAGAAACGTGTCAGAGCAGAAGATGAGAATGAAATCCTTCGACAGCAGATCATTGAGATGGAAATATCCAAACAAGCATTACAAAACGAGCTGGACAGGTTGAAAGAGGTAAGTGCTAGCCAGGAAAATCATGCAGAACCATGTTCTTGGTTTAAATGGAAAGCTTGTTATCAAAATAATCTTCGACTATTTCTTGAACAAGGAGTGCCTGCTGCCACTGGAGCTGCTGATACAACTGGCACTGATAATCATCTGCAAATCTTTTTACATGCCCAGTAGTGTTCATCATTTAGAAACCATTGAGAAGCAATCAACTACTTTTTATCCAGTGCCCATCACAGTGCGTATATCCCATTTTATACACTACGGACTAGATCCTGCTTGCCTCAGGTTTTACTCCGGCAAAACTCCCATTGACTTCAATGTGATAATGTAAGATCTGGGAATTTTGCTTATGTTAGGATTGAGTAAATCCTGTAAGATTTGTCCCTGAAAGGTTAATTCAGATTTACAGAGTTAAATCTTGGCTTACCTTACCTGCTGACATCAAAATAACTACTGGAATGTGTAAAGGAGGATGGAATTGGTCTGTAATGCACAAAAACCATTGTGCTGAGAAACAGAAATGTGTGTTAGGAAAAAGAATAATTTCTATTGTACTTGATGCAAATATTCATAATGGATGAAATGATGATTCTTAGAAGGAAGTGAGGTGAGGAATGGGGGACACAATAAAGGAAGATGGAAAACCAAATGCAGCCCATACCCTGATCTATAGCAGCATCACTTTTCTTGTCGCAGTACAGCATGTTGGCAGTCCACTGTCTCTGGTCATTCTTAAAGTAGGTTGAGATAGAACATTTAAACATAATGAGGTAAGGCATTTATCCTCTGAGCTGTGGACAGATTTAGAGAGCTGGTGTAATTATGTGTTTATTTTAATCTTTCAAATAGTGTTTGTGAGTCAACTGGCACAAAGACTGATACATTTGTATAAGGTTGACAGAACAATATTTAATTTCTGTGTGCATTTTGATTAGGAGGAGAGTGAGTTCAGTGCAAGAATTTTGGAGCTTACTCTACATAAAGTGGCAGACCCTCAGCTGGTGTAAACTTCAGTGGAGCTATGTCAATTTATACCAGCTGAGGATCTGCCCCAAAAGGACAATCTGGCTGATGTCTTAGTTATAGAAGGGTTTATTTGTTTTGTTTTTTACTTTAAGCTATTTGCAGATGCAATGTTTATAGGGCATCATAATTTGCTAAAAGACATTGCAGTCCTGTCTGGCGATGTGTAGGATGAAGTATTTTGAGAACCAAGGTATGACTGATCAGAGCAATGGGAGACCAAATGGTCCAACAAAGGAAAATTGGTCGTTGTAATGAAAAACCTGGAGAACTACTAGGAAAAGAATAAAACTACAAGATTCAATCAAGCTGAGCCCCAGTGAGGGGAATAATAGGGCATAAGCCCTGAGCCAGTTATTCAAAATGTACTAAATATTTGTATGTATTGAGTGCTGGAGGTTCACCTGCCAGTGAAAATGTAGAAGACGCAGTTCCTGCCCTAAAAAGCTTACAACCAAATAACTGGAAAATGCCATTTCTCCTCAGCATTATTTGATGCAGACAAAGCCGTAAAAGAATATAGTGTAGACATGCTGGTGGGAAAGTTAGTCCACTGTTGACCAGGACAAAAGCCAGTCTAAAGGCTGTTCTTCTACATACTGCAAGGTGTGAGGATAGCCCCAGGAACAGGAAGCTGTACAACTATCTCTGTCCTCTTTTTAAGAAATAAATAAGCAAGGCTTCTGTTCAGAGTGCTGTGATCCACCATGCCAAGTTTAAATGTTTTAATCTGGAAGGAGGGAAGAAGAGTGTGTTTTCCTGCACGAGATGAGGACAGTAGTGCATACTGAGAGACAAAGTCTAGTCCTTTCTACATGGGCCTAGCTGGCCCTTAACCAGAGCACTGATGAACATTAGCTGTGCAGATGGGAGGGAGATAGGATTTGGAGACCCTGCACTGCATTCCACAGAGCTCTGCATTGTAAGCATGCAACCATGTGCAGAGGGAGAGGAGGAGTGGCAAACTGGGGTGTTGGGGAAGGGGAAAACAATGTACAATTATGTAGGATAGAATGGGCGTGCACTGTCTGTGCGGACCGTTGCAGCAGGAGGTTGCAGTAGTAGCTGTAATGTGTCTCTGTGACTACTATGCAAGATGGGAAGTAGGATTACTCCTTCCTCCTCTGGCAGGGTTTCCAATGCGTAGCCTGGCCCTTGTGCCCGTGTACTGGGATCTAGGATTTGGCCCTAGTGGTTGAATAGTAGTCAATAAAAGAATGTTGAAGTTGCAAATTCCAGCTCTCCTAAATTAGGAAATGCCAGTTGTTAGGTTGCCCTTGCAACCATAATTTGGCCCCCCCTGGTGCATGAACATTATGATACAGTCTTTTAAGTGACATGATTATATACTGTTTTTTCCACAGGACCCTTGCCCTATGCTGTTAACAGAATGCATGGTGCTCACTGAGTGCATAGTTATTTAATATACAAAAATTTGATTAGGGTTCTTCTGTCTAGCACAGTGGCTCTCAACCTTTCCAAACTACTGTACCCCTTTCAGGAGTCTGATTAGTCTTTTGTACCCCCAAGTTTTACTTCACTTAAAAACTACTTGCTTACAAAATCTGACATAACAATGCAGAAGTGTCATAGCACTCTAGTACTGAAAAATTGCTTATTCTCATTTTTACAGTATAATTATAAAATCAGTCAATTGAATATAAATATTGTACTTACATTTCAGTGCATAGTATATACAGCAGTATAAATAAGTCATTGTGTGTATGAAATTTTAGTTTGTACTGACTTCACTAGGGCTTTTTAGGTAGCCTGTTGTAAATCTAAGCAAATATCTAGATGAGTTGATCTATCCCCTGGAAGACCTCTGTGTATCCCAAGGGGTACGTGTCCCCCTGGATGAGAACCACTGCTCTAGCAGATGAAGATATAACAAGATCCAATGTCTGGAAGCTGAAGCTAGACAAATTCAGACTGGAAATAAGGTGAAAAATTTTAACAGTGACGGTAATTAATTATTGGAGCAATTTACCAATGATCGAGGTGGATTCTCCATCAGTGGCAATTGTTAAATCAATATTGGATGTTTTTCTAAAAGATATGCACTAGTTCGAACAGGAATTAATTCAGGGAAGTCTCATGGCCTGTGTTATACAGAAAGTCAGACTAGATGATCACAGTGGTCCCTTCTGGCTTTATATTCTATGAATTTCTCTTTATCCTTATCATTCAACATGTGGCTCCATGCATTATTTACTGCACACCATCCAGATGTTACTGAAGAGAGTTATTAATTTCCTCATGTTTTTTTTTAAGGTGCTCTCATCATAGTATTGAAGTGCTTCACAAACTGTAATGAATTTATCTTCACAATGCCCTTGTGAGATGAGGTGTTGTTATCCAAGTTTTACAAATGGGGAACTGATGCACAGAGAGGTTAAGACCAAAACTGTCATAAGTATCAACTAATTTTGGATCCTCTGTCTGAGATAGAATCATAGAATATTAGAGTTGGAAGGGACCTCAGGAGGTCATCTAGTCCAACCCCCTGCTCAAAGCAGGACTAACCTCAGCTATATCATCCCAACCAGGGCTTTGTCAAGCCTCAGCTTAAAAACCTCTAAGGATGGAGATTCCACCACCTCCCTAGGTAACCCATTCCAGTGCTTCACCACCCTCCTAGTAAAAAACTTTTTCCTAATGTCCAACCTAGACCTCCCCCTGCAACTTGAGACCGTTGCTCCTTGTTCTGTCATCTGCCACCACCAAGAACAGCCTAGCCCCATCCTCCCTGGAACCCCTTTCAGGTAGTTAAAGGCCGCTATCAAATCCCCCCTCACTCTTCTCTTTTGCAGACTAAACAAGCCCAGTTCCCTCAGCCTCTCCTCGTAAGTCCTGTGCTCCAGCCCCCTAATCATTTTGGTTGCCCTCCGCTGCACTCTCTCTAACTTGTCCACATCCTTTTTGTAGTGGGGGGGCCCAAAACTGGACACAATATTCTAAATGCGGCCTCACCAATGCCGAATAGAGGGGAATAATCACTTCCCGTGACCTGCTGGCAATGCCCCTCCTAATGCAGCCCAATATGCCATTAGCCTTCTTGACAACCAGGGCACACTGCTGACTCATATCCAGCTTCTTATCCACTGTTACCCCCAGGTCCTTTTGTGCAGAGCTGCTGCCCAGCTCGTCGGTCCCCAGTCTATAGCTGTGCATGGGATTCTTCCTTCCTAAGTGGAGGACTCTGCACTTGTCCTTGTTGAACCTCATTAGATTTCTTTTGGCCCAATCCTCCAGTTTGTTTAGGTCACTCTGTATCCTATCCCTACCCTCCAGGGTATCTACCACTCCCCCAGCTTAGTGTCGTCCGCAAACTTGCTGAGGGTGCAATCTACTCCATCCTCCAGATCATTAATAAAGATGTTGAACAAAACCGGCCCCAGGACCGACCCCTGGGGAACTCTGCTTGTGACTGGTTGACAGCTAGACATGGAGCCATTGATCACTACTCGTTGAGCCCTATGCTCTAGCCAGTTCTCTATCCATTTTATAGTCCATTCATCCAACCCATACTTCTTTAACTTGCTGATAAGAATACTGTGAGAGACAGTATCAAAAGCCTTGCTAAAGTCAAGGTATATCACATCCACCGCCTTCCCTACATCCACAGAGCCAGTCACCTCATCATAGAAAGCAATCAGGTTGGTCAGGCATGATTTTCCCTTGGTGAATCCATGTTGACTATTCCTGATCACCTTCCTCTCTTCCAAGTGCCTTAAAATGGATTCCTTAAGGACCTGCTCCATGATTTTTCCAGGGATTGAGGTGAGGCTGACCGGTCTGTAGTTCCCTGGATCCTCTTTCCTTCCTTTTTTGAAGATGGGCACTATATTTGCTTTTTTCCAGTCCTCAGGGACCTCCCCTGTTGCCACGAGCTTTCAAAAATAATAGCCAATGGCTCTGAAATCACCTCAGCCAACTCCCTCAGCACCCTCGGGTGCATTGCATCCGGCCCCATGGACTTGTGAATGTCCAATCCTTCTAAATAGTCTTGGACCCGTTCCTTCAGCACTGCGGGATGTTCGCCTCCTTCCCATTCTGTGCCACCCAGTGCAGCAGTCTGGGAGCTGATCTTGTCTGTGAAGACAGAGGCAAAAAGGGCATTGAGTACCTCAGCTTTCTCCACATTCTCCGTCACTAGGTCGCCTCCCTCATTCTCTAAGGGGCCCACACTTTCTCTAATCTTCCTCTTGTTGGCAACATGCCTGTAGAAACCCTTCTTGTTCCCCTTCACGTCCCTTGCTAGCTGCAACTCCAATTGTGCTTTGGCCTTCCTGATTTCATTCCTGCACGTTCGTAGTCATCTGACCAAGCTTCCACTTCTTGTAAGCTTCTTTTTTGTGTTTAAGTTCGCCAAGGACATCTTTGTTAAGCCAAGCTGGACGCCTACCATATTTGCTATTCTTTCTGCACATCGGGATGGTTTGCTCTTGTGCCCTCAATAAGGTCTCTTTAAAAAACAGCCAGTTCTCTTGGGTTCCTTTCCCCCTCATATTAGCCTCCCAGGGAATCCTGCCCATCAGCTCCCTGAGGGAGTCAAAGTCCGCTTTTCTGAAGTTCATGGTCCGTATCCTGCTGCTCTCCTTCCTTCCTTTCGTCAGGATCCTGAACTCGACCATCTCATGGTCACTGCTGCCTAGGTTGCCACCCACTTGTACTTCCCCTACCAAATCTTCCCTGTTTGTGAGCAGCAGGTCAAGAAAAGCACGGCCCCTAGTTGGTTGCTCCAGCACTTGCACCAGGAAATTGTCTGCAACACTCTCCAAAAACTTCCTTGATTGTTTGTGCTCTGCTGTATTGCTCTTCCAGCAGATGTCAGGGTGATTGAAGTCTCCCATTAGAATCAGGCCCTGTGAACTGGAAACTTTCCCTAGTTGAGTAAAGAAAGATGCCTGGGACTTAATTGTTTCAGAATACTTAGCATTTTATAGAACTGTATATATTCAGAGGAGAGCTCCCACTGACTTGAGCTGCAGCTGAGAGTTGCACTTCTGCCAATCAGACCCCAGTTGTCTCAAAAAATTGAGGAACAAACGGTGGCCACCTGTGAAAACGTTAGTTTATATGATTTGCCCAGCATCATATAGAAACTCTGTGGCAGAGGTGGGGATAAAATTCTGTTTTCCAGGGCAACATTCAGTTTTCCAGGGCAGCATTCAACTGCCTTAACCATGAAACCCTCTATTCTCTTCCTGTTATTCCCTGCCTCATTCACTACACATCTTCCAACTTCTGCAGCAAATGAAGTAGGGATCCTACAGACAACAGTCTCCTTCACTACACAACCCTGATTCATCCTCAGAGTGGGTGCATCCTGTGGACTGAATGAGACAGAGATCCTGTGAGAGGAATAGAATGTGATCATGTAATTAAAGACTGCATCATATGTGCTCACAAGGAGGTCGAATTAAGGTTGCACAGGCAACCTCTAATTTAGGCATTTCCTAACCTTTGGGTACTTGACTTTGCAACCTTTATGTTCTTTTAATATTTTTGTGTGTGTAATTTTTAAGATTTTTTTTTTTTTTTTTTTTTTTAAGTTTACAAATTGAGAACACGAATTCCATTGTCTGGAACCATAATGACCCGCCTATCCTCCATGGGTCCACATCAGTGTTGGAATCTTTAGAACCTTATTCTTGGAAATGACTGAACCATTTTAGCTGTAACTAAATAAATAAAATAACTCAGCCTGAGACAGTCACTCATCATGGAAAATTTCAGCCAGAGTGATTTCAGTTTGGCAAAATTACAAGCAGTGAAAACAGGTCCTTATAATGGAAAGCATCAGGCAACCTTAGCTATAAGTGACACTGCCTGTGCTGCATACAATAATCCATTCTCTAAACATCAGTGGCTGCTTAGAAATGGCAGGAATTATTCCTGCTCCATGTTGCACAAAAGTATTGAAAATGCATAGAACCTGCTTCTTTTCCCTGAGAGGAGAATAGCCTACGTCTCTTATTTGCAGCTGCTAAATGTATATTTTGATGTATTCTTTGTGCTTGGAGTTTTCAGCCAGCAAAGAGAAAAAGGCAGACAGTGACATGGCAGGGTTCAAGCTGCTTGAAAAGGGCAGCCCTACTGAAAAAGACAAAGAATGGGGAGGATTAAGAATGGGGTAGCAGCTGCAGAAAGATTTGACATGAATGTTATAAAACAGTTTAGCAAGAAATGAATGAGATTGTGTAACCGGGGAGAAAGGGGGATTTATTTTCTGTGGAACAGCCGTATTGAGCAGCTGATAACCTTCCTCTGTTGTTGTTGAAAGCATAAGGGCCAGTGGGAGAGCAATCCGAGATTCATTTTCTCTGTCATTGGAAGCTGTGACATAACTGCTTTCTCCTAGTTCCCCCTGTCCTGCACAGGCTCTCTAACTCTATCAAAGATAAAATCATTTGCATTTAGAATCCTTCCAGTTGAGTTAAAACCCGCTTTCCCTCAGCAAGCATGAATGGTGGTTCTCTAGGCTTGTTTATTCAGGAAATCGCTTCCAGTTATTGGAAGGCCTTTATTGTATCTCTGGAAGGAAGGGATAGGTAGAATGGGAAAGCAAGAGAGCGAGAGGAAACGTCCTGTTCATTTTCATCTGAGGAGATAGAGAAATGAAAGTCCAGGCACCAGTAGTACTCTCATTAGGATGCATGAATTTAGAGGAAAACAAAGCATACTGTAAATGAGGTTCCTCAGGTTAGCTGCAAACTCTTTAGGACAATTGGTGTCTCCTACCTCTCTTTAATTTGAAGGACTATTTGGTAATAGAGATGCTCTCATGTACCCCTCCCAGTCATCAACCCCCTTCTCTCCTCCCCTTCCCCCCAGTGCTTGGCTCTTGGAAAGTTTCTTACTACAAAGTACTATATAGGGCTTGAACAACCACAGTTTAAGAACTGCTACTTTAAAGTAAAAGTTAATTTCTGTTGTGGTTGAAATCTTGTTCTGTTTAATAAAATGGAAGGCTGCATTAAGACACTATTAAAAATGATAAAAATAGAAGTGATGGGTCACGGAACTGGCTTTATCACATACCGTTCAGAGCCAGATTCCAACCTGAGATACATTGCATAACTCCCATTGAAGTCAGTGGAAATAGAAAGGATGTATCTGAGGGAAGAATTTAGCTTTATTTAGATGATATGATAAAACAAGATGAAGGTTACTTTTCAGGGCAGTGCACAGGGAGTTATCCTCAGGGTCCAGACCAGCTGCTGGCTGCTCCTTGACTAACTATGCTGCTAGGCAACAAATGAGCCCAGCTCCTCTGATAGAGTGGCCACAGGCCCTGATTGGCTGCTGGCTTAGCAGCCCGGTTTATAAGCTTGGCCCCCACAGCAGATCAGTGGCTCCTTAATGTATACCATGCCCACAGCTGCATTTGCCCTTGTTTCAGTCCCTGCTCCCTTTATACTTCTGGCTTCAGGCCCTGGCTCTGCCTCATGACTCTGGCTGACCCTCTGGTTCTGGCATTCAGTTTTGGTCTGCTCTCTGCTGTAAATACACAAGGTAAAGGGTAAAGATGGATCAGGCCTCAACTCTTTTGTCATAGTTGGTAGAATTCTCTACTGTATTATTTAGAGAAAACATATCCTATAATCTATTCACTAAGGCTCTATGTTTATATGGTTACAGGAGTGCTTGATATTTTTCAGTCACTTCTCTACGGACGCTATCTTACCCACCAGGGTGGATTCTGAAAGCTTCTTGATTCTTAGCATCTAAAGCAATTTTTTCATGCACCTTTTGTTTCTGTTAGGTAGCATCAGATTTGAACTGCAGAAATTGGTTGGACACCAGTGCAAGAAGAAGGGAGAGAGAAACTGTAAAGTACAGAGTCAAGTAACATTTAAAAAGAATAGCAAAGTCATCCTGTTGATGTGGTAACCCTACTTAGGGGTTATCAACCGTGAGAGCAATAGTAGTGCAGCCTTCTGCAATGATTACTGAAGAAATTGAGAGGCAAAATGTTCTCCTATAGTGCAGTTTTTTTCCTTTGAGTGAGAAAATGAACTACCAGACTCAAAAATCAGTCAGTAAATAACTTCTGATCATGCACATCACTACAGTCCAGGTTTGGCAGCCATCATTTGACTGTGTTTACAAGCCCCAGCGTCACCATTTGAGTATAATGTTCTGGGAATGATTAATTAACAATGCCTCTGCTGATCACAGTCCTGATTTTTAAAACATGCCTGCAAACCTAATCCGATGGTACACAAACTGAGCAAAGCCTCCAAAAGAACACGGTCTTCCTTTAAATCAGACTGTCCACAGCCTCACTCCTAAAGACTTTTATAGACCTCAGTTGACCTTTACATGTAGATAATGTTACCGTTTTGGATGATGGCATTCACAGTGGGAAAGTGATCTACTGTAGCTGCAGATTTGCCCAAATGCCAGTTAGTTATAATGAAACCTGCCTAATAAATTAACTGAGATTTTGCAGATTGTAGGCACTTTTGTTTTTAAATATTTTTAAGCCTTTTGGCATGAAAACTAGTGTAGAGCTAACCTTCTGAAAGTTCACAGCATGCATCCATTTCCCCTTCTTCCATCGCACTGCCAAATGTTCCATGTCATATGTGCTGCTGTACTTGGCCACAATAGTGCAAGCTGTGGTCATGCATCACCCTGAATTTACAGTCTTTTATTGTGAAATTTCTTTGGGGTTAACTCCTGTGATTGGGGCTTAACCCCCATCACCTGCAAGGCTAGTGAATGCCCCCAGTTAGTCATGTTCTGCACCTGGAAAGGTGAGTAGCTAATTGGCTCCTGGCCAGAGCAGGTGGAGATAAACCATTATAAGTAGACTGTAAAAGGTCAGCTGAGGGGGAGATTACAGGGGAGACAGGTCTCTGAGAAAAGCCCAGGGTTAGGGTAACAGACAGAAATAACAGGGATCCCATGCAACAATGGCAGCGCGGGCTCCTGCCAGGGAAATCTCAAAATAGGGATTTTGCAAGTAGAAAAGGAGGACTTCTGTAGTCCAAGGGGGCCAAAGAATTATCCAAATTCATTTGGACTTGTTGGTGATACCCCAGAGGGGGTTTGAACTTTGTGATGTGGCCAGAGGCTGAGCACAGAAGATCAGGAGTCAGTGGCAGGCAGCCAGCAGAAGGCACTGAAGTTGAAAGATAGTGGCAACCTCCTGCACTGATGCAAGGAGACACTTGAAGGGTGAGTGAACCCTACCACATATTGGTACCAGTGTGGGATTGGGGGGGGACGCATCTCTGAGGAAGGAGGAAGATACCAACAACCTTTAAAAGTGAGGGGCAGACGAAAAGACTCTCTCTTTTTTTTCCCCCCCTTGGGGGAACATAGAGAATGTAGTCCATGTGCTGGTAGTCCAGCATGAGCAGACGTGTGCTCTTTGTTGCACCAATTACAAGGGCAGCAACAACAGCAGGAGGCTCAACAGGCTCAGCAAGAATGGTTCCTGCCATGCCTAGAGAAATGGCCCTCAGGCACCTTGGAAGAAGAAAATTCTTCCAGACCAATACCGGGACTAGTACAATTGGGCCCAGCTGATCACCCGAGGCATTTTGCTGAAATGGGCAGCGACTGCAGCAGGATGGGCCAAATCCTCTTGGGCAGCTCGAGTGGCCCTGTTCCTCTCAGGAGAAGCTCAAGTGGCCTACCAGGCTTTGTCCAATGAGCAGGCACAGTCCTGTGAAACTGTAAAAGAAGCCATTCTGCATAGTCTGGGACTGACCCTTGAAGCATACCAACACCAGTTTAGGACAGAGCCTGTCCCCTGGGAGGGTGTGCTCTAGAGTGGCAGCACAGTGTTTATTGGATCTGACAACACAAACTCTTCAGGTGGTGCACCTTGTGATTTTAGAACAATCCCTAAGGGTCTGCCTGCTGGATCCCAAAGCTGGGTCTGGAGGTTTCGACCAACTGCTACTGATGAGGCTGTGGAGAGGGTGGAGGACTACATTGAAAGCGGATAATACCACACCATCTGATCAGTGGGTTAGTTCAAGGGGACTATTCCGAGGGAAGCAAGGTGACAGAGAACCCTGACCCTGGGATGGCTAGAGCACATACCGGGGAGAGAAGTTCTTAGGCAGTCTGGTACCTAAGAAACTGGAAGAGGTAGTGGTTCCTTAGTCATCATCAGGTACCTAGGACAGGTCTGGAGAACACATTTCTGGTGTGGCCAACCGGGTCATAAAAGACTGCCTACTCATGAAATGCTGCCATTTGGATTGCTACTACAGTCCAGTCTGTTGCTTGGGATGCCCTCTCTTCCCTGGGGTGCACTCCTAAGGAGGCTGAATGTGAAAGGAGAGCACTGATTGGCTCTAGGGGTGGGCAGATGCTAGTTTGGGAGAGTAGTCTCCTGACTCTGAAAAGATGAGCATTTTCCGGTGCATGTTTCACATGTGCATGAAGAGACATGAGTTTACCTGACAGCGGAGGTAGAGCTAGATATATAAATCTGAAGAACAAGCTGAGGGTTGGTGCAGTAAGAGACCTCCCCTGGCCTAATTGTAGGCAGAGATTGGCCTAATTTCCTAGTCCCATTGCAAGAAAAGGTACCACATGGATAAGTTGACCATAAGGCAACCCTCATCCAAACATGGTCTGTTGGACCAGGGGGCCCAGAGGTGGGACCAAGGTGCGTGGACTCATTGGAGTGGGGGAAGTTAGTCGAGAGAGAGTTGAACAAGAAATGCCAGCTCAACTACAGGCTGTGGAGACGCAGTCACAAGAGGCAAACCAAGAGCTGAAGGAGATGAAAGCCTCAGAAGAGAAGATAATAGAGGAGGCCACAAAACAAGAGCAAGACCCGGTTCTGACAACACTAAACCTTGTGTAGGAAAAGAATTGTTGGCAGCAACTCGAACAGGAGCCAGCTGTGAAACATGGAAACATGACAAACTTACCCTGGCTTCTAGAAGCCAAAAACCGGTCCTTGCAGAAGAGGAAACCAATTGGGTGAGTTCATGGGGAATGAATGTCCTGAGTGAGGAGATGTGACACGCTGCCTTGACATAGACCCTGACCCACTAACTCAAGAGCGACCATAGGAGGATGGATCATCTGTGGAGAGTACGCAGATCCTGAACTTCGAGGGAGTAACTGCTGCAGAGGAGGTCTTGCAAATACATATCCAAGAGCGAGAATACTGGAAGGAACATCATGAAGATGTGCTAGATGATGATTGTTTGTTCACCTGAGTACATGATGTAGTGGAAGAGCTGGAGTGACTACAGGGCCCCATACAGTGAAAGGGAGAGAGTACCCTGACTAGTACTAACTTGAGAAAGTGTGTGTGTGTGTGTGTGTGTGAGAGAGAGAGAGCTAGAGCTTAAACACCCATTGCCTGCAAGGCTAGTGAATGCACCCAATTAGTCATGCTCTGCACCTGGGGATGTGAGTGGCTAATTGGCTCCTGGCCAGTGAGGGTGGAACTAAGCCATAATAAGTAGACTGAAGGAGCTGAGAGGGGGAGATTGCAGAAGAGACAGGTCTTTCTGGTTGAGAGAAGCCCAGGGTTAGGGTAACAGACAGAGATATTGGGGGCAGCACGGGCTCCTGGGAGGGAAATCTTGAGCTAGGGTTTTGCAAGTACAAAGAGAGGATTTCAATAGTCCAAGGGGGCAGATTCATTTGGACTTGTTTATTATACCCTGGATTTGAACTTTGTGACTTGGCCAGAGGGCTGAGTACAGAAGATCTGGACTCGGAGGCAGGCTACCAGCAGAAGACCATGAAGTTGAAGATAGTGGCAACATCCCACACCAGTGCAAGGTGGTGTTCCAAAGGTGAGTTAGCCCACCACAACTCTGACTCCTTTTTCCCCCTAGACTTGCAGAGTGGTGCACAAAGTGGTGTTTGCTGTAGAGATTCCCTATTAAAGCCCAGAGCACGAGCTAATGATTGTGGACTGTTGTGAAAAAGTAGGGGCAGCTCTGCAAAATTCTACTTGCTCTTTCACTTGGGAAGTGGGGAGGAATATTTTACATTCACTTTTTCATTGTCATCTTCATCATGGTATAGGTAAGACTTTGTGCCTAGTAAATTTTAATGATGGTTTCACATGCTGGTTCTACGTTGGCAACCTAAGAATCTTTGTTGATCTAGAACTTGTTTAGCTGGGCAGATATTTACTATATATTTAGGATAATTGTGATTGTCCTGTGCTTTCTCACTCTTCTGACCAGCTTCTAGTTTTTGTGTGCCTGTAAAGAATTGTCATACAGTAGTTTCTCTTACATTTACACAGAAGCAAAGGAACTCAATAAAGCTAACGAGCACTTGAAGTTGCATTGCTGCACGCAGATGTAATTTTCACCATTTTCAACAAGATTTGCTCATTTCGTCTCATTGCCTACCCACTCTCAGGCTTTCCTTCTGAGGATAGTAAATGTAATCTGTTTAGTGCCCATTAGATGGAGACTGACAAGGGTGCTGATTCATTGCAGTCCCAGGACACCACACCCATGTCCCCTTCCTGGCCATCACAGCTCACTTTGGGAGCTGCACAGGATGTTTATGGGTTCTCTGTCAGAGGGATGCTATGGCTGTTTTTGTGTTTGTTTCACTATAGCAGGGGGCCGCCCAGAGGAGTCTGTGTGGACAGGAGCCACCACAGAACCCAAGTGCATCAAGCCTCCATTCTACAAATCGGTGAGATCTAGCTGAATGACGATAGGTGTAACAGGCATGAAGCACTGTTCAGTTGATGCTTGTGTGAGCTGGCATCCCAGACGAACACAGGCGTGCAGTCTCTGTGACATGCAACTTTCATCTCCTGGTTTGGCTGGCTAGCAGTGAACAAATGCCAATTGTTTTCATATCACATCTACAGTAATTTCATCCATGCATCTGGAGCTCTGGTTAGTGGGATGGAAAAAGAGTAGGAGACAGTCTGTCAAAGTGAGAACAGGCAATTTTCTGAAATGCATATTGTCTTACCAAGATTCCCAGATTGTGTACAGCTCATGTTGTGGTGCCGGACATAGAAACAAATGTGACACCAGACAACATGAAGCCCTGAGTGCAGAACTGTCAAGAAATTATTAGACATGTGAAAGAAGTCAGTGAGTTATTGATTTTTTTTTTCTGTTCTTCCATGAAAAAGTTAGTCAATTTCTCTTTACAAATTAATTATTTACAGTAGCTTCTATAGCAGTTTCTTTAAAAATTGAGGATTACTGGTGGAAATTACTGGTGGAAACAAAATTAAAGTATTTTGTTTTCTGTTTTCACCTCTTGGTTTGTGGAAATCTGGAGTTACTGTTAATACTAGTAATTGAGGATATATTAGTTAACTGAGTCTCAAATGACCCCCACACTTGGGACGAACAAACTTCTATTTTTTTTTATCTGTTTTTCTTTTATTACTCATAATGTTTGTACCAAACAGCTAATGACTCTAATAGATGTGAGGAGAGGAAGGATATATTGAACTGTCTTCTTAGCATTACTGTTATGCTACAATACTTGTGAGTTTTCTCTGCAGAAGACACCTGTTTGTTCAATTTCTTTAGTGGCATTTTTCTCATTTACATTATTTTTCCAGGAGAAAGTTATACTTTCAGTTTGCAAGCATTCCTGAAAGTGGTTGTAATGGAGAATGTACAGTGTCTACTGGGTCTCCATTTGGCCTAATTATTCTTGATGTTTTGCCTAATTGTACTAAGTAATTGGACCAGCTGATAATATAGCGTAAACCCCAGTAGAAAAACCTGGAAATGGAGCTTAACTATGGAAATTTCTGCTTTAGAAATGCTTCTACATAAATTATACTGGCATGGACAGAGTAAGAGCTCATTTTGTGAGAGAGGTTCCATTTTCAAGAATACTATGTGCTGTCAGAGATAAAATGATCAAAACCAGCTATTTATACAGTACTCTTCACATTCAAAGTAAAAATTAACTAATTTAACTATGTTAGATAGTTTAACTATACAAATGTGAAAACTGACATACTGGGCCAAATTCCACCCTGTCTCATCCGTTGAAGTCTACAGTACTCACTTGAAGTCAGTGGAGTTACTCTGGATTTAAAACTGGTGTAAATGAAAGCAGACTTCAGCGCATAGAGCTCCAAATTCAGTAATGATATAAACAATAGTATCACTGGGCCAGTTTTCCATTGCCCTCCAGCTCTTTTATGTTGTTCCAGTGGTAATAAAGGGTCCATAAACATAGCAACTGGCTTCATTGGGAAATACCCCTAGTGTAGGAGCTTCTCCAGATAGTGTAAAGTTGATCATGTTCTGCACTCTTCCCTGTTACTGGGGCACAGATCAGGGAAAGGATGTGGCCAGAGCCCCACTACACTCTGATTATCCTTGGATGGACATGTTTAGATAAAAGCCCATGGCCACTGTCCCAGCCAAGCTTAAATTAGAGCAACCCTGAGGTGGCTCTAAGTGACACCGAAGGCTGGATAGACCCCTGGTCAGCCCCAAAATATAGACACAAAGTCTGTCATCTTTTTCCCACTCCTCCTCTATTCATGCATTGAGCATAGCTTGGCCATAATCAGGGATTAGTCAAGTGCAAGTGGATCAGAAAGTGGCAACTTGTGAGCTGTTTTACAGCTTCCTGTAAGTAATTTTCCTGCTGCACCCATTCTATCCTGCTCTTATCTCAGACACTACTTTACTCCTTTTTCTGGTCACTCTATATGATGTGTGTCTTACACAATTGTTTATAGTCCCACAGAATGTGTCTGATTGATTAAGGGATTCTCGCAAGGCCACAGGTTTGTTTTGTTTTTTCACCTCATGCCTATGTTCAGACCACTAAGAAATCCCTCAAACAGGGGCTGCTTCCCTTTCTATGGAAAGATGGGTGAGGAAGCCTGAAGTTTCTTTTAGTACCAGTAACTGAATGCATTGGCTCATTGAATCTGGAAAAATCCCAACGCTTCGACCTAAAAGGCCTGTGTGTTTTTTGTTTTGTTTTTTTCTCTTTTCTCTTCTTTTCTAAATTCACAACTTTGTTCCAAGTTTAAAGCCAAACAGCTTAGGATAAATCTAACGTGAATTTAAGTATCAGAAGATACCCTTAACCAAAGATGAAATTGTTAATTTATGCTCATGTAGATGGTGGACGTAACCTTGGGGGTAGGTTGGGTTGGTATTTCAGGACTTCAGTAAAATGTTTTTGAGTGGGGAGAGAAGAAAGATGCAGTTTAAGATATGCCTGTTGCGCACATTGCTCCATTGTATTGCAGTTCCCTTTCTCAACAGCCATTCCAAAGTAGTCTCTTACAGTTAAACCTCTTCAGAATGCTTTCAGCTGTGCTGAAAGAAATCTGAGCCTTCTGTGTTTCTTCAGAGACGAGTGAATGTGGTTCTCTTTAGCATCATTTTCTGCTTTGTGCAGGACAGAGAAAACAAAGCAGAAACTCAATGTCATTAAGGCAAACATTTCAAACTAAGGGATTAAACAGTGGTTCTCAACCTGTGGCCCAATTAGCACACAGCTGTGGCCCATGTGACATCCTCAGGGTTGTATAGATAGTATTGGATGCAGCCCACAATGGTAAATAGGTTGAGAACCACTGGTTTAAAGTAATAAAAGGACTCATCAAACAGCTCTAGTGTCTGCTTAGATCCAAGAAATCACTGCAGCTTTAAAATGAACTTTTTTCACTGAACAGATAGTAGTAAGCTAAGGACTTGTTTTTTCTTTCTTTTTTTTTTTTTTCCTTATATTCTTGTACCATTTGAGTCCCCTGGCATCTGACTGTTCTTTTTGGTTTTCTAATGCTTGTGATCCTTGCTAGAGTCTGTTGTAGGGACTTTTACCTCCCATGACTGAACTGGTATATTAACTGGGGAGGCCAGTCTTCCTATCCCTTTATTTTTAGCCTCTTTTGGGTTCTTGGGGGTTTTTTGGGGTGTTTTTTTTTTGTTTGTTGTTTTTTTTGCAACAAGCATGAGATGGGCTGAACATGCTTTCTTTTGTCTTATTTATTTAAATGCTGGCAAAAATAGAATAAGCAGTAGGGTTATCACACCACTATACAAAGGGCCAGACAACTGACCTGTGGAGAGCTAGTGAGATGATCATTTGGGATACTTAGCCAAGGTAACTCAATCATTACAGACACACACTGTGTATGTGGGGGGTGACTCTTTAGGTTCCTTCCCAACCTCCTGCTGTAGAAGGGCAGCCTGGCAATCAGTTTAAATGGTTTTATATTTTCCAGGCTATCTACACAAGGAAAATAGCTGAGAAGTTAGCAGAAAACCTCAGATTCTCCTGCTAGCTTCTCCTTTTGGTATCTCCCCCTGCCGTCTCCACTCTGCCTTTTTGCTGTGACGTCCTTCCTCCGCAGTTTTCCCTTTCTCTGTAGGGGGGGTCACACTTCCTTTTCCTCTATCTTTATGGAGATTCTCTCTTGTGGAGGCCGAGGATTGGATTTAGATTTGAGTCTGCTGCCTCCTGATTTGTTGCCACAAGGACAGCAGACTCCAGTGGGCAAAGTTGAGTGCATATTTAAAAACACTTTTTAAAAAGACAACAACAAACTATAACAGTGCCTGTTATTCTGGACAAAAGTCTCCCCTGCCTAAAACCAGGAAAACTGGAAATTTTATAATCTGTTTTCTTTAGAGATTTCTAGTGCTACCTGCTCCCAGTTATGCTGGAAATATTGTGAGAAAAACCTTTTTTATGTAACTTATCATTTACAGACTCAGGCCAGAGCTAAAAATGGAAGTGCAGAGAGAAAAGGAAATAGAAAATAATGAAAGAGAATAGCTAACTTTTTTTTTACCCCCCAGAATGTTTGATTTAAGTCTTTGGTGAAGTTTTGGGGTTATTGTATTTTATTTAAATGGATTGCCCATCATTCCTGGGAGCTGTAGCAGAGATAGCAATTCAAGAAGGACAGCATGGGAAAATCCGAGGATTATTTCTCCTGTTTGCCTCTGCCACTTGATAATGATCCAGGAGTTGTAAAAGTACTCATGCTGTAGCACTTTCATCATATGTTCTTTACAAAGATTTAGAATGCAGGGAGAGTTTCTGCATTTCTCTTTAGGAAGATTAGACAACAGCAGTGCCTGGAGTAGCTTTTCACTAACACGCCTTCTCTATGTAATTTTGGGGAGAAAGAAAAAATAAAGTATTGTATAAAGCAAATTCTCTGTGTGTTCCTACTGAGTCAATATCAATATGCATCATGTAGAAGCTCAGCATTGCTGTTTCTTTGCTGCCAGGGGATTGGGAGAAACAATTAGATGTTTCTTGATCACATTAAAGGGAGAACAACATTATGCAAGAGGAAATACTTTTGTGTAAATGACCGCTGGCTGTCAAGTGCCCATGTCTGGAGACACTGGAATGGTCAATTGGCACATGCTGCACATTCTGTCTTTATTGCTCCCATGGGCTGGCTTTCTTTAAAAAAATAATCTCCCTAGAATAGGTAGGTTGTGAATGTGACATTATTATGTTAATTCTTACAAGAATTAACCTGGTGTTGCAGAAAGATCTCTGTGACCTGTGTATATTTTTCTAGCAAGAAACAAAGATAAAAATTTCCATCTTTTTCCTAATTAGTTAGTTTTTCTAAAATAATTAGCATTTAAGTCCTGGTGTAGTCACAAAGATGCCAAGTGTTTCCAAGATTTATTTGGACCAGTCACTAAAAGGTTTTGGGGCCTTTCTCGACCACACCCCATCACTCTGTTAACTAATCTAGAAGGAGTCGTTACTTTGATCATGGCAGCATTAGTCCAGGTCATCAGCAGCCCTAATCAGAGGGGACAGAATCCAACTGCTATATTTTTTAAAAACACATTCCAATAGTTCTTTAAAAATAGAAGAGCCCTCTGCCACACTCCTAACCAGTCTGTACCTTGCTTAGTTACTTACTGGTCTTTTGTCTTTTGCTTTGAGGAACTGTAATCGAATTTTATTCAGCTGTCAATGAAAGAGGAGAATTGAAAGAATATACAATTCTAGAAATTCTTGAGCATTTGTAAGAGGCTATGAGGAATAGTAAGATGGATCTCCCACCACCAAAGTCTCATTTTACCTGTGTCTTATTACTGGTGCGTGCTGGGAGGTGGCTGGATGTGGTGATAGACACATTAGAAGATTTTTAACTGGGGTTGAGAAATAGAAAAGCTTCTGATTATTTTTCTTGTAGTTTTTAAGTCCTTTCCCCCCACCTTCCCAGTTTGTTTTGTTGCTGTTGCCTGGGGTTGACTCTCCACAATCAAGCCACTCAAATAAATGTTATATTTTCAACTCTACATTTAAAATTCTTTGTAGGGTTTTTGAAAAATACTGCACTAAATAATTAATTACTCAGGCACTTCGGAATAGTATTGTTAATTCTGGCACTACTGGAATACTATACGCTAAGCACTGTACACACACAAGAAGACATGATAGAACAGATTTATTCCAAAACTAAATTGATTTTTATTTTGCCCTATTATAAAGATGCTAAAAGTTAATGTTGCCATTAAGGGGTTGCTGGAAACTAAAAGCATGTGATTATACATTTTGTTTCATGAAAATAACCTACCATTTCTAATAGGGTCTATATGACCAATCAGAATCTGGGCTTCTAGTATGCACATCATAGCAGTTTATCTTTGGCTCTGGAGTTTGACAGAAGATGAAGGATCTGGCCAGAAATGAAGAGATGTCAGAATGATCAATATTATTGGCAGCCCTCTATTTTAAGAACAGCTGGTGCTACAGTACTTTTTTTTTTTTTTTTAAATGGCAGAGATAGCTGTTTGAAAGTGCAAGTAATGTTGTTAGTCAGCTCCCAGGGCTCAGGCTGCAGGGCTGTTTCATTGCTGTGTAGCCTTCCAGGCTCAGGTTGGAGCCTGCGATCTAGCACCTGGTGGGGTGGGTGGTCCCAGAGCTCAGGCGAGTCCAGGAGTATACACAGCAATGGAACAACCCCACGGCCCAAGTCCTGCGAGCCCAAGTAGGCTGGCACAGACCAGCTGTGGATTTTTCTTTGCTGTGTAGATTTACCCATGGATCTTGTCTAGATGTCTAGGCCCCGCTTAGCACCTGCCTGCTTGCGACTCCTACCTCTCTCTCCTTATCTGTGAGTCAGCCGCATGGCAAGCTGACCACTTATCTCCAATCTTTATGCTAAACTAGAGCCATTTTTCAACCAGTTAGTCTTTTGATCTTTAAGGGTCTCAGACTTTTGATCCCAGTCAAGTGGTCTTTCCACTAGGCCACACGCTTACTGTGTAATTCCTAAGTGCTCCTTCCCCACTCCTGTGCATTTTGTCATAGTGGAATGGTGATAATGGCTGTGCTTTGAAATGTTTGCATTGTGTAGCTGAAAACAGGGTTGATGAGAGAAATATCATTTATGGTCTATGTCCCAAAACCTTGACAGTTTTATTACCGTGTGGTTACAGTGACTTAAAGTGTGAGAGAAGACTGATGTGTGTCTCCTTCTCTGCCCCATGCTCCACCATTTCACGCAACACATAGGCCCCCTACCCGCAGCATTTCCAGCTCATCTTCCACGTCCTGTCCTTTTAAGCCGTTGGTTGGCACCGTAGAAGCTATTAATATCTAAGAAGTTACTACTTACTGTCTGGTGCCTTTTGCTGCTGCATACACATACTACAGACACAGGCTTACTGGAGGGTTGTACACTCCCTTGATCATGTAGCTTAAGCTTCACACTGAGTTGAACCTATTGCCCCCACTTACCCATCTGCCACCTGGGAACCCTGCACGGGCTTCCCCAGCCATGCCCTAGTGCAACCCCCCTTCAACCAGCCACACCCCCACATATCTTAACTATTCAGTTTCTGGATTTGAGATGCTTAAATTTGTGTTATCTTCAGCTCCCCTCCACCCTGATCCCAGCTCACATGGAGAGAGGATCTCAAACACCCATTGAGGGACAGGGTCCTCCAGATCCCACAATACACATCAAGCAAGGAGAGGCATTCAGACTCCTGCAGAGGGATGGGGCTCTCCCAGATCCCAGCATACAAAAGGAAGAGGAAAATGCAGGGGTGACAGGCCTCCACTATCCCTAACTCCCCAACTATGTCAGCCACCCTTCACGTTTTCCAGCCCCTCCCATCCATTCCCTCTAACCGCCTCCCTCTCTCCCCCTTACCTGAACTCCCAACCCCTCTTCACTTCCCTACCATCTATTCCCATTTATCCCCTTCCCCATAATGCTCTCATCTCTGCAGACCCAAGCCCCTCTCCCCCTATTCCTACCTACTCTTTCACCTCTAGCCACTCTCCCCTCCCAGTGGACATTCCCATGTATAATTTATTTTCTTTTCAAAATTAGTTTGTCTTCTGAATTATCTGCAGTACTCCGACTACATTTCTTAACCAAACCCCCTTCCCCCCCAAAAAAAACAAACAAACAACAACAACAAAAAACCAACCTTCAGAGAGGCAGATTTTTCCCAAATAGTTTACAGTTCATTCTCAAATTTCTGCCCAGGATGGGTTTCAAACTTCAGAATAGCTAAAATCTGTGAAATTTATGAAACTCTGGTTTGTTTTTCTGGTTTTGTTTTTTTTGGGGGGGAGGGAAAGGGAGTGGAGTCTGTATTTCATGAACTTCTTGCTTAAATGTCCCAATATTTGCATCACAAATCCTACCTTAAACTTCCATGAGGCATAAAAAATGTCCAGGCAATCTGTATAAGCACATGGATTTTAGAGCACCTAAAAAGTCATCCTTCAAACAGGAAGGGCTTCCCAACCTAGCAGAGCTGGCGTTCGCCTGTGCTATTGTATGAAATTAGAGGAAGGATGGAGGAAAGGGAAGGGACTCTACATAGTCAGCTGCAACACAGCAGGCTCAGAGAGGTGTGAAGTGGACCATTCATCTCAATAAGATGTTCTTCATCCCCATGGATACATCCTGAAAGAATAGCTCTCAGATGTGTGAACTGCTCCATTCATGTCTGAGGGTGTTCCCATCTGCCCTTTCCAGGGCTGAAGATCCTGTGATATGCAACAAGCTTGCCTGTTCTCAACCCCTTGCCCCAGTGTCAGCAGTGTGTTCTTGGAGGATGCTCTGAGTATGCCTGTTTTAAGCTCTCCATCCAAAGAGGCATGGCTTCCCCAGATCCTGGCACATATAGGGGATAAGGAGATGGACTCAAATCCCCTAGGGAGACAAGGCCTCCTAGATTCTGGTGCACACATGGGGGAGGGAGATGTACCCCTGCAGTGCAAGTCCCCCATATCCTGGCTCACATGAGGGAGTCAGACCCACCCCCCCTACAGGGGCTGGGTGTCGTCCCCCCCCCCAAATCCTGGTACACACATGAAGGTAGGGAGAGAGGCTCGTATTCCCTCCCCTTCCCCAGAGCAGTCTCCACAGATTTTGGTGCACACACAGGATGGAAATGAGGAGCTGACAGGCACCCCTGCCCTTATTCTCCCCCGTCACTCATCCCCTATTCTCCTTCCCAGTGTCCCACCCTCCCCCATCACCTGAACCCTCCAATCCCTCTCCTACACACCCAGTCCCCCTTATCACCTTTCCCATAATTGTCTTTCCCCTTGCTGCATCCAAACACCTCTCCCCCTGTTCTCACCTACTCTTCTACCCTACTCATCCTCCCCTCTGAGGAATCATTTACATGGGTAATTTATTTTCTTTTTCGAAAATAGCACCTTCTAAGTATTGTTCTATACTCAGATTACTTGTTCCCATAATAATAAATAAAGTATGACACAGGCAGATGGTAGTAAGACACCTCCTTTTCTTTTTTTAATTTATGCCTAGGGTTGGATTTGAACTTGCAGTGCCGAAGGACTGCTCAAGTTCAATAGTCAGAACATCCCCATTGAGTTATTTAGCACATGTGAGTTATAGATAGCGTTCAGTCCCCATAGCCTCTTTCTCTGCACGTGTGCAACATAATCCATCTGGTGCATGGGCTTTAGAAATGCTTGGGGCGCACCTAAAATAATCAGATTCTTTGGCTAATAATGTTGTAATTGGATTTCCCCCAAAGGGCTGGTGGGTATCACGCACTCTCTTGGGGTAGTTGTCAAGCATATGAGACCCTGGTGCAATGATCTCAGACCGTGCACAAAAAATCATTGCCCAAACAAGTCTCAACTTTTAAGAAAAGCTGGTTTTTTTCAGAAGGCTGTATCTCAGGAACCCCTTGTTCAAATGCCCCAAATTTGTATAACTGACCAAACCCCTTGTACCTGTGAGGCACACATAATTTCAAGGCAATACAAGTAGCCATGCAGATTTTACACTTAGAGTTGAGCTTTAAACAGAAAGCTTATCTTAGCTTTAACTGTAGCAGAGTTAGTGTTCTGCTATAATGTATCCATCACAGGTGTCCTTATCTTTTGTCTGATTCTGATCCTGCATATTTCTGGACTCTACTGAGCTCCATTTAAACAAGAGCCATTGGACCTAATCTCAGTATAAAAATAATCTGTTGCAGTGAAAGTATGCATCCAATTCTTGGAAGGTTTAACAGCTATCTGTGGTTGAAGTCTTCAAGAACATATCAACTGATTTGTTTTTCATTTAATAATTATGCACAAGGTTTTTGAGGATAGGGTCTGAAGGGATTAAAAAGTCCATTTTGTTTAGAGGCAGGTGGAAGCAAAGTATAGGATTCTAGAAGCAGAACAGCTTTTTCAGATAATAAAGAACTGGATAAAGATTGCATTGACAAGCTCAGTGGCCAGCAGTGGCAAATGAGTAATAGGAAAGGAAATCTGTTGGAAGTGTCATCATTTCAATTATGCCATAATTTCACTTTCAGTTGTGTGTTGGCACAAACGCTGAATTTTAAGGTGTTATCAGAGGGGAAATGACAGATCGAATTTCCTTCTTAATTTATTAAATATAATCGGTGTCGTGTTGAAGTGTGGCTGAAACCTGGCGGAGGTGTTAGTAAGGGGCTGAAAGCGTACAGTAGGTATGTGTTCTTCGGTGCAAGGAGATAGGCGGAGATCTTCCCTTCTTTGGTGTGAAAAACAGAAACACTCTTTTTTGAGGTTTTTTTCCCCAGAGTTAATCTGCGTATATTGTTTATTCCCCAACTGCAATGTGAATATGATGATCTGATCATTTCCACAGCTACCCACTATGATGGGACAAACAGATTAGGTTTACCATTTTCAATTTGTGTGCCTTAAAGGAACAACCAAATCCTGCACCGAGAGACTCATATTGTGCTCATGCAGGCAGGTGCATGCACATTTCACTGCCTAAATGCCAATTTGAGTATCTGTATGTGGGATATGGACATTCTGTTAATACACCCAGGTTTGGAAACTGGGTCCGTTGAGTCCCAGTGGGGATTAAACAGTAGGAGTGGAAAAGGTCTCAAGAATAAAAATTCTGTTGACATGAAAATGTCCCCAGTAGTAGTAGTAACTCCCACTGCCCATACATACAACTGAGAAAAATAAAAACAGAAATATGTACGAACTGTTCTACAAGGAACGTTTTCTGTCAAGTGACACTGGTTTAAAACTGGTGAAAGTTTCTTTGAGGGTGAATGACTTCTTCATACTCACACAAATGAAAAGAGAGCCTGTGCCACTGTATACTGCTACTAAAGAATAATAGACTTGGCCCTTACAGAGCGCCTTCCATCCTAGGAGCTCATTGCAAGTTACAAATACTGATGGATTAAGTATTGCAGTTCTGTGTGCAATTTAAAGATTTAATTGATGGGGAAGCTGAGGCACAGGGGAGTTAAGTGATTGGCCCATGTCATGCAAGAAGTCAGTGGCTAAGCTGGGAATAGACCCCCTTAGTCCCTTGACACCCAGTCTTGTGCTTTAACCATATACTGCATCTTTTTTGTTTCTGTGCTCTACAATATGGGCAGTTACTTGGGTTTGATTCTAGAGAAATTTTATAACAGCTGGAAGAAAGACTGTGTGTATTATTAAAGTGTACCAATAGCCCATCCAGGGAGGTAATTGAATGCATTTTTTGTTTTAAACGGAATGTTTAGGAAAAAAAAGAATGTAATGCATATAAACATACCTGTGATTACTGATGTATTACTGTAAACAAGACTACTTCCATTGTTAGTCTCCTTTCAGTCATTGTGTTTCAAATCATTGCTTTCTGCAGAAAACTTTAAATGAGAATAATTTCAGCTTTTTTTTTCCCTAACAGAAAAATTGCCTATAATTACAAGTACATCTCATTTAATCATTACACCTCCAGTCTGTCTGACTTTTAGGTTTGTTCTCATTAAGCTTACTTAATGTGATGAGAATTATACAAGCTTTATTTCCTGCTTGACAAGAGAGGAAAATGGACGGCAACCCAATTACAGGGGGGGGGGAAGGCTGAAGAACTATAAACAATCACATTTAAACAAAATTAAAAAGGGTGGATTTTTTTTTTTAAACGAATGTCAGAGACATCACACAACACTCAAATATAGTAGGAAATTATAATGCATAGCATCATATAATCTATTCGTTTTATACTTAATGACTGTTAGTCATAATGAATTTGCTGTTCATGAGCTCTTGTTTCCATAAGTTTTGATATTCTGCATTCATTAAGAATTAGCTAAGGGGCATTTTAAATTATTCTTGAATTGAGTCAACTGATCGTTTGCCAGAAAACAGTAAGACTTAATAGTCATAGCTTCACAGGTGATATCGTCAAATTAAATGACGGGGGAGGAAGGAGAAACTAAGCTAATTGTGAGATGAAGATACCTCACTGAATGTGATACATAGTTAGTTTGTGGAACTCATTGCTTAGCAGGATCAAAAAAGGCTTAGATATGTATATGGATAACAAGAATATCCAAAGTTGTCATAGTAAGTATAAAGTTCCAGAGAGGTAGCCATGTTAGTCTGTATACAGGAAAAACAATGAGAGTCCTGTAGCACTTTAAAGACTAACAAATGTCTGCGGGTATAAGCTTTTCTGGGCTACAACCCACTTTGTCAGATGCATGAAATAGAAATCAGATAGCGGGTATATATATACATCCAAGGGTAAGAAACAACAATGGGGAGAGTAGGTGTTAGCAAAGTCCATTCAGTTAGAGTAGATGAGGCCTATTCACAACCATTGATTAGAAGGTGAGACTGTGTGAACAGTGACCTTTACTTCTTGTTGTTTCAGTTCATCAAACCAGGCAGTAGAGAGCTTTTATTAGAAATTTGATTCAGACTCTCCTCAGAAGTGTTTTGCTTCAAAACTTTTACAAAGCAAAGCCAAAAAGTGGGCTAAGTTGCTCAAAGGCTTCAGGAAAGACCTAACAGCACAGCCTGATACTCTTCATCTAGGGAAATGGCTAGGTTTATGTACTCCCTTATCTTCCAGGATACTTTGCTTCAGCCTACAATGGCAATCTGGCTACCAGGAGACTGTCTCCCAGCAATCCATCTTTACTGATGGCAGCAAATTCGCCACCGTCAGATCGATTTATCTGGAATGATTGAGTGGAAGTCCATTTAGTAAAACCACCTCCACAAAAAGTGTAGCGCTGTGTCGACAGGTATGCATTTCCCGTCGGCGCAGCATAGTGGAGACGCACGCAGAACGGACTTTAGAAAGTCAACATAAGTTACACAAGCTACTCTATGTAGCTTGCATAACTCCCATCGACTGCCGCCGAATTTCCTGGTAAGTATAGGCCAAGCCCCAGAGACAGCACAGCTGGAAAGTGACCTGAGCTAGTCTTAATCCTCAGCATTAATTGGGGAGGGGAGTTTCTGCCCCTTGGGCCTTAAAAACAGAGTCAGCAAAACAGGTTTATCCTAAACCTCAGGCTGCTTCCTTGAGACCACTTCCTCTCTTTGTGACTTTGTTTGCTGTCCTATAGTTAAGTTTTTAAGAGGCATGGACAAGGAAGTGCTACCCTAGGATGAAACCTTCACCAGCCTTTAAGGGCTGGCACATCATATTACTGGTAGCTGTCTGGATTTTCCCCACTTCAGTGGCTGGGGGGCACCAAATCAGACTTTAACAGCATGGTGCCTTTGACAAAGTCTAACTTTTTAATTGTATTTGTCTGATGCCAAGAGATGCCAGGAAATGGGACTGCATTGTTCATATTCAGTGAATTCCATAGAGAGTTGTGAATGATTATCCTTCCTGCTGCTGTTTTATAGGTTCCACCTCCATTTTATTGTTTGTTAATTTCAACAAAACCAGGCTTTGTTTGAATGTGCAATATTCAAAACATACTTCCAAAGTAAATTATGGGTGCTGAGATCCTTCGCATTGTACAATGCAGGTTAGAGTAAGCAGCATTAGATTGCTATCTTATGCTTCAAGCATTGTGGAATACCCCTGAATTAGTTCATGGAGGGAAAAAGTTAATGCCTTTTACATCTGAAGCTACATAACCACATGAAATTAGATTATTTTCAAAAACTGCAGTGTGCCAGAGATGATCCTGAGCCTAACCCCCAAATTTAAAGTGTATTACAAAATCTGAACTTGGATCTGAATCCAAATTTTGCAGATGGCCCCTAATTTTATAATAGGCTGGAGCAAAACTCAAGATCCAAACACCTCTGACATCTGAGGCATTAGAAAACCAAATTCAAATGTTGGGGCATCAGCCCATTTCTGTAACATGAACAGGCATTGCTTCTCTTCTCCTTAGAAACTTCTATTAAACATTATTCATCCTAGCAATTCAATTACTAAGATAAATTTTCCCTAGCAAAATGAGTAAAATCTCAATGTCCTGAAACAACATTTTACTGTTTACAGTTATCATGATTCTTAATGGAAGAGACCAATCAGTATTTCACTCAGATGAAGGTCTTTATCTTCTTGACCCTCTCCCAATGGAGGAAGAAGTAAAAGATACTTTAGCCCAGGAGGAATTAGTTGTCAAATAAAAAAAGTAGTGGTGACAGGTCAAGGGATTTATGTATCGTTATTACAATACAAAAATTCAACTGTATTTTGTAATTTAATCTCCTCACCTCTGTCACTGAATTCCAAATCTCCTGTCCAGTTTTCCAATTATCTATTGCATTCTCATTATTGTATTTCTTCTGTGATTTTCTGGATTTTCCTCCATTCAGTTTTTTTTCTTTTTAAACTTCAGTTATCCAATATTAATAGTATTTTAGTAAATTGTATACCGTGGAAAGACATGCTTCTGACTAGTTGGTGCAACACTATTTTAGCAGGGTTTCAACTAACATATTTAACACTCAAGTTTAATTTCAGGCATAGTAAAATATAGGGCTAAATGCGGCACCTCCCATGCAAAGTTGGCATAAACAGGATTTGTGTGGGTAGGGTATCTGAGAGGAATTGAGGAGACCAGCTGCATAGCAGGTACACTATCATTTGTACAGCCTGTGGGTAGTAGTAGCAACTGGATCCCCCACACAGAGGATTTTGGCCTGCAAATCCACATAGTGGCAGATATGCTGATCAATCTCTCAGTTCCCCCCAGCAATAATCCCTGTTCTCTCCTCATGATGAGTCACCATGCAGTAGATTCTCTGCAGTGTTTAAGATGTATAGCAGCCTCTTTTCCACATTGTGAAATAAACTCAGTGTGTGTGACTTATTTTCTTGCTGATCTGAATGCTTGCAGAGATCCTCTAGGTTTGTAAATCTTCGTACCGGATCATTTAAAAACTTGCTAGGTACTACTACTACTACTGTTTGTATCTGCCAGTTCTATTGTATGCAGGGAAAGGATGAACCCTTATTTTAAGTTTTGATAAGGCTTTGGAGTCGTGAGTGTAGGTCACAAATGCTGGGGCATTAGAAAGGTTATTGCATCCTTTCAGTGACTGGAGACTGGAAGGAAAGAATTGGGTACAACTGCAATTACTGGTTATAGAGAAGACTAGTAATTTGAAGAACTGGTAAAGAAATTAGGATTACATAGGAATTAGTTATGTGCGGCAGGATCAAGGAAACTTTAAATCCAAAAGGTTTTGGAGTTTATTTACATATTTATTTATTGTAATTTTGAATTGAATCACTACCTTATAAACTGTTGTAGAAACTGCTGGGAGCAATAGTAACACTGCATGCTTTCCATGGCATAGCCAACAGCTTACAACAGATGGAATAAGTGACTTTTTTTAAATGGTGCTGTTGTGACTATTTTGGGGGAGTTCAATATGTAATACAAAAATAAGTCTAAATAATAATGCTCAACTACCCCACACAGACTGCAGATTGTTGGAGGCCCAGTACAATTTGAGTTGCTTGACCTCTGTCCTACAGGTTTAGCATAGCATTCAATTGCTTGCTTGGCTATTCTGACCCCTGTAACATGACATCTTTCAGATGGCAGAGACTGAATAACAGTATAGATGTCTCAGTTTCTGCATAGCACGGCACATAATAAGACAAAATACAGATACTGTATGCTTGCAGCTGCACATAGATAACAGTGATGGGAACAAGAAGGTATGCTTGAACGTCTGGGGTACACTGTTTTATTGCCAAAGGCCATACTTTTACTCTGTCCCTCCTATCACCAGATGTTGTTTTGACGACTCCAATTATTATGGTGGGAATGGAATGTAGTTAAGGGTGGAAACCCAATGTAAGTAATTAACATATATGATAATGAGAGAGATAATTAGGTGAAGGTTGTTTATGGAAGGGTATAAGTAGTTACCACTTAGACAAAGGGGGGCGCTCCATCAACACCTGACTCCGCAGGAGGTGCTGCCGGTTGGACCATAGGTCACTGACTCCCTGGCCGGGTGCCTGAAGAAAGCCGTTCCTGTATACAGCCTTCTGCTTAGCTCTCCAGGCTTAGTGAGTATGATATATTGTAGTTAATTTTAGGCTTTGTATCTAACTAGTATGTTTATAGAAAACCTTGCACATTAAACCTTATTGATCTGCAAATCGGGCGTACTGTGTCTCTCTGGTATCCACACTGATCACAAAGTGTCCAGAACCAACACAGATGTGTAAAGAAATACCTTGTGATGTATAGCCTGATACAGAGTTTACCACAACAGATTCTCAGAAAACAAAAATAAAAGCCATCTCTCAAAAATAGGTAACTTCTGTGCTATACAAGGGTTCCCTTTAATACATCTCTCAAGGGCAGCTGCCTTGTCAAAGAAGTTTTGACTTGGAACATGTATGTCTCCTGGTGTCTGTCTTATCCTTGACAAGGGTTGAAATAATTTTTTACTGAAGCACAGAAGGAATGTGAGTTTACCTATTTGCATGCGTATGTGTGGTTACATTTACAGTTATACCCATAAGTAGTCCCACTGGACTTAATGGAACAACTCATGTGTCATTGTTTGCAGGATCAAGGCCAATAACCAGGGCCAGCCAGATTGTGGGTTAAAGCCATGTTCACATCCAGGATGGGGCAGCTGCCAAAGAAGCTGGCACTGCAGTGGGAGGGAGCCCCAAGAAGAATTCTGGGTGACTCAACAAGAATTCCTCTAGTATATTTTTGGGTGCACGCATTTCAATAGGAGCTCTGACCTCCTTGGAATGGGTGCAACAAATGTTTCCCTCTCCTACTGGCTCACATTTGTTGGCTAGGCACAGGAGAGGTTTGGGACTATAGCCCTTTGAGGAGCACAGATGGGATCCTTTCACCCCCTAGGGGTGCTGGATCCGTGGGGTGGATAAAGGCGCCTTCTTCATCCCCCTCTCTTTCTGCTTGTGCACCCACACAGAGCCAGACATCCAGCCCTAAATCTTCCTCCTGCCTCACCTCAGACTTACCCACCTTCCAGGGGCGTGCACAGGAATTGAAATTGGACTCCTTTTGGAGTGGTATGTCTTGTGCTCCCCTTTCCCTGTCCCCATGACTGGGAGGTGCTCATTCTCCCTTTCCCCTACCATGATCCTGGGGCTGGAGGAGTTCTGTGCCCCTACGATTATTGGGGGGAGGGAAGGGGGCTGCCCCGGCTTGCCCCACTTGTGCACTCCCCTGCCATTTCCATTAATCTAGTTTCGTAATATGACAGAAACATAGAGTTTGCACTTAAGCGTGCTGCATGATTTCTCAGTGCAAACAGATACATCCAGCAAGGTTTAAAGATATAATCTATTGTCTTTTCTGTGTGCCAAGAGACCAGTACTGAACAAATGGAAAAGTGACGTGACCAGGAATTGGTATCTAGCGATAGCAGAAATGTCTTATAGGACTCTCAGGCAAAGTTAATGACGAAATGGTAGATCACAGTTCCACATGGGATGAGTGCCTTCATTTTATTAAATAAGCAGCAGAGGCGCATGCAAGGAGAATTTGAAACTTGATTAACTCGTTGTTATTTCCTACAGCACTTAGAGGAATGTAAAGTGTGACACGGATCATTTGTATTATTTTCAGTTTTTGAATGGTAGGTTGGCAGAAGGGCAGCCTACAGTTTTGTAATGCTTTTTGTTTGTTTACTCATTTTGGTTCTGGTTGCTGGAGGGGGGGTGGGGTTTCTGGTTACCTTGGGGGGTGTGTGTTTTTGGGGTTGGTTTGTTTGTTTGTTTGTTTTTGATCCTTGGTTTTCTTCTATTTCTTGGGTCTTCATAACTTTGTCTAAATAACTGATGTCATCTTGAGATATTTCTGCTTTGCAGAAGTGTGGGCCCAATCATTTCATCATGATCCCTGTGGGTGGCGGGACCTCTGAGCAGCAGGGAACCCACATGGGGGGAAAAGGATACACTTTACCCAGCTGTATTCCCTCTAAAGTGGAGCTTTCTCCACTCTGTAGAGCCATGTTGCTCAGGATTGGGGAGTGGGGTGCTGCTGAGGGCACAGAGCAGGTTCAAAGCTCTGCAGGGATGATTCTGGTCTCCTTCTGGCCCTCTGAGATTCCCTGGGGGACCAACCCTCACATAATTAAGGACAAAGGCCCAGATTCTCAAAAGGTATTTCAGTGCCTGACTCCCATTGATTTTAAATGGGAGTTAGGCACTTAAACACCTTTTGAGGATCTGGGCCAAAAGGCTGCCAAGTTCCCTACCCAGTTAGCCTTTCCTGTGGGTTTTTCTGTAGATGGACATCACAGGATGAAATGGCCCTGTGTGGGAGTTGGTCTTAACCTCCACCTGCGACTGATCAGCTGCCTTAGTGTACTGTCTTTATTTAGACTGCTCAGAGGAATGGAGATCCACACAGGAGAGGGTAATTCAAACAGAGTTCTATTTAAAAGGCTCTGCCCTCAGCAGCACGATGCAGCACATTCGTGCACCAGGGACAGACTAGTATGTCAGAGTCACTTCCTGTGCCTCTCTTAGAGCGACAGTGCACCAGTTACCCAACTGTGCATGAATATAATACGTTTCCACCTCCCCCCATAAACAAAGAGATGTTTGGTGCTAATGTTTCTGCTTCATAACAGCATTCGGGCATATCACGGTCCTTTCATTCTTTGGGTTTAAATTTTCTCCTATATATGGAGTGAGTGTTGCTTCTTGGTACAGCTGTAGTGTCATCAAGTGACTGTACTTGTGTTGGTGGTAAAAGCGTTGTCTCTTCTCTCTGCCCAGTGGGCAGTTCTAAGTGGTGTTAGTATTGCACTTAGTGTGCTATTTCAGCATCACAGGTCATGTTTTCCTTATCAGGTATGGTTGTACTAAGAGGAGCAAGCCTCAGGTTTCTGCGATTTTTGCTTGAACTGTCCATTCTCTGTATGTATTACATATGATTTGCGTTGTTCTGTTGGTTCAGTTATCTTACCTGTATGCCACTGACTACCTGAGCTCCACATCTTTATGCTGGAGTTTTTTTGTAAGAGGTTTCAGTGTTCTGGCATTTTTATTATAGTAGGATTACTGTCTTCTTCCATTCCTCCAGCCCTTTTTTTTATTTTGTCGTGATTTGCAACTCTGACCATTAAAAGAGACTCCTTTGCAGGTGTTGCTGATTTGAGCCTTTTCTTCATGAACATCTGTGTGGGTGAAGCCTCTGAACCCATAGGTGTGTTTCAGTAATTTAATAATTCTATATAAGGGTCTTGACCATCTTCATGTTCCTTGGTAAGTATCCTTTTGGCTATCTGTACTTGAGTTTCAGCTAGTTCATTCAGCTGTGAATGATACAGATGGCTAGTCCTGTGTATGAAACCCCAATCCTTTGCAAACCTTCAGAATTCCCCAGATATGCACCGTGGTCCATTATCTGAAGTTAGCTCATCACAAATACCATCTTTGGTGAATATTGCCTTGATGTGATTTGCAACAGTGCTGGCTAATATGTTGTATAGTTCAAAAAATGACTTCAACTATCAGCAGATAGTGGATTTCCTCTATATTAAGTTATGTTCCTCTATGTTATGTTAGATGTGTTACCAACTGCCAGGCTCTGCTAGGTGTGTCACGAATTGTCATAGGTTTCTTGCAGTTCTGTCTCTGGTACTTTGCACAAATGCAGTAGTTTCTGATAATTTCTTCTGTGTGTGTCTTTTCATTTGGGTCAGTGTGTGTCTTTTACCCATCTTTTGCATAGTACCATATAGAGGGGCTCTTCATTAATCTTTTTTAGAATCTCCAGATGCATTTTCTCTGGAATTACTATTTCAGCACTAATCCATTCCCCAGATTGAAGTTTGTGGGGTTTCTTTTCCATCCCCAAAGTCTCTAATAGTCAAGGAATTTTTTGTTCATTTTTTGTTTGTTGTTTTCTTTGGTTTCCTTATGGTTTCTTTCAAAAGGTTTATTGCATTGTCACTCTCCGTTTCTTTCTCTATTTTGATAGATTATTTGTAGACACTGGTAAATGTTGTAATATCATGTGTATCTGTTCCTCCAAGTCTTCCTCATTTTCTTCTACAAAATTGTGTAAGAAAAAATCTGCGACAGGAATTTCTTTTCCAGATGTGTATTTCACTTTCAGGGCATACCTTTGTAACTTTACGGTTCTGTGTTGAAGTCTTGGTAGTGCAGAACCTTTGGGGCTTCTTAAGAATGCTCTCTAGAGGCTTGTGATCTGTTTCAATTATTACTGTGTGACCATATTGGTACTGATGAAATTTCTGACATCCAGCGACACTGGCAAATCATTTTTTGTTTATTTGAGCTTCATTTTGCTGTGTTGGCATCAGCATTCTTGATGTGTATGCCAGTGCAGATCTTTCCTCCAGCAATGCTGCCCCAACTGCTGCTTGCGAAGGATCTACTTGTAGTGTCACTTCCTTGTTTTCACTGTAGTATTTTAGTTTTGTTTCAAAACTGATGGCATCCTTCATATTTTGGAAGGTGTTGTCCAGAATGCTATTCCACTATCGCTCTGGAGGTCGGGGGGTTCCCCCCCCCCTTTTTTTTTAACAGAGTTGCTGTGATCTCTGCTAATCTCAACATAAATTTTGTTAGGGCAGGGTGGTTTCCAATTCCCTCTGGGAAATTGGTGCTTTTAACTGCTTTATCATTTTTACTTTATTTGGATGAAGGTCTGATACTTCCTTTTTCTAAGATGTGGCCAAAGTAACTCACTCGTTCTATGCTGATTTGCATTTTGCTGTGATTCAGTTTTAGGTTGCATTCCCCGCATTCTGTGAGTAGTGCGAGTAGGTTTTTGTCGTGCCTCTTTCTGGTGCAGCCATGTATTAGAACGGAGGTAATCAATAGGTGGACTGTGGGCCAAATTTGGACCGCCAGATGTTTTTGAACGCATTGCAAAATCCTTTTATTTACTTCTTATTATCATTGTTAGTGCGACGTGAAAAATGTTTCTCTGGAGTCTGGACCTTGATTATACCTTGATCACGTTGTGTGGACCTTGACAAAAAATAATTGACTACCGTGTACTAGAATGTCATCAGTGGTGACTTCAACTCCTGTCAATCTTTCTAGTGTCTTTCTTATCTAGTAATCTTTCTTTGTGCACCTTTTTCTGGAATATTTCTTGTGCAGGTGATACACTAAAGGGCATTCTTTTGAAGTGTCATCTTCCAAATGGAATGTTGTCTTGATGCTCTCTTCATCCAATATGATCTGCCAGTATCTGGACTGAGTGTCTAGTACACTGAATGCACTTGCTGCAGATAGCTTGTGAGTGATGTCCTCTGTGGTGGGCAGGCTATAGTGTTCCTGCATTACTGGTTTGTTTAGATATGCATATCCAGATTGCACTGTATTTTTCTTTTCTAGTGCAATCAGTGAGCTAACCCATTCCGATGGTTCCTGCATCTTTCCCATTATACTCAGTTGTTCCATAGGCTGGAGTTCCTTCTCCACTTGGGGCCTTGTTGTTAATAGTAGTCATTGTGGTGCATGCACTACTGGCGCTGTGTTTTTTAGACAGCTTGATTTTGCAATATACCAGTAGACACCCCATGCCTTCAAATACATCAGGAAATCTTTTAATTTCCTCTGCTGTGAGACATCCTTTTATTGATTTCACTGCCATTAGGATTTTCATCAAGTGTAGCGATTTTAAAACTGCCAGCCCCAATACTTATTTTGCTGGCATATTTATTATGTAGGATAAATGGCGAAATCTCAATTTCTTGTACCTATATTTAACGTTACGTTTCCTCCACTACGTGGAGTGTATGCCTCCATCTCTTGCTACTCTTGCTGCTGCTGCTGCTGTCATAATGTGGGCTAGACTTTTCCTTTATTGTGGGATGCAGTTTACTTGTATCCCAATGTCAATTTTGAATTTCATGGACCCATTAACATAGCTACAGATGCTTCACCATTATCCTTTTCCTTATTCTGTATTGTAGCCAAAAAGAACACTTTTGTGCTTGTTGTGAAACACCTCTCTTTGGTGGTGTTCTCTAACTGCATGCACAGCCTGCACTTTTCAGCCTGCACTTTGCCTGTGTGGCGTGCTAGCACCTATGTGGCACTTCTTACATATCTTCCCTAGGACTGTGCATTCCACTTGCTTGGATTGATGCAATCTGTATCTGTTGCAAACCTGCTGTGTCTGTGCCTCTGCTATATGTTTCTCTTTTAATGCTGCATGAGGCTAGTGCTCTACAGGTGCACACTTATCTCTTTGTGATGAGCGTGTCTGTTTTCTGGTCTTACCTATCTGTTTTATCACCTGCACGTTGAGACTGGTTTCTTTTGCTCTTTGCATGTCTCTTGTGCTCTGGCTATTCTAATGGCTTTTTCTAGTGTTAAATTGTGGTTGTTATTCTTGTATTTCTTTTGAGTTTGATCCCTTTAAGATTCTATCCTTCAGCATGTCATCCTTCTGTGTGAAAGCACAGTCTTCATTATCAGCTACACCTGGGTTAACCACTTGTTTAACCAGTTGTTTCAGTAGGTCCCTGGTTTCGCTCACAGAAGTGTTTTCTTTGTATGAAGATGGTTTTTCTTTGGAAAACAATAGGCCTCAAATAACTCAACAGTCTGTCTGGATTTTTCCTATCTGCTTCAGCAAGTTTGTCACTAAAGACACATGCTCAACAGATGTCCTGTCCTTTTTGCCTGATACATATCAGAATATGAGCAACTTTCTGGGCTTCAGACCACTTCTCTCTCTTGGGTCTGCCCAGATCAGCTCCATTAGTTCCTTCCACCTAGTCCAGTTCTTTGCAGTGCTTCTGGTTCAAAAAAGTCCACAGGTGGCACATTTCCTGCATAATTCTGCACGAGAGCCAGAGCTAATTTTTACTCCTGACACCATGTATTGTCTTTGTTTACACTTCTCACAGGAATAAAGGTCCACATGGGATAGGGTAAACAAGAGTTCTGTTTATAAAACTTCAAATACACACCAGAAAGCTATTATATCAAAGTCACTTTGTGTGGCTTCTCTCAAAGGATCAGAGCACCAGTTACCTAACTGTGCATGAATACAATACAGTAGTGAGAAAAAATATACACAAGCATCTGACTTGGCTGTGAGACCTGCAGGGAGCAAGAGGTCCTGGGTGATGGGAAATAACCTTGTTTTATAAGTGGCTCATCGACTGATGCCCCTGAGAATGCAATCCTGCAGGGAGCAGTCGAGGAAGGAGGAAGGAGCAGTCAGGTTCTCCTTGATTTAGGCAGATGACCTGCTGGAGACACTGGGTCATGAGAAAAGGACACAATTTATATTTTGAACTTATCCTGAGCGGTTTTATTTGGAGATATAAAACTCAGGCTCTGAAGAAAGGGACAGAAATCCTCTGGCTGCTGAGAGAGTTCTTGGAGGCACTGGTGGCCTGATTAACACACAAATATCTAAATAGCTTAAGCCTTGCTATTGCCTTCAGTGGAGCAAGATTGGGCCCCAAAGTGGTAAAAATTTATTGGATATGAATCTAACACCATAATCCATATTTAAATATGAGTCTCGTTTATGTAATTTATGGAAAATTCAAATTTCTGATTATTTTATTTATTTGGGCTGTATATATTGTTATTCAGTCCAAATATTTGTGGTTTTATCTGTAATTTAAAAATATCAGTGAAAATATTTATATTATCACATACCACCACAACTTAATAAAATTACAATGAATTCAAGAGGATAATTTTAGGGCCTAAATCTGCAAACCTGTATTTTCATGAGCAAGGATTACTGTAACCCCATTGAAACCAATGGGACTACAGCTTGAGAGAGAGGATTTGCAAAACAGAACTAGTATTGTCATCCTCAGACATTCAAAAATTATAAGTCAGGCCCCCCCAAATCCATGAAATTGGTTTTAAAATAATGACCTTTAAAAAATAACCAATTTGATGTTTTGGGTTTTTTGAGGTGCGGGTTTGTTTCCTGGGTTTTGTCTTTAGAGGTTAAACGCTTTTCTCTGCAGGTAGAAAACGTCTCTGCCCTAGACACCTACATTGTTTGTTTAGCTGAGATTCTCCTGTAAATCACCTGGTTTTAGGAGCTGGGGATTTAAGAAAAATACCAAATATCACATTAGGCTACATCTACACTATCAGTTAGCGGAGGTGATTTCCCCTACTCATGTACAAATACTCACGGTAGCTCTCATCAAGCTAGCACCAGTATAAATAGCAGCGTAGCTGTGGAAGCAGAGGTAACGTTGAGCCACTCCAAGTACATACACGCTGAGGTGGATTTGAACTCGGCACAGCTCATCCGTGCCCCTGCTGCCACTTGACAGAGATGAATACAACAGTGAGTAAAATCACATCAAGACAGTGTGACCCAAGAACTCCTTGGTGCCAATGGGCAGAGGGCACAGGAGGTGCATAAGGTTTTACAGGGATCCATATACATAATAGTTCACCAAAGGGAGGCATATGAGGTCTATCAAGAGCCAATAGCCCACTGGCCAACATAATTATTGCAAGGTGTTTGTACAGGAAATAGTTTGTGATTATGTAAAATATTTAGGTTCCAAAACTGTTGAAGTAAAACTTGTTGCCTGTGGGGGGGACTCAGTCAGCATACAGAACAAGGGACATCTGAGGAGACAGGCTCTGCTGCTGTCTGGGCCTGAGGATTTCAAAGGAAACCCAAGATAAGTCTCTGAAGAAGGGATCTCCTGGGATAAGAGACAGTAGTCTCTCTGCATTTAAAAAAAGGGATTGTATACAGTGTTGTGGCTGTGTCCATCCCAGGATATTAGAGACATAAAGTTGATGGGGTAATATCTTTTATTGGACCAACTTCTGTTGATGAGAGAGACAAGCCTTCAAGCTTACACAGCTTTGTGGATCCGTCGTCAAAGAGGCAAGCTGACAGTGTGATTGTCTCATGAAAAGAGGATCACAGCCAGCCTGGCTGAAAGCGTTCATGAGCAATACTTGTATTAGACATGAGAGTATCTTGTTAATTAACTCTAGACTCTAGAATGCGTGTTATCATTTTATTTTATATGTAGCCATTTGTTTCCAATACCTACTGCTTGCTCTTACTTGAATCTCCATGCTTTGTTAAATAAATCTGTATTTGATTTCACCACACACATATCTAAGTGTGTTAAGTAGAGAGGTGTTCTGAAGTGCAACTAGTAAGTGGGGGTGTACTGTTTCTTTGGAAGCAGCAAATCTGCGAATGCTGTGAGAATCCAGTGCATCAGGGGCTGGGCACTCCAGAGAGACACTCAAGGCATGGGGTGTGCCAGTCACTGACTTGCAGAGTTACTGCGGGGCCTACAGGGGAGTGCTCGTGTTGCCCATAGCCAGTGGAGTTGGGGAGGTGACTCCTGACAGGCACAGACGAGGCATCCTCACACTAAGGTCAGGAAGTAGCCAAGTGTCTCACAACCCTGAGTACTCCCAGGGAGCGTCAGAGAGAGAGAGAACAGGAAAAGAAGAAAATGGTTTTTTTTAACCAAAGTTTGAAATGAGAAGGGCAGTCTGTGATGGAGAGAGATACCAGAAAACTTTGCCAGACAGTAAGTGTTGCAAAGAAAGTGGCTCTCTCACACACACACACACACACACACAGGGTATGTGTGCATAGCAGCTGGGCGGTGTAATTCCCATACAAGTTAGCTCTGCTGGAGCTAGCATGCTGAAATTAGCAGTGTGGCCACAGTGGCTTGAACTAGCGGCCCCGAGTACATATGCAGAAGGTCAGATGGGATTGTATTTAGGTGGCTAGCCTGAGCTGCTGCCCGTGCCACCACAGCCATGCTGCTATTTTTAGCATCCTAGTGCAAGCTGAGCTGGGAATTGCACCTCCCAGTGGCTGTGTAGGCATACCAGTGGTGGCAAGATTGTATGGAGAGGCGTCCTGGGCCAGATGTGGGGGAAACGAAGGGTGCAGAGGCTGGAACAAGATCACTGAGGCTTTTAAAAATGAGTGCACTTGTGAAACGAATGGGTTGGTCACTGACATTGGTTGAGGGCAAGAGTGATTTTAGCTGTGCTTATTTGTACATGTGAGAAAGTGGGCAGCAACATTCTGCCTGCCAGAGTCTGCAGAGTTGGGAGTTAGAGGCCATTTGAGAAGGAAGTTTTCACTTCCTTTCATGCTCCCTTTATAGACAGAGTCAGATGATGGGGGATTAATCTTCATCTTCATGCAGCTTTGCTCTTCAAAATATTAGTGGCACATCTTATGTCCTTCCTCAGGAATTCAGTGCATCCAGTGCTTGATCCAGACTTTTGTAGCCTGTGTTTGGCTAAACCTGAAGTGCTAAACTGTTTGTAGAGGGTCTTACAAAAGACCGAATGGGGGCTTAAATATTCTTAGGTGGTAGGATGGAGTGCTGGGGACTGACCAGCCATTGCCATGTGGTGTTTCACTTAGGCTGTTGAATGGCAGAGAATCACAGGCTGTGCTCTTGCTCCTATTGAAATCAGTGCCAAAGTTCCTGTTGGTGTCAGTAGTGCAGTATTGGATCCTTAGAAGGGCTTTACTGAAATATGATGAGACTAGTGACTCCTTAGGTAAATTGTAAACCACTTGCCTTTTATCTCCTGGACTTGGATTTGATTACAGCGTCAGAGCTTGGATGAAATGGCATTGTTGAACACAAATCGATCCCTCATGGACTGTGGCATGTACCATAAAAGTACCAGGTATATGATCATTCAGTTTCACTGGCAGTCTTAGCTAGGAAGAGAATCTAATATAAGAAATTGTCTATCTTTTCTGGGGAGAGAGGTGGTGAGTGGACCACTCTAGATAAATCCATATTAAGACAGTGCAGAGAAACTCAAGTTGAGGCTGTCTGTGTGGAAGCTAGCATGCTGTTAAATATGCAGTTCTGTTTCCAAAGTGCGCAGCCCCTTGACCTTTACAAACACCCATTGTTCATCCCAAAAGAAAGCAGATTATTGTATTTTCCAGCAAACTTACTGTAGTATTCAATGCATGTTAAGAATTTCTCACATTGCTGGAGTTGGAAAACCTTAACACTTTCCACCATAAATTTTAATACATGTAGTGTACCAAGAGGAATGCTTTTATGAAAATTAAATGCATTGAGATTTGATAGTACTGAACTGTGGCAGAGAGGAGAATTTTTCCATGGATTCCTCAGTGTATTTTTACAAAGGGAAAACTAAAAAGAAAAATGGGGAGAGAGAAATCATAGGTTTGAAATTTAAGCTAATTGTTTTTGTCAAAGTATAATGTAAAATGGCAATGGAAACCTGCTTTAAAGTAAAAAGAAAAAAAATAGGAAGATGGCCAGAGTGGAATGGTTTTAAATGACTGGTAAGTTCTTCTAAGTAAAGCACTGCATAGTTATAAAACACTTGCAGTATATTTCTTCTGTTGGAACACCCACTGCCCAAACAGACACAACCTCTCCAAATCAAAAATAATTTAAAGGGCTACAAAACATGACCTATGAGGGAAGATTGAAAAAATTGGGTTTGTTATGTCTGGAGAAGAGAAGACTGAGCAGGGACATGATCACAGTTTTCAAGTACATAAAGGAGGAGGCAGAAAAATTATTCTCTTTAACCTCTGAAGATAGGACAAGAAGCAATGGGCTTAAACTGCGGCAAGGATGGTTTAGGTTGGACATTAAGAAAAACTTCCTAACTGCCAGGGTAGTTAATCACTGGAATAAATTGCCTAGGGAGGTTGTGGAATCTCCATCATTGGAGATTTTTAAGAGCAGGTTAGACAAACACCTGTCAGGGATGGTCTAGATATTACTTAGTCTGGCCTTGAGTGCCAGGGACTGGACTAGAAGTAGAGTGACCGGATGTCCCAATTTTTTAAAGAGACAGTCCCAATATTCGGGGCTCTTTCCTACATAGACACCTATTACCCTCCCCCGAACTCCTGTTCCAATTTTTCACGCTTGTTATCTGGTCACCCTAACTAGAAGATCTCTAGACGTCCCTTCCAGTCCTATACTTCTATGATTCTAAATGATTCACTCTCTCTTTTTTTTTTTTTTTTTTTTTAGTATTCCCATATTTTTCAATGGTCAGTACAGATCCTTTGAATATACTTTGTATATGTGATTTCCATGACACAAGCTGGACGTTCTGAAAACATGGGAAAAGACATCTTGGTGTCTTCTGCTTCAAGTGACAATAGAACCTGTGCGTGAATCGTGATTTTGGCCCTAGGATATGGTATTTTATGCAGCTTTTAGTTCACTGGGTAGATGAAGTTCACTGAGATGTGAGATGTTTGTGAATGCTTTTAGCCTGTAGTGCTGCAGTCAACCTGTCACATACAATTTCCATTTTTAGTACTGCTATAAATGGAGAGTCCCATACTTGCTTCTGGTGACCTTCTAACAGACTTTTTAATTTACCTGCACAGTATGGGCATGTGCAGGGATTTAAATGTGACTACTTTTGGAGGGGCAATTTAAAGGCCGGCCCCCACCCCAGTGCTCCCTGGCCCTGCAACCCGTCTACCCTCCTATTATCACAAGCTCCCTTCTGTGTATCCCAGGTGGGCTCCAAACACTTGCTAGATTCTAGGCTGTGTGTGAGGAAGGGATGGGACTCAGCAGGCTTCCCCATGCCCCCTCTGGCAGAGCTGTGCTGCCAGCCTGGCTTCCCTGCTCCGGGCACCATCTAGTGGGGCTCAGCGGGAGTGCTAGCTGCAGCGCCTTTCCCAGGCACGTCCCTTCAGCCACGCTCAGCCGGACTCCCACCCTGGTAGAAAGGGCGGAGGACGGGGGAGGGAATCCTGGGGTGGGAGATGTGCTGCTGTGGCAAAGATGATTATTGGGGGGGCCCAATAATATTGCCCCCCCTTTTGCACGCTCCTGCTGCGCAATGTACAATAGAGGGAGTGTGACAAAACCATACATCATTTGATTAACAGAACACTCTTCACACAGGATCAAAAAACTTTATTATATAAAACAGTACAAACAAGGCAATGAATTAATCGCAATAAGTAAAACTGGTTGGGAATTTTCCTTCAGGATATCTTTTTAACTGAAAATATAGTTCCCTCAAAATCGAAATTTTCTGCAGGAAAATTTCAATTTTGCTGAAATTTTTCAGTTTCCCCAATGGAGAACTGAAACTAAATATTTCATTTTGAGTTGACCTGAGTTGAAATAATTTGGATGGTTGAACCAGATCGAAGCACAGAGGCTGGGAATGGGCAACGGGATGGACCACTTGATGATTACCTGTTCTGTTCATTCCCTCTGAAGCACCTGGCATTGGCCACTGTCGGAAGACAGGATACTGGGCTAGATGGACCATTGGTCTGACCCAGTATGACTGTTCTTTTGTTCACTGAATTTTGGCTTGTTTTGACATTGAACTGTTTCTGCCTGAGTTGTCACTGTGCCTCATGGCAGTTACCTGACCACAGTACATCACTGTCGTCCAACTGGGAAGCCTGGTGCTTAGAGGAGAATGGGACAATGAGGCATCGCAGCAGCTCAGCTGAACACAGTTCAATGTCGAACCGAGCCAAAACCAAATGTTTAAATTCAGCTCAACAAACCAAAATGAAACTATTCTATCTGGAAATGTCAAAACGTTTCATTTTGATAAAAAAATGTCCAGATTGAACATTTCAACATTTCTCAATCTAAATTTTTCTGAACCTTCTGTTAAAAATATTTGGAATTTTTGTGTAATTTGATGTGAAAACAAATACAAAATATGGAAATTACCCATGGAACAGAAACTCAGATTTCCAACTAGCTCTAATAATAAGCTACAACGATAGTGATTGGGAGACACAAACACATGCAGGCCTGACTGCCTCTGTTTTTTCTCCCCTTTCCCAAAATACAAAACTCGTGTGTAATATTGGTGGTAGCACAGTAATGCTAGAAATTCTTGATTTGAGCTGTACACCACAGCAAGCATATTTAATATTAGTTTATGGAGCCCAAAATGCGCAAAATTCTTCACAAAACTTAGAAGGACCTGGCCTCTGCCACAAAGACTTCACATCTAAATTTTAGACATGAAATAAAAAAAAATTCCACTAATTTCTGTTGTACATATTAAATAGAGATTGTCCTGACCTGTAAAGTTTGGATCTCAGTTTTTTTAAAGCATTAAAGCTGCAGTTTGGATCAAACTTCTTAAATTGTGAGGTGTTTGGTTGGATCATGAGTTGCTTGACCCATTATATGAAAGAGGCCATCCACAAAGTCTGGATCCTGAACAGGACCTGAAGTGCTGAAACATATTCAAATTTGGTGCTAGCCCACCTTTAATTTTTAATGGCATATTTTTAAACTTTTTCTGCTGTATCTCCATTTTGCATGTTTTATTAAGGGTGGACTTCATATAGTAATAGAATTGAGATATTTCTGTGTTTAATCAATTTTAGACCAGATAAGAGCAGCAGCTCTTGCAATGGCTGGCTAAGAGAAACTATACTGTCTTTAATTATTTTTCCACAGCTCACACTATATTATTGCAATTTTGGCATATCACTTAATGAATTTAAATTGGCATGCTATTTAATTTCCCCAGAAGAAGCTATTTCAAATAGAGCTATCTAAACATATTGTAGATGGATATATATATATATATTTATATAGATATATATAATGATCTTTTCTACTCCTTTTGACAAGTTATATGCATTACATGGGATATATGCATTACTCTTCTAATATAAGTATGGAGGGGAGGGGAAATCTGCTATATCAGTGCTCTCCTGAAGAGCTCCTCAAAACTCTTCATTTTAGAAAAAGATTATTAATATTAATCATATACTTCAAACACAAATATCTTATTATAGAATTTGTAGCCTCCATTATCACAATTGCTGTAGTCCCAGACTGCAATTGCAATGCGTACAAAGAAGATAATTTGGAAAAAATGTGTATGCAGTAAGTAAAGTTTTCCAAGTTGGTCAAATTAAAGCCAGAGTTGCAATAATAAAAGACAGATGAACACTACCAAAATCTTATTTTTAAAAATGTTCTTTTTCTGTGGCATTCTCCTGATACCTTTGGCGTCCAATTTTATTTTATTTAATTTTATTTTTGGCGCCCTTTAGAGACCAGTGGAGAGACACTTGCTTAAGACTGAAACAGCAGTGTCACAACAGCCTTACTAATCATGAGAATGAAAGATTGTGACAATTTGCATTGAAGTTTCAGTTTTCTTGCTTTCAGCAGATGATGTTGGGTTTGACTTTTTATTCTGTATTCTACAGAACTTGCTCCATTTAAAACTCAAAACTGGTGGACATTATTCATTTATCCAGGACCATAACTGTTTATGACACTTTAAAAGCAAATTAAAAGTACAGGTTCCTGCTCCCAAGAGCTTGCATTCTAAATTTAAACATATCTCAGCCAGGAGTGGCAATAGGTGAAGAGGGATATGGAGGGAGGAGGGTTATCAGTTATTGTCAGATTTATTCAGTGTTACACAACTTTATAATATATATTAAAATTTGATGAAAGAGGAGCAAAGATTTAGATAGAGGGGTAGAGTTAAATTAAAGGGCTTGGTTAAGATAAGCTAACAACTCCATATAGTCTATGGGAAGAAAATTGTCTTTGGATATCTGCATTTGAGGCAAAAAGTTGAAGATGTAGCATCAGATTCTGCTCTCCCATCCCAAGATACAGCCTTTGTTGACTTTAGTTCTGAAGCCAGAATTTGGCCCATTGTGGTTGATTTAAGCCTACAGATCAGAGAGAGTATGGATCCAACACAGCCACTTAAATGGCATTTCATAGAAATCTGCATAATTCAAAACACTGTATATTTAATTGTATGTTATAAAATATTCAAGGCTATGAAAACTTGGCTGTCATTGTCTGGCTTCTATGGATAACAACAACTGGATTTACAATGGTAGGAATTTAAAGAAATAAAAAATTGTTTTGGGAGAGATATTAGCCCTGATGCTACCAGCCATAAGTTAACCTCTGACTGATGGGCGTTAGCAAGCAACGTTCACCTTACCCTACCTAACTGCCTACAGAGGGGTTTTTTGCATCTCTCTCTGAAGTAGCTGGTATTGGCCATTGTTGAAGTTGATTGGCCACAGTTGATAATGGCCACAGTTGATAATGGACTACATGGGCCACTGGCCTGCTCCAGTATCTTGTTTCCCAGCCTATCTTTTTATCTTTCTGCTAAAATAGTGTCCCAACTTACAAGCAGTCAAGAATAGTTTGTGGTTCTGGAATGGGTTAATTCCTTGGAGGAAAAGAAATTAGTTGAAACAGGTCAGAGAGATTCCTTCCTATTTTACTTTATCTATGATATACTTCTGCAGACACTTAAGTGAGTTTCACATTGATTTTCTAAGTTGTGTCATATGGCTGTTTTGTTTGTTGTGGAAGAGGGATCCTGTTGTTATTACTCTTATTACTCTGACTTAGTCACTCATTTCACAATTGTGGTCTTGGTTTACTTTTAACTAGCCGAATTAGTTTGTTCTAGGTTTGTTTAGGGTTGGGGGGGTGCAAGGGTTGGCCGGCTCGTACCTTGTTCCATATTGTGGGCCTTGGGTTTTTTAATGCTTAAAATGAAAGTTGTCTTTATTTGTATATTTTAAGATTCTGACATTCACCAGCAGTTTAAAAAACAAACCTTAAGGTCATCAGCAGAAAAAGTGTTTAGGAAAAGGGAAATGTCATAATATGAAATGGCTAATTTTCAAAGGCATAAGAAAAGATTAGCGGAAGACTCCCAGAAAGCCCATTTTTTGCTTTCCCTTTATTCTGTATTTGAACACTATAGAGTTCAGCAGATCAGTGTATGAGAAACCTGTAACTGTAGACATGCGATGAGCTGGTCATTAGGAACTTTGCAATCACAAGTTTCAATTTAAAGGATCCATCCAGTATGGGCTTTTTTTAAAAGAAGCATTTTTGGATTTAAAGCACAATGTGAACTGGCATTCTTTAGTTACAGCGGTGCAGATTACTCAATGTGCTTGTAGTCTGAGAATCCATGGAAATTAAGTGAGAATTTCATGGGACCTATGTCAGGCCTAGGTCTACAAATAAGATGGAAGAGTGGTTCTCTAGCCTTCTTATATAAAGTACATGACATGATGTATATGTAGTGAAAGAGAGAAGCACATTCCAAATGATGAAATGGAAAGAGAAAGAAGGTAAGACACTAGTGCAATTCCATTTATCAGACAGCCAGAGCAGGACTAGTTAAATCATTGGAATTATTACCAGAAGCAAATGGGGAAACTGAACTGGCCTGGTTTATTGTGTGGTGTTTTAAAAACTGAACCTGTTTTCAAGTGTGTATATATTATTTGTAGGACTCACTTATTGCTAATTGTCAGTTACTCTTTTTGCTATGTACCTAATGTAGAGTGTCACTGAAAAAATCCTTAACCTAGACAAGGTCTAAGACACGTTCCACCAGCGTAGCGTAAACAGGTGCTGTAACACTGTCTTATATCAAGTTGCAGTGACTAAATCCAAGGCTGAATTTGGCTGTTTACCTCAAAGGGATAGAAAAAGTGTGATTGCTATCATGTGAGGTCCCCTCTATCTTTTCAATGCTTAGGTACAGTGAGAGAAATTACTATAATTGATTGTGGCTTTTAACATTTTTATTACTATTAATTTCTTTTAAAATTGCGCAAATATCTCAGTATATTTATTTGTAATAACTTTCTGGTTTTCAAATTGTTTAAGTATTGTACTCAGGATATTGTGCTCAGCCAAGGTTAGTAAAGATATTTTAATTTTTCTAAATATGAATTCATGTTGTGATATGATAGCTAAGAGTTGATCTTTGAAGTTCTTATTGTCAGAGATAATAATTGGGTAACCTTAACTATAGCTGTTACTCCAGATACAATTCTTAGCAGTTATATAGAGCTTTTCATCACCCGAGCACACCTAGTTACTCTTTCAACACACCTGCATCACTATGTCCATTTTACACATAGGCAAACTGAGGTCCAGAAATTAAGTGGCTTAATTTAGGCCATAGAGAAGGTCATTATTAAAGCTAGGATTAGAACTCAGGAGTTGTTGGTTCACAGACTTGTAGTTAGATGACCAGGGTCTATAGATCCATGTATAAAAAAGTACAGGATATAAATCTTTAAAGAAAAGAAATCTTCTTCCCAAGTAATAATTTGCATGCTGTGGTTCTAAGCAATGACCGTTTCTGGTTTTACTTTTCTCTGTTTGGTATTTGGCTGCATGAAACCTCTAGCTGAATTTTAAGACTGAATACCTGAGACACTTCTGCTGAATGTGCAATCCCTTCAGGGCTCCTAAGAAAAGTCTGTGTGTTTTGGGAACGTTTGCATCATAAACATCCAAGTGTAAGTAGCTAGGGAAAAAGATCCAACATTTTCTCTCTTTTTCTTCTTCAGTTAACAACTTCTTGACAACCAAGATCCATGCATGCGCATATACACAGAGGCGTAGCTGTGTTTAAAACTTTGCTTGAATGGATTTGTATTAGCCTTGTGGGTTCTGTGCCACTTTGTCACCAAAGTTATCCGCTTTTGTTTGGGTCTGATGTAATGTGTGGGCACCGCATCATGTCAAAAGAACAAAGCAACTTAGTGGACTCTAAAGCTTCAGTGAATCTGTGTGTTTGTGACAGAGTGATAGATAGAGAACCAGCAGCCGTGCCATAAGGAAACAAAGCTGCATAGTTAAAAATTGCCAAAAATGTTAGTCTACCTCTAGCCTGGAGCATCTTGACAGAATGCTTTCAAATTAATATTTAAAAAACCTCAAACTGTAGGCTTTGTCGCATCCCCCCCTCCAAATTGTTCTGTTGTTAAGAAGACAAAAATGAAATGGCTCAGCAAAAATCTGAGGCGCAGAACAGATTAAAAATAGTGAACTTTTCATTAGATCAAGTATGTTTTCAAAAACCGGGCTGGCTGTTTTTTGTTCTGACTTCGTGATCAGTTGTTGAGAAAAATTATCTTTGAATGGAAAGATTTAAATAGCTCAGGACAAAGGAAATGTAACACAAATGCTTTGAGTTTATTCTTAAAATCCAGTTTAAAAGAAAATACTGCTTCTGCAGTTTGCCTTACTAGACCATATATTGTTGACTGGAGTGAAGAATAGCCTAGAATGCTGGCCTATATATAGGGACTAGGGACACCAGCTTCTCTTTGTATGTGTGAAAAAATTATCCCACCATTTTAACTGCTGTTTCCAGTGTTCAGCGCTTTTATTTAAGGTTTTATTAAGCTTTTATTAAGCTTAGCAACCTTGTCTGGCCAGTATGGAGAAGCTCAATTTTTAAATCAAAATTGGGTATTTTTCTAAAAGATATTCTCTAGTTCAAAGGGAATTATTTTGGGGAAATTCCAAAGCCTTTGTTATACGAGAGGACAGACTAGATGATCACAGTGGTCCCTTCTGGCCTTGGAATCTATGAATTCAAGAAAAATTCTGAGGAAATAACAGTTGACCTCAAAAGAAGGCTTTAAAGTAGGGTTACCATATTTCAAGTTCCCAAATAGAGGACACTGCTGGGGAAGGGGAAAGATACAGTTTCTACTGCACAGTTTCTTTCTACTTCGAATACCTAACATTTATAAATAACAAGTGTAATGGCCTCGAAAATAAATGTAAATCAAATTTAAATGTATCTTTTTACATGTAGTCAGTCCTTTCTTACTGCGCTTCTTCCTGTTGTGCCCATGCATATTTCTTTCAGCAGTGAAATCTTTGCAAGATGTGTGCCTGAAGTTGTACTGTACAAGCAAGATCCCTTTCAGTGACTCATTCGTCAATACCAGGCCATCCTTACCTCTGTGCTGCTGGTGGTGGTGGTGCTGCCTTCAGAACTGGGTTCCCAGCCATCGGCCGCCGCTCTCCGGCCTCTCACCCCTGAAGGCAGTGCTTCCACCAGCGGCAGCACAGAAGTAAGGGGGGCAAACCAGTAAACATGCACGCTGCTGTTAAGGCAGGCTGGGAACTGCAGTTCTACCAGAATCGATGTTGTGAAAAGGATGAGGAAAGAAAAATCATGGACGTTTATTCATATTTCAAAAATCTGCTTGGACAGAGACCAGAGGATCAAAAAAGAGGTCATGTCTGGGAAAACCTAGAAGTATGATAACACTACTTTAAAGGTTACTTTTCTTTTGAAGTGTTAGTGGAAGCATGATGTCCCCTAGCCTAGAATTATTAAACTGACTGCTTAACAGCACATAATTGCAAACTTCTAAACATCTCTCTAATTTCCTTCCACCTTCTCCTCTCCTAGCACTCAAGCCTTTAGCTCTTATTCACAGGATTATCATGTGACTAGGTATTTTAGTTAGTATGTCAGGGTTTCACTGTGAAAAACTACATGCTAACTTGAGAATTTGCCAAGTGGCTAGTTGAATCAATGCACGTTCACTACTAAAAATGATGTAGAAAAACGACCAGTCTATTTTAAAGAAAGATGTTTAAATAGAACAGAAACAGCAGTGGTGGTGCCCTTTGGAAAGTGTGTCATTCAGCCACCTCTGGTAAAATCTGAGTGTAACTGGCATAAATATTTAGTCATGACCGTAATAGGGCCATAATTCTGCAGTCCTTACTGATGTGAAGTCAGTGGTTGACTACTTGCATCATTAAGTAAGTGCTGCAGGATCAGCCCTGGGATTCCAGTTTCCTCCAATAGCCATAAAAGCTATATAGCTCTCCTATTACTTGAGAGATGCCAGGAATAGAAAACTGGCACTGGGTCTTTTATTTTTCTTCTTCAGCCTGTTATTTTTTTGTTCATGTTTTGGGTGGCTTTCGTTCTACCATATCTCTGTTCGCGTCCAATTAGTTTTTTAAAAAAGTGTTATATTTGCCGAGGATTCCTGCTGACTCAACTGGAAGGAATGCAGAACCTACTTGTTTCAGTTTACAGTAAATATCTGCAAGTCACTGGTGAAATCATAACAAGTGATAGGGTATAGAAACTACTGTATGCCCAGTGACAGAAAGTACCTTATGTAAACCAACACATGACCCAGTACACATTAGTGAGAACCATAATATGATTTATTCTTTTAAAAGGGGGGAAATTTTCAGATAGCTACATATGTTCTAATTTATTAAAATAGGTGCTTTCATTCTTTCAATATTTCAGGTTGTAACCAGCTTCCATTTTAGCTTCCACTATTACTTTTGATTGGAAAGCCAGTTTAGCCTGAAAATTGCCAGCTTTAGGTTGAAGTCTTTGGAGATGTGTGTATAAAGTTTGAAGAAAATTGAATAACAGGTCACTAAAAATAATGTCCTTAACTATAAATTCTTACTCTCTGTCTAAAGTTACTTTGTCTCCTCCTAGCTCTAAAACAGCTTGTTACTACCCTCTCAAGCTTTCCATGTAGTTAAATACCACTGGAAATTTATACCTTGGCTATACTAGAAAAAACTAAGTTGTAATTACTAACTGCTTAATGTTTTTTGTTTGGGACCAGTCTTGCTTCCACACTGGTAAAAGGGTGGTTTCTGGCATTTAAAAGTTCCATCATTATTCAAAACTGGCTTTTGAAACTCTCTTTTATAAACATTGAGTCCCACTGTATATCTTTCACTGGACAGAATAAGCATCCAAGTAAGTTCTCATGACGACTTCTCCAGAACCATATAAGGAGAAAACTACAAATCTATTGTTCATGTAATTGTGCAGTGTAACTGTATACTTTCTGACCATACCTATATGCTCTACACAGCAGGGTCAGTACTTTTTTGCAATGGTTGCAAGGGCTTTTGTGTCCTGAGGTACATAAACTACTGTCCTGCTTCTTTCTAGCTGCACAACTGAATAAATATTGTACAGGCCATGATATTCTAAAGTGACTAGTGATATTGGGTGCCTCAGTTTTAGGTTGCCCATCTTCAAACATTTTAATGTGGCCATATTTTTCAGAGGAAGAGGGGTTAGCATTTTTGGAATATCATATCCCTTTAAAATGTCACCAATTGGCCATCCAAAAAACTGAGTTTATTGAGATTATTAGTCACTTTAGAAGATCGTGGCAACAACGTGTCTGTTTAAAAAAAAATTATTTTTTTTTCTAGTCACTATGGGCTAGCCCTACTGTACTTGCTTAGTCTTTACTAATTAGGATACTGAACTAGGTGGGCCATTGGTTTATGCTAGTCTGGAAGTAGCCTATAGTATGTTCCTATCCAACAATTGTTCAGAACATAGCTTAGGAGACTTCATTTGGTTCATAAATGTTAATTAGTATTATGTTTATTTATTTATTTTATTATATTTCAGGGAGCCTAAAAGTAAAACTGTTTGTGAACCTTTCATAATGACACCTAAAAGCAGGCAACACTTGCCTGCTTTAAGAGTTCGTTATCTTGGAACTTGGCTGAAGTTCACCAAGGTTCAACATCCCAGCAGGTAAATTAGAGGGCGTACTGTGGTAGGCTTGAAACTGCAAACCAGTTGAAATTTGGGTGAAAACAGGAATTGCTTTAGGCCTAGCGCTCTCAGTTCCAGAGTTAAAGGGTAGTGAGAACACGGGTGTCTCAGGTGTCACTGCTTCAGAACAAGAGGATTCACAGACTACTGGCAGTTTGGGGAAGAGAGGAGGTTTACTTTGCTGATCTCCTAAAAATATCAGAGAAAGGAGTGGAAGGGTACTAGGCCTTCCCTTTCTGAAGGGGTATTAGGAAGGGGGAGGAAGCCCAGGTCTGTTGGATATATGGGGGGCCTGTGAGATGAGAATCTAAGTTTTTTGAGTAATATATATGATAAAATTGTGTGAATCCAATTAATTTAGCCTTGATAAACCCAAAACCATGCCTGCCAACTGTCCTAGTTTGGCTAGGATGTTCCTAGGTTTTTTAACACCCATTGTAGGAAGCTAGTGACCCAGCCAATGTCCCAAGCATGGGAGCTTTCTCATAGCAAGCATGAGCTCAACTTCTTGGCTCCCCTGCCCTCTCTGATAAATAATTAGCACTGATAGTTAGATTGAGCTGCTACTTGTTCCCGTGAAGGGAAGAGGACTGTTGCTATAGAGCAGCTCATCCTCAGGCCTCCAGTGAGCCCTCAGCTGGATTGGGGCCAGCAGATCTCCCCAAAGTCCTTTCCTGCTCCTGAGTTCCCTTACTTAGAAATCCCTATTCTCCCTCTGACATCCCCCCACTCAATTAAACTGGCAGCTCTCCTGCCTTCTTCCAATACCCCTGTATTTACTGAACCCCCAGCAGAGCTCTGGATGCTTTGTACAGTTGTCTTGGGAAACTTTTTCAAAGTGTTAGCAGCTGCTCGAAGCAAAAATCCAAGTGCTAAAGCATGTTAATCAAATTCTGTAGTAATGTTTGCTTACATTAATGCAAACTCAAACTGGGTTGGCTTCCCATAACCCTAATGAATTGCCAAGCAGAAAACTACAATTTTCTGGCAGTCACTGCATGGGCTTCTCACAATTCACAATTCACACATTGATTCTGCATTTGTTGTTTTTAGCCTATCAAACCTTTCATAGACTTTGCATTGTGTCTTGATTGGGCTTTACTAGCTACATTCCCTTGCCCAGTCTGTGGTCCTTAGATACTGCCTGGGGCCATTAGCAGAATCTGGCGGTGTATACTACAATGTACATTGGGGCATGGTTATATCTAAACCTTAGATGTTGGAGTCAGAGCTCTAGCCACTTCATAGAAGCTTCCAGAAGTGCCTTATTTTAACCCTCCCTCCCCCCCAGGAGCAATAGCAGTCATGGATTAGTGGCCATTAAATACCTTTGTGTGGTATATCCTGGACAACTGTGGCATGCAGTTCTGCTTCCTAAAAATGTTGACTATAGGCAAGAAGACAACTACTCTCTGAGGGCCTGATCCAAAACCCATTGAAGTTAATGGAAACACTCGCATTGATGTCAATGGATTTTGGATCAGACCCTGATAGGAAAAACTTTTTCAAAAAAAAAAAGAAAACCCATGAAAATTTAAGGTTGATGTGAAGACTGGGCTTATTCTGTGATGTGCTTTGGTTTGTTAAACACTTGGGAACTAAAAGGATCTTGAACCAAAGCCTGAAAATGTGTTTTGGGAGCTTTGTCTCATACCATCCACAAAGACCTCGCTGTGAGAGTGCAGCGCCCCTTTGGTGAGCAACCGCAGTAGTAGCATGCCATAGGAATGGAATCAACTTCCTGCTCATAGCGATGTAGTTAGGAATGCAGGTACAGTCTTCATGCCAGGTAGTTGGCGTAAGGCTTGCACATCCAGTAAAGCCTATAGGGCTGCTAACCCTTCTCCTAGTTAATTCTGTGTTTGAGTTTAGATGTTGCAACATCATGCAGCTGAAAGTCTCAAATTAGCAGCATGAGAAAAGATTTTCCCTGTGTCTCAAAACACAGGGAGAGAACAAATTTCAGAGGGCCAAGGACCCAATCCTACAACACTTACACTTAACTTACACAAGTGACTTGGGATCGCAGGACTTGGTCTGCAGGGCTGTAAAACTGCTGGATAGGCATTTGGGCACGGGCTGGACCCTGCCCTCTGGGACCCTGTGCAAGGGGAGTGTCCCAGAGCTCAGGCTTCAGCCTGAGCCTGAATGTCTACACAGCAGTTTTACAGCCCTGCTGCAGCCCAAGTCTGGTGAGCCCAAGTCAGCTGACCCAGGCCAGCCATGGGTGTTTAATTACTGCGTAGACATACCCCATGAGACTATGTCCATGAGTAGCAACTATGCATGAGTAAAGGTTGCAGGATTGAGCCTCAAATCCTCACGTCCTTACTCTGACAATTCTCATTGAAGGCAAAAGATTTTGCCTGAGTAGTGTGTGATGAATCAGAATTCTGACCGAAGATGACCCTATGTGCTTTGTGTAGTCTTCTGTATTCTGATTATTATTGCACTGAACATAAAATCAAAATGTTATTGGACAGGACTCATTTTCATCAGTAGTGGTTTATTTTTTTTTTATTTCCAGAAGAACTGTTGCACAGTCCAGATAGTTTTTACTGGATATTTCCACCTTCTTTATGATATAGGGAAGTTGCTGGCCAATGCTGTATTTTAAATCAGATATTTAAAATGTGCTGAGTGTACAATGGAAAGACAAAGGAAATCATTTTTTTAATAGTCTTTGTGGGAAATCTCACCAAACCAAAGTATTTGTCCTTCCTTATTTACTATCACATGCAAAAATGCTACGTTAAAACAACATTACTAAGGTTGCCCAAGTCAAGCACTCAAAAGTTAGGAGATGCCTAAATGAAGTTCCCCATGCAATCTATCCCAGTACAATCATTGTTATGTGCAAGCAGTGCTCCTTATACTGAGTGCCAGGGGTCAGACTGAGTTGATTCAAGATGGCATGCCATGCTACCTACTCTTCTTGGTAGGCCCATCAGTTACTGGAGCTTTCACATAAAAAAAGTTTCTACCCTTAATGATTGTGAGGAAAGCTTCTGAACACAAATTGATGCAAATAGGTTGAAAGAAACAGGTCAGAAATGCTAAGTGTGAGGTTACCACAATTTTCTCAGTAGCTGTTAAATCTAAAGCCTAATGATGGCAATCTAGTATTAGATAAACTGTTTTGCTTGTGATCACTTCAGTTTTCTACAGTTGTGGTTGGATTTTAGCAATGTGGACAGACCTGGAGTACGGTAACACAATGTGTTTGGGTTTTTTTAATCTCACTCCCAGATTTTGTAAAAGCAATAGAGGGTTTTGAAACTAACTTCAGAGGCGACTATTTTGTTTCACAGTTTATTTGTTAATCAATGCATTTTTTATACTTCATCAGAAAATATATTTTTCTCTGAATTTTCCTCAGTAGGTATGCTGGGAGCTTGCCATTTTAAATGTTGGTTGTGTATTTCATTTAGAAAAACAAAAACAAATCCCCAAACAAACCCACCTCTCCTTGCACAGTCTGTCTGCCTGAGGAGGTGAACTGAAACCTGGTTTTTAGTGGGAGTTTTTTGGTCTATATTTCCCTTGATCCTAGAGTTCTATATAAATTACTTTCTTATAGACTCTAAGGTCGGAAGGGACCAATATGATCATCTAGTCTGACCTGCACAATGCAGGCCACTGAACCTCACCCACCCACTCCTGTAATAAACTTCTAACCTATGACTGAGTTATTAAAGACCTCAAATCATGGTTTAAAGACTTTAAGGTACACAAAATCCACCAGCAAGCAAGCCATGCCCCATGCTACAGAGGAAGGCAAAAAAAAAAAAAAAAAAAACCCAGAGCCTTTGCCAATCTGCCCTGGGGGAAAATTCCTTCCCAACCCCAAATATGGCAGTGATCAATTAAACCCTGAGCATGTGGGTAAGGCTCAACAACCAGACACCCAAGAAAGAATTCTCTGTAAAAAATCAGGACTCTCCCCATCTAACATCCCTTTACAGGCCATTGGCTAATGCAATGGGACCTAAGTGTGTGATTGCATCTCATTCCAAGCTATGAACTGACCAATCAATGGGATACAGTTTGTTTCCATTATCTAACTTTAAAATATATGTCTCAAGCTGTTAGAAACAGTGAAATGTAGAATATATGGGTATCTGAGGATTGGGGGTGGAAGTTAGAAAGAGGAAAATGTAGACTGAATATCAGGGGCTGAGGAGATTTCCTCCCTGTTAAGTCTAGTTGAACTGTGAACTAGACTCCCAAGGGAAGTGGTGAAAGCTGCTATGTTTGATTCATTTAGAGCTGGATAAACAAAGCACTCAGGAATAAAATGTAATGTAGAAAACAGTACTGTGTTGCAAGGGAAAGGTGACCTAATAGATCTTTTCCATCTCTGATTTCTATGAAAACTTATTGTAAGTGTAAGCTGTGATGACTATTCCTTTAGCACCAAATCCTGCAGTCTTGAGGCACACACCGTGTTTTCAGTACTCATTGCCGGAGTAAGGATTGCTGGTTTGGTCTGTTGCTGGCAATTGTCTGGGGTGACAAATTTTGTCTGTTTATTCCAGGAAAAAGTGAGTAGCCTCTCCTGCTCTTTTTGTCCCCCCTGTTTTGCGCCATTTTACCATGAGTGGAGCTGAAATGTGTGCATGTGAGTGGTGAGGTGGCACTTTGGAGAGTAGTGGCGGCAGCAGGAGTTGCAAAATTGTACCCAAATGAAGTACAGTATTTAGACTTCCTATAGAGTGATCTTAAAGGGGGAAGAGGATTGTATCAGGCCTGGCACTCAAGAAATGCTGAAAGCCAATGATGTTGAAGCAGTGTGTGTGTGCCTTGCCTAGAGTTTGATTCTGAGTGCCTTCAATTCCAATTGAAGCCAATGGGCCTGATTCTGTTCCCAGGGCCTTTTGCCACGAAGCAGGATCGAGCTCAATAGGATTGTGAGGTCACTTAGCATCTCACAGATTCAGGCTCTTACTGCAGCAGTGCTCCATCATGTTGAAGGACATGAAGCCTGGCCTTCATCCCAGCATCCTTTGTTCATTTTAACGCCCTGTAAACCCTGAACACCACAAAGAGGCAAGAAAGCCTGTGTCCATGGATCTTGGTGATATTTTCCTTTTATAGAGGGAAAAATTGATATGTCCACAGCATACTTTCCTTTCCTGCTGTGGGGTTTGAATGAGGACAGGTGGGCAGGACTGGGAGCCTGAATGGGTCTGCCAAAATCATTCTCCCCTTGCCTTTATAAAAATGACTTGACAATAACTTAGGAAGCTTTTCTGTGTTCTGGAACTGAGGGCAAGAGAATCTGTGCTTATACTTTTGCAGATCCAGTGGCCTGGTATCAAGGGGTAGCACAGAGGATCAGTGACTGCTCACTTAGGCCCCAAACCTGAACTGGCATCTGAGAGCATAGACCCAACACCCATAAAGAGTCCAGCTAATTTCACTGGGACTTCAGATAGGCAAAGGAAATATGCTGGCACAGGGCCAAGACCTTAACCCAAATGCTAAAATAGTGGCTATGGAAAGACTGTGCTAAAGGCCTGAGTCCTATGCTCTAGGCTTGAAGACAGTGGTGGGTGACCTCCAAACCCCCACAGCCCAGGATACCTCCAGGAAGCTCATTACTAAGGTGTAATCCATCCGTGCCTAGGGTAGACCACCTGAAATTGCCAAGGTTAGGGCAGGCTGCAACAGAAGAGCAGATTCTCCCAGTCCTGGTGGGTAACACTAAAGTTAGATATCCCAACCAGCCACAAACAGTGCTTTTGATTCCCCACACTGGTTATTAAGAAACTACAACAAAATACATATAGCCCCTCTTTACTACATTTCAGTCTCTGGGTCCCAGTCAGCTACTAGATCCAGTAAAGAGATAAGTCAGTTAAAACTCTATGCTCTTTACCGAAAAGGTTCTCCTGACCCCAAAGGGTCAGCCACATTATCAAATCATTATAAGTTTGGATCTTACCCAAAATATCATGCAGCCAGCTAATCCTTTAGTAACTAAAACTAAAGGTTTATTATAAAAAGAAACAAAATATAAGAGAAATGTTAAATGATTAAAGCAATCAGATACATACAAATTATTTGAAAGTCCGTATACATCAGGTTTCCAGTATAATTATGGAGTACCCTCTGGTGTACATCCAGTACCTGGTTGGGTCTCAGTCCTTTGATGCACAGCTTCAGTTGCAGATGAGTTGATCCAGAGGTAGGTGAAGACTGAAGACTATATGGATGTGATGTGGTGCAGCTCCCTTTTATGTCCCTTTTCCATGCCGCTTGTGGAAATTTACAGAAATAAGATGGAGTCCAGGGTTACATGAGTAAGTCCTGGTGACACATGAGGTATAGCCTCTGGGTTCTTTCCCTGGGTTTATTGTGTCTTTAAGTTCCCTTAATGAGCCATCAAGCAGCTAGTGCTGCAGCCATCCTGTCTGGGGTGTCGCCCAGAAACACAGCACAAGTTGAAATACAGACACATCAAGCATATCCATAACTTTTAGTACAAATACAACACATACACATAAACAATATAATTATACTTAGCAAATTATAACCTTTGTAATGGTACCTGACATGGCCTATCTCATATGAATTATTGTAATTTTGACATATTGATGTTAAATAATATCATGAATGGTCCCCTTAATCCAGCCAGCATCACATAAGGCTTCATCCAGTTTATAGAATTTCACCCAAAGTGAAATGCAGATGTTACACTCAGTGTCACAGATCTGTCAGGAACATATGTGCAATAGGAGGAATGAAGTGTGATCATTTCCCGTAATGACCTGCATTAACAGTAGTTACTGAATCAAGGGACAACATAGCAATGGTAACCTACATTACTAGGTGATTTTGAAATTACTAGAGCTGGTCTGAAAAATTCCAATGAAACATGTTTTTCATTGGAATTTACCAGTTTGTCAAAATTGAATCGTTCCATGGAAATGGTCTGGTTTCAGTGAAGTTTTGAATACCTGGAATTCTGTCTAGTAGTTCATTTCCATTACTGTTAAGACTTTCCAGCTTTGATCCCTATAAAACTTAATTTACTTCAGGAGTTGAAGGCCTATAATCTTCCATCCCGCTTGGACTGAAGGCTGCAGGTCTCCCTGGTTTCCTGCCAGCTCGTCTGCCTGGCTTTGCCGCAGCCCACCTGGCATGTTGACAGGAAGCTGAGAGCTGGAAGCCCCGTGAGCAGCTCCTTAGCAGCTTAGACTTCCGGGGCTTCCAGGTTTCATGTTTCTATTCCTTGTACCAGTGCAGGCTCCTGGGCTAGATGCCACTATTTCTTAATCGTCAGTGTTGTGCTCCAGCTAGATTCAGGTGGTGGTGAACATTCTCCATTCCACCAGAACTGGTTTCAGGTGTAGGTTAACTCGCTGTCCCACAGGACTTGCTGTGTATGCATTTTTCTGGGATGATGTGCCCCTGTTCAGTAAAAGCGTTACAAACGTTTTAAGAGTGGGTTGTGTGTGTATGTGCGTGCGTGCGCGCGCGCGCGCGTGCATGCACGCATCCATGTATAAAGTTAAAAGATGGAGCTTGTTTGAGGTTCAAGTTTGTTGGGAAAAATGTCACGGGTCTTGTCAATTTTAACTCTCAGCCTAACATAATATATACAACAAGAATGGGAGACATCTTGCAGTGAACAATGCCCTTACAGCTGTAAACTAACAGATGGGCAAATGGGATTATAAAGGTTATCTGAGGCATGTCCAGTGCTGAGGGATCATGTTGGTTGGCCTTTAATCTCTCTATTCCTTAGAATTCCATTTAATACTTCATAGAAACAGCAGGTTGTTCTAATGCTAGGAAGATTGAATATACTTGTGTTTATAGCTCTCTACCCTGTCCATGGAGAATTTTTCTTCACTGAATAACAGTTTTCTACTTATTAATTCATGAATGTGGAATGTATAGAGCACGGGATAGCTCTGATTATCTTCCTTTGCAGAAGAATTGCTTTTATTAGATTCTATGCCACTTAGATCTCTTTGCTCCTATATGCTAAATGCCTCTTCCTCCAGATATCAAGGTGCTGGTATATTTTCACCTGTCTCACCATTCCAGGTCAAGGTGCTGCATTAATATACTGATTAGTAAGAGTGTATTGTTGGGGTTATACTCATCTCTTCTTCCCTCCCTTCCCTTAATGTCAGTCTCCCTACTCTTTACCTCGTCTCCCCAGAACCCTGGTACCAAACTTTTCTGATATGCTGAAGCTTGTATTCCTAAAGCCACAACCATACATCAGCAATTTGTTTATGACTGCAGAAAATGAAAGAATTGTATTTCTATTTGTAATCTTCTTAAACACAGTTTGATTGATTGTGCTGCAGGAAATAGCCTTCTCAGCACCCACCGATCAGCAGCAAATATTCTTGTGCTGTCCTGCTTTAGGAATGTAAAAACATGAGTCCCCTTCCTCAGCATGCTCACTCCAGGCAACCCCCTTTCCTATAGACCTTATTGACTGGTTGACCTCTAGTAGCACCAGGCTGAAGATTTTGTGAGGTGGCAACAGGAGACTTGATACAGTCCTTAAAGAAACAAACAAAAATCACTGTTCATAGAAAATAGGAGGAGAGTGGATTATTTCACAGACTAGTTGAAAGCAGCCAACATTTCCAATGATGAATGGTACATGTGACAGGGTGGGCTTACCCCGCACTGAAAGAGTTAAGCTGACTTTATGGGCGGCGGAAGTCGTCCCCCTCCCCCTTCCGTACCCTGTCCCCCGACACCTCCCCCCAGGCATGCTCCACCTGCTGTCCTAGAATAAAAAGGAGTAGCTCAGCTCATTCATCTAGGCTGACCGTGACCACCGAGGAGGGAGGAGGTGTGCAGGAGGCTCCGAGCCAGAAGCCGCTTCAGTCCCTGATGGTGGGAGCCAAAAACCCAGGAGACCTTGCCGGAGACCAGCCACCCTTCGTTGGCTGCCCAGAGCCAGACGCCCAAGGAGACACCTTCACCAGGGGAGACATGGGCAGCGGCTGTGCGGAAGGGGAGACATGGGCCCTGCTGTAAGGGTGTCTGCTGACTCTGACCGCTAGGCTGTACTGCCCTAACACATGGGCGACTACAGACTCTGGATGCTAGGCTGACCTGCCCTAACTCCTGGGCGACTATGGATTCTGGCTATTAGGCCATGCTGCCCTAACCCAAGGGCACCTACTGACCCTGGCCGCTAGGTTGTGCTGCCCTGACTAGAGGGTGACTATTAACGCTGGCCACTAGGCCATGCTGCCCATCGCTGGAGGCAGCCGATATGCCTCGGACCCACAGACTCAGGGCCAAGGAGACCCAGCCTGGTAAACTGTACCCACGGGGGCGCCCCATCCCCCTCATGACCCCCTTGAACTTCCCCACTGCGGGCGACAGGGACGGCTTACCCCACAACAGTACAGAAAATTGTTAATGGGTAATGAGCTTTACGACAGCGTAGTCATTTGTTAGAGGGTCACTTTGACTAATAGTTGTGGAACAGGCTGTCTAGACTGTCACAGAACCTGTCATCATCACATAGTGGAGGCAAACCTCACCTGTAATACAAAGGCTTATAAAAATTGTATGACTTGTTTCATCTGCTTCTTCAGAAATTATCGTATCTTACCCTTTTGTTGTGTCTTGCACTGAGAGAGCTAAACAGCAAATATAGGTATTGGAGTCACTGACTATTGGCTTGGTATGCAAGAATTCCTTGTTGGAATATAAATGTTACATCAACAAGTACCATGCATAGAATAGCCCCCACAAACTCTGGTGTTTCTCAGAGCATGAATAAAAGGAGGTGTGACACATACTGCGGCATACAGCTGTTAATTTTCTAATAAGAACATTTTTATGCCATCCCATGGATTTTTGTGTCTCATCTACACTTTTATAACATAAGCTCTTTGGGGCAAGTCTGTCTCTGTGCTTGTAGTGTGCCTAGGACAATGAGGCTCTGATTCTGATGGGGTACTAGTACAATACAAAATAGTAATGTAATCAACCTCTGTCTTGCTTCAACTGCTGTGTTATGCCCGAGTTCTGCATGGGTGCCTAAATGGAGATCAGTGCAAAATCAGGGTTTTAATGACCTTACTGTATGCAATGGCAGCTCTATCATGGGAGATTATGGGTATACTGTGGGAAATGGAGGAAAGCAACCAATTATCTACCGTATGCATTAGCTTGACATTACTATTTACACTCCAGTCTTGGAGTTCCCTGATGACTCTCTGTGGATCTGATTTTCTTCTTTGGTGTCTGAGTTTGAAGTGAAGCCACACATCAGAACAGTAGTAGTAAGAGTGTCTGTGATGTTGGAATTTAAATGATAGATACAGCATGGGGCATTCACGTTTAATGGCTGCTTCAACTGAGAGATGAAAGTGCGCAGAATGACCCAATTCTTTTCTACACATCAGTATCAGATCACTGGTTTAGCAAGAGGAGAGAGAAACATACTGCATAGATGAATCTATAGCTGAATTTCTGCTGATTTCTTCAGGTCTAAAAGAATAAATAGGGGAAAGAGGAGTCCAGTCTCAGTATATTCTTTTCTTCAGGTAGTGTGGAGTGGGTACATACAGTATATAAGCAAAGACTTAATGGCTTGACAAAATATTTCTCCTGTGAGGATTTTTTTATTTTACTTTTTTCGGTGAAGAATACCACACAAAAACAAAATGAATACAACATTTGGAAGAATTACATGAGACAAATGATGTATAAACGCCAGAGTAAATGCCACCACCCACATTAAAAGGTGGGGGAAATTGATGGGGCCGGTGATGAAAGGGGAACAATCCCAGCAGCAAGAAAGGGAGACTCTCACCAAGGGACAGTAGGTAGGTCCTCCCTTGTGAGTCTTTGGCACTCGTTGGCTAGCTGGCGGAGATGGTTGATGACTGGCCATTCCCCAGTTTCCAAGATTTAGCCCAGCACAGAGGCCACATAGAGCTTCTTTTGGCTGTGTTCCAGCAGCCAACCCTACCCACCCAGACTAGGAATTGGAACCCCACCTGACTGGTGCCATGTGTCTAGCTGATTGCCTGTTTAGGGGGTTAGGAAGAAATTTTTTTCCCAGGGGCCAATTAGTGGAGGACGAAGGAGAGGTTTTTTGCCTTCCTCACAGCACCTGCAAGCCACAGTGGGGTAAGTAGGAACACGCTTAGTACCTTGCTGGGGTGGCAGTGTTTATTTGCTGCCACTTGCAGCCAGGTTTCCAGTGCAATTAAGAGATTAAAATGAATGGTTCCCAGAGGTAAAAGACCTGAAATTTTGGTGATGGGCCTTGGGCTCATGTGATAGAGTGAAACCTTGTGGCCTTCGTGGGCCAAGGTCCCCACCCTGCTGCACCCTCTGTCCTCCTCGCAGAGAAGAAGGTGCTAGGATTCAGAGAGAGCTGAGTCCTGGTAGGTAGGTTGAGGAGACCCTACACCACATTACAGGTTATGTGATAAGGAGCTTTGTAATCCCTGCACTGGAACCAATTAAATTCATGGTGTAGGAGCATATGGGGGATGGGTGGGTAGCACCCCTCCCCTGTGTTAAAGCTTAATAAAAGTTGGGGTCTGATGCTTAATGTCACACCTGTCTGTCCTCATTTTGCCGCTGTGTCCACATCAAAGGATGTAGGGTGTCTCTTGCAGGAACTCAGTTTAAACTGGTCATATATCTAAGGTGCAGCTTGGCCGGGATTGAGCACTCCTCCATACCCAGTGTTTGTAATAAAATACATTTTAAAATGATCTCATTTAGACACACTTGTTAGCCTCAGCTGACCAAATCTTAAATGAAATGCTCTGCTTTCACTGGTCATTCTGCGAGACCAGCCATCTCCTATTTCATTGTTGTTCAGAGCTGCATTCTTGTCACTAAGGCCTTCAGAAAGCAGGTGGGGCACCTTGCTGCTTCCCTATGTGCTCATGTTCCCGGACGTGTCAGACTGAATCATGTTTAAGTAGCCAGCCCATGAAATCACACCACAATATCAGTCAGCAACAGCAAAAGACATTTGGAAGCCATGAATAAGGGCTGGTACCATGTAGTAATCACGAGACCCCCCCCCCCCCCAAAAAAAAAAAAAAAAAAAAAAAAACCACCATCCGAAGACCTCATTCATGAGCATATTACAATAGCGTAATGAATTGCTTGGGGAATTCAAGTTGCTGTCGATAGCTGATGTGCTCTGCTGCTTGTTTACTCAAGGGAAATTTATGGCTTTCATCTGAACGCTGGCTTGTGATGCTTATGATATTTCAGACATGGCTTACTTCGCTTGGCCATGAGGATGATTAATGGAATAGCATTTATAGGCTCCTAATAAAGAGATCATATGGGGATAAATGTAGATTCATATCAGATACGTCAAGCTGTGTTTTATCAAGGCTCAGTGAGGCATCTCTTGCAGGGGCCTCGAGCAAACAGAAGGCAATTAGTATTTCAACAGTTCCATTAGCCATTCTCCAGATATACATTAGAATCTGCATGGAAAAATTTGCAGTACTGCCCTGTACATTCAAATGTTCATCAAGGAGCCACTGTTATATAAAGTATAGGATACTTCCACGCCATACTTTCAGATGGGCTGTTAGCTCTTCTGTTTAAAGTGCAGATGAGGAACCATAGACCCCAAGAAGGGATTTGAAAGCCAGGATATTGTACCCTGCAGTAGATACGTTGTGTTTGAAATATGGAATATGGGTGATACAAGAAGTAAATATCAGATGCTTTCACGCATTAGCCAGAAACTACATCTCCTTTCCCTCACCTCACAAACAGTTCCAATTAATTTTTTCCGGTAGTGCCTGTGTAGAAATATCTTATTTGCAGTCGATTTGGGAGAGACAGGCCCTTTCACAAAAATATTTTAGTTGTACATTCTCTATCTCAATAACCAACCATATTGCCCTTCACTCTGAAAAGGTGTAAAAGGGGGAAGAGCACGAGGAATTTATCCTATCCTGTACCCTGCGCAAGGGCCATCTCCTGTCTCACTCCTTGCATTTCCTGGACACAGGGATTTTGCAAGGTTAGCACTGCTGGAATCTCAAAAAGAAATGCTTCTGCACCAGTCATAGGAGATGAACTGACACAGCTGGGGACACTCCATGCTACTCCCTCCCTGTGAAGAGTGGTGGAACTGCTACTGGGGCATGCCCTTCCCCTGAAATCATGGAAGATGTCAGGGAAAAGTGCCTCTGGGAACTCTCAGTAACATCCTCACTTTACATCCCACTGGTTGTGGCTTAGCTACAGTACATATCAATATTGATAACAGAGAACAATAAGGTTTTCATTCATGGTGAAAAAGATTTCACAGTTACTGCGGTAAGGCTTCTATCACATCTCTGCACATAAGCTTTTATAACCCCCTCCTCCCCACAAATGCAGGAAAAGCTTCATAAAACAATGTTAATACTTAACATGATACAAAAATAAACAGGCTGAATATGTGAAATTAAGATATATCCACCCGATTAGCCTCTCTTTGAAGGTGATTACATTTAGTAGCTGGCCATTGGAGTCTCTGTTTTACATGGAGAACATTTGTTGTTGTTCTAATAAATACCCATATTTGGTGAAATCCATGCTTCTGTTTATGCCTAAAACTCCATTGCCTTCAAGTATAAATCATCTTTGTTCAAATCCCTTTATAAAGTATGTTGCTCCTAGCTTGCCTTCAACATTAATCTACTAACAAAAGAAATATCATTATAGAAAGAAGTGTGTTGTTATTATCCCACAGTGATGTAAAACATTATTCTAAAATTCATCTTGTAACTGTCTGTCATGCTGTGGACCTGAATCTCGTCTGCCTTATGCTGGTGTCAGTCAGGAGTAACTCCATTTAAATAATTGGAGTTCTACTGGTATAAAACTGTTGCGAAAGAAGAATCGTCCCAATGTGTCTATGTTGTATTTTTCTAAAAACAAACGTGTGATGGATCCAGGATAGTGTCTTGCTTTATGTCTTTTCCATTGGCATGTAACAAATAGCAAGTGATGATAATAAATTTACCCTTTGAGATGCTAGCAAATATCCATGGGGTTTTTATTTTGGTGGTGGTGGTGGGTGTGTGTGTGCTTTGTGCACACACCAGTATTTCCAATGAGGCCGTTTCAACTATTGGTGTATATGAAGCAAGCATTATTTGGACCCTGATGTATGCTTTTTGTGTGCTTTTTTTTTACATAAAGATACCTCTCTGACATACAGTACTTTGTAATAATGCAGACAGAAATTATGATGATCCATTTCTAAGCCCAGTATCTTGGCAGCAGTTTATCATGGCATGTTATTTATTTATATTTTTATTTATAACATATAAGAATGTGTGTGAGTGAGTAGATATAGATATATGTAATGATAACATTATTTATACAATTCAGAACCAGCCCTGATACCTATGCATGATTCCCCACGTATCACAGTTGGTAAAAAATGCCCTTAGGGCCAGATTTTCAAAAGCTGGCCTCCCTTTTGTAAATTCAACCATTGGTATACATCAAAGAGCTTTTGTGAAGGCAATTCAGAGTGATAACCACATAAGCAAAGGTTGTAGGAAACTGGAGAAGGAAAAAAGCTCAGAAGAAAGGTTCCAAGTCTTTCCATATCTCTTTCAACTTTTCCTTCCCTCCCCTTCTTCTCTTCTGGAGCTGACTGTCATTGAATCATTCTCTCCCTTCCTTTCCCACTGAGGTGTTTTACTCTGATAAATTCTAAGGCCAGAAGGGGCCATTGTGGTCATCTACTCTGACCTCCTGATAACACAGGCTATAGAACGCCCCCAAAATAATTCCTAGAGCATTTCTTTTAGAAAAGCTTCCAATCTTAATTTTAAAATGGTCAGTGAGAATCCACCTGACCCTTAATAAGTAGTTCCTATGGTTAATTACCCTCTCTGTCAATATTTACATCTTATTTCAAGTCTCAATTTGTCTAGCTTCAACTTCTGGCTATTGGATCATATTATACCTTTCCCATCTAGATCAAATATTAGTTCCCCATTTAAGTATTTATAGACTGTAATCAAGTCACCCCTTAACCTTCTCTTTGTTAAGCCTAAACAGATTGAGCTCCTGGAGTCTATCACTATAAGGCATGTTTTCTAATCCTTTAGTCGTTGTCATGGCTTTCTCTGAACACTCTCCAATTTAGTAACATCCTTCTTGAATAGTGGGCACCAGTATTCCAGCAGTGGTCACATGAGTGTCACATACAGAAATAAAATAACTTCTCTACTCTTACGTGAGATTTCTCGTGTTTATGCATCGTAGGATCACGTTCGCCCTTTTGGTCACAGCATCTCGCTGTTGGCACATAATTAGCCGATTATCCATCCTGACTCCAAGATCTTTTTTTCAGTCATTACTTCCTAGGACAGAGTTCCCCATCCCTTAAGTATGGCCTATTTTCTTTGTTGTTAGGGATATACATTTACACTTAGCTATGTTCAAATGCATATTGATTGTTTGCACCCAGTTTACCAAACAATCAAGATTGCTCTGTATCAGTGACCTGTCTTCTTCGTTATTTACCACTCCCCCAATTTTTGTGTCATCTGCAAACTCCCCATTAGATTTCCTCCTCTTTATTCCCTTCAGGGTCACAATTCCCCAGTTGGGGTTTTTTCTCCCTTTCCTGAGGGGTCTACTCTTTAGGTACGTCCTTTCTTCACCTCCCTTTCATTGCCCCTCTCACCTTTTCTTCACAGGACCCATCTTCTGTGTTCTTGTCTTTGCCTCTTTATCCCTAACTTGGCAGTTTCCACCCTTCCCCTCTACTCATGTGTAAGGGGGAGCATCTGCCAGTTCTTCGTCACAGGCTCCTTCTGCTTCCCCTTACGTGCTGCCGCTCTCATGTCTCCACCACTCTTCCTCCTCCTACTGGAGGGTTAAATGGGGGTTACCTATCTGATGGTAGAGCTGGGTAGGGCATGGATCATCTTTGCTTCCCTTATACTCCCAGATTGTTCTGTTCCACTCTGCAAAGGCAGCTGCAGTTCATGCTCCTTGGTGGAGTGAGAGTTTTATCTGTCACTGCTTGTTGTCGGTTGTTAGTGCTTGTCAGTGTAGGCTGCATGCGTGTGTCCCCGTGTAGGTGCTGTCCCAGCTCTGCGCAGGTAACCAAGACAGCACTAATGATCAAATGAATCGACGCGACCATGGATTAGCTGAGCAATGAAGGCGCCCGGGCCAGGTTTATTGCACTTCAGGCACAATGAGACATGACCTACAGAGTATCTACGGGTTTACTTCACATATGAGTGCATCGTTACAATGGACTCGGCCCAACGGCAGGACTTTCTGTTATCCCCTAGGCCGGACAAAGTTGTTCCCTCTGACACCCTCTTTTATACACTGTTACAGACAATTTCGTTCTGCCCCCTTCAACATAGGTAGTTGCCACTCTCTTGACGTAGTCTAATACCACACTTTACCGTAAATTGGATGATTCGGGCAAAACAACTCTATTTGTCACCTTATCAGACATTTCTACCCATCCAAGTGTCAATTCAGGGGGTCAGGTTGCCCTTGTTATCTCTTTGGTGTTAGGATGTCTTGGTACCTTCCACATCTGCTATGTATTTTTAGTAATGTTTTGATATTAGGAATATTTTGGAAATATATATGTTTGCAGTATCAGCGTTTTCTCCATGCCAGTTTCAGTCAGGTCGTAAACTCACAGCCTGACTCCTGTTAACTTGGCATTTTTGACTTTGACTCCTGTTAACTTGGCTTTTTCCACTTAGGCCTTATGCCTTAGCCTGTTCTGCTAGGTTGCAGACCTTAAACTCTCACACCTTACTACACTGCTAACTGCTCTTCTGCCAGCCTGTTTTCTGTTAAGAAAGTAAAGACTGATGGAGGATAACTCTTCCGATTGCCTGCTCTTGGTAACAGACTACAGCCATTGCTTCCATAGACCTTTATTATAAGCTTACCTTCTAAAATGGGCACAGAACATGTTAACAGTTCTCCTTCATAGCAGAGATTGCTTATGAGGCTTCCTGCACGAACGTCAACTTCTCTTCAGAGACAACTTTTGTTTGACCTTGTTTACTAAAGGTGGTCTTTCTTAGGTAAATGGCTCATCTCCTGGGTATGGAAACATAGTAATATGTGAATGGGCCTCCTTGCATAAATTCGCATTGTGTCCCCACTCCCATTTCCTGCACACTATTTAGAAGAACTCCTTTCCAATACTTCTTTAGCTTCACTCACTCAAATTGTGCATCCTAATCAATGCTACCTACTTCTTCTGTTAAAATAGTTCACGCCACCCTTAGTCTCAGTTAGAGGGTCTGTGGTTTCTGCCCCATACTTCTTTGCATCCTGTGCCCACAAGGATGGAGGGGGGAACTTGCATTCCTCCCATACATGCACTCATCAAGGGTGGGGATCATTGGTCTTGCACTTTCCTCTCACTCATGCTTACGCACAACTATTTTGCCCACCCCTCATACCCTGCACACAGCTTTATGAAGCCTCATTCTGTACCTCACCATCCTGCTCAGTACATACTCACGTTCTCACATTCACTCAAATTTCGTGCAAAGGTCCTGTGGAGTGGCAGGCTGCTGCCATTCCATTTCTGGGTCAGGGAAGAGGTGCTTCTGCAATAAAACATATTCAAATGTTTTTTTCAAGCAAAATACCACACCTGTGCTATAGGTCAAAGTTATCCTCCTAGTGATCTGGTCTGTATCTTTCATCTCCATTTTGCACGCACCCTATCACCATATATCTGTCCTTTTCTATAAAGAGGACTGGACAAGATTCTGACTGAAGCCCAGCGCACATAAGAGTAAGTGAGACATTTTTCCTCCTCCTCCATTACCTCTCAGGAAAGTGAGAGACTAGAACTGGGAATTTAACCTGGGACTTTCCCATGTGGCAATATAGACCAGTATTCCAGCCTGGTGATGTTCTCCTTCTATAGGAATCTCATCAGAAAGTGGTACTAATGCAAATCAGATGGGAACAACAAGCTGGTCCTAAGAGTTACGATCCATCTTTCTGCCCTAAAGTAAAAACTTGTTACCCCGTAGTTTTGGATTTTCATCTCTTCAGGCAGTGCTAGATGAAGTAGACCACTTCCAAAGCCCTGTTCATCCCTATTTTCCCATGGTATTGTGCTGTGTAATGGCCAGCTAGAGCTTGTCTCCCTTCCCTTGCATTTCCCACTACTGTTGCGTATAGATGAACAAGGGCTGTATTACTTTCTGGTGCACATTATAACAGTTACAGTAGTATCTATCACACAGCATCTTCAGGTTGTGTAATAGCCATTTCTGTATTCAGTTTAGTGCATGGGCAGGACCAGGAGGTTTTCTACACGTTGGCTTGTGCATTTGCATTTCAAGTGTGATTAGTTTTTATTATGGTTGTGCATAGAGGGCCCAACTGAGATTGGGGCCCCATCATGCTAGGACACTCTCTGCCGTCATGATCTTACCTATTGTTTTTTTATTTAGATTGTGAGACTGAAAGCACACCTGTATTTACACTTTATCCACTATTGTAATAATCTTTGTACAAAATATGCCTTGTGAGGTATTGTTTGAAAATGAATAACTCACTGGTCATAATATCATGGTGAAATGTATGTAACAACATTAGTTGTAAAGTTATGAAGTCCCCCCTCTATGATGTTCTTAGCATCTGTTCAAAAGCACACAGCCCAACCCAGGCAGAAGTATCCTGAATGAAGAAATGTGTGTGTACCTCAATTTACATAGAAAGAGTAAACAAGGTCCTCAAGACAGCAGGGAGAAAAGGTAGCAGGAGACCAAGCAAATTTGCATTTCAGCAAACACAAGTGAGAGGAAAGAACATGGAGCCTCCTTCATCACCAGACTCCATGTCACCTTCTTTACTGTTTGAATAAACTTTGCTTTGACTGGTAACCCTTAGAAGAATCTACTTCAAAGGTTAACTGGACTATAAAAGAAAGGGGCAGAAAACCCAAATGATCTCTCTCTCTCTCTCTCTCTCACCCTTTCACCTAAGAAGACACAGAAACTAGGCCTTTTATCTTTGGAGAGAGATCTTGACCTGAGAATTTGGTTAGCCATGTTGCTGGGAATATGTGGTAAGGATTTTGCCTTAAACCAAGTCTAACTTGTTAAGTTTTAGCTACTAGAAAGCATTTTATTTTTATTTCTCTTGTGATCATTTCTGACTTTAATACCTGATACTTGAATTCACTTAAAACCCTATCTTCTTGTTTGTTTTATTTTTGAATCTGAACCAATCCAGTGCTGTGTTTAAACTTGAATTGTTTGGTAACTCCAATTAAAGTAGCACATTGTTGAATATTAGACCCTTTATAGGAGCAATGGACCTTTTAATATCTGATCTGCCCAGGAGAGGGCTGGACAGTGCAGAATACATGTTTTAGGGAAAATTCAGGACTGGGAGCGGGTTGGGGTCACCCTGCAAGTAGTAACCAAGGCTGTTGGAAGCAAGAGTGTGACTGGAGTGTTGCTGGACCAGGGCTGTAACTATACACAGGCACTCAGGATGTGACCTGCATGCCATTAGGCTGTTTGTAAGCAACCCGGGTTGGACCTACAACAGCAAAGCATTGCGAGGCACCCAAAGTTGTGGGGCAGATGGTGACATAACCTCTTACTGATCTGGATTTCATCCTGGAATGTGACAATAGGCTAAGAGTGGGAAGAAAATGGAGGCACAGAGAGGTGAAGTGACTGGCCTAAAGTCACACAACAGAGCCACAATTTACTGAGTCACATCTCCTGAGTCCTAGGCACAAGCTCTACCCTCTGGACCACATTGTCTCTCCAGCTTTTGACTTCATCCGACCACAGATGTGTTTCCTGAATAAGATGGTGTTGAGGGATAAAAAAGGGTTGTTATTCTGGATGCACATGAGACAAATTTTCAAATGATAATTTTGATATTTGAAAATATGTCTGTAAAATATATTTCAGTTCCTAGAGAACCTTTTTATCCTAGTATGACTTCATATTAGCTATAGGAAATGATTGCATTAAGCTGGAAAGTAGATTAACTTCCTGAACATCTAAAAACATAAATTGTAGAATATCTTGTACATATGGCAGTGTATGAGTAGTTTTAAATAGTTATGCTGTTTATAACACACAATAGATTTGTTTTAGGACTGCATTAATTATAATCTATAGTAGTTTAATAGCTAAAATAACTCTAGTTCAATAGCCAGAGACCAAGACGCAATGGATAGCTTATATTTGGATTCCAATATTTTGTGTGTTCTTTGTTAGAGTTCAGAATGTGTTGTCTACCGGCTGATAGCTAGACACTAGAGTGGATTTACCTAATTAGCAGGTTCCTCCCTCCTCTATCGCATGACTAGAGCTTACATTGTGTGTGCACATTACTGCAGGGGAGAAGCAAACCCAGAGATCTATTCTTACTAAACTCTGAGGCTAAGTTCTGCTCTCAGTTACACTGCTATAAATCTGGAATAACTCCACTGAATCTTAGCATGTAACACTGGATTTATTCCCTATAATTTGGAGCAGAATTTGACCAAATGGAAGGTTTGCCATTGGCTTTAGTGGGACCAGGATTGGGGTCCAAGGCAATCACAATCAATAGGCAGCAATTCTGCCAAGTGCAGCAAAAGTAAGCCTTGCCTCTGATCAAGCCAGTAGGAACAATGCTGAACTTGTATGACAGCTGGAAATTGTCCTTAGAGAACAAAAATAAATTAAAGTTGTCCTAATAAAATCCTCCTGTGTAGTGAAGTTGCCGTGCTTTTAGATTTATGATTAGGGAGTATCATCCTCCTTTTCAGGCCTCATTTGAAGGCTATTTAATTTTATTGAACAAAATAAGTTTTTTCTGTGAAGTATTGTGTCTACAAAATTCTGCTGCTTCACTCCTTAAAACGGTCAACATGCAATAGTTTGGGGTTTGTTATTTTTTTTTTTACACAAACATTGAGGAAGCCATTGACGGCAGTAGTACAGGGAAGTAGCCTAAACCACTTCAAGAGGGAACAAGATCTGGAAGATGGGAGGAGTCTGAAAGCTCAGCCATGGTCTGTTGAGATCAGGGATGATATTTGATTTTCCTAATGGGTGAAGATGGTGCTTCTTCTTGGAATGTTATAAATGGTTGGGATAAATGAAGCAAGATGGTTCTTTGCCTAATAATGGAGGCTATCATTTCTCTGTGCCACTTTCAAACTTTAACTTCCAAAGGCTAAATTCCTGCTTCATGTAAGTGGATGCCACTCACTTTACACCAGTTTGACTTTGGCCCTAAAATAGAAAATTCAGATAGACAGAATTGACCCCTGCTCTTAACATATAAGAAAAACACTATTCGTCTTCATTTATCTGGTTGAAGACTGTTGAAAATTGAAACAGTGGTGTTTGTTTCATTTCCGAGTCCTAGATTTAAAAGCAACTGCCTATGAAACTATTTTAAAAAATGCATGAAACTGTAATATTTTTATCTAATTTACAAAATAAATTCAGTACACAAATGAGACAGTTATTAGTTATTTAATCAAGCACTTAGTGTATGTGATTGGCAAGGGTTAGGCCTGTTGTGTTATGCTGTGTTGCTTATGAATACGTAGTCTGCCCTTTCCCTACACTACTTTTTTGCACTGTTTCCAAACTGTTTCATATCCATTGTGAGCAACGTTCTTGGATTTCTTCCAGATCAATCAAACATAAATCACTTCTTCCACAGAAAGCAGGTTTTGCCACAAGTGGGGGAAGGAGGGCACTTCCTTCCTTCGTGAACTTTTAACTACTGCAATTGCTTTTTACTGTAAATGGCTTTGATCAGCAAAAGCTAATAGAAAAGAGTCTGATTTCCTTTTTTTAATAATGAATAGAAAATTAAATTGCCGACTGCAAAGAAAAATGTTGTTCTTTTCCGTGTGTCAGTTTTATAAAAGTGGGGGTCTCTGCCAAACTGTGGATCTTTGTGTGCAGCTAGTCAATAATCGGGTGTTGCTTGTATCTGTTTCAGAGCTCACTGAGGAGAAGAGGCAGCAGGGAAATGCACAAAGAAAAGAAGGCATTCACCCAGGTACTATTTTCAAGAATGTGTGATTTTCATAGTCATGACTATTAAATGGGAAAACTCAAAAACTCTCTTTATTGGGTGTTGCCAGAACCACTAGAAATATCAAACGGACCTGATTAGACTTAAATCTGAGACCTTTTAGATAATTTAGAAGCAATTTAGAACATGAATTTCATTGTTATACCATGCAACACTTCAGTTTTATTCTCATCTCCGGTATGTAGACTCAGGCTAAAGATTTTCTTCAGGAAAAGGAAATCAACTTGTCTCATAACGTAATTGGATCATGGCTCCGGGACTGACTAAATTTATACATGGTGCCAAAGTGTTTGTGCTAATGAGCATCTTGGCACCAGATGGAGTTCACGCACTGAAACAACACCTAACAACACCTAACGTGGTCTGGTGTCAGAGCTTAAGGTTTGCTTTCTCATGTGAGGTGAGCAGCATGTGAACTTAAAAATATTTGCTTTCTCTAGCTCAATTAAAATAAAGAGGCTGAGCTATCTGCACTCACCACTTGAATGCTGATTTTATTGAATTTCCATAGGCTGATTCTCCCCAGGAAAGCAGTCGGCCCAGATTCCTTTCCTTTTCGTGCTGACCGCAGTGGTTGAAGCCTTTTCTAGTCTCCATTCCATGAGCTATTTAATAAGGCAGAGGCAGGGATAGGGTTTCAGATCACTGTGAAGAGGAGCCAATAGCAGCATCACAGCTCTGTTAGAGAGATTGTACCTCCGGTTTATCTCTCCAGTTCCCCTGAGTCCCCCGTCTGCAAAGTGAATATATTCATGTGATTTCAGCCTCATAGGTTTTCTCTAAATTGAGGGAGTTTTAACCTCCATTGATTTGTTATAATAATAATAATATAATAATAATATAACATATAGCTCTTTATGTCATCACCAGCCTGCCCCTGCTGCGTGGAAAGGGAAATTTACTGCACCAGTGGTGTCTGGAAAGCATCCTACCTGCAGAGAACATAGGCAGGCATATTGCCTCTGGGGGAGCAAATGTAGGAATGCGACTGAAGCAGCCTTTAAAAGAGTGCAATGTACTCCTCCTCCCAAACTGCCAGCTGATGAGGATGCTTATTTGAATGATCAGCTGTTTGAGGCTGAGTCCTTTTTTCTACGTGTCTGTAAAGCACCTGGCAGACTATTGGGTTTATATGAGTCATTATAAGTGAGGGCTTGGTCATGCCCACTTTGGGTTGTCTGGTGCTGCTGGCATTTTCCCTTGCACTCAGGGAATGCAAGCAGGTGCACAAAAAGAGGATTCCTTGTGGGCCACCCCACCCCCGATCCCGCCAAGAACATTCAGAATTTGGTCCTGTGCCTTTATAAAGAGCTTTACAAACATTGACTAACTCACTCTCACATCAGCTTGGTGGGCTACGTAAGAAAATTTTATAATCCCCATCTTTTAGTCACAGAGAGGCTATAGCTTAGATCCTCAAAGGTATCTTCATTGAAATAAGTGGGCGTTAGGTGCCTAAATATCTTCTGAGAGTCTGGACCTAAGGGCCTGGTCTAAAGCCACAAAGTGACTCATTCTGTCTAATGTCCACTCTTTCCTGGACGGGTTTTACGAGCAAAGGTGACCATGAATTTAGACTGTAATAGTAGTTTAATGTTATCTGTGCACTTAAATATTCATAGACTCCATCAGGACCAATTTTTCACCTCCTGTGTGGTCAGAGTAGAAAATAGGCAGAACCGTTCCATCCTCTGCAGTGCAGACCCAGCAAATAAATGTAAAATTATTTTTGCCGTGAAATAAAGGGAAAACAAAACAAAAGTCTTCGTTGTGCTTCTCCACTGTTATGTTTATTGAAGAAAAAAGCTTCTGTTCAGCAGGGTTGCAGGAAATGCCAGGCAGCAGTCACGCACAAAAGAAACAGCATACAGTAGGAGGGCTGGCACACACCAGCTGCTTGAGTTCTAGCTATGGTGCCTTGTCCTCAGACTTGCACTGGAGTAAGTGTTTAACCATCTTCTGCCTAGTAATAGTCTTGAGCAAGGGGTGGTGAGGAGATAGTAGTTTGTCTCTATTTCTCTTTGTGTCTTCTTGCCAGCAAAAGAAATATTATATTTTGGAAATTTTTTTATCAGATCCTCAATCTCATGGCAGAATTTACGCTGCATAACTAATTTAGTTTTGTCCCCACCTTTTCCCTTGTTTATCTTCATGTTCTGTGTTTGCCTAATTTTAATTGTAAACTCTTTGGGGCAGGGTCCATCTTTTTTTTCCAAATCTCTCTGAAGTACCCTGCAAAGTTATGTTACAGGATACTAATATTTATTATAAATAATGAGTTCACAAGGATCCTTAATGATCTCTTAAAGTCAGTGCCTAGCACTGTTAACATTTAAAACCACTACTGTATTGTCCTTGGCTCTTCTCTTCCTATGGAGTCTGGTGTACATGCACCATTTAAGAAAGTTTCCATATACCAAATGTGAGATGTAACCAGACTATGTCATAGCCCTGTTTTTAACTGCTGTGATTTCAACCTCTTGTTCCTCCACTATTCCTCCCCTTTTTGTCTCTTTAATGGTTTAAGTAATGTAAAACTCAGCTTAATCTCCCTGATTTGTCCCTTCCTCAATTTGCCATATTTTTTAAACCTCTGGTCTCAGCATGGGTGTGTTGTCACATGGGTATCCTGCATACAACTACTTTAAAACTGACTTCATCTGGTCAAGAATTCATTGGTATTTCTTGTACAGAAAGTTTCTGAGGGGACATGTGTATGAAAGTTGGAATTTTATGCTTCTGACATGCGTAGACATTACTGGCAAATCTGTTCTGAGCATTCTATCACATTGGGAAAGTTCTCAAAGGATTGGGATTTTCTGTTATCATGCCTGTGAACTAGAGAAATAGTTATGATACCTTTTCAAATTGAATCCATATTTGATAGTTGGGATTAACATCCAGCAGTTCTGTTCTCTTGTATCTGTCTTTTTTCCTCCCCCGTGATTTTGATTGGAAACATATTTTTCCCTTTTTTTTTTTTTTTTTTGTTCTGCTTTGGCAATTATGAAAAAGATTGTTAGATTTACAATTATCTATGATACTTTAACATTTTAGTCAAAAGACTAATAATATTGATTATAAGAATAATAACCAACTGTGTTTTTCTGTTGTTAAAATAACACTTAGTTGCAGGAGTATTCAACTTGCATTGAGCAATGAAGTTGGACAGAAGCATTAAGGGTGTGACCGAAAATCCATTGAAGTCCATGAGAGATTTTCAATTATTTTTAAAGCAGATACATTGATCTTGTATTACCTCAAGAATGGCAAGTTGACTATTGTTTATAGGCTTGAAATCAAGTGCAAATTAAGTCTGAAATTCTGCTTAACCTTAATGGGAGCAGGATCAAGCCTGTACTGCTAACACCAGTGAAAGAGATGTGTGTGCTGTCTGTGACTTTAGGTGTGTATGAATACAGTTATCAACAACAATGGAGATACAAGAATCGAGATAATTACACAGGAATTTCCAGGAAGACATATAGATTGCTGGGCTTGGCAGCCAAAGAAAGAACATGAATAAGATGAATGCTATTGGATTTCAAAGAAATCGGAAGCGGAATTTCATATGGGAGCATTTATGGCTGTTTAAAAAAATAGGTGGTGCTGGTCTAAATTTTATTTTATAAGTTCTCTAGAATACAAACACCAGTTCTGAGTTTCCAGACAGATGCATCCTGCACTGGTCTAGATATAACTGTTCTTAAAAGTGAAGTCTGTAATGGTGGTGATGAATTGATTATTGGTAACAAAAAAGAAAAAATGCATTCCTTAGAGTACAAAATCCCATTCTGCAGCACTGAATAAAGATATTTTAATCTTACAGCCAGATTTTAGCCAAAGCAAGCAAAACATCCAGTGATTTCAGTGAGAGTTGCATCAACATTTCTCATAGCTGAATTTGGTACTTAAATTTCCAACATCTAATTGCTAGTAAAGATGAAAGAAACTTGCAAACGTGTGTGACTTCACAATCTAAGCTGTGAATGCATGTGCTTGTCTGTGCGAATGCAACTATATTAACACACACAGGGAATCTATTGTGAAGTCTCTCATTATAATTGTTAATAATTTATACCTTCTTGAACATCTTGGATGGAATTAGACTGTTCTCAGTGGTAGAAGATGACAGAACTAGGAGCAATGGTCTCAAGTTGCAGTGCGGAAGGTCTAGGCTGGATATTAGGAAAAACTTTTTCACTAGGAGGGTGGTAAAGCACTGGAATGGGTTAACGAGGGAGGTGGTGGAATCTCCATCCTTAGAGGTTTTTAAGATGCGGCTTGACAAAGCCCTGGCTGGGATGATTTAGTTGGGGTTGGTCCTGCTTTGAGCAGGGGGTTGGATTAGATGACCTCCTGAGGTCCCTTCCAACCCTAATCTTCTATCTTTCTATGATTCTATATTTATTTAAAAAAAAAAAAAAATCAAAGTATTGGTGCCGGAGCTATTATGACCACTGACTTAACCACTCAGTCAATTTGTGTTTGTTTTGATCTGTTTGAGTCTGATTACTCCTGATCGTCACTGAGCTGATTGGCAGCTTAGATTTCTAGAGGTGGTATGAGTCTTTTGTTTGCCTACTTCATGTTATTACTTAGCCAGTTAACTTCCTTCCTAATTAAAAGCCATGTCCTGCTCCCGGTGACGTCAGTGTCAAAACTCCCATTGACTTCAGTGGTGTAGAACTGGACTGTAGTTGCCCAGTTTACTTTGTATCTGTCTTGGCATTAATAATTGAAATTAAATAATTAGTGTACATTTAAACAGAGGTAGTGGCAGGTTATTTTAAGTAATCTAACAGATAAATTGATGACGTAATGATGTGTTTACTTCAGAAACTTTCTTCTTCTGATATTTGTTTCACTTACTGTGCATTGTAACAAAATTGTACTTGTGAATTGTAGCACAGTGTTGCTGAGACTGAAATGGAGAGTCCATAGCTTATTGTACATGTGTCCTCATGGCCCTCCCAACAACATTGACAAAACCTACAAGCTCAAGAGATCATCTCTCAAAGACTCCTTCCATAATTATACTGATGCTGACAAATGTGTCTCTTCTGAGACCAAGTGCCTACAGCTTCATGACAAATAATAAAAGTGAATCATGCAAGAGAACAATTCATCTTAAAATTTACTGAAACTTGCCTCTCATTTCTGTATAATACACACTGGAATTGTGATTCTACTGAGATACAGTATTTAAAAATATCCCCAAAACAAAATCTCTCATTTTATAGACTGTGTTTGCTATAAGGTGATGGTTTTCAAATGGGCTGGGTTTGGATTTTACAGTGGATTAGTGTTAGGGTGACCGTATTTCCCTAAACTGAAAACAGGACACTGGAATTGGATATAGACCCTTCTGCCTCAGTCCTTCTCCCTCCTCTCTGTCCCTCTCCCTGACCCACTCTGCTCCTATTTCCCTCCTCCTCTGCCCTCTCCTCACCTCTGCATGGAGGGAATATGAGCTGCCTAGCCCCGCCATGCAGGGTTGCCTGAGGCGATGTCATGGACGCAGTGTTTTATTTGTGCTGGGGCTTGGCATTTCATAGCGATGGCACCTCAGGGCTCCCGCCAAGCAGCTCTGAAGGAAGTGCCGCTGTCAGCAGCAGCGCAGAAGTAAGGATATCAATACACCACACTATGTGTACGGCCCTACACCTCTTTCATTACAAATTAAGCACTGCACAGATGTCACAATTTATTTTTGGCAAAACTGGGCATTTGTCCTGTTTGCTATTGCTCTGGGGGGGAGGGGCCACAGAGGAAAGAGCAAACAGGACAAACACCCAGTTTTGTCATAAAAAAGACTTGACATCCTGGACAGAGCTTAAAAAGGGGACTGTCTGGCTAAAATGGAATGTATGGTCACCCTCGTTAGTGTATTCTTTTTCACTATTGTCACCTCTGGAGAGCTGTGCTCACACATAATTTATGTCACAGGTGACATGATGGTCACATTGTGTTCCCTAATAACAACAATAGTGCTTCTCATTTTCAAGGCAAGTTACAAACATTACCTGTCTCACAAAATGTGAGGATTCTTTAGCCAGTCTAGTGCATTCTTTTCCATATTGCAAAACAACCACACAATTTGACACAGACACACCGCTGAGAATAAGAGTGAGTGGAGAAATATGGAGCAGCCTCATTCAAATAGTTCATCTCAGCTTCATACATGCCAAAAATTATCTAATTTAAAATTAAAAGGAAAAAGTGCAAACAAAATACTGCACTATTTCATTTGAATCATTTTTTGTTGTTTATAAAGTTTGAGATAACCTTGTTTGCTTCAAAACACATTTGCACAGTTATGCTATGATTTGCAAACTGTGAACTATATTAATTTCAGCAGGCCCAAGTCATGAAATGTATCAACCTTCTCTGTGATTTGCACAGAGTGTGCTCTCTCTCTCTCTCTCTCTCTCTCTCTCTCTCTCTCTCTCTGGTATATATGTATGTTTAATATTTCAAAGGGAAAAATGTGAAGATTTTGATACTTAAACAACTAGTTATGCCTTTATTGCATAATAATTCTTTTTGGGGGGCTGTTCTTATTGGCAGGAAGACAGCGCTGACTTGAAATGCCAGCTTCAGTTTGCCAAAGAAGAAGCAGTACTGATGCGTAAAAAAATGGCCAAGCTAGGGAGGGAGAAAGATGAACTGGAACAGGAACTTCAGAAGTACAAGTCCATCTATGGAGATGTGGACAG